>NC_140586.1:559812129-560444629 GCF_964204655.1 Triturus cristatus
CAATCCCTTAGGACCGCGGAAACAATATACTACCTTTCGCTCAGTCACTCGTGCTTACTTAGTCTGTCTCAGAGAAATACACAGAATAAACAGGGCGTTTTCAATAAGAATTTCTTGAACAGTTGTTATTCTGGTGTAAAATAGATGAGCTGCAACAACCGTTAGGCAGTATAAGATATAAATGATTAGCAGTACTATAAAGGTAAATGGATGGTATAGCTCTACCTTCTTACAATAATCACGAATACATCCAAGTATATAAAACACGTGATAAAAAGATGCGTACTCCTACAATGCTTCCTTAACTAGATGTACCTAAGTGTACCTAGCATGTAGGTAGGTGTTAAGCCAAGAATCCCTCTCGGATTTAGTCAACCCCATTACCTGAAGTGAGAGACTGTGGGACCCCGTCTTGGTTTCGAATTGGACACCCTGCAAGGGATGTTTTAGACCACTGCGAGATGGATGTCTGCATGCAGGAACCTCAGCGTCTTTGGTCAGAGTATCGGCCGGAAAGTCTTGGTCTCCTCTGTCTTATCTTAGCAAGATGTGATGTATATATACCCATAGGTCTCCCCAGGGGTCCTACCTTGCTGTGTTACTGTGTCGGCCTAAGGAGGACGTTGGGCATGAACTTTGTACATAGATTTATACAGGAGATTGTAGTCCTGCTGTGCTTCCAAGAATCCTCATGCATAATGTATGTGATTTCGAACTAGGCAAAACCCGCGTTCTGAATGCAGTGTAGTATCTAGGTAAAAGGTCAGTCTCTGTAAACTGTGACAAGTGCAATGTAGGGAAGAATATAGGTGAAGGGTAATGAAGTTACCAAGGCCTATATTATGGTACCTATATGGAATATAACATCTGAACCTGGTCACATTTTCCTTATATGTTAATGGGGGGAAATTAAGATTACTAGAAAAACGTACCATTAATAATACGGCCCACACAAGAGAACATTAACAAAATAATTAAAAACATTGACATTTTTTCATTTGATTGTACCAGTCTAACCATAGTGAATTAAAAAAAAATGTGTAACATTGAAAGATGCTCAATATCTTTATATTGTTTTTGAATCTTTTACTATGGTAATTTAACATTACAGCAAGTTTTGATAAAAATATTGAGAGGTAAATCGAAATTTAATAGGGATAGTTAATGACATGCAATTCCCTTCAGCACTACTCTGTGTACCTGTGCTTTCAAGCTAAGGTGGGATGCAGGGAGACGAGGCGGAGAGGGAGGTGAATCGGCAAAAAAAGACCACCTTTGCTGGTGCAGACAAACAGGTAAAATGGTTTATTTAGCTCTACCTTCACATTCGCCAAGCCAGAGTATCAAGAGTTTGAGCACGTGCAACCAAGGAGATAAAAATAGTGCCTGTTCTCCATATCTGCCAAACACTCGCTTTCGGAACTTTCTTTAACACCAAACACTTGAGACCTGCTAGTGTTCCCAACCCTCCAGCTACAAAGCAGGAGCAGTCATAGGGAACTGCAGCAGGTCACTTTGCAGCAGGCCACTTCCAATGTGCCGCCCACGTGCACGCTTCTTGTTTATAGATTACGAATGTCAGATTTTACTCTTTTCATTGTTTTGCTCAGATAATTGCTTTCTCCAAGCATACAAATCTAACCTTTCTCGACAATACGCAAGTGCGTAGAATCTAGATCGTTATACTTGTGATACACAGTTCTGACATTATCACACATTTTAAAACAACAATATATTCCAAGTACAATTTATTTATAAATAAAAACGAATTTATTTGTAAATTACCTTCGAAGGAATTACAGTAAGTGACTTATTATTATATTTTTTCAAATAAAAATAGCAACAAATCAGAATATTATTATTATTATCCACATTTGTAAAGTGCGAACAATCACCCGTAAGGGTCTCTAGGCGCTGGGGGCCGTCGGGAAGATAAAGCAAGCTATTGCCCAGAGTCACATGGTGCTGGGCTAATCTGCCGCCGGCGCCGGGGATCGAACCATGATCCTCAGATTCCGGTGTCAGTTGCCCTGGCGCCATACGACAAGAATAATTAAAATAAAACGTCTTCCTGGTGGCCTATTGGAAGGGTCCGTACATTGGTAGAATCTGAAATCTAAAAGCAACATCTATTACTTGCGCAGCTTCAAAACCAACAACCCCATATTACCTCAATACAATAAATTACTACTACTTTCATAGAGTGAGAGAGACACACATGTCAGAATAAAGCGGCCTTTGCGCTGTCTGAGCAACAAAGTCGCACTGTTTGTCGAGAGTTATTGCCTACCCGTGTTTAACCCCAAGAAGTCAGAATGAGAGTTTTTGTATTTGTATTTGTAAATGAATTTGTAAGGCGCGCAGCTACCCACAAGGGGTCTCCCGGCGCCAGTAGATTCAAAGGATGACCCATAGCAGATGTTAAAGGGAGAAAAGCCAGGTTTTAAGGTCTTTGCGGAATTTAATAAGAGATGGTTCCAATTTCAGTGTGATCGGGAGAGAATTCCACAGTCTGGGGGCGATGTAAGAAAAAGAGCAGCCACCCATTCTCGAGAGTTTGATGCGGGGAATCACAAAATTGCCCTGTGAGGAAGATCTAAGGGCACGTGATGGAGAGTAGGGTTGAACCAGGGCCATTAGATAGCCTGGGGCCCGCCCTAGCTTGATTTTGTGCAGAAAGCAGAGGGCCTTAAATTTAATCCGGTTAGCAATGCGGAGCCAGTGAAGGTCTCTAAGAAAGGGAGAGATTGAAGATTTCCACGGGACCTTACAAAGAAGGCGAGCCGCAGAGTTCAGAACCAGCTGAATTCTTCGCTGGAGCTCCTGGGTAATGCCAAGGTAGAGCACATTGCCATAGTCCAGGCAAGAGGTGACTAAAGCCTGGACCACCTGGCGTCTTGATCCTACTGGGAGCATCCATAAGATTTTACGTAACCACCCCAGAATCGAAAAACACGTGGCCGCTACCTTAACCACCTGATGTCTCATGGAGAGTGATTCATCCAAGATGAATCCGAGATTGCGAGCCTGAGTCGCTGGAGCAGGTAATGGGCCCATTTCAGCCGGCCAGTGTGAAGGGCCCCAGAGGTGCTTTTGCTTGCCCAGAATGAGCACCTCAGTTTTATCTCCGTTCAGTTTCAGGAGATTCGCCTGCATCCACTCTGCGACTCGGCTAAGTCCCAGTTTAAGAGCGGAAGGAGAGTTGGCAGTGGCAGAAGAAAGGGAGAAAAGAATCTGAGTGTCATCGGCGTATGAGTACAAGGAAAGACCAGAGTCTTCGACGATGGAGGCAAGGGATCTCACATAGATATTAAAAAGCAGGGGGCTAAGTGAGGACCCCTGCGGAACACCATGCGCAGATGAACGAACAGAGGAAGCAGAACCCTATGAGACAACCTGAAAAGTACGATGGTCAAGAAAAGAGGCCAGCCAGTCAAGAGCGGGGCCGGACACCCCAGCAGATCTCAGTGCTCTCAGGAGGATGGAATGTGAAACCGTATCGAAAGCGGCGCTTAAATCTAAAAGAATAAGCGCCGTGGTCTGGCCTTGGTCAAGATGTGTGCGAAGGTTCTCTGTAACCCCCAAAAGAGTGGTTTCAGTGGAAAACTGGGAGCGGAAGCCAGACTGGGAAGGATGTAAAAACCCAGTGGACTCCACGTGAGAAGTGAGATGAAGGTTGACATGACGCTCCAAGATCTTAGAGAACATGGGCAATAAGGAGATAGGCCGGAAATTGGAGAGCGTTTTAGGATCAGCACCGGGTTTTTTTAACAGTGGCACTACCAAAGCCCTTTTCCATTGGTCTGGGACAATAGATTCCAGCAAGGAGGAATTGAGGAGCTCTTGAATAATTAGTAGAGCATCGGGGGAGAGTTGCCGAAGGATGCTCAAAGGAATAGGGTCCAAGGGAGAGCCTGAGTTGACTTTAGTAAGACAGGCATGCAATGAATTGGGGTCTAGCAGAGGCCATTCGGAAATTAATATGTCATGGGATGGTGAGTTTGGTGAAGCCTGGATGGAAGAGTCAGACGAAGGTAAAGGGGAGGCAAAAGACAAAGCATTGTAGATGGTTTCGACTTTAGATATAAAAAAGTCATCAATTTCATTGCATTCTGCTTCCCCTAACGCGGGTGGAGTGGGGACAGTATTAGAACCAGCTAGTTTCTTGACCATAGCGAAGAGGGTTTTTGGTCGATTTATGGCCTTATCAATCGACTGAGAGACAAACAGCGCTTTTGCTTTTCGACAGGCTAGGTGGTATTGCCTGAGCGCTGCACGGTAGATTGATTTGTCATTTGGTGCGTAGGTTTTTTGCCATAGCCTCTCCAAATGTTTACATTTGGATTTAGTAACTTTTAAGGCATCTGTAAACCAAGGGGCAGGAGCTAGATGTGGGGTAGGTGGCCTACGACATGGTGGTAGATGGTGATCAATATTGGATGTAAGCCAGTGCGAAACTTCCTGAGCCAAAGCAGTGCACCCGAGATTGATATCGGGGCAACTGGCCGCCAGGGAGGCGTTAAAGGCCGAGATGTTTAGCCTGGACCAGGCTCTGCGGTGGCTTCTCGTACCAGAAGGAAGCAGGCACCTATGGAAATCAGCAGGCAGGGTAAAGTGAATAGCAAAGTGATCGGACCAGTCAAGGGGAAGAGCAGGGTAGGTGCAGTCGAGTGGAATATTAGAAAGGACAGGATCGAGCAAGTGTCCAGCCTGATGGGTAGGACCTTTATTGCGGAGTATTAAATTAATAGCTTCGCAATCGGCTAGAAATGTACAACTTAGTCGATTCAAAGGGTCCTCTAGATGGAGATTTAAGTCTCCCAAGATGGTAAAATTGGCTACCTTCATGACAAAAGGGGCTACGTAGTCCGCAAATGAGGTTAACCACTGCGTGGATTTATCGGGGGGACGATAAATAAGTAGGCCCGATAGTGTTAGTCGAGGAGAGACCGCTATCTTGAAGAGTGCAGCTTCACAGTTAGGTAAAGGGACAGCGTCAAGGGAGCAGGAGTTAGTGTCTTTAAAAATGATCGCTATGCCCCCTCCCTTACCCGTGGCTCTGTCTTGCCTGACTATTACATAACCTGGTGGCAGTGCACAAGCTAAATCGGGACCGGAGCTCGCCTGAAGCCAGGTTTCCGTTAGGAACAGGGCATCTGGCTGGGTGGAGGACAGAAAATCAAAAATGTGATCACTATGTTTAGGCAAGGATCTACAATTAATGCTTACTATTACTTACCATTAAAGATGGCGATCCCTACAAATGAGGGCAGAGGTCAGCGATGTCCCAGTGTCCTAATGTTCACCCAGGGGGTATCTGCACCGTACTGGATCTGTAAACAAGCACAGGCATTCGAAGATTGTTAGTTCAAGCAGTATATATAATTCACACCAGCTCCTAAAAAGGATCAGATGCAAGCCTAGGGTGTAAAATATGACAAAGCGAAACGGTTAACTGCCAACCGTAGGACTACCGCCTTATGTATACACATTTTAAAATGACATTGGGGGGCGTGCTATCACTCAGATAATTTCCATTACAGCGGGGCTCAAATTGCGGGGGTCAAGGCCAGTCGTGGCTCAAGAACTGTGAAGTAAAGTGTCCCTAGGGACAAGATTCAAAACAACATTTTAAACACAATCATTAAGAATGCACAGGTTCAAAATGGGAGTTTGAGATCAGAAATCATGAGAACCAAGAAAGTTAATTAAATCATACGCGCAATACAAATATTGATAAGTGCAAATGCAGCACCAATACTCATTGAATCAGTCAAATGACTGAAATCAATTGCCATGAAGTCCAACAGTTACGAGAATAATGCAATAACAAGCTTATTCAGAAAAATAGACTAAGGGCCCGATTTAAATCTTGGCGAACGGTTACTCTGTTACAACAGTGACGGATATCCCATCCGCCGAAATATAAATTCAATTCTATCCTATAGTAACACGTCCGCCAAGATCGAACTCAGGCCATAAGTCTCAAATTTACAGCATAAGGCAGCATCCCTAGTAAAAACCCAAAAGTTGCTTGCTTAGCCCCAAATTTGAGGGTTTATTTACCAATTCCACCATAGAAAATGATGTAAACTGCAGTCAGCAGGGTGCGAGCAAAAGTATAATTATTTCAGCAAATCACATTGCAATATTCTAAACCGTCATATAACCCTGCAATCTTAACACTATCCCACTACATAAATATTGATTCAGCGCTTCTGACCTAATGTCATTTGGCGGTGTCAGAACAAACTAGTTACATAAACAACAGAAAACAATAATGAATGAATGCAATACAGTGTACTAGCAGGAAGAGCCATTCAAAGTAGTAGAGAGTTCTTCAAGAACTGTAAGCATTACCAAACAAACAGTGCATATTTTGCCGCATGTGGGGTCAAGCGAGGAATATAAACATACAATTAACATTGTGAAACGGCAGCCATATTGTAAAAGAGGGAGATGAGGCCAATCTGAGTCATAGTTAAGTCTAGGAAGAAAACACATTAAAGCATGCCATAACTATTTAGTTTCAGTTGTAATAGCTCCATGTTAATGAACATATGTGATTCAAATTTGGAATACCTTCCACTCAGGCATACTCATTAAGACACCAATAACTAAAGTAAGCATTAAAAAGGCATCAGTGATGGTGGTCAAAAGATATGAAAACAAAAGATTAGAAATGTAGCACAACTGCCCGATTAAGACACAGAACTAAAAAAATCTGAAAAAACCCACAACACCTACTGTGACAGTGCAAGCAATATCTTGAAGCTACTTTTCAAACTTTATCGACTTGATCAGTGAGAAACCAGGTCACTATACCACAATTCAGTAGGACAACTCATAAAAAAATAAGTAAAGTTAACTTTGCAATGCATGGCTTTGGGTGAGCATCCAAGGCCTCTATGGCCCACATTAGCAAACTTTGAGGCAAAAGGCGGGCCGCCAACAGTGCAACTCTGTCCCTTAATGTTACACTGGAGAAAATGGACAGTCAAACTTTAACTTGGACAGACAATCGAAAAAAGAATAGACCCGCATGTCAACTTTGGAAGTGATCCTGCTGCAAAAATTAGATCTAACCCCCTCCCCAATGCTGACTGTAGGAACCAAGCTTTATTCTTCACTGATGAGTAATCGCGAGCTCCAGCTTACTTTCTTTAACTACTCATTCTCTGAATTTTCCCCCACTTAACATTCTACTTGCATCTTCATAGATACTTCACAATCAGGAATTTCACCTTGTTAGGTATTTCCACCCAGTCCCCTTTCAGAGAGCTGTACTGTGGTATTACAAACAACCAGACAAAGGGTTTGTGCTGCAGGGGTTGGGCCTACCTTGCCAGTTGACAAAAGAACCATAAACAGTAGTTGTGCCTGACTCTGAACGATAGGGCCTGGGCATCAAGTGATAGGAATTCCACAAACAGGCGTTTTCCTAGCCCTTAGGAAATCTGAATTTCTGTTCTTTCACACAACCACACTTCAGAGACTTTTTTTTTTAT
Source organism: Triturus cristatus (assembly GCF_964204655.1). Taxonomy (NCBI): domain Eukaryota; kingdom Metazoa; phylum Chordata; class Amphibia; order Caudata; family Salamandridae; genus Triturus; species Triturus cristatus. Next base: position 559,819,638 of record NC_140586.1, read on the forward strand.
TAACACATTTTATTCAGTTTTGTATGTGGTACAATAGCGGCCAGAGGCCTACACATCGATAATGTTCAATATAGATGCCGCATGTAGAATTATAAACATGTGGGAAAAAAATAATGACAATGAAAACCAAAATCTAAACAGTAAATATGATAAACAGTGCACCGATCAGGCAATCTCCTCAACTCCGCCTCCCACAGTCAACGCATTATAACAGTCTGGATGATCATGACTTATATCCCGGGGGAAAACATCTGTAAATTATTTGCCCGCTATATGAGGGATTCTGGTGACTCTATGACAGGTAAGTCAAAACCTCGACAGTCTGCCTATCGCTGCCAAATCTTCCGGTGTTTTTGTGGGCCACCCCGTGCCTGTTCCATCTCCTTGCACCAGTCCAAAGCTTTTTTCCACTTTCCCAGGGGTGGCGCAATGTCATTCTTCCAGTGCTGGGCGATGTCTCGTTTAGCGAGTGTTAGCCCTAGGAATAACAGGTATTGTTTGTATCAATTGCCCCCTATTCAATCTGTACTATGAAGAACTAGTTTGGGGTCTGATGGGATATCCCACGATAATATCTTGCAGAGGCATGTCAATATTTTATACCAATAAGGTTGCAGGGAGCAGCAATTCCACACCGTCTGGAAAAAGGTGGCAATTTCTTGGTTGCACCTAAGACACACCGGCGACTGTAGTACGCCCATGCGCCACAGGCGGTGCCTAGTGTAGTATGCACAATGTAAAAGTTTGAACTGAATTAAATGGTAGCGGGAGGCGATAGCGGCACCACGAGGGCTCGCCAGAGCCTCCGTCCAATCATCGTCTGTGAGATCGGGTATATCAATTTCCCAGTTCCGTCGCAGTGCGTCAAGTGTTGTGTTGTTATGTGTGACGACTGTTTGATATATTTTCCGGATCTTATGTGCTCCTATATCGCCCATTAGTAGCCGCCCTTACAGTGGATGGAATTCTGGGAGTTCTGTCAGAGTTACAATGTATGGGGACAGAGCGTGTCTCAGTTGCAGGTATTTGTAAAATTGATTGCGGTGGAGCTGGAACTTCTCCTGTAAGTTTTGAAAGAATTTAACGATTGTACCCTTTATTATGTCCCCAAGTGTAGATTTGCCAATAAGATCCCATGTGCGAAACCTAGGCAATGATCCAATTTGTCGGTAGAACAATCCCTGGCACAGTGGGGTTGACTGTGTTAATCGCCTTTTCCAACCCATCTGCCAGACCACGCGTCGCCACAACTGAATCACTACTTCAGTGGCTGGGGGTAGATGATTCAAATGACTGTGGCTGTACAGTAAGCCGAGCAAAGATTGGTCCTCCACCATGATTCTCTTGACTGCAAATTCAGGGTCTTGTGGAGAATTATCCCAACAGTCATTAATGTTGAGGAGATGGGAAGCCGAGTAATATGCGAAGATGTCTGCTGTTGCTACACCATCACAATAAGTGGGTTGTGTACACGTTGGCAGTGCAACTCAAGTAGCCCCGCCACCCCCATAGGAAGTTAGTAAGAGGTGCGTTGGTTTGTGTAAACCACGATTGAGGGATACCATAAGGGTCATTCTGAAGCTTGTATAGGATCCGCGGTAATGAGACCATCTTGAAGATGGCGGATCGACAATATAGGTACGGGGGAGGTGGGACCAAGCCCGAACCTCGTCCCTGATCTTGGGTATTAGTCAAAGTATGTTGCGTGTCCAAGATGTCGTTTGGTCCGGTGATACAAAAATGCCAAGGAATGTGAAACCGTTGGAAACCTGTTTCAGTTGTGATGCCTATGTGCCACGCCCCTGATCCCTGCAGAATGGGAATAATATGGATTTAGTTGGGTTTGTGCAGATGTTTCGCCTAACACTTTGAGGATTTGTAGTACCTGTGGGATGGTAAATCCCGGATCCTTAAGAAAGAACAGGACGTCGTCGGCATGAAGCGCGATCCTGTCCGACACCTCCGGGGACCACTTCAGAGTCCCAAACTAATAGATCACAGCACACCCAGCTTGCCAATGGCTCTATAGCAAGTGCGAAGAGGAGCGGGGACATTTAACTGTGACTAGAGACAGCCAACAAATGGTCTTAATAATCTTAGTTTAATCCTCCAAATCCTTGTTCTTCACCATTTATTGAAATCTAAACATACATGCCTATGTGTGAATATGCGGAGCTGAATGGTGTTGTGTTCAAGTTGTGTGAGAGCTGCTCTTCTTTTTCCTCACATCAAATGCATTAGTAACTGGGATTATGCAAACATAACCTGTGCTTAGATTGTCCTCCATTTTAAATCACTGTTGTAGCATATCACGTCATGTCTAGTATTTTACTGTTTATTGTTTTAAATAAAGAAGTGCAAGTGTAGTCTAATAAATAACAAACGTTCCCAGCGCCATGCTTCATCAAGAGCATTCTAACTGTCCTAGGTAATCTGTGTACAAAGTATCAATTTGTATGTTTGCAAAAACTGTGAGAACCAAATCCAATGTAATACTACTATTAGAGAATCCTTAAATGTATTTTATAGTAAACTGTTTCCTCTTGCTTGTTCATCATTGGTACATATCTTGAGTCATGTACTTGTGTGGAAATATATTAAAGTCTTTATCTAAAGTCGTATAAAAGGATGTGCATTTCTCTGTCCCCCAAAGCCTTTTACTTCCCACCTTTAGAAATTGACTCTATGCTGGATTTCATATAGAACTTTACTTAGCGCTTTGTGTGCTTTACTGCTGAACGTACTGATGGCCTATTTCATGCAGTTTGCCTCTCAACATTATATAACATTTTCAAACGAAAACTTGAGTTTGTCATTCAAAACGAGAATGCCTCAGCACTTGATCTCAAATGTAGTATTGACGGGTCCAATCAGGGAGCACCAAAGTCCGTATCAGGACTACATCGCTCACAGTCCTAGCCGATGGAATGCTTTTTACATGATCATTTAAGTCAGGTTTGCGTGTCAACAGATCTGGTAGCAGAGGAGATGGTTCCAATTGGATACGACCAGTAATTAACAAACTAATTGGCTGTAGAAACGGGTACTGCACCTTCATGGTCTAGACTATTTTCCCCATGAAATATAAACCGACCCAGTTCCAAACCCAATTCAGGTCCTCAGAGATGAGGTGACTGAAGAAGGACAAGGTGAGTATCAATAGGGATTTGCATATGTGCGAAAAATGAATAAGTTGCAGAGCAGTGTATGTTGGGAGTTGTAGTAGGTTCATTGTGGTGGAATACAGTGGACAGATTTGGAGAGTAATTATTATGTGGCTTTAATCTTTGAATTTGTGAGAGCAATAGTTATTGCATACTTGATGATGTTCTCTGATAAAAAAAATTTAATCGACAAATTCACAAGTTGTCAAAGATATGGTATAGAGCTAAAGAGAGTTACCTCAAGTTAGAGTATTAAACGGTTGAACTTGTCTGCTAATTTGAGGTGTACTGTAAGGCGCTGTCAGTTATACCACGATGAGACGTAATCGTTTCTTGCACAATTGTTCTAATTGTTCTCTGTGGTGGCTCATTCTTTAGTGCACAGGAGAGAATGCACTGAGTACAGTGACCTTCGCAGATTGAGAGCCCACTATTGAATGAAAGTAGGAAGTGTCCTTCTTATTGTAGAGATTGTCTAGTTGGAGCAGGTTAATAGGGGAAAATTTTGTGAAAAGTGATTCAGAAAATGTTGGCACTATTCGAGCTTCATCAAGGTGCCCAGCATGGATGGGCTGGTGGACACCATAGCTGCGCTGTGATAGGGTGACCTTTTCACAGACACGTGTTAGTATTGGGATGAGTCGCGAACCCAGTAGCATAGAGTGAATTATCAATTGGAACGAAAAGTGATTGAGAGCTTGCCATGATAGGAAATCTCTTGCCAAAGAAGGAGAAGGACAAATATAAGGAGGAACATTTTCCCCTGAAGGTACACTAGCTAGGGAGGTGATGGTCATGAAAGGGTTAAATATATGTATGTGGCGAAAATGGCACGATTATACATCCACAGATGGGAGATTTGCAATTCCAACTGAGCAGGTCCTTCCATATCCCTCGAATAGAGAATCTGAGGAGAAGAATGTATAACGTAAAGCAAGCCTAGGACCACCCAATTTGAAGCTTTACATCTTTAGAAGCAAAGGGCAGGTGAAAAGGAAAAGAAAGACATCTGAATGAAAGTTAGGCAACAGGGCTCATGCCTGGAGAAGCATGCAGGATGAAGAAAGGCAGAGAAAGTGGAGGGAGCAAGTCACTGAGATAGTTAAAGCCTAAAATCCCTTGACAGAAAGTGAAAAAAGGGAGAAGGAGAAACACAAAAGGGAGACAGATCCAAAAAGAAAGGAGGAAGACACCTTTATAGACTAGCTCCTCAGCATAAAACAACCTCCATATGATACAGCAGCTGCTGCACCGAGCACCACAGCCCCAACAGTACCCTAAACTGGGACAGTTTGCACACCTCTGAGCTATACAGAAACTGCAGTCTCATCCCCTGCTTAGACCCCCGTTGCCTGTAGCAGTAATCCCACTGCCTTTGTCAAGCATCGCAATCACTTCCCCGGTTGAGACACTTGTTAGTGCACCTCAGGACCCAGCACTGAAACCTGGAGTGATGGCATTAGGACTCAAGCAAGGAGAGGGCTTGGTCGGCAGCACGATGGGAGGTCAAACAACTAGTACAGCCTTACCAGTTAACTTACTAAGCACAGGGCAAACCCCACAGCGACTTAATGTTGCCCAACTAAAAACAGAATTCGAAAAAAATTGTTAAAGGAAATGTGGGACTGGATCTTCTGGTTATTATAATGAGATCATGTTGCTCTATATGATAAAGGAAACAGCGAGAGTGGCAAGAGAAGCGCATGCAAGGATGGAAAAGGTGGCAGATGGATGCAGAATTGATACAATCCAGAGAAAAAGGCTGTAGAAGAATGCTTGTATGACAATAGGTGAGAAAGAGATAAAGCTGTTGAAATTGAGAGGGCTACGGACTCATGTACCCAAATTGATAGAGAAAATTAGGGAATGGAGGGAGACTGAATTTATGGAGCGGTTGTCCAGGAAGGAGAAGGTCAAGATGAAACATAAGAAAAAGAGTATGAAGGAAGTATGGAAAAGAAAGGTAAAGGAGTATTCTTTGAAGAAGTACAGGGAGGAGCATATGTTCATGACCCATGGTCATGATCCGATCTTTTCCACTTTACCATCTCCCTTGCCAAACTGACAGGTGAAACAGATTGTGACCATCCCAAGGTCCTGTGAGAAGATTTGGGTGTATTATTCGAGATGGTGGTCCCAAAGGCCATGTGGGCAGAATGTAAGAGGGCAGATGATTGGCCAAAACATGAGGGTGCAGGGATGAATGCACCTTCTCCCATAGTCAAAACTAAATATGACTAAGTCCTAAAACATCTGAAAGTCACCCAAAGGGAAATAAATTTGCCTATAATTTTCCAAGCCTCTCAACAACCGAAGAGTGGGTACACGCCTACTTTGAGATGTTGATGCAGATATACAGGGCCATTAGAATTAATGGGGTAACCCAGTAACCCTCAGAACCTGGGTAAGTATATGAAACAGAAAAGTTGGTTCTGTTGGGAGTGAACTTGATTTAAAGGACACTGAATGTATTCGAAGGACTATTACAAAAAGGTGTACCTAATCACAGGAAAACACACACATATAAAACATTACTCTAACAAACGCAAAGTGATTTTCATTCTCAATGTATTTAAATGTGCATGATTGTTATTGCAATATAGAGCTGACCAAAAGACAATACATAGAATCACAACACATTTAGTGATCAATGGTGCACAATAACAAACAATCAACGCAAAATTGACATCATGAACATATATTTGGACGAAGATACTTTAAAAGAATGATGATCCGAGATTAGTAGCATATAACACCACAATATGTATTACTCAATATTTGAACGGTGGAATTGCATGGATCAATCAGATAGATAACGTCACGACGTCAGCTCTATATTGCAATAACAATCATGCACATTTAAATACATTGAGAATGAAAATCACTTTGCGTTTGTTAGAGTAATGTTTTATATGTGTGTGTTTTCCTGTGATTAGGTACACCTTTTTGAAATAGTCCTTCGAATACATTCAGTGTCCTTTAAATCAAGTTCACTCCCAACAGAACCAACTTTTCTGTTGCAGATATACAGGGAGCACATAAGAATGCAGAATGAAAGACCTGCTGGGAGATTACATGGGAGGGCTCCTTGCCTCCTTTGAACAGGGACTAAGACCCGAGATCAGCAACTAGATCATCCAAGGTGTGCCATGGTTAGTTTATCAAACTGTGTTCTTCTATGAGTATCTGCCACCTTAGAGTCTTTATTTACAACAATTTGCAAATAATCTAGCCTATACCACTTAGTTTATCCAACTGTTCCTTACACTTTCAGAAGGTTTGTACTGCAGCCCCCCTTCCACCTAGTATATGCTCTGAAATTCTGGGCATCAGTAACTTCAGTGCAGAAAAGCTGGAGGGTCTGAAGACAACTCCCCCTTCATCCCTCCCAGATTAGTAGTGTGCCTGCTGTCAAAGTAACTCTAGTTATTGATCTTCTATATAAAGTTCCACGTCGATTTTGTGATGACACAAAGCACAACCAAAAGGAAATACTGTAAAAGTTTCTCTCAAGGTTCGACCACTGTTAGTCAAAGTATTATTTATTCGACATGAACCAAGTCCTAATTGTTTATGACCTGGAAATATATTGAGACTTCAGCACTTTAACATCACTCACCATTCTGGTTAGTACACTTTTAGATCTGGCCTCAACCATGCCCCCAAACACTATATAAAAGACAATCATATCTGTAATTTCCAGCATTTCAGATCAAAGAGCCAGTAACTCAAGGACATGAAACTAGTATAACAACATTGTTAGGATATTACTTTAACGCCTGCAATTCTTCTCAACCACAAAAAGACCTTGGGCCACATGCACGACCATTTCCCTTTGCGACTTGCAATTTGCGAATTTTAGAGACTAGCAATTTGTGACTTGCAAAAGGAAATGTACTAATGTGTCTCAGAAACATTTTGAGTTTCCTAATGGGGTTGCAAAGAACCTGCCTCACAAATATTCATGAGGCAGGTCACAAATTGTGACCCATTGGGAATGGGCAATAACACGGATGGTGACCTGCTGGGAACAGCAGACCCCCATGTCCGTGTAGGCTTTTTGAATAAAGCAAATTTTTTTTTTTTTAAATGCAGCCCGTTTTCCTTAAAAGAAAGTTTCAAAAAACAAAAATAAAACATTTCAGTTTCGTTTTTTAGGTCTCACCTGAGCCAGCGCATGCGCTGCATTGGCGAGACTTTTAGTAAGTTGGCTCAGTAAATGCTACCATGGTCGGCCTAGAGCTTGCGGTTACGCGCGCGGGCAAGCGCTTACGAGCAGAGGCGCCATCTGGCTTTCACGTCATGCTCATTAAGCGCAGCACTTGCAGCGAGCGATCACTTTCACGGCCGCGCGGCCAATGCTTGTTTTTTGTGCTTATAGATCACACAGTTTGGTGAATTTGGGAAGCTGTGATTTTACATTGTGCAATTTAGCCACTAAAGAGGGCTTTTCCAGACCTTCATAATGCTAAAAAAGGGGTAATTTGCACTGTTTGTCTGTTGTAGTAGATGTTATAGTTTAGTTTGCTTGTGTTAACAAATTACGGACGTGTCACACATTTGGCAATGGAATGTCACTCTTACACGAAGCCACGGAAATGTCACACATGAGCAGCCTGATGTAATGTTCAGATGTTCAGTAGGCATTTTAACCCACTCTGCTGTCCCAGCAGTTTGAGACAGGACAGCATACTCTATCATGTCGACCAGTGGTTCCCAACAGAGCTCTGCATGCGGCTTTCTCATGGGCGTGCCAGTAGGGCTCGAGTCTGTAGCTAGAGGCTCGACTGCGAGAAATGCATCTTTCCAAGAACAAGCAATGAATAACCACTGGTGAAGCTGGGCGCCTGTGGCAGGGAGACCTTTGTTTAGGGAACCTGATCGCCATTCTTTTGGGCTCTTTGCTGGCACCAGCTCCACGGCTTAAGACCTGGGGATGCTTGGGTTTCCTGGGGAGAGCCCTCGCTCTCTAGAGTGCAGCTTTCCGGTTATAGATGAAGGCCTCTCTTTCTCCTCCCGCAAACATTTGTCATTTGTCCGAGGATGTCCTGAGCGGATTAGGCTCCTCCTATTGTAGTTGGTGACCGTGTTGGGGGAGGGGGGCAGTATTTATTTTTTCACATTACATATTTGAGTGCAATAGAAGAGAAGCACGCAGATCGGAAAGTCGGAAAAAGAAAACACATCTCCACCTAAACATGGTGAACATATTTATGCAATAAAAATGTAATGTTAAAGAAAATCACATTGCATTTTAATGGGACACTGTGTTATTCCTTTTCCTACCAAGCAGATGTACTTAGAACAGGTATTGAACGAATATATTTGTGCTTTTTAAAAATATGTATAAACTATTTTGAGAACACGAGGCTGGTATGACAAGTAAAGCCATCTTAACGCATGATCGAACAAGCATTGGCATAGACAATAGGTCTCGCCTTTAGGACCTTACAAGTGTTTAGCCATGCAACAGTTGATGTTGTTGCACCAAGGATATTGTGCTGCATAACTAAATACTTAAAAGGCCCCAAAAGCGAGACCTATTGGCTATGCCAATGCTTGTTAAGAGTAGGCGATGGTCCGTGGGCCAACTTCCCGCTCTTAAACTTTTACACAGCCAATCACAAAGGGGTACCCTGAGGACCTCTTCCCTTTTGCAAATGGCTTACCACCTACTTGAAGTAGGCGGTAAACTGCGATTGTTTTGTGACCATATTCCGGTCGCAAAGCAATTGTACATGCCCTTCCAACTCGCTATTCCTAATAGTGACTCGCAAACCCTGTTTTGCAAGTCGGTAACAGGTACCAACTCACAAAATAGGGTTGATACATGCTACAACCATTTTTAGCGGTCGTGAATGGCCCAAATCTCGGTTTGCAACTTCTAAAAACATGTGGCCCCTCATGTTCTCATTTGCACAGGTCCACTTCAGTGTAAAATTAAATACTTGGTCATTTGCATCATAATAGAAAACAATACTGTGGTCGCATGAGCCAACGAATATGAAGTAGCTCGAGAAGGTCAACTAAATACGTCTTAACGGACATTACAGGGTCAACTGAAACGCTCAGGTGCTTGTAGCAATTGCATTACATGCCTTGTGTTGATGTGTTCGAACAGAACAGGAAACGTGTGGGAACAGTCATCTGGAATGGCAGCAAATACTAGAAGCAATGAGGTACCAGGGAGGCATGTGGGAAAAAGGGACGGAAACCAGAGAAAGCGGGACCACTAACACAGGAAGCTGGGGCAGATCAGCTTCCTTTAATAGGAAGTCAGGTTTGCCACAAACAATTTATGCATGAGCACAAAGGAAATCTCAAGTTACTACCCCACTAAATCCATATCACCCTTAATTAAACTTAATTTCTTGAACTACAAAGGGACAATACCAAACATATGTGTGTATGAAGTATGGAACACTTTTGAACAGAAACGTGCATCAGTCAAAAGGGATTTCTAGGAAATTTAAGGTTTCTTTTACTCTGAATTTTGTTTGCATCAGAACATCTTTTTCTGCCAGATCTTAATCAATACAATAAAGAACTTGTGGTCATGAGTAAGACTTCACTATTTAAGAAAGGAGCAGAACCTGTTTGTGACCTCTGATCGATCACTAAACATTTACTGAATAATGGGGAAATTAATTACATTTTGCCCATTCTAGATATACTATACTGCAGCTGTAGGCTTATATAAAAGGTATTCCTTTTGTTAATATTAGTTGCAGTGACTGGATGATTGAATATCCACTCTTCTTTCACTGCACAAATCACTGTCTGAAACGCGATCCTTTTTTTTGCCTTAAAAAACAATCTATTTGTACAATTGTTCTTATGAGTAGCAGAATAGTAAAAACATTTTTTTCCTGTAAGATCTGTTAAACTCATTTAACAATGCATATTTTGGAGAAAAACTTTTAGAAACGTAATTTTAATTTGTTATTCCATCCACCAAAGGAACGATTATAGAAGAGCCGTCTGCAAATACAAAGCAGAAATTAAAAAGAAACAAGCATCTTTCTTTGAGGAAAAAATCCTTCTGGTGTCTAACTCCCCAAGAGAGACCTTCCTCATTATTAAGAAACTTATTAAAACCCCGGCCCCCCCTGTTGCCCCTGATAAGTCAGGCAAACGATGCAATAAACAGGCAGAGTTTTTTGGTACTAAAATTCACAACATTCTGAAACTGATGCCCCAAGTCGAGGTCGAACAAGACGATCAATGCTCTACTCTCCCTAGTGACTTGCTGGAGTCCTCCCCCCCCCCCCCCTCCCCCTCCCAAGAAACCCTTCCGACTCTGATCTCCCTGGTGAAAAGTGGCTCACCTAGGGACCCTGCACTCATGAACATTTTGGAAAAGGTAGCACACAGTCGCCCCTACTGTTGCAAATGTGATTAATACCTCCCTCAACACAGGAGTAGTGCCCCCTAACTGGAAAAGGGCAATGCTAAAGACACTCTTGAAAAAGCCCAATTTGGAGCCGGTGGATTTGGGCAACTGCCGCCCCATCTCCCTCCTTCCTGGGATCGCCAAAGTGACCGAAAAACATGTTAATCATACTTTCTCCAACTTCCTGGAATCCCATAGCCTTCTGCACCCCTCCCAAACTGGATTCCGCGCACGCCAGAGCACGGAAACCACTCTATTAGCCGTGGTAGAGGAAAGCAGAAAGATCCTGGACACCGGAGGTACAGTGGCCATCATCCTTCTCGACCTGAGCGCAGCATTTGATACGGTAAACCATTGTATCCTTATTCACCGTCTCAAAACAATAGGAATAGCTGCCACGGCCCTGAAATGGCTTCGCTCCTTCCTAGAGGGTCGTCTCTTTCAGGTCTTTGAAGGAGATGTGAGCTCACTACCCCTGCCTCTGGTATGTGGCGTTCCCCAAAGGCTCATCATTGAGCCCGACTCTTTTTAAATGTATATATGGCCCCTTTGGCGGCAATCATTGCCCCATTCGGAATCCAAATGGTAACCTACGCCGACAACACTCAATTGGTCGTGGCTCTCAATCAAGCAACACATCAGACTAAGGCCCTTCACTCATGCCTAACGGAGGTCTCTAAGTGGATGGGCGCTTCCCAGCTGAAGCTCAACGGGGATAAGACAGAGGTCATGATCCTGGGCAACCCCACCCCAGCAACACTGGAGTCCCTGTGGCCAGCATGCATGGGCCCAGCCCCAGCTCCCAAAACTGAAATAAAGAGCCTGGGCTTCTGGCTTGATCAGAACCTGACATTCAAGGTGCAGGCTAGAAAGACAGTTGCCACCTGTTTTGGCTTGCTCAGAATGGCTAGGAAAGTGCTTCCCCTCTTTCCTCCACAAGCCAAGAAAGTCCTAGTTCAATCATTAATTCTCTCAAGGATCAACTATGGCAATGCACTTTACCTGGGAGCCCCGACGGCAGTCACGACTAAACTACAAACGGTCCAAAACTGAGCAGCCAGACTGCTGCTGGGTGTACCCAATCGCACTACAGCCAAACCTGCCATCCGCTCCCTTCACTGGCTGCCAGTGAAGGAAAGAGTACATTTTAAAGCCCTCTGTATTGTTCATAAGTCCCTTCAGGGGAAAGGGCCCCCATTATTTTCGTCCATGATTTACCCATACAAAGCTAACAGGAAACTCCGGTCGGACGACCTCCACCTTGTGGCAGTCCCCAGAGTCAAGAGGGCCAGAAGCGGTGGTCGCCTCTTTTTAGGTCTCGCCTGGCGTAAGACTGCGCAGACATGCACAGTCTCGCTGGCGAGATTTAATGTTTTGGTTAGATTTCTCCAGTGGGCTTTAAGCCCCGCCCCTCCTTTCCATTGGCTGGCGTCACCGTTTATGCTAAACGGTGGCCAGCCATTGGAAAGGAGCGTCTCGTGACATACACTTTTCGCTTTTAGAGCCGTCCCAGTTGGACTGGCTGCACCGACTTAATGCTGGCGTGAAAGGTTTTCTTATCTTTATGGGGCCAAACACATGGCCCCATAAAGATGAGAAACCAGTCATGCGAGCCAGTCCAACTGGGACGGCTCGCGAGCCAGTCCAACTGGGACGGCTCTAAAAGAGACAAGGGTTCCAACTGTCCTTTTATTGTATGTATACCCCTCGAAAGTTAACGTGGTCTTCATATCAGGTACGTATCCAATATCAACAGAGCAAACTTCTAAAAAACTATTCAGCTAAACAACCAACTACACCCTTTTCCAGGAAAAGTTGAAGTGCTTTTCCTCGATTGGCCTGCCTTGCCTGACAAAAGCTCCTTTGAATGGTTGCTGAGCTTCAGCCAATCTCAGAGGTAGTGATAATTTCAAAGAGCCTAACAGTGAAAACGGACCGAAGCCTAGCACGACCAGCCGCCATCTTTGTAAATAAAACCGAGCCCTTGGGTTGAACGAAAAATTGTTCAACTTTCAATAGAGCGCGATACCGAACGCCCGTTTTCAGCGCATCTGAGCTGTCAAAAATTATATCAAGAAAACTTATCTTTACATGTCTAGTATATATGAATAATTAGCAATCATAACATTGCACTGTTTTTCCTTAATAATAACTCTTAAGACAGAAATAAAGATTCTCACCAAAGAATAATTTAATTTCCGCGAAAAATAATGGGTGTTCGATGCTATACATTTTGTCTAAACTCATGCAATTGGGCTCTAGTTTTGTTGTCCGTCTTCTATGTTTTGGTAATGATCACCCGGCAAATGATTCCCAGAATGCACTGGGGGTATTTTATGTGAATAAAACCGCTAGAAATTGGTGTGGCTGACGCCCTGTGCAGAGCGGTGAGATGTCGTGGCCGTGCATGTGTGACCTAAGTATAGGAATGGTCTGGCTCTCAAGACAAACCGTGATTGCGTGGCGTATTTTTAGAAGAGAGTATGATGGAGGGATGTCACACTCATCTAAGTAGTGCTTTCCTAGGTTAGTAGAGGCATCTGGGCACTCTGATCTGCAAATGGCACTGAGGTAGTGTCTGTGTTCTCATTTTAATTAAGGTCTGAGGTTTAAGCAAACCTACCCCTGATTCTTTGAAGAGCTCATTATAACCAATGCCCCCTTCTACACCATCCAAAGCATGCGCGCGCACAAACACACACACACACACACACACACACGAAGAATCGAAAAGGACAGGTTGCAATGTTTGAAGAATTTGTTGAGGGGTCTGAACGAAATACTGCAGAGAAACTTTCCACATAATAAAACTACGCCTTTAAACTTTCCGGGAGGATGCAAGCAGTGTTCACTTGTTCATTTCTGAAGGAGCAGCCTCACATACATGGATTCATGCATGGGTCCCCAGGCATTGCTGCTGCGACCCCTGGCTTGGCCCTTGCAACCACTGGTGATGCCTTTGGGACATCTGGCATCAGAGATCATACAGCCAGCACCAGGGCTTTCAGTGGGATGAAAAAACTGGGGGATCTCTCAAAGGGGCGTGAACAATGTAATTAAGGGTGTGGCTTAAAAACACACAAACTAAAAATCTGTGCTTAGTATAGTGTGCCACCCGACTTGTATTTTGCTGTTTCTATCATTGCATTCAGATATATGATACAACAAGTAACATCATACCGACAAGTCAGGATTATTTGCTTTGTCAATAGTTGTTAGTTGTATAAGATAAATAAGCAGCAACTTTGGCTTGTATATAATATTGAAAAAGCTTCCACTTAAAGCCCTGGTGACACCAGGACAATGTTGCTGCTCCCGAGTTTCAAAAGGAGAAGGGGAATCCAGAGAGAAAATTATGCTCTTTAAAGGATTTTCCTTCCCCTACAACTGTCACCTGGCATATCGTCATGCCGTAACTTCTCCACTAGTGCACTGTCACTGCAGTCCGGAAAAAAATTAACTGCCTGTGCCAGGGCACAAAACAGAGCCCGATAGAGACCCGTTTCGAGGCACTCTTTAAACAAGCATTAAAAATGCAATAGGTCTCGCCTTTCATTAAGTTAAAGCCATTTGCTTTGCTATACAATACCATTAGCAAAGCAAATGGCTTTAACCCCTTGTGTGCCCCGCCCTTTCCACGCCCTGTGCCGGGCGTTTCATTAGCGGGCGGGGCTCATGACGAGATAGTCTCGTCATGGGCACAGCGCAACCGCGGCCCATGACGAGACCATCTCGTCATGGGCACTCAAGGGGTTAACTTAATTAAAGGCGAGGCCTATTGCATTTTCAATGCTTGTTTCTTAATGCTGCCAAACTGTGGAACGCACTGCCACTCCAGCTCTGGAGGGAACCCAACCACTTATTCTTCCGAAGACAATTAAAAACTATTCTGTTCCCCTAAGCCTCCTCATCTCCACCTGATTAGGCATGCCCAGCGCTGGGAGGCCTCCGGTAGCCATGCGCTATACAAGTGCCCTTTCAATTCAATTCAATTCAATCAAGAAGCTTGCAAGGCAACAACAGTATCCTCAAAATCTCACTCTGTTTACACATTCCATTAAACAGACAACCCCAAGGTCATACATACACCACTAGTGACAGCTCTTTGATTAAGGTGCTGAGCCTAAATATAAAAGTCCTTAATGCTACCAGTGTGTAAGTGGTGTTGTCCATTCTGCAAGACTCTGACTGGGATACTGGTCTCCTTCAGAAGACCCACCTCCTTAAGAAAGACTGGGGGAGGATACTTTCCAGATGTTTCACTAGACTACATGTTTCTCAGGTCCCAGTAAAAAGGCAAGAGTAGCTATCCTATTAGCTAGTAAATTTAAAGGGCAGGTTCTCCACACCCAATCAGAGATACCAGCGAGGCTATTATCGTTATAACTCTCCCTACCCGAAAGTACCTTCATCATAGCCACGTTTATACATGCCCAAAGAACATCAGGTCTTGTTGGACCACTCTCACATTTATATCACTTTTAGGACTGCAAGGGGTATTCAGCTATGGAGACTCAATAATACACTCATAGAACACAACTCCACCCTGACAGAGATACAAGAGGTGATACAGCAGTACATATAAGCCAACAATACTCTGTACAGCCATATCCACTTCCTAAGGACAACACTAAAGGCAGTGGTAAAAAGTGCTTCTCTGGTAATCTATGTTCCACTCAATAAGATCAGAAGAGGAAAAAGTTCTGAATTGGTGGAGTAAGGTGTCTTTCTTAGAAGCCCATGAGCACACTGGAGCCCATAAAGTGTGAATGCAAGTGACAGCTACCAGGAAACAGCTTGTCATATGGCTTATACTTTCTCAAGTAAAACTGTGTGTTTGTTGAATAACATAAACATTGGTCTGGTGCGAGACTAATTCAGAGCTCACCTCAAGATACGTTGGCCTAAAGTCCTGCTTGCTCACAGTGCACCATCTGTACCCCTAACCTTACAAGGTAACAAACGGATGTCCAACTTCAGAACAGGACAACCCTGACTCCCCAAGGAAATTGTGTTAACAGATCTAGAAACCTTTTGCTCAGTCACTTATGCATACCCAAAGAGATACACAAGAAATAAATACACAGAAAAGCATTTCAATATTTATTGAAGAATTGTGTTCTTGAGTAAAATACTTGCGCTGCAATGATTAATAGAAGGAAACAAAATAATGTGATTAACATTATGAGAATGGTGAAAAAGATGAACAATTCAACCGTTTTGCTGATTGTAGAAAACGATATGTTTGCATACAAGTACTGTAATAAAGTGTACTCCTACATTGCGCATTGCAACGTATCATGTCTAATGTGAGTGGATCTGCCAAATGCCTGTTGCTTGGTCTAATGCCCCATTACCTGTGGGTATGTGTTAGCAAGCTGGCCCTCGTGGTGTACAGTTGGACAGCATCCCTCGCATGAGGTGACAGGAATCAGCTGAGATGGCATTCCGGCATGGACTGACCTCTCAGTGCCAACAAAATGCTCCTTTGAAGAAACAAAGGCTTGAGGTCATACGTATATAATAACATCCACCATGATGCCATGACGAAGCCCCAGTCAGGCCGCTACGGTTTATTCTATTGTGATAGTTCGATCACTGAGTGGCAAAAAACAAATAACATCTTGCGTGCTGAACTTAGCCCTTGTACAGAATGTTCAAGGTGTTCTGCCTACGAAGTGGTATCGTAAGTAAAGCTGAGTTTGAGGAATGTTATCCTGTATGTGCATGCAAATGAACGTATGTCAAATGTCACCGTGTTTAGGGAGAGAAGGCAACTTAAGAACATGAATATGTAAAAATGGCATTCCTTAACCAGGCCTAATACCTCCATGTGACAAGTTCAAAGCCCTAGAACTTGACAGGGCAGAATTCATCCTTCCACACCCTGCACAAAAGAGCAGAGATGCACGGATTGTGGATGAGGGTGGGGCTCAAACTGATGAAGATATAGCATAGGGATCTTTATACCGCACAGTGGCGGATTGGGAAAAGACAGACTAATTCCCTTCCGAGGCCTTTAACAGAAGACTTCCTGCACAGGAGGTAGCCTCACTTGACACAGATATTCAAACAGAGGAGGTGCCTGCAGGTATCACCAGACTCCAAATGGACAGGGCCACAGGGCTAGACTGGTTTTGCCAGACTTCTATAAAGTATTTGTTCCTCAATTGGCACCCATCCCAGCCCGTAGAAAAAACTCATTTGAACAGACCAGAACACTCACCGAGCCAATGCAAGAGGCAGTGATACCAGTGATCCCCACAGCAGGGAAGGACCCTATACTCAGCTCCTCATATAGACCCATCTTTCTCTTAAACGTACACACCAAAGACTTTACAGGCAACTAGCTTAATGTCGTAGCCCATACCGGCAGAGCCTCATAAGGCCTTATAGACCAACACCACACAGGTTTTATACCGAAAGGGCCTGCAGCAATAATACAAAATGAATACTACATATAATACTGCACAAATCCCTACACTCCTATTATCGATTTATTATGAAAAAGAAATTGGATTGAGTACACTGGCCCGTCCTGCCCCTTGACAGCCTGGGTAAGAGTCAATGGCACTTTATCATAGGCCTTGAAAGTGGCCAGAGGTACATGACAGTGATCCCCTCTGACCCCACTCCTCTTTCCCTTTTTTATGGAGGGTTTGCTTAAAGGATTAGGGTGGACCATTGATCTCAGAAATTACCATAGGTTGTCAGGAGCATAAGCCGACTCTCTGTACAGATGCGGTCATGGTTGCCCTTTCACACCCACATAACTCAATCCCAGCCATGCTATGAGAACTTGACATTTTCAGTAGGGTCTCAGGTTTTAAGGTTAGTATCCAAAATCATAAGGTCTTAATCTCCCCCACTCCGCAGTGGGGCAAGTTTGCATTAGAGAGTCTATTACCCCCTCTGTGGCCATGGAATTGGGTACAATATCCCAGACTCAAGCTATACTCCTTCCCAGTCAAAACAGTGCAGCCTAATTATGCTGATCTTGTCTCCAATGTCCGCACAGACTTGCAATCCTGGCACTAGAGGAGATGCTCCTTGGTAGGAAGGACAGCAGCAGTCAAAATGACCCTATTACCAAAAATTCTTTAAGTTATGCAGCCATTCCCACTACACCACCCCGATTACCAATACTAACAACAAATAAACGCTCTCTGACATTTGTACATTTCAAAACCAAGCTCCTGGCATCACCAAATCCACAGCCCAAAATCGCTGGGAAGCAGACGTAAAACATTTCTTCACTCACCAGAAATGGTCACATATATTGTACAGGACCACACGTTGTCCTTCAGAACAGCAGGAACGGAGATGATGCTCATAATAACTCATTACTTGTATTTCAACTGCTCTAGGATATCGAAATGGAAATCCAGCGGCTCGGAGGGATGTTGGAGCAACGGTGGGAGCCCGAGGACATTAATCCACCTTCTCTGGCAATGTCCCAAACTTAAATGATTTTGGGAGGTGGTGTTAAAAGCCATAAATGAAATCTTTGATACGGAAATCCCATGTCTCTCTAGTTATATCCTACTAGGGCTCCAAAATAAACTGACTTTGCCACTATGCTCCACTAAACAAAACAAATTGCATTGGCCCTTAGTACGGCAGTACGGCTAACCAAATCTAGAATGAGCCCAAATGCATAGACTACCTTAAGTTTGTGGACTAGGTCCAAAGTGGGGCCCATTATTCCTCCTGATTATTCAATGTTCTACTTCTATATTTAACTCTGTCTCTAATCTTCCTCACCCCAAAACATTACCCTCCCTATTCGTCTCCTAGGTTATGCCTCACTGGCCATTGGTTGTAGGGGAGTGCAAGTGCTATCTTAAAACAAATGTGTAGATTTAAACATTAAAACACAATTTTGAAACAGCACACCTCTGGAGTACCAATTTTCTTCTACCCTTCGGTATAACCAGGTTTCTCAGGTTTACTAGGTAGCCCTATATTGTTCAAATACCATATTATACCTAATACCTAAAATACAAAGTGTAGTGGTTCTTGCTCAAAGCCAATCAAATTTAATATAAATTACGTGCAGCAGTTTTTTTTCTTCCCCACTAACTCAGCCAACTCAAAGCTAGACAAATAAACCTACAGACAACATGGTTTCTAGGGCTTTAGTTGCCAGACTCCGAGCTTCCATCAGTATAATCTAAAAGCAAGTACTGGCTCCTCTGCTATGGCGAAGGAGCATCGCCCCACTGCTTTTAGCAGTGTAAATAAAGGAAAAAATAAAATGATAACTCAATGTTATTATTTTATTTGTACCTGCTGCCACAGCTATACAGGAGGGGTGAGGTTGCTTTGCTGACAGAGAAGCAGGGTGAGGAGTGGTGGGCACTCTGCTAGTGCGCATGAATTTTTGGCCAGCCGTCTCAGGCCGGCCAAACAGTCATGCACACTTTGCATGTTCTCCACCCAGGCTGCATTATAGCCTGGGTGGAGAACATGCTAAGGGCTCCCAGTACCCATCTGAGAGCCGAACCACGGCGTTCAGACCAATCACAGCGCTGCATTGCAGTATTGTGATTGTTCTTAGGGGAGTCTGGGTGGTTCCTGTTCCAGCCGGAGAGGGGGGACGACTAGGATAGATGCGGCGAGGAGGTAAGTTAACATTTTTTTCCACCCTATTACAATAGAGAGGTACTGCCAACGGTATGTGTCTCCAACCAGTCAAATGTGGGCGATCAGTAGCTCCCCATACACCATCAGAGTAGCTCACAGCCTTGAGTTCATTTTTAAATAAGCACAGGGTGACATTTTTCTTTTAAAGTTAATGGAAGGCTGTGCTTACTTTACATTATTATTGTTGAGCGGCAGACAGCAGCGTCTGATAATGAGCAGTGCTCAGTCAGATATATTACCCAGGCTAGGCACAGAGGCGAAGAACTAAAGCACTGAGGTTTTTAACTGTTAAATAAAAGTCCTTGTCAGCTCAGTAATTGAGAGTGAGAACAAAATGATGTTTCTGAATGCTTTTAAATGGGAGAAAATGAAAATGAAATGTTTCTTTATTGATGAACTCTTCATTTTAATTTTCTTCCATTTACAGGTGTCGCATTTACAAGTACCAGACGTTTTGCTCCCGGTGCCAAATAGACACTGCTATATTTATACCTGACAAATACAGACTTTTGTTTAAATGGGAGACATTTAAAGTGAAGAAAAATAGTTCTATGAAACATTAAGTATTAATGTCTTTATTCACTTCCAATTAAGCCAATTACATCTTAATGTTTTATGAAGCATGCTCCTCACTTAAAATTCCTCCCTTTCAAACAAATAGCTATACTTTTCGGTTATAAATATCGCACTGTGTCCACAGGCCTCTGGGAGTAGATGCCTGGTGTTTGTAAATGTGACACTTGGAAAAGGGAAAAATGTAAACAAGTTTTATGGAATCTATATAAACAAAGTTAACTCTTCAGTCTAATTTTACCCCATTTCAAAGGGCCGCCTTTACATACAGCAGGCATCTACCAGCCAGAGGCTGGTAGACACAGTGCCATATTTATACCTGAAAAATACAGCAATTATTTTAAGTGGGAGAAATTTAAAGTGCACAAAAATGTACAATATTTTGACTTTTTTTGCATACAATTTTTCTGCATTTTAAATATCTCCCATTTAAAAAAAAAAAATGGTTGTATGTTTGTGCTATACACATAACGGTGCCACACGGGGAACAGCCATTACAACGCGGTTTTTACCACACAGTGCAGTTACATCGCATGCGTTACAACGCATGCGATGTTACAACGCTATGCCATTACAACGCAAGTCTGTACATCGACTTGCGCTAGATGGCGTGCTAACATTACAAATAGTGTAGTTTACTATCCCAACACCTTCCCTACTGTTAAGTGGACTGGAGTTGGAATAGTAAATTACACTTTTTTAATGTTAGCACGCCATCTAGCGCAAGTCGATGTAAAGACTTGCGTTGGAATGGCATAGCGTTGTAACATCGCATGCGTTGTAACGCATGCGATGTAACTGCACGCGTGGTAAAAACCCGCGTTGTAATGTCATACATCCGTGCCACACATGGCGAAAGGTATATCCTGTGCCACAAAGACATATGACACAGGCTCTCAGTCACCCATACTCATATATCCCATTCATACACACACGTTCATACAACCCTAAAGACCAGGCTCTCACTGACACAAAAGGTAGCCCGGTCATAGTGCACCTAGTTAAAGTATTTTGTTCAAATCATAGTATCTGTCTCTATGGTCATTAGGCTCAAAGTCAATGAAACTGTCAGTGGGACTGTCTTGCAACAATGCACGATCTGCTTGGCCTTCAGTAGCTCAAGATGATTTTCACTGAGCAGCATCTGAACTTCGCCATTGGCTGCCCAAAAGCTGGAGGCACTGGGGAGTGCTAGACAAGTAAAGAAGGAGGACATGGGATTGGCCTGCCTGGCATGTAAAAATTAATTCTGGCTCCTACCAAGCATCACACAAGAAACTAAAGAGGATAGACAGTGACTGCTGCAGATGAAGAGGAAGAAAAAGACTGCTGCAGCTGCTGGCAGCCATGTCTTATGCCACAGCCTCTTCCTTTAGGGACATAAAAGGCTGGACTGTTCCCTGAAAGGGTTAAGAGATCTGTCTGACAATAAGCAATACGCTTTAAGTAACCCTAAAACTTCCAGTACTTCTGGTGGGTTACATCTCACGTGCCACATCCCAGAGGGAATGTGTATAGAACCCCAAGAGGCACACAACTTTCAAGTATAAGAGGACAAGAATGGCAGATGAAAAGACTCTCTTGCCAAACGTATATATCAAGTAGAACAGTTGGAAAAGCTCCAGTATTTACCTTAATCACTAAGGCCTGCACAAGGCTCTGAGGAGTTGGAGGTTGTGTCACGAAGAACTGTGAAGCCAAGCAATTGGACGGCTCACTAGAGTGTAAGAAGGAGGCTTGAACCACTGTGGAGTCATTCCCCTCACAGGACATATCTGTCACACAATCATGCTGTACAAATGAATGCATAAAGAGATTGATTTAAGTAGTTAAGTGCAAACAGAGAAAGGAAGAAAAGAAAAAAGATAAAATAGAAATTAATGGGAAGAAGAAGAATGAAAAATAAAAGAGGAGCAACGAAAAAGAAGAATGGGAGAAAGAGGAAAAAGTAAAACGAAAACACATGGAAGAATAAAGAAAGCAGAAAGAAAAAGAAAGATACAAATATATAGATGGAGAAAAAGACAAAGGTAAAGTGAGGGAGAAAGAGACAAAGGAACAAAGAAAGAACAATAGGAGAAACAGAAAAAGAATGAAAGAAAAGAAAAAAGGAGAGAATGTTGGAAATGAAGGAAACAGAAAGACAGAACAAGCAAAAATAACGAAAGTAAGTAGATAAAGAAGGGAAGCAAAAAAGAAAATAATTACAAAAAGACAATAACAGGAGAGAACAAAGGGAGGCGCAGAGAAAGAAAGAAAAAGTATGAAAGGAGACTAAAAGGAGTGAAAGGATGAAGCAAAGGAAAGGGAAAGAAGTAAGAGAATAAAGGAAGAAAAATAAATTTGAAGACAAAAGCAAAAAACAGAAAGCAGAGAACAAAAGCAGAGGAGGAATGAGAAACAAAAAGTAGCAAATGAATGAAGGAAACAGTAAGAGAAGTAAAGAAAAAGAGAACTTTCGATGGGTAATCAAATAGAGAACGAAAGAAAAAGAAAGAAAATGGGAGACAGGAAGAAATTAAAAAAGAAACAGTACAGAAAAACAAAGGAAGCAAGAAAGAAAGAAACAGAGGTAATACAGAAGGAAAGTGGAGAAGGAAAGACTGAAAGAAATAGGAAAGTACCAAGGGAAAGAAAGAAAGAAGAATGAAAAAGAAAAATGGAGAAGCAAGGAGAGAAAGGTAGGAACAACGTAGAGTTAAAAACAGTAAGAGTAAAAGAGACAGGCCGTTATGTGTGAGCTGAGAGGAGGCAGCCAGCAAATTACTGTTAGCAGAGTATAAATAAACCTTTTGGAGACCTGTGCTCTAGCCTCAACTTTGAAGTTAATTCCCAAACCTCTAATATTAATTGATACTTTTGGCTCCTTTTCGGGTTAACAAACATCCATAATGATATCAGCTTTTAAAATGAGTAATAAACGAGACTACGGTCCTTGGGGGGAGCCAAGAAATGACCTCACCTTAGAATATCCATTTCTAGAGATACAAGAAAAACTTATATTCAGTTTGTCAGCACTGAAGAAAGAACTGAAACTAGACTTCGAGAGATGGCATACAAATTACTTTATGTTTATGGACATAAATTAATAACGGTCTACTTAGAATTTGATACATTTTTAAAAATGTCTCTGCATTACAATTACTAATGTGAATATGCAAATAAAAATGTAAGGTCCCAACTTATCGGTTTTCCCAAGACACATTCCTCCATATCCTTAGGTAAATTAAACATACCTTTCAAAACAATGACTTTGCATTTTCCAATTTAAAAGACTATCACATGACATTTAAGTTTCTTCAGCTGCATGATTGTTTCCTATGTGTAATTTCTGAAATGCCAAAATGAGGTGAGATAGAAAGGTAAGTTATTAAAGGCCTTCATATCTCTTCAGCAAACAGAAAAGGACACAGTTTACTTCTTAAGATAAGTCAAGGAACAAAAAAATGATAGGAGTAAAGTAAAATGTAAGATAACAACTATAAATGCATATAGCAAATCAATATTTTACCAAAAGCTTTGCTATTTCTGTTTTGAACATTACTAGCTACAAATGTAAATCAATTATGAAAATCTTGGAGCCAACTCTCTAAAACTAGCTTTGATCCAATTTGGCACAATCCTTTCATAATTTTTCATAACTGTCAAATGGGCCAGGACAAGTACATAAAGCATAGTGTGATCTCTATCAACCAGGTAGTCTGCGAGACATTTATCTTAATTTAAGATCTGATATTTAGATACGATCAACTGAAGGAATTATTATGAAGTTATTGTTACTTTTAAACAAGGATGATTATACAACTACTAGTGAAAGGGTATACCTTTTTGAAAATTATGAACTAGGAAATGCTTGCATAGTTCACATTGTAGCATTTGCAAGCTTTTAGTTAATGACCATACACAAGATTCAGAAAATGAACGGAGTGTGAATCTATCAATTGTTTTACTACAACTAAAAATTCTGCTACGCCTCCTTTGGTCACAAACGAAAATGGTGAAACTTGGCTACTGGAAGCTGGAATAATGACTGCCAAAAACATAGTTCTGAAATACTGGGAATAATCTTTTTGATGAACAGTAGAAGTTGATTTCGGATTTAGTGAATTTTATGTATTGGCAAAGCCAATAGGTCAAGCTTATAACTAAAAGTCTAACACACAAATGTTGATGGGAAGAATGCTGGCAAATAGTCTAAACCACTAGCAATCGATCTGGGTAGCATTTCAACTCTTATGTTTTTTTGTACACTACGTCACTCTAGACAGAGGCCACTGATTAGGCAGAATAACTCCTTGGCTAAATTGGAGGCCTAACAGAGCCATGTGCTGCAATAAGCTAATTTAGACTCTTTAATATAGGCCTGGACTATCTTACTCATTTGCAGATTGACCACTTTAGATTCTGCATCTAAGATTCTTTGCCAGCGTCATTCAAGTCGCCAGCATATACATTTTAATTTAGTCAACTCTTATGAGAACCAATGTTCTTTCCTGCAAGTCGTTCTGGTAGTAGGTGGCTGCTACTCTGATAGGAACAGAAGTACTGAAGGTAGCGCAAAACTAATAGTATGTGAAGGGTCTGAGAGTGCTTCTGGCAGTGTGTAACCTTTAGGGTGTCAGGGTTGTCAGAGTACTGTCAGTAGTATCAGACTGAGACTCAACAGTTGTGACTGCTTGTGGTAGTATGCGACTGCTAATCTGAAGGGTGCAATAGTGCTGTTGATATTGCAAGACTTCTAGCATGCGAGGGGTAAGAGTGCTTCCAGTAGTCTGTGACTGGTCCTAGGTATGGTGTGTGTCGGTATTAAGATGCTATGCTTTTCCACCATATGGGTTTTAACAGTTCCATTTGTGTTTCCCTTGAGGCCATGGCTGAAGATACACTGTGTACATATTTAATCAAACATATTGCCTTATTGTAAACACAACGCTACAGCAAGCCTTGT
Organism: Triturus cristatus; assembly: GCF_964204655.1. Lineage (NCBI taxonomy): Eukaryota > Metazoa > Chordata > Amphibia > Caudata > Salamandridae > Triturus > Triturus cristatus. The sequence goes on from NC_140586.1 coordinate 559,844,362, forward strand.
TCTCTTCCTCCGCTTGGAAGCCTTGATAGTCTACTTTCCTTAATGAAGTTGCCCAAAGATTGGGGGCTCTTGATCCATTGTATCCATTTATTTACTCTGGAAAACCCATGCCAAGGGACCGCTGGAAGGTCACCACTACCCATCAACTTACCACATGGATCCGTGAACCCCACTGAATGTGCACAGTATGTTGAGTTCACATCGCCAAGCTCCAGCTACACTAGCGAACAGAATCTCAGTGCCTCTACCACTAGACACAGTAGTGTTTACTGCCACTGATCCTCTTCTCTACGACTCTAACTCTGTCCTCACATGAAAATCTCTGTAGCAGTTTTTAGCAACTGCTCTCCCTTGCTGAGGTAGCTGCGCGTTTTACAAATGCTGATATTTATATATTGCTGATGTGTCTCATTCTTAAACTCCTGTACCACCCCTCGCTCTCCCAATTTCTAAAATTGTATATTTTTCATCTGTTCTACAAGTAATTCCTAGGATAATGTGTTTGTTTCATGATTACACTATTGGAGGAATTGGTAACTATTTGATTGACACACATCAAAGGCTCTTAATTTTAATCCCTTATTTTTATGGAGCTAGAACTTGATAAGGTAGTTAAGATGCACTCAAAGTATGTTTCACAATTCTAGAGATTAAATCTGACTTCTATGACATTAATGTTATTCTCCGATATGTAAACCTTTCACAACAAATAGAATTGTTAAAACGATGAAAATAGACAGGAGACATATTAAATTGCACAAATAAATCATCATTAAGCACCATACTCGGGTCTATAAAGAAAATCTAGCACTAATAAAGCCTATTTAACATAATTTAATTACCCTCTTCAAATAGATCTAAAGTGCAGCACATATTACAAGTCATTCCACAGCTGTGCATTACTAGATGATATGATATTACCAGCGTCATTTGTAAAGTCTAGTGAAACACACAGGCCTCAACTGAGCAAAAAGACTTCGAGTTCATATTATTTTAGACTCTGCAATTAACTGTAGTGAGAGGATCTGTGTGATGGGGTATGACGTAATCAGGAAACAACTACTGATAGAAGAGGAGCTTGGAAAAAAAAGCCATAAAGCGTAGATTGTTTGTCAACCGCCCCAAGTCAAAGCATGGGTAAAGTGAAGCAGCTAGCAGGTCGAGTAATAACCTAGTCATTACTGAAGTCAACCCTTCTGCCAATGGAGTGCTATTCAGTGTTGGAAGGAGTGACTGTAACGAAGAAACTGCTAGAGTTAGAGTACTATATGACGATTTAATGAGCCCTCTTCGTGTAGCCCCAGAGACCCTTGACGATGTAAGTAGCGTCAACTTGGAGGAGCATGAAACTGCTCACCAGCAGTGGGGTGGGTGGAGGCTGCTATGAACAAAGGGCAAGGGTCCTCCCAACCTAATAACTATAATCATTTCATGCAACAGATTAGGAATTGTGAGGCACACTGAAAACTCAACTTTCATTAATTTCTTCAGCTATGCCCACGAATTATTGCTGCAGGAAACCTGGACACTGAGTGAACATTAATCCAGGTTTCACAAATTATTCCCTGCAATTTGCAAGGGATGCAGACTTTGATTTCTTATCTGGAATCTAGGTTTGTAATGAAGATCTTTAGCCTGTGTCTTTTGGTAGGGTAACACAATATGGGTTTTATTGTAAAATGTCTTCAGCTATGAAAGCTTGCTAGACATGGTTATCGATTCCTTTAACAACAGCATGAAAAGGTAACATTTATATGAACAATTCTCTCACTTTATTCTCAAATATTTTGCTCACCTGTAGAACAGTGTAACACAATATAAAATATACACCATATACAAACCCCATGTTTTAGCATGTAGTTAGAGATAATCCCTATGATGGAGAACATTCTGAAGGAGCGTAGATTCCTCTGCCCATGACCTTGCGGAAGAAAAAAAAGTTAGTGCTGCATTTACAGAATACAGCATTGGATAGGTGTCTGGGATAGGGTACATTTCCCTCATAATGGTATTCTTTGTCTTGTCTTTATGTGCCTGTGCTACATCGCTCACTACTGGCATCGTCAGCGCCGCCTGACCTGGAAGAGGGGGTGGGGCAAGGACGTGGACGCAGCATGGAGCTTGCAGCAAGCAGCTGGAGGCACACAGGAGGTAAGCCTCAGTGACGTGGAGGCCCCCAGGCAGAGCAGAAGCGGCCAGCGGTAGGCTGGTGCGGCTTGCTCCCCTCTGGAGGCCCTACCCTGTCCTGCCCCACACAGTCGTGCTGCACCAAGTGCAATTATTGCCTTCGATTTTTTGCCCTTGGAGCACCAAGGGCCTCAAGATCAGTCCAGGACCAGGTCTCTTGGAGGAAAGTATGGCTGCTCCTTCCCGTTACCCCTCCAGCTCCTGCCCTGGGGTGTTTCAGGAGCCTCGGGAGTCCTTTTTTTCCCTCTTCATCCGCCCCAGTTCCCTTAGCCCCCTCAGTCGCTGGCTTACTCACTGTGCCCTTATTGCACCAGAAGGGGGGACTGGCGAAGGGAGTGATGAAAGGAGAGCAGGAAACGCAGGGTTATTGCCAAGCCGGTCCTGGCTTCTGGTTCCTGGCTTCAAGGGACGACCAGGCAGCAGCCTGATTGAGCTCGCTGGTTGCTCCTCTAGCCTTTATTTTTCTGTTATCTTTTTTGGCATTTGGCTGCAGCCTTATAATCCTACGTCTCACACTTGGATAGATAAGCTACTGCTGATCCCACTCAGTGACGGCCAGGCAGCAGTATTTTAACTTTTAACTTCGTATGCTCCTGCTACCTTTGGCCAGCTCTATTTATAAACAAAGCAGGAGCATAGCTCTGGTGTACTTTCCTGTTGGTATTTGGCCCGGGCCTGACGGGGGTGCAGAGGGCTAGCAGTCTACCATCTCTGTGCCCTTATGTAAGGCCATGTGACCTTCAGCCGCCCCCAACCCCCAGGAGTCTTGGTGTATTGCGAAGTGTGGTAGGCAAGGAGGCCAATTTGTTGTTTGCTAACCAACTAGAGTTTCTGCTCCCCGGAGGAAACTTATTATACTACGAGGTCAGGCCGTCTAAGAGGGTCGCTACAGCCACAATGACAAAAAAGGTAAACAACTGTTAAGAAAGCTCAAGCACAAAAGGCTACATCATCCGGCAATAAGATGGAACTTGAAGGAAAAACGAATCCACATTGAGGTATCATCAAGTATGGAACATGTGAAAATGGTCCCTGATCAAGCATCTAAGACTGTTACCGACATTGAGGCACAGCTCTCCCAGTCCTGTATTAAGGACTATTTTAAACAATCATATAAAGTTCAATGTGAGGGCTGTATGTCTTTATCCACACCTGCCCCAGTAACTTTATGCTCACCAGCAATAGTTCGGGCTGAGTGTGATGGTACGTTATTTCAGAGATGCAACGAGTGATGGTTTGCAACAGTCTGCCGATAATAATGCTGTCTCGTTTAAAAACTACTGCCGCAAAAAGATATCCCATCTGAAAGAGGGTACCCTCATGAAACAGTGGTTAAAGCCCAAGTACATTTTGAGCCTATTCCTTAAGTTCATCAATTAAACAAGACAACAGACCAAATAATATTGCCTGCCCAAAAGATCCGTCCCCTACAGGTGGAGGGCAAAGCTCAGGTTGTAACTGATTGTTATAGGAATCCAAGTGAACGTGATGTTTCTGTCATTTGTTTGGACTATAAGCAATCAAATCATAGTTATCCAGATCTCCTATATCTAAGAACGCGAGAGACTGCGTGAATCTAGGAGAGTCTATAAATCAGACACTAAATAAAAAAAACTAATATGAATCCATTTAGTCCCGTAATATGGGATTGTTACCAATACTCTGACACACAACCAACTTTAATTCCCACAAAATGTTATCTTAGAGGCTCTGAGCAGGGGCTTAAGAAGACTGATCAAATAGACAACCCTTTGAATTCTGCAGATCTTTCATGTTTGGATAAATATAACATACCCACGCTAGCGGAAGAGTGTCCCCCCCAAACATCAAAGTTCAGTGGATAACGGAGTATGGTTACATTTGCTTGGTACAATGGAGGTAATAACAACAGCGTTACATTTTCATTCTAACAAAGTCGATACTTGGGTGGATCCATTAAATACCTTAGCAGTATATGTGGCAGGGATAGATACAAAGTTACACAATCTGACTAACCTGGTGGTAAGAGCCCAGTCTGATGCTAATAACCAACTAATCAAATGTTCGTGTTCTCATATTTTAGATAATGTGTCGGAACTCCCGAATTTAGTAGGGTCTCTCATTGATGAAGTTAAGAAACTAGCTGTGCTGGGGGGCTGGGCATGACCAACCTCTACCTTTACTATCTGGCCACCCGGCTTCTGGTCATTCATGACTGGTTTGGGGGGGGATGGTCCGATCCGGCCTACAGGGTGGAACTGGAGGCCTTGGGTCTCCCCAGTGTTCAGGACCGCATGTACGGCGCCCCGATTCCCACCTCCTGCCCCGATATCACCAAGGCGGTCTTCCTGGCTTGGCGGGCAGCACTCCGCCACACCGGGTGGACCGGGAAGCTGACGCGCGCCACCCCTCTCTGGCATGGGACATGGTTACGGGAGGTTGCGGGGTTGGAGGGTTTTGGCCCGTGGGACTTGCTCGGCATCTCCCAGTTGGGAGATGTATGGCGGGGGGCGCGCATGTGCTCGTACTCGGAACTGCAGGCGCGTTTTTCTCTCCACCCATCCCAATTCTATAGGTACCTTCAATTGAGACACGCCATAAGGGCCCACACCCCGCTTGACATCCGGCTGCCGGACCATAGCCCCCCGGAGGCGCAGGTCCTGATGGGTAACCTAGGAAGGGGAGGCATATCCAGAATATATCGTTCCCTTGTTAACAATACCCCTGTGCCCCAGGAGAGTCTGAAGGAGCGCTGGGAGGAATGGGTGGGTCCTCTGGACGAGATCGATTGGCGGGAAGCCCTTATGGCTCCCAAGCTAGTGACGGCCTCCGCCAAACTTAGGCTCATTCAAATCTACTACCTGCACACGGCCTACCTTACACCAGCGCGCCTGCGCCGCGCGGGCCTCTCCACCGACGCAGCTTGCCCTCGCTGTAGCTTTGACCCGGCTGACTTCCTCCATATGGTATGGTCCTGCCCGGAACTGGAGGGGTATTGGCGTGGTATAGAGACTGACTTGACGGAGGTCCTGGGGTGGGAGGTACCGCACGACCCCAAACACATCCTACTGGGTATCACTGATGGCCTGGATGGCACACGCGCCGAAAAAGTGTTTCTCATGACTGCGTTAATGGTGGCAAAAAGGGACATTGCGGCAGCATGGAAACAGCCGCAGCCGCCTAGTCTGACCAGGTGGAGCGCGGGGGTGGACTGGTGTGCGGCGCAGGAGCGGACTCTTTACCAGGCTCGGGGCTGCCACAAAAAGTATCGCAGGGTTTGGGGGAAATGGTTAGGGAATGTATTGTGATTGGTAGGGTGGGGTGGGGCGAAAGGGGGGGGTGGTTCGGGGGTGGGGGGGCGGGGAAGGGGATTGATTCCCAGATGGGATTAATGTATAAGGTTGATCTGAAAGGCTCACTGTTTTTTGTTGCACAAGAAAACAATAAAAACTTGTTTATCAAAAAAAGAAACTAGCTGTGCAACCAAAATCAGAATTACCTTTAACTCCCCATATCGGTTTAGGGTCAGGGGTAAGTAGTGCGAGTACAAAGATTCCAAATGTTCAGCGCAATGTTCCTGTTCATTTAGCTAGGGATGCTAGGAAGTCAGTAGAGGTTTGGGCCTAGACATTGCAACAGACGAAAGTCGTATTGCATCAGGAAATGCTAATATAGAGAGAAGTCAAGTTTTAAACTCTACAGCCTTAGGTGATGGTACTAGCTGGGACAACCTTTTAATGAAAAGGGCTAGAAAGATGCTGCAGAAGGCCTGGAAAAAAGAAAACTATAGATTTATCAGCTAAACCCAGGGAATGTTATTCTATCTTTAAACTGACTGGTCAGAAACTATAAAGGCAGGACCAATCCCTCAAGGGTGCAGAAACTCCCTCTGATTGTATTAAATCAAACCATATGAACTCCCTAATGAAGACGGAGGTAAAGAGCCTTCCAAGGGGCATTAAAAAAGAACCTGCAAACATTATTGACGTCGTAGGTATTAATAATGAGACTGTGTCTATGCAAAATGATAGCGGTACTCAAAATAGGTAAGAGCAAGCAGAGTTTCAGAAATAGTGATAGAGAAATAGACTGTAATTTACAAATACTGACTGAAGCAATTATAAATGATGAGGCTATGTCCTTGTCACTATTCAGAGCTGAAGTTTGCTGATGTTTTAATAAAGGATAGTGATCAGGGCCTGGTAGGGGTAGGTTCAATGATGGATAAGTGGAACTTTATACCTCATCCCTGGTGGGAAAATTTACAGCACGAAATGGAATAAAAACAAATCCATCACTAACTTCCCCTAATAAATGGTATTCATCTAAGTTACTCAAATTAAAACTATCCCTTAATAGAGCTGTACAGGAAGTTTTTTCTCATAGATATCATCAATCTTACTACGCTCTTAAGTATAAACTGAGGTCACTAAGAAGGTCATATAGACAAGAAGTGTGGTTGGCGAAATCACGTTATCAGATTGGGTTATGCAATAGATTATTACAGGCCTCTAAACTAAAGAATGTAAAAACTTTTTGGGAGATCATTGATGAATTTGAAAGGAGAGGCAATAGGGCCTACAGTATTATTCTTACGGAGGATGATTAGGTAAGGTTTATTACCAACCTGTATGGTGCATGTGATTCAGATGCAAATAGACTTGAGCTACCATTGTGTGAAAATCGCAAGTCATACATAGAGCAAGTGAGCAGCTCTAACCCGGAGAATGACTTGGATTTTATAAGTAGTACTGAAATAGCCACTTTTTTGCATCAGCTTCGATCAAATGGGGTTCCTGGCCCAAATGGGCTTCCTAACGCCATAATCCATGCCAATGCTTATATGTGGGCCGAAGTGTTGACTCCAGTGTTTAATGAGGTATTGGCATTGAATATTGCCCCGTGCCCTGGCAAGGTAGCGCTGTGCAGCGAATTTTTAAAAGTGGCCCAGTTGATAATCCTGCCAATTGTGGGTTAATAGCCTTAACTGATGGAGATGCTAAGGTCTTTGCCTCCCACCTATTGATCGATTTGGTATATTAGGCAGCTTTGCAGGAAATTATCCCAAATAACCAAACAGGCTTTCATAAGGGTCAATCTACCACTGCTAATTTGCTAGCCCTCACTTTACTAACTGAACAGGCTTTTTCAAAAAAGCTAAATCTATATATTTGTGTTATAGATTTAAAAGCTGCCATTGAGTCAGTTCCTTGAGTTCTACTATGGAACAAATTTGCAGAATGGGGCATTTACCGAAATTTGTTGGATGCTTTAATACTCCTCTACACCAATACTTGGGTCCAGGTCAAGTTAGCTGACGGTCGTACTCTATCTAAAAAAATCAAGACTTATAATCTTAAACAAGTCTGTGTACTTGCACCCCGTCATTTTAATCTTTTATGCCAGACTTACTACAGCACCTGGAGGCTGTCAACGCCCATCCTCCGAAACTTGCTGAGGTGCATTTTGGCTATTTACAACATGCAGATGATACCATTTTGTTGAGTCAAACTCTAATAGGCTTACAAAGATAGATTGATTAATGCATTTGATGATTATATTTTAGTTAATGGCCTGGAGTTGAATGTTAAAAAAACGAAACTCATGAAAATCGGCCCGGTGAAACCTAAGACTGAGTCATGGAGGGCTAGAGGTGGGCCAATTGAAGTGGTGAAGACATATGAACATCTGGGCATCTTATTTGACAATAGAGTCTCGTTTAAATGCCATTTTAAAGTTTTGAGGGCAAAAACCTCAACTCTAATTTATGCCTTCAAATGCTTACGTAAATCATTGAGGTGACAATTGTACAAACATCTTCTTAAAGTTATGGGAGCAAAGCTACAGCCAACAATTACATATGGTTCGCCTATCACCAGGGGGAAAGATGCGAAATTATAGGACTTACTAGTAATCAAGGCCTACAAAACAATCTTTGGAATCCACAGGTCAATAGGCCAAGTCAAAATCAGATTGGAGTTTGGCTTTCAAACACAGTCCATGGTGGCGCAAGGGTCATTTTCTAAATGTATAATCCCTGTTTTTATGTGACCCTGACTCTTTAGCTAATACCTGCTGGCGAGAAATAACTTGTTCTGTCTATACAGACGCCTGGTGATCCCATATTTTAACATGCCTTCAGAGTTTCGATCTGCAGACAGGGCTTCCAGGAATGGCAATGCCCAGTTTTAAACAATTTCTTTAAAAAAAGATTAAAATTAACTTATTTAACGCGGATAAGGCAGCTTTTAGGGCGAAAACTCATGCTTGGTCTATGATTAATTCTCATCAGTCCTTGCGAATCCAGCCCTATCTGAATGCCTATTTCTTCACTCATATGAAGGAAACATTTTATAAATTAAGACTGGGCATACACCCAACCAAGGAGGGCATGCTGACCTGAATACAACAATGACCCACTACCGAATGTAGACTGTGCGGATGGCTGCGTGAAACCTTATTACATATAGTGTGTGCTAACTGTCGCCTGAAACAGTTGGGAGTCAGAAATATCAAAGTCCGGAAAAAGATGCAGATCTTGTTTTTTCCCTTACTTTGCACACAAGGGCCCACATGACACTCTTAATAGAAACAACCTCATTCGCTTATTCAAGCATGTCCCGGCGCTACCTGGGATCACCTCTTCTGATCTTACGTCAGTCAAGTTTGCCATAATACCAGGCAAAGGGGCTTCGGAAGCAACTGTTACAACGTGGTTACGAGACTCCCTAAGGGATTCAATATTTGGGGAAGCCAGCTTCTTTGAAAACTCTGGGTCCCCCCCCCCCCCCCCCCAACAAAAATATCCCCACGTTCTTCTTCAGGATGATCCAGTGAGACCGTACACCAGCGTTCTGAAGGGGACGCAGGGTGCAACCCATGTTTGACTGCCAGACGCATCAAAAGCGGATAACCTCATAAACATTTCATATAATAACAATCAACGCTTGGTGAGCTGTAAACCCAGTCTCTTTGTCTCCTATAATACTTACAGCCATCATGGGTACTCTCAACTTGAGCCTCCAACCGCTTGCTCCCAGCAGTATCCTTCCTAACGGCTCAGCCAAGAGATCAGATTTCAAACTGACCATCTCCTCTTGGAATGCGGCTGGGTTAAAGTAAACTCTTTCATCCAAATCAGCAGTGGAATATCTGAGTAAAAGTGACATTATTTGTTTTCAAGAGACCTGGTCTCTGTCTCCATGGACTCTCTATGGCTACTATGAACTCTTTCAATGAGCATCCCAGCCTAACTCCTATGGAAGACCTTCTGGGGGCCTCTCCATTTTCATCAAACATAGGTGCAAGATCGCAGCTACCCCCCTCTATCAGCACCGCAGGGCAAATTGTACTAATTACAGGTCTTTCAACTTCAATCGGGGCCTTCCCTTTGCTTTTAATCAACTGTTACCACAACACAGCTAAAACATCAAAATCACTGGCAACAGCCCTATTGGTCAAACATCTGGAAGAGCTTTTATTGGAGTTCGCTTCTGCAAAAGTCGTTATTAGGTGATTTTAACATCAAAGATCTGGGATCCAACGCTCATTTAGTCAAAAAAACTAAAGAACAAGAAGTCATGATCACTCTCTTAACCAAATACAATTTACGTTCTGCGAAGCAAATCAGATTGGAACAGGATCCTGGTGTCCATCTGTCTCTAACATTTAAAAATCTCTTGACCATTGGCTACATTTTTTATCTCCATCTCTGGTAAGTAAGTTAATCATGATGGAAATCTCCACTCATACAGAGAGTGACCATAACCCCTTGACTGTAACAATGGACCTGCAAGTTCCTGTCGCTGCCGAAATAACTGAAGTGGGGCATTCAATGCAGATCGAACTCCACACTCTAGTCAGACGAATCAAATGGGACACTTTAGGTGCCGACAAGGTGTGCACTTGGCTTATGAGGCCAACTCCAAATTTCACTCTGGGACAATGCCATCGCTAAACTATGAGACCTTTTAATAGGCCCTGAAGTTCATCACAGACTCCCCAGGCCTCGCCCGCAGCAGATTTTCGATCCGGTCTTAGTCACCCAAAGAAGAGCACTAAGGAGGGTTGTGCGCCTGCATAAATCGAAAGGTACAGAGCTTTCTGCTAATAATATGGCCTTACTACGCAAAGCCTATAAAAAAAAAAAATCAACATGGGCAGCTAAGAAACAAAAAGAACAGAATGACTGGCTAAAAATATTTGCCGTTAAAGGAAAAAAACCTGACCTACTTTTGGAACCGTGAAGAAGTCTGGTTTCAATATGTGATTCAACAATACTGCTGTGATATCCCGGATCCTGCGGAGGTCGAAATTAGAGACCCTGCCGATACTACGCGGATAGAAAACCATGAGCTGACTACCCCAGCCGAGGTCTGCAAGTGTTTGAAATCCATGAAAAACAATGGCGCTCCCGGGCCCAACGGCCTTCCATCCGCTGTATTCAAATGTGCGCTGGAATATTGGGCCAAGCTATTAGTTCCCTTATACAACTACGCGTTTACTACCCATTGGTTACCAGACTCACGGAAAGGCTCGATCTTATGCCCAATTTTTAAGAAAGGAGATCCCTCCCTTCCAGCTAATTACGACTCATTGCCTTATTAGATCTTGAGGCTAAGGTATATGCTTGGTGTCTTCTCAGGTAGCGGAAAATAAAGTGTTACCATACTTTCAAACTGGGTTCCGATCCTCGGCCTCCACAATAGACAACATCACCGCCCTAGCCATCCTGAGTCAACAAGCAATGCAAAAAAATCAACTCCCCCTCTATTGCTGCTTTATAGACTACAGCGCCGCCTTCGACAAAGTGCCCCGTAACACTTTATGGAGGGAATTGGACGATTCCACAGAGTCGGCTCGGAGCCCTTATCTCCTTGCATAAGAACACATGGGTATGAGACAGAACTGGCCCAACGACAGTCTCTGCAAAAATTTCAACTTCAGACGGCCTAATGCAAGGATGCATTCTTGCTCCCCTCTAGTTCAACCTTTACACCGCCGACCTGGGGAAATTCCTGGAGAAAAGTAGTCTCCTTCCGCCAAAACTGGGCCTCGCCAAAACGAACCTGCACATTCTTCAATACGCTGATGATATTGTTATAATGGACCAGGCAAAATCTGGCCTCCAAAGAGCCTTGTGTACGCTCCACAAATACAACACTGCTAACGCTCTAAAAATTAACCAGGATAAGACCAAGGTCTTGATTTTCGGCCATTGCAAGAAAAAGAAAAGTTTAACGTGGAACATTGGGCCCGCAAAGATCAAAACAACATCAAAATAAACTACTTGGGGGTCTGGTTTAGCGAGTCTTCCAGATTATCAGTCCATTTGGCCACCCTGAAAAAGAGCTGGAGCAACAACATACAGCCTGACTCGACTCAACCAGTCCCTGAGTAGTCCTTCTGCCGAACCCATTCTGAAGGTGATTAAAGCCACCCTCCTCCCTGCCTTAAGTTATGGGCATCAGACCTTTCCTGGTGCATACTCGGCTAGTCTCAACTACGCCCAGGTTACCATTTATGAAAAAATCTTCCATCTCCCGAATTACATCCACAGGGCAAGACTATGACTGGAGCTGGGCCTTCAAAGACAAATCGATTTTCTGTGAGGCTGACACCCTGAAATACTATATAAGGACACTAAAACCCGCAGATAACATGCTTAAAGCCCGGTTAAAAGAAACTCTTGCCAGCTCTGGTAATTCATGGACCCGTCAAATTATAAAAGCCATAAGAACACTACATATTGACGAATCATTACTAACTGCAAACTCTATTCCATACACAGTCTGGAAAAGGGTTATCAACAAGCAGGTCAGACAAATCTTCTACCAGATGGACATTCAGGTCCTAAAAACAACAATTATCCTGCTTCCCTTGAACGACTCATACCTCCCTGGGGTACCTCAACCTTACCTTCTGGATAGTCTGAACGCAGTGGCCCGCAAAAATAGAATGTTCATGTGTCTCCTAGGTTTGCGCTCCACAGCCTTCAATCGATGGGCTCCAACAAGTGATAAGGGGGCTTGCAGATTGTGCAATTACAGGTCTGAATCATGGTTGCATCTTTTGTGCTGTTGTCCCGCCCTTGACGCTCCCAGAAGACTTCTTTTAAAACCCTTATATTTAAAAAGGGGCATCAGTACATTTTGGGAGGCATCTGCTCTCTGCTTTACTTCCCCAGATAATCAAGTGCTTGCAAGATCTGGAAAATAAGTGAGACTCTTGGACAATCTGCTTTCACCCTCTCCTGCCCCCGTTTTACCAATTCCCCCCCCCAAAAAACGTATCACAGACTTTTTTTGCACTTTGCCCTAGCGTCTCTGTACCAAATAATTTTTATCCTTGGTTTTTTAAACCTGCCACGTGATTACAATAGTAACTACAAGACTGCCTCATCAGTAATATGTGTATGAATTTAAATTTGATGGTTTGCTTCGTTTTTGCTTTTAACGTGGTAACAGCGCTATGATGACATTTTATTGCAATGGTTTTAATTAACTGTGCTAATTTAATAAACACAACTAAAAACTATAGTGTGAGCGTGCCCTAATTTGCTTAAATCACGTTGTGCACTCTTAAAACCTTTATTCCTTAAGGCTAGGGTAAGATTAGCCCGCCAGGCACTTATTGTATGTTGATCGGGTGAATCGATTCCATTATGTCAAATGATAACATTTTAACAATTGCTGAAAAACTGCTGGTGTCTGTAACCTAAAAGACATTTTAATGGTTCAGGAAAAAAGAAGCTGTTGTTCTTAGGCTACAGACACTTTGAATGACTTGCAGTTCGACCGAATGATTCTGTGTTTAGGCAACTTTAGTAATCAGGTTCTAAAGAATATATGAAAGCATAGAAGGACTTTTATTGCTCATTTGCACAATTGCATATACTGTTTACAACCCTGGCTCTTAGGCAACTTCAGTAATCGGACTTCAATGAGTATAGAGGCACTTTATTGCTCATTTGCACAATGGGACATAATGTTTACAGCTCTCGCACCTAGACACTTTATAGCTTATTTGCACTATGTTACATAATGCTTATAGTTTTTAGGTCTCGCGTGCATTGCAGGGCAAAGCGCTGCTCCGCCTCCGCGAGAGATTCTGTAAGAGAGGACTTTGAGAAGAGGGCTTTAAGCCCCGCCCCTCATTTCCATTAGCTAGCATGACTGTTTATGCTTAACGGTGGCCTGCCATTGGAAATGAGGGTTTTCTGTTCACACCCTTTGTCTCCGAGCCGGACTGGCTCGCCTGCTTCACGGCTGTCATGAAGCACTTTCTTATCTTTATGGGGCCATGTGTTTAAACACATGGCCCCATAAAGACAAGAGATCCCCATGCTCCGGCGCGATCCACTTTAGCTTTCGGGACCACGCTTGTTTTTGGTAGGCACGGGGGAGATGAAGGGATTGGCTCAACCCACGCCGAGACTCGAACCTGCTTCTCCAGTTTCAAAGCGTATTATTTGAAGATACTCGGTAATATTGTAGTGTGCTTTGCATGTAAGTGTTTCTTATGCATTTAGACATGCAGACTCTACTTTTCAATGAATATATGTGCGAGAAATGCACAGCCCGTCCACTGTCTCCCCCTCCCTTGAAAGCCAACGCGTGCCGCTTGTTTTTTTGCACATTTATATAGCGCAAATTCGACCCGAAGGTAGTGCAGCGCTTTACGTGAGCACCGGTTACATTACACAAAGGACACATTCATTTTTGGTAGGCACGGGGGAGATTAAGTGATTGGCCCAGCCCACGCCGAGACTCGAACCTGCTTCTCCAGTTCCAAAGCCGGCAGTTCTGGCCGTTAGTTTGTTGGCCTGTTTATAGCGACCCCTGGCACAGGGCATTCAGCAGTGGCAGTTTACAAATGTGTGCAGATAACACTCGGAAGCCCCTACAGTTGGAGGCGGGTCTGAAGACTCAAACCCTGATGCCTTGAACTCATTTCCCGGGGTGAGAGTTTCCTATGTGAAAAAGGACCCTAAACAGAGGCTCTTGAGGCTAGGTAGATCAGTGCTTAATTTGTAATAAAAATCAATGTGCTGCATGCAGGCTTCGTGTGTTTACTTTTTTTCTGGGCTGTAGACTGAAAATTGCTGTCTACATTTCAAGTATTATTTGAAGATACTCGGTAATAGTGTAGTGTGCTTTGCATGTAATTGTTTCTTATGCATTAGACGTGCAGACTCTACTCTCCAATGAATATATGAGCGAGAAATGCAGAGCCCGCCCACTGTCTCCCCCTCCCTTGGAAGCAAACGCATGCCACTTGTTTTTTTTGCACATTTATACAGCGCAAATTCGACCCGAAGGTAGTGGAGCACTTTACGGGAGCACCGGTTACACTACACAAGGACATATTCATTTTTGGTAGGCACGGGGAGATGAAGTGATTGGCCCAGCCCACGGCGAAACTTGAACCTGCTTCTCCAGTTCCAAAGCGTATTATTTGAAGATACTCTGTAATATTGTAGTGTACTTTGCATGTAAGTGTTTCTTATGCATTAGACATGCAGACTTTTTTTCCCAATGAATATATGAGCGAGAAATGCACAGCCGGCCCACTGTTTCACCCTCCCTTGGAAGCAAACGCGTGCCGCTTGTTTTTTTTGCACAATTATTTAGCGCGAATTCAACCCGAAGGTAGTGGAGCGCTTTACGTGAGCACCGGTTACATTACACAAGGACACATTCATTTTTGGTAAGCACGGGGGAGATGAAGTTATTGGCCCAGCCCACTCCGAGACTCGAACCTGCTTCTCCAGTTGCAAAGACAGTATTTCTGGCCGTTAGTTTGTTGGCCTGTTTATGGCGACCCCTGGCACAGGGCATTCAGCAGCGGCGATTTACGAATGTGTGCAGACAACACTCGGAAGCCCCTACAGTTGGAGACGGGTCTGAAGACTCAACCCTGATGCCTTGAACTCATTTCCCGGGGTGAGAATTTCCTATGCGAAAAAGTACCCCAAACAGAGGCTCTTGAGGCTAGGTAGATCAGTGCTTAATTTGTAACAAAAAACTAAGCATGGGCGCAGATTTTTCACAGGAAGCCAACGTTCCCTTCCCCTCTCTGGCACCAGCCTGTTCTATGAGTGATAATGGCTCCTTCCTGAATATAGGAAGCCAAAGCTAGGCTCCAGCGAGCAGCCAAAGCAAACCTGCAAGCAGTGCCTAAACGCGCACTTTGTACTCAAAGTTGTTGCTTACAAAAAGCAAGGCTGGCAGTAACCGCGCCTCTTTTACTGCCAGCCTTCTCGTAAGCAACGATTATAAGTACAAAGTGTGTGTTTAGGCACCGCTTGCAGGTTTTCAAAACATAAATAAAAGGCACTGCCATTTACAGTGCCAATAGTTCAAACTCTCGCAAATGCGAGACCTATTGCATTGCAAATGCTTTTTAAAAAAAAATATTTCTGGGAATCTGACCATACTATGTTATTAGTTTTATGATTAATGAGCGACTACGATAACAAGCATTTGCAATGCAATAGGTCTCGCAGTTACACGAGTTAAAGCTATTGGCATTGTAAATGACAATGCCAATAGGCATTGTTATTTGCAATGTCAATAGCTCAAACTCGCGTAAATGCGAGACCTAATGCATTGCAAATGCTTGTTTCATAGAAGCCATTAGCGAATTTCCATAGTCGAGGCATCTAATTATCAAAGCTTGGACTAAGGATTCTCTTGACTGAAGTGGTAGCCACGCAGATAGTTTTCTGAGCATGCGCTTTATCCAAAGCAAGCGCCAGTGATGTTGTTAATATGTTCTTTGATGGAAAGATCCTCACCCACCATGATGCCCAGGTTTCTGCCCACAACCTTCGGAGTTGGGACTACACCCAGGCTATTCGGCCACCAGTCATCCGACCATACCGAGTGGGCTTTACCACATAGAACGATCTCGGTCTTGCTTGTGTTAAGCTGCAGACAGTTTTGCTGCATCCATGTGGCAATGTCATTCATACAGTCTCAGAACCGCTCCTTGGTGGATTCTGGATTAGGTCCCATAGTGATGACAAGCCGAGTGTCATCTGCATAGGAGATGACCTCAAACCCATAGGATTTTATCACTCGTGCTAGTGTTGCCACATAAATATTAAAAAGAGTGGGACCTAATACAGATCCCTGTGGCACTCCCTAATCCAAGACTATGGTTGGTGAGACAAAGGACTCTCACTGCACCGTGCTGGTGCGATCACTCAGAAAATACTTTAGCCAGTCTAATGCTTTCCTTCCAAAACCAATCTCTGTCTTTTAATTAAGACTGCATGAGAGGGGGCGTGGCCAACCGCTGAGTAAGATGACCTGCGTAGTAGAGCAGCTCCGACCAAACATGCACGTTGAAGCCAAAATTCCCATAGTTATCCATAGAGAATACCTCTGTGACCTTCGGAAATTGTACTGGAGCCTGTCTGGAGTGACCCGATCGAGAAACTGAGTGAATCGGGCAAAAGTTCGGCCCGACTACGCAAGGTACAGTCCTGACAACACAGCCTACAAAGTGCAGGAGGGGGCGCTACGGAAAATAAAGTAGCGGAGAGCGCCGGACGGACGTAATTATCGGAGCAGACCTACTGAGACTTGCCCGATTGTGATCTGTATCGGGGCATACTGGAGCGTCTGTGGGCTGACAGTGCCCCAATGCGGAGGTTTTCGAGGGGGCGTGAGCGGCCTGGAAGGCACAGGATTGACGCACCGGGACGAGGCTGTGACACTGAGCACATCACGAGAAACGCCAGTGTAGCGTAGCTCGTCTGTGGTGCACAAGCCCTAGTGTGCCGATCACTCAAGAACATCGCCCTTCACTGACGACCCCCGGGGTAAAATCGTGCAGAGACGGCACATCAGTTGATGTTCAAAGGTAAGGCAGCAGCGTAGAGGCGAGGGCTGGGAGGAGCAGCATCCCAGAGAGTCGGAGACAGCCGATGGGTTCTGTCTGCAGCCCCTAGACAATATTCTGCCAAAATACCCAGGGTGCTATATCTGAAACCTACCACACAGCTCCAAGTAGTTGGAAAAGAACTCCAATTTAAAGACGTTGTAGGCCTCCCACGTTGTGACGCGCTGGCCCTCCAAACAAGTAACTCGCACGCCGTCTATTATTTCTACTCGCAGCTTGCCTCAAATTGTGAATAACCCCCGCCGCGTGTGTGCAACTTTTGCATGGGTTATATAAATGGTATTGATTACACATCAGTTGAGGCACATTATAGGTATTCGTCTTTTGAACATATCATATGGTACCAGAGTCACAGAGAATTTCAAAGTCCACAAACAAATCAAAAAGTTTATTACTTTAGAAAACGATTCCAAGACCTTCATTTGATAGGTTTTCTATTTTTTAATACACAGGTATTGTAGCACCTGTATATTGAGATTTCTGCCAGATCGTGTCCATTCGAGTGGTGAATGCTCGAGGTATTAGAAAGAAAATTCTGCCATGAAACAATGATCATTTAATGCCAAGAACTGACCATTGTGAATAGGAAGTGGTCGTTCATATCGGTTTTTATATATGGAGAGAGACTCCACTTTCCATTGAGGTTAGTTCCATGTTATCTCACCATTAGCAGATACTAATCTGTTGTCATACTATAATATATCTCACACTCCAATGTTTCCTTGATGATCCTACTGGTGGTGGCTCTCTCTATTCTATAGCTAACATCTTCTTTACCAACTGTGTCTTTATGGCCTTCCTTTTTTCATTGTATTGATTGGCACTAGCTCCTTATTTGTATCAAGTGCCAAATTATAAGGAATCAATATCGTATAGATGTATGTTAATTTGTATTTTAACAAGAGGACCATTTTAAAACAAAATTGTGTTTTTTTAACATCAACACTGTAGACAGTTAATGTTTTTATATATTTTTGTAATAGTGTATGTTTGTATCCATTTGTTACAGCCTTGAAAAAGTCCGGTTGGAGGAAACACGTGTCGGCTGTTATGTGTTATATTGAAATTTGGACAATCCAAGAAAGGAATAATAAACAAATGATAACCAACTAAACTTTTTGATTTGTTTGTGGACTTTGAAATTCTCTGTGACTCTGGTACCATATGATATGTTCAAAAGACGAATACCTATAATGTGCCTCAACTGATGTGTAATCATTGTGTGACCTTAGTGGGATATCCTTTTGGGCTTTTCTACGGGTTTGTATTTTTCCTTCGACAAGCAGAGGAGGAAGTTAGGTTTGAGAGCACTATAGGTAAAGTAGAAAGAAAATTATATAAGAAACATACTATCAATCATTGTAAAAGTTAAAAACTGACAAAAAGACTAATTTGGATGTGCACGTAACTTCTGACAGATTGCTGCTTAGGTGTATGTGTGTCAAGGTATATAAATGGTATTGACTGCGTGTTAGACAGAGTAGTTCTTTAAACTTGCGCCCTGTTTTCAAAGGCTGGTGATCAAACATTCAAAAACGTAACGGTCAGCACTATGCTTTGTGATCAACTGCTTTGTGATCAACTCACCAGGTTATTCACGCGGTGCCAAGATCAACAAGCCGTCTCCGTGGAGCAAGTCAGCAACGAGGTGTGTGCGCGCGCGTTAGGCAGCCGGGTCGGCAGCGGCGGCGAGACCTAAAAAAATATTAAATAGCATGAGGCTGCCTAGGACGTGCGTGTTGACGAAAGTGAAACTGCATGCTGGCTTGCGAGGGAAGGGGGACAGGAGATGTGCACGCCGCGTGGCTGTAGGCTCGTACACCAACTCAAATCCGCCAAAAGCCTGCGCGTGCACATCTCCTGTCCCACTTCCGAGGCAAGTCAGCAACAATAGATCTCGCTTGCTACAGCAGCGCTTCGCGCTGCGTTCGCAGGCGAGACCTAAAAAATGTGTATATGTGGTATCAATGTTTTAGCATGGTATGTAACCACAGAAAAGTTTTTTCTTTTTGTGTTTACAGTTGTATATTAATTGGCGAATTAGGGAACAGTGTTTAATTTTTTTTTAACCATGCTACTTATTTTTTTATTGCAATGATCTTTGCTAAACTTACCATAATATGTTATTAGTTTTATGATTAATGTGAGACTGCGATAAAAGATGTTCATATGTGGTATCAATGTTCTAGTACGGCATGTAACCATAGAAACATTCTTCTTTTTTTTGTGTACAGATGCATATTGATCGAAGACTTAGGATTGTGTCCTTTTATTCATGATGCTATTGTATTAATTGCAATGATTTTTGTTAATCAAGCAAAAAAGAAATATCTACTACAGAGATGATTTAGCATTCGCCTATCCTTAGATACACTTTATCCTCCTCCCCCTGGAATCCGTCCAACTTTTTGTCTCTTTTCCCTCTGGCCTCTGAAACCAGAAAGGAGACCACTCTGTTATCGTCCTCTTCGTCAGCATCGGCTATTCAGGAGGCTGATTCAACAGCACATCACATAGTGTATTCAATTTCTATTTTGACGTTTAATATAGAAAGGTCTTCAGTGGACTTTCACTGCGCCTTTCTTTAAAAGTCTGTAGAGTACCCAAGAACTCCTCAGTAAACAGATCCCCCAATTTCTCCATTCCCAGTGTATTCAGCATGCATTTGGGAGCAACCTTTCCAGAAAACATGATGTTAAGTTTATCTGCAAGTGGCAATTGTGAGGAGATCAGTGCTCCCAGAGCCACCATCTTAGCAAGCTCATACCATATCCATCTAGTAACCTCAACAGTGCACACTACATGTGGGAGAGGGGGCTACGGGTTACACGTTTAGTTGCATACGTTGTGCATTCCTCTTTTTCCCTTCCACTTTTCAATTTTATTTTATATGCACAGTTTTCAGTTTGGTTGTTTACCAGTGAATCTCTTATTTGCCCTTAACTACAAATGAACGCCAATGTTCCAGCTGGCTCTGTGGGACAGTGCACGCGCATGTGCGCGACAATGGACATCTGCCAGCATCTATACCTCAGAGGACACTCAATCTGTGGACAATGATGTAGCCAACATGCCTCCTTACCCCCTTTTTTTCCTACTGGTCTCGCCACCCTTAGCTAGTTTATCAGAGCTAGCCACGCATGTACCTGTCAGCTTCACTATTGACTACGTCATCCATTACCCTGAGAGTGATCTGTAACATATGTTGCATGACTAGGCTGTGCCTTGTACGCTAATTGTAATGCCCAACTTTGCCTGCATTTATAAGATTTGTATTGTACTAATCATAAAACCCAATAAAACAGATTCACAAAAAAAACTGTGCACACTACATGAAGGGTTCTCACTGACCTATCACGCAACGGGTCTTCAGCATACTCTGCTCTATTAGCTTGGCTTTAATGAGCTGGTGCTGGAGACCAATTGTTGTGTCAGATCTGAATCTGATGAATTGTGCCTATGCTACGAAGTAGTACTGTATGCCTTTGTCAGGATACAAGAGAATGCCTGACCCTGTCATGGCTTGACTATCAATACCAAAATTACTAACACCAATAGTTTCACCACCAATACCATTCTATCACCAGCACCACACCACACCACAAATACCCTCACCAAGCCCAATTTCACCACTAACACCACCACCCTTACCATGCATTGTCAAAGTCAGTACATCTGCCTATAATATTCTATTGCTTAAAAACAATTTCAGCATGCCTAGGGTTGCAGCGTTGTCACTATTTGCTTAGCCAATGCTTTCTAAGCTTCACTAGGATTTTGCAGGGAATACCCAGTACTAATCAGTTACGAAGACTGTGGCGAGGTAAGACAGAGACTACTGATTAACTTTTTTTCAGCTATACAAAGATACATGTGCTCTTTGAAAGAGGTAAACATCCAAGTGGTTTCATACTCCCACTCAGAGCTGTGCTACAAACTCCAATTTGTATCTGAAGTAATAAGGTAATATGGCAAAGGTAGATAAAATACTAGAAATGGAAAGAATGTTAGATGCTTGTCTACAGAGAGCAGAGGCTAACGAAAAGACAATGAAAGTGGGTTGCTGGTGTTAACGTCTGGATTATCAAATGAGTTATGACTATCGACCTGTTATTTATGGTTCTCTAAGAGAGCCTTTAGTGTGAATAATTGGATTCCAATTCCAGCAATTCACTGCTAGGACATAGCAAAAGTGGATAACAACACTTATTACTCATCATCATCATCAAATTTACTTTATTTGGTTTATAAACAAACCATAAAAGCATACTAAAAAAAGACATGTATGTCAATAAAAATTTAAAACCTTGATTAACATATAAAAACATTAAACGCATAGCAAAAGCCACAACAACAAAATCAATTAAATATGTTTTTCCTAAAACATTTAGGCAATTCAGATGTTGCTAATTTTCCTTAAAATTTTTACAGCCGCAGAGAGAAAACTGGAAACATTAAAAATTTCCCACATATTCGACAATAGCTGCAGGTACAGTAGTGCTGGCTTGGCTTGCACAAAGCCCTTATTAACTAAAATTGGCAAGATAAAACGCTTCCTGATACCAGTAAGGTGTTTGCAGAAGAAAATAAAGTGCATGGTATCCTGACCTGAAAAATCATCACATGTACAGGCGCCTAGGTCTTCCACTCTCTTCCAGCCTGGCGATTTTCCACAAAAAAGTGGAATTGATTTAATCTAAATCTAATCAGTAGGAATCGGTGGTTTGGGTTTGTGACCAAATCTAAGTATGGTTCCATGGTCACTGTGGTCTTCAGCAATTGATGTGCCCTTACAGTCGGTTTTACCAGCTCTCTCTCTTCTCTGGCCATAGTGGCTATTCGCAAATATGTTTCTTTGACCCACTTAACATCTGCCCTCACCAATTTTTCGGGGAAGTTGTATAGGTCAGGTCTGCCCAATCTCATTGACATATTATAGACATATTTGAGCCAAGGAATACGGGACCCATAATCAAGGGCAAGGCAATCTTTCAGAATTGCGCGATTTAGCCCTAAATCAGGGTTTAGCCAGGTTACAATCCATTTTAACAGGGGGGCCATAGCAATTAAATCTTCGACATAACCAACCCCACATTCTTGATGAACAATGTAACTGGCTGTCGATTGCGGGACGGATGATATGTTCCTGAGGAACTTATCTTCAACCACCTGGATTGCCTTTACATTCCTAATGCCCCACAGGTCAGCCCCGTACATTGCAAGGAAGATACATTTTGCTCTATACATTTTTAGGAGGGCCTTCATGGGTCTAGCTCCTAGTTTGCGTGCGAAGCCTAAGACCGCCAATGTGGCTCTAGTTAAGACATTCCTTTTAGCAAAAATTTGGGTTCCCCACGAACCCTGGTCATCGAATAACACTCCTAAGTACGGGAACGTGGAAACCCTAGTTATTATGTTCCCTTCACAATAAAAGGTTTTAACCCTCGAAGTCTTACAGCCAGTTACCATTACATGAGATTTTGAAAAATTTACAGTAAGGTCCAAAGATCTCATGAAGGCTGCAAACAGATTTAAGAGTGACTGAAGGCCAACAGCAGTTCTGGCTAGCAGGGCAGCGTCATCCGCATAAAGAAGCGCCGGGATCAAACATTTCCCGGCTCGAGGAATATCTTTACAACCTGCAATTAAGGCGGAATCAAGGCTGTTAATAGAGAGCGTGAAAAGCAGCTCACTGTTGCTATGTCGAAGGAATCGCAGGCTCCTGTGGCTCGGCTCTCACAGCCTGTCAGAGTAGCACTGGAGAGCAGGAAGCACATAATCTGGAGGAGAGGGCACAGGGTGGTGGGGATGGGTGGCAAGAGGCCAGGCTTTTTCTCTGTGCAACAGGGTGGGGAGGACATTTTATGTACAACTCTCCCATAACTCCTCTGCCCCCACCTATAAGTTGAAAGTAGGAGCAGACGACTTAGGGGGCCATACACAACAATAAAGTATAGATGGGTAAAAAATTAATTACAGGGACATTTTTCACCTTGGGGTTCTGAGTGACATCATAGGCGACTTAAGCTTAGCTCTTGTTGCTTATTTGACGAAACTCAGAAACCCTGGGTGAAAAACATCATAACACATTCTTACCCATCTAAATGTTATGCATGGCTTTCACCGAGCTCCACTAGCATGATGACCCCAATTCTAAATCTGACCCTGCACTGCTAGGATGCTGCAATAGTGGTTAACAAAAGCAGTTACCCACTGTCGATAAATCATAAAGGAATTCCAGGCTGCTCTGGCAGGGATCTCACAGTGCCCGTTAGTGCAGTGCTGAGAAGCAGAGAACACATCAGGAGAAGAGGGGTCGAAGGCACATATGTTGGTGGGGTGGGTGGCAGGAGACCAGGATTTTTTCTCTCTGTGACAGGGTAGAGGATCCATGTTATTTATGGATCCCCATTAGTCCTCTGTCCCTGCAACGTAATTAAAATCAGGGTCGAAAATGTGGCTGAGTCATACATAACATAAAAATCTAGATGCGTAACCGTGAATAACAGGAATGCTTTTCACTGAGGGGATCTGAGTGACAGACAGACATACAATAAGAGCGAAACTCGAATTGTCTGTAATATAACTCCGAACCCCAAGGGGAAAAACATCCCCATTATTCACGGTTACCTATCCATAATTCTATAGAGTATAGTAATATCGTAAGCAATATTTCCCTGAACTTTATATTTTGTTTTATGGGAAGTATTTATTTTGTATGTTTTTTAAGCATGATAAAATTCGTTAAAATTAAAGAAAATACAGACAAAGTTGTGTTATTTCTATTCAAGAACTCTTGATTTGCATTAACAAAAGCAATAAACAACTTCTGTGCCTCATTCAATTACCCACTGTAACATTAAACAAACGTTACTCAAATAACTAACGCACTACAAACAAATCCTGCTGGTCTCCATGCAACAGGGGAACTAACAAATTAAATATGTAGCGGCTAGCAGAGTGAGATAAGAAATATTCTTAAATTGCTTCCTCTCTCAATGTCCTGACGACAAATATCTTGAATACATATGTTCCACTTTAGCATCTGTGGAAATCAACTATCGAGGAGATATTAATCTCAATAGAAAGTGTTAAAAATTAGTATTTGAATTACAAGCCCCACCCACTGCCTGTAGGATAATCTGAAATAATAAAAGGGAGAGAATTCGCTGTCATTTCAGGGGTCCTCTTCAAGCATCTTGTTATTCTTTTCATTTTTCGAAGTAGTTCAATTTTCAAAAACAAAAACCTTGATTGTAGCTTGCTTCTTGTTAAAATGGTGACAATGCAATAGTTCGGATCAGCGGCTGAGGGGGAGCCAGGAGCAGGGGAGTTCACTGTTTAAAACGGAGTGTCGAAAATAGGGCCAGGTGAATCAGATCCATGCCGGATTCCAAATATAAATAGGAAATCAAATTGCATGCACTTAATCTAAGTGAAACTAGTATACATAGTCAGTTATTATCTTGACAATCTGGGATGGCTCCTGCCCTCTCTTGGGCCTACATTGGACAAAGGTGCCTTAGAGCAATGTCCAGAAACTTAGGAAGGCAATCGCGTTTCAACTACCCTTCAATGGCACAGGCGGATGTATGACGTTACAACGCACACTTTTACAACGCATGCACTTACAACGCATTTTTTACAACGCATAATCCATTACAACGCATGACATTACAACGCATGACACTACAACGCATTTTTAAAAAATACCTTTACAACGCATTTCCATTACAACGCATACTACCTTTACAACGCATACCATTACAACGCATAATATTAAATTACATTTAAGGTAAGTATTAGATAGTATAGGGGTAAAAATTACTATTCTAACTCCAGGGGGTGCAACAGTGGGGTAAGTGTTGGATAGTATAGGGTTAAAAATTACTATTCTAACTCCAGGGGGTGCAACAGTAGGGTAAGTGTTGGATAGTATAGGGGTAAAAATTACTATTCTAACTCCAGGGGGTGCAACAGTAGGGTAAGTGTTGGATAGAATAGGGGTAAAAATTACTATTCTAACTCCAGGGGGTGCAACAGTAGGGAAAGTGTTGGATAGTATAGGGGTAAAAATTACTATTCTAACTCCAGGGGGTGCAACAGTAGGGTAAGTGTTGGATAGTATAGGGGTAAAAATTACTATTCTAACTCCAGGGGGTGCAACAGTAGGGTAAGTGTTGGATAGTATAGGGGTAAAAATTACTATTCTAACTCCAGGGGGTGCAACAGTAGGGTAAGTGTTGGATAGTATAGGGGTAAAAATTACTATTCTAACTCCAGGGGGTGCAACAGTAGGGTAAGTGTTGGATAGTATAGGGGTAAAAATTACTATTCTAACTCCAGGGGGTGCATCAGTAGGGTAAGTGTTGGATAGTGTAGTGTAATATTATGCGTTGTAATGGTATGCGTTGTAATGGTAGTATGCGTTGTAATGGAATGCGTTGTAAAGGTAGTTTTTAAAAATGCGTTGTAGTGTCATGCGTTGTAATGTCATGCGTTGTAATGGATTATGCGTTGTAAAAAATGCGTTGTAAAGGTAGTGCGTTGTAAAAGTTGCGTTGTAAAGGTTGTTCCCCGGCACAGGCATGCATCAGAATTTGAATACATCTATTTACATATCATTTCCTACCATCATGACTTCACTATTGGTGGAGCGGAGATCTTTGTATCTCAACTGTTGGGTATAATCATCTTACAAACCCTGCCATTGGTCGTATGTACCTTTATTCGTTGACAAGGAGAGTGGATAAGGAGCCATGATTTACATTAATTTCCATAAACAGTAAATACCAATTGGGACTTCACAGGAAACTTTAAGGAATATTGAAGTGAGTTTAAAAGGGATTTATTAACAAATTAGTTCAAATCATTAATTTATTGAGTATTCGAATTTTACTCATCATTATTACAGATTCAAATAATCTAAAAGTCAACATTTCAAGATAAAGTAAAATAGCACATTGGTAAGAATCACAAATAGAATACAGAATATGGAGCAAATGTGTTCCATAAAGGAAAGAAAACGAATTTAAAATAAAGAAGGTTTGGGCAAGACTGGCATTTAAACTAAGCAAAATAAGGATAGGAATGCATAGGCATGAAGCCTTAGCATTGAGGCAGTGGAGATTTTAGGTGGTATAAGTCCAAGTCACATAGAGGAGATGGCTTCTTTAACTGAAGCTCAATTTTCTTGATATGTACGTTTTTCTGTAGGCAGTGTAATTCTTTACTTTGCCAAGCAACACTGCTCTTATATCCTACTCTTGCAAGAGACTTCTAGTAGACACAAACTGTGGTTTAGTGGGGCAGGAACTCCTGAGGAATGGCAATATTGCTAAAGAGATCCTTTTCACTATTTGTTAACCTGAGCAAAACTGATCTACTGGCTGCTATATGTCAGTGACTGGTAGGTGGAGGGCGGCCCTTGGTCACTCTTAAGTGTTTATGCTCCCTCGGTTTTAGTCCGTGGAATCCTGGACAATCGGACCAATCCAGCTGTGATTGGGAAAGGCATGACAAAGGGAAAGCAGAATCTGGCACTTAAATGTGTGGCTGCTTATAGTCAAAGACCTTAGGCAATAATTGTGGACAGAAATCAAATTCTACCTTTAACTAAAAATACGGTCAGTCTCTTTGGCTCAAGCACTCTGGGATGCCATTAAATCAGTGATTAGAGGGAAAGTGATAAGGTACCACAAGCATAAGGATAAAGAGAGGGAGGAGGTAATAACTGCTCTGGAGACCAAGATCCTTGATTTAGAACAAAGATTCATTTCAACTAAGTAAGCTTCATAGCTCCGTTTTCTTTCAGTGAACAGGACTGCACTACAGTTGGCTCCAGATACATCTGGGCAGCATATCGGAGACAGATATGGAAAATAGACAGTAAGTCCAGAAAGTTGTTGCACGGGCTTGCCAATCGAGAACAGTCATCCAGAATATTTCCAGACCTACAAAATTACTTCAGAATTCTCCTCTAGGACGACTCTGCAATTGCACCGATGTGTGTACATTATGGCTACTTTTACACGGCCTGACTACAGTTTGAAAGAGAGATATACATAACCCTTCTATAGAAGCTCTGCTACAGACTCTGTACTTGGTTGACTGTCCCTCCTTTGCGTGACCACTGAGGAAATTTCAGAGTCTATTTCGGACATGCAGTCAGGGAAAATATTGGGCTCTAGTGGGTTCCCTACTGAAGACTACAAAAGGTTCAGCTAACTTTTAACATCTCATGGGCTTTAGTGTTCAACGAGGTTATACAGACATGGCTCCATATCTGAAGACCTCGAGATGGCCTCAATATTAGTTCTTCTGAAATCTGGCCGACTTCTGGATCAATCTGCCTTGTACCATTCTATATCACTCAAATGTTGAAATAAGTATTTCTGCTAAAATGCTTGTGCATAGCTTGTCTCACAAAATCAGATCTTTGGTACTGCCAGATCAGGATGGCTTATGCAGGAATGGAAGAAAAGACACTGCATATGGCCCAGGCCAGAGTGCACAACTTCACTGCAAGCAGTGCAATGATGCTGGTCGACTTCAAATAAGCCTTTGACTCTCTTAGCTAGGTGTTCCTACACCAGAGACTTAATCAAATGAATTTTGGCCCTTACCTCATAGCCAGCATCAAGATCCTATTCAATAACCCAAAGGCCCATGTTAGGGTAAGTGGGGTGCTGACTATCCATTTCTCGATTGGTAGAAGTACCAGTCATGGGTGCCCTGTGCCTCCTCGGTTATTTACATTGGCAATGGAGCGCCTCCCAACAGGACGCATTGAATGCAAGCTCCCA
The DNA here is from genome assembly GCF_964204655.1 of Triturus cristatus. Lineage (NCBI taxonomy): Eukaryota > Metazoa > Chordata > Amphibia > Caudata > Salamandridae > Triturus > Triturus cristatus. The sequence continues at coordinate 559,872,243 of NC_140586.1, forward strand.
ATGGTAGAGGGGCATTGAAGACTGCCTGGCTTTAAAAATGGGAAATCTCCGAGGTAGACCTGTCAGAGATTATTGGAGATCCTCAGACTTAATGACAAGGCCTCCAACCTCTTAATAAATTGCAAGAAATCTATCTTAAATCCAGTTAGAAGGGGACTTGGTGCAGTTAACAGGCAGATCCAGCTCCAAACGGATAATTTTAAATATCTCAGCATCCATATTACTTTTGATTCCAGACTCAACTGGTAACGTAATTTAACTTCAAAGAGGTCTTTGAATAAAGTTTGGATGAACTGGAATAAACTACTGACTACCCTTCTCGGCAGAGTGGTTTATAAAATGGTTGCACTTCCCGAGCTCCCTCCAACATTTGCCTTGGCGATTTTTTGATAGACTGCAGGCAGACGCTGTTAGATCTGGGGGTCTCTAGTTGGCAGGGTAGGTACCACTGTCCAAGTAGGGACCCTTGCTTCTAGTCAGGGAAAGGGGGATACACTGTTAAGATAACCCCTGCTCACCCTCTAGGTAGCTTGGCCTGAGCAGTCTAGGCTATCAAAGGCAATGTGTAAAGTATTTGTACCAACACTCACAGTAACACAGTGAAAACACCACAGATTTACTCCACACCAGTTTTAGAAAAATAAGGTATCTTTACTAAAAACTTCACAAGACCAAATACTACAGACAAACCAACATATAATTCAAAAAGGTTACTTTAAAAGATAGTTCAAGAGTTTGCAGAAAGTACTCCAGGATGTAAAAGTCAGTGTCCTGCACAATGCGACTCTCAATGCACAAAATGCGACACTTTTGTGCCCAACAGTACCTGTAGTTGCGATAAGGTTCCCAAAAGCTATAACAAGGAAGCTTGCAAAGGCGATGCGATACTCCTGAGATCCTGGGGAGGCTTTGCAGCAGCCCTGCTTCACGCAGCAGAGGTGGATGCGCTGGCTCCGATCTGTAAGGGGAGGATGCGATGACTTTGGCCTTCGTTGCGTAGGTTTCTTAGGGGGAAGCTTCACGCACAGGTTCGATGCGACACGCGGCGCAGTGTTGACTTCCGGCGCCGCAACTCACGATGCGCCACGGAACGGGACTCTGCGTCGACGTACACGATGACTGGAGACTTCCACGCACCGGCAGTGGTGCGGCTCGCAAACTGGTTCTGCGACGACCCTCGCAATGTCAGGAATCTTCACGCTTCGGGACGATGCTCGACGCACTCGGCGATGCGGGGACCCTGCGTGTTGTGATGGTGCCGCGATGAAATTTTCAACGCACTCTCGTCCTTGCGACACGCAATTGGATGATGCGTTGGGTACCAGTTACTCTTTTTCACGCTTCTGCTTCCCAGCTCCCAAACACAGCAAAACGACCTCCTGAGGCCCCAAGACTGGGCAAGCACTCCAAGGCAGGTCAGAACTCCTTCAGCAGAGTTCCAAGGGAGCTGGTGGTGAAGTCCTTTTGTTCCTGGGACTTCTTAACAGGGGGCCAGCTCTTCTCAGGCCCTTGGAGATCAGAATCAAAAGAAGGGGACACAGCAAAGTCCTTCCCCTCTCCTTGGCAGCAAAGCAAAACAGCAAGCAGGCAGTCTTCTCCTCTTCAGTTCTTTTCAGCTTTCTCCTTGGCAGAGGTTTCTTCTTAGTTCCAAAGTGATCTAAAGTTTAGGTGTCTGGGGTCCTCTTCTTATACCCCTCCAAGTCTTTGTCTCTCTTTGTTCCAGTGGGGGGATTCCCCTGCTCAAACCGGTTCCTGGGTGTGCTCTGCTCTGGAGCACCTGGTTCCTTTCAGAGTGAGGGGCAGGGTCGTTAGACGCTCAGCAGGAGGTGGAGCCTTCTTTGTGCCAGCAGAGGCAGAGTCCTCAGCCTGGCCAGCAGGGGGTGGAGCCAGCATTGTGTTTGTCAGGGGCAGCCCTATTCAAACCCAGGGACTACTCCTCCCACCCATCTAAAGCAGATCTCCCTATTCACCCTGCTGCTGACTCATCCAGGCTCCTGGAGCCACCGAGCCCATCACATGACACCAGTCAGCCAACCAGCACACAGGCACACAGGAAGGTTAAACAGGAGAATAGCTACTTTCTAAAAAGTGCTATTCTCACACAGTGAATTTAAAAACCATCTTGCTAAAAAGATGTATAATTAAATTCTGAACACAGAGATACCAAACTTGGATTTTCTATCTTGCCCTTATGGGAAGATAGGCATGTAAACAGCCTTCCCCATTCTATCCTATGGGCAAGATAGCCTCTCAGCAGTGAAAAACGAAAATGGCTGTAATTCACTACCAGGGCATGTTACACACCTCAGTACATGCCCTACCTTTCAGATACACTGCACCCAGCCCAGGGGGGTACCTAGGGCCACCATAGGGATGCCTGACATGTACAGAAAGGGAAGGATAAGGCCTGGTCAGTGGGTGCACTGGCCAGGTCGACATGGCAGTCCTGGACTGCACATAGGCACTGCAAACATGCCTAAGACATCATTTTAGCGCTACTCCTGTGGGTGGCACAATCAGTGCTGCAGCCCACTAGTAGCATTTGAATCACCAGCCCTGGCACACTCAGTGCACTTTACTAAGGGCTAACAGCTGAAACAAATAAACCAATCATGGATAACCAATCAATATAATAATTTATACAGAGAGCATATGCACTTTAGCACTGATCAGCAGTGGTAAAGTGCTCAGAGTCCTATTGCCAACAACCACAGGTCAGAAAAAATAAAGGAGGAAGAAGCAAAAAGTTTGGGGATAACCCTTCAAAAAGGGCCGTTTCCAACAGACGCATTGCCCTTTCTATGGCAGAGCAATCACCCCTGTATCACTTCTGACAACTGCACCTCAGTTAGTTTACAAAGGTGGGCTAGGAATATTAGATATTTGTTCATACTTTTGGTCCATCCAACAGGTCAACAAACGTGGCAGGCTCCATGGGGATAGAAACGGCCCAACCTTTGTGCCTAAAATTAGATTTACTCGAAGCAAATCAACTTTATGGGCTTATTTATGCCTCTCCAGTGCTCAACTCACTCCCCCCACCATGGCGATAGTTGTCAGAGACAGTCTGATGGATAGGGGGGCTGGAACCAATTGACACAACAGATTTCAATACGGTGCAGACCATAGTTGTTGCATCCTCAAACATTGACTGGTTTGTAGAAATAGGACCGAATAGGGATCTCTAGGTTGGGCGATGTCTAAGAGGGAAACGCATGAAATCCGTCGTTACTCCACATAAAAATCTGAGCACCACAAATCCCAATTCTAAAAATACTTTCAACTTAGACATGCGCTAGAGGTACACTTGCCAGATGAAATTACCCTGCTAAGTAAAAGTATTAAGAGACAAATTTAGCAAAAAACATTGACACTGCGGGTCTACTTTTGAAAGCGCTTTGAAAATATGCCATCAACGTTAAGAGTGGGACCAGGTCCATTATATAAGGACCTCTGGAGTTATGTATGATGGCACATTCAGAATTCTCCATATCATCTAGACTGCGATTGATTCACCTGAACGCTTTACATCGAGTATTATAAGCCTGACAGACTGAGCTAAATGGGTAGAAGGCTACTTTTTTCCATACAGTATGGGGCTGCCAGATACAAGAATACTAATGCTCCACATTTTAGAGTTTACCATAGGACCTAAAGCAGCCCATAGACCACTCTTCGAAACTCCTCACAGTGAGATATCGGATGAGGTCAGGGGCGCAACAAGAGACAAATTTCGAGGGGGGTTACAAAACATTTTGGGGGGGGGCTGATTCTTCCAGCAATATGCAGAGTGGAGATGCAGGGGCTCTAAGAAGGGGTGAAAACACAACAAAGCCTTGTTAGCAAGTAAATGGTATTTTAAAGACCTGTGAAGTACTCGGGTACGGCTGTGTGCGTGCCCGGGAAGCTGTCTCAGCCAGGCTGACACACACAACTGGGTCTGAAGCCCTTTGAGCCCAATGGGCATTGCGCGCCTGGATGAGGTCGCTGGGGCTCCAGGGGGAGAGAACCATGGCCGAACGGATGACACTGCTGGCCAAGAGACATTGTCAAGCAATGCAAATTGGACAAGGCCCCGTGGACATAAGTAGAATTACAAAGCATGGGCAGGTGCTCCATACTGGAGGAGCAATATCCCAGGCCAGGGGGTGTCCACATAAGTACAGTCAAATCTGGGGACAATGCTGGGATTATTTCCATATAAAAAAAAAAAATCACAAAGCATGGCCATTTAGCTGAATGAAGAATCTGACATATGGGTGATCGAGATCCTGAGATATGCTATACACTTTATTCATCTGCTCAATTCGTGTAAGTCATGTACAACTGGGTGCAACCAATAATGAGCTTTATTTAAACAAAACTCCCTGCTCCATTGCAGATTTTCTCTAGAAACACTTTCGGCTCCTAACATTTGGACAGATAAATACACAGATATCATTATGCTCAAGCGCAGAAGGGCAATCAGAGGCGCTGTGCCCTCGAGGATAGCAGTGCAGTCATGCAGAAGCATGCAGGCTTCTGCTCTTTAAATATAAATATTTAAAGAGACATTCACAAGCTTACAGAAAGGTAATCAGAGCAGATGCGCCCAGGCAGAGAAGGGGGAAACTGCAGTGAGGTACCCAGAATACCACAACCTAAGCTTAAATACCAAACCGAACTATACGACACGTGCACAATGAGCAATTACAAACTGCATGTTAAATAAACATTCGCCAATAGAAGAGCTTTTGCAAAGTCTGCCAAGCAACATTGATACAAGAACCCACTGAAAAAAATAAAAGGTTTGACATTAGTAATGTGAAAGGACGGAGACACACAACATTTGCGTACATACACACTGACAATGCACATACACCAAGACAATTAGAGGTCGTAGCAGCACTGTTAGGGATATTAAGCACTGCACAATGCTGCAACACAACACAATATCTGCATACATACATTTATATTAAGTTCAACAGATCTACAGACACACGCCCAGGCACAGAATCAGCGCATATACGGACATCAATACACTAGCAGATCTCTTAACTTTCCCAGGTCCAGACCAGGTTAGTATGTCTGTTCTAAGATGCTTTCTTTGCACTATGGTGGTTATAATCTTGTTTTCAAAATGAAAAGAAAATATCTGCACTGGATGACCTGATGAGACATGAACCCGGGAGCGAGAGACTTGTAAACTCTGTGCATAGAAGCACACAGTCACACGTCAACAGTGCATGAGCAGACAAGGGGAAATATTCAGAGGAGCAAGGGGTCCATACGTACCAGGACTCAAAAGGTAATGTGCTTAGGTTGGGACAAGGTGAAATACAATAGAGCAGCACTAAGGGATGTGGACCAGGGAGCACGTCACAGGAGGAATAATTCTGCTTGGCACTGGATAAGGCTCATCACAGGGGCAAATTGCTTGGTACATTATGATGCCAAGTGTGAAGAGTAGCATGGGACACGGGGAGGTGCACAAAGGAGGGCACCACATTGTTGTAGGTGGTCTAAGGGTCAAAGAAACAAATACAAGTGTCACCAGAATCAGTAAATTTGTTGGTATAAAAAAAATAGACATGGTCACATCCACGTCCAAGAAACTTGCCATCGCTGATGATCCAGCTTGTCCCTGGTAATGTTCAAGCGCTACATAAAGCCCCTTGGAATTATTGTCACCACAAACAGCATGACAATTCACCAATACGCAGACAACACAAGACTGTACTTGAAAGTCTCCTCCGCTCCAAACAACCAGTGCCTCACGCAGTACCTGTAGGTCATCCAAACCTAGATGCCCCGCATCTATCTGAAGTTCAACCCCACCAAAACAGAATTCCTGCTATGCACCAAAAACAAGTAGCCTAAATGTGGCTCAACAGGAGGAAACTGAACAATTCGAACCCCCAAATCACTTGAACCAAAATTGGATACCAACCTCACCCTCAAGGAGCACATTATGAAGCTAAACCAAAACAGCCTGGTACCAGCTTTCTTTACTAAAGAAAGTAAAATCCTTCTTTTCATAAAGCAACTGTAGACTGCCATTCAAGCACTCAAATCCACATCTGCATTTTTACAAAGTGGATGCGAGCGTGTCTCCACACTAGCCACCTTCCAGGGCATTCCACATGCTGCAGGATGCTGAATAAAGGACCTGAAGAACAAGCATTTGCAATGCAATAGGTCTCGCATTTACGCGAGTTTAAGCTATTGGCATTGCAAATGACAATGCCTTTATTTAGGTTTCAAAAACGAAAACGGAAACATAAATAAACCGCACTGTCATTTACAATGCCAATAGCTCAAACTCGCGTAAATGCGAGAGCTGTTGCAATGCAAATGCTTGTTAAGAGTTGGGAACTGTAGATGACAGACAGCCGCGCTGGTAAGACAGCCCTGAAAATGGAATACATTATAGACCCCATGCGGTTTGGTTTGTGCTACAAGAGCTGGAAATAACATCCTTCGGACGTTTTTACTGGTTTAGGACATCAGATTACTGCTCTTCTGCTTAATGACCACACAAGAGCTAAGCGAGTGTAAAACTCTCCACAATGTTTGCAAACACCGCACTACATGTCCAACGGCTTCCGAGGACAGGGCTCAACTCTGTAAACACTGATCCAATGTACTTAAAGGTTAACGCTGGCTAATGTTGACCGTCACTGTTGCCAGGCACAGGTGCAGCATTTGTAATATCCTCTTAGCCCTGTGTCTCTCCTCTGCGGGGAGCATCTAGGACCCCCCTGTGCCCTGACAGAAATGCCGTGAGCTCTCATTGCGCCAAGGAATGTGAGGGGGAGGGAGGCGGGGCACTTGTTGCTGGAGATCACATCCTGCCCTGTCAGGACGGAGAGACGCCACATCCGTTTAATAATGCTAATTACTTTAAGACTTCAGATAACTGGAGCACTGACTTGCCTTCAATGGGATTTTTTCATAACATTTTCAATACAATCACCATTAAGATTGCTGAGGTCAAGTGTTTAGTGGTCCCAAATCAACTCACCGTGCAGACCTGAGAAGGTCTAATTACTACCCAACAGCGCCAGGGCGGACCCCAGTGTTCGGTGCCTTCAGCGGGATACCTTTCACCACTAACAGGCATCCTCATTTTAAAGACACTTTCATGTCTAAATCCCCCTCCAACTGACATTGGCTAGTGTTTTCCCCATTTGATAAAATAAAACGTTGTACCATTAAACCAGTGGAAACGGGATCTGTGTTGAAAAGTTGACTCCGCGTTGAGCATTGGGTCTTTGTGGGTTTCTCCTTTTACATGCTTTCATTGTTTTAAGTTTCACTAATACTATGCACTTCTCTTCTGCATAGGGTGACCAGATTCTCAAAAGAACACCCGGGACAGTTCACATACCACATTAGGGATTAGCAGCAAGGGTTCGAGGGTTGCTGCCTGACTGCCCTTATCATTTTCGCGGCTCCGCCCGCAACTGAAATCGGACATTACTTCCAGTACATGCGCCTTGTCTGTATGGCGTTTGCTAAAAAATAAAAAAAAAGAAGAACTAGGGACTTCCTGCTAGAGACAACAGCATCTGCTGCCTCTCCTGGCACTGCAGCAGTTCGGTTTCTCTGTACTGAGCAGTTTAGGACCAATTTATCTCCTTTTCAACCGCACTTTAAAACAGACTGCTTACTTCAAAAGCAAACAAATGGAAGTATTTTCTTTACTTTTAGGCAATCGCGGCACCCGCGCTTTAGTTTATAATGTTAATAGCTAAAGCGCGAGTGCGGCGATTGTAACAAAAGTAAGCAAATAAAAAAAAGTCGCACACACCGGCCGGCTTTTTGTTGGTCTTGCGCATGCGCCGCTGCCATGTTTAGGTCAGGCAGCGATGCGCAAGACAAACAAAAAGTCCGAACAGTGCTGACTAAAACTGTAGTTGGTGGCCGCTGCTTCCGGACTACACGGAAGTCAGTTGGGCCACTGAAAGACAAGGTAAGAAACAGTACGCCAACACTAAGTCAATAGCAAGCAACAGGAAAAACTACCGGCTGCTTGCCAACATGTAGAGATTACTTTAGGTCTCGCTGAGACAGCGCATGCAGTGCATGCGCTGCCAAGGCGAGACCTAAAAATGGTGAAATCACGGCCAGAATGATGAAACCTTAGTGGCTTCACTTGCTGGTCCGTACCATTTTCAAAACTAGCAGAAATCATCTACCAAGCTATAATAATCAGCACTCGCCTAGGTGGCTGATAAGCTCATCATCTGCAGTGGCTCATTGTTCACACGCAACCAGGACATCATCAGACTGCACATAAAGTGCAAGAATAAAAGACCAAGGCAACAAGCCTTCAACTCCGCATCTAGGACCTGGAATAACGTCCCTGTATCCATCAGGACCACCCCAACCATTCTCAAACCCAGGAAAGACCTGAAGATACACCACTTTACAGAACACTACGCCACAAAGTGATAACAATCCACTTACACTACGAGAACCCAGCGACCCCTCCAATCACTTGTTATCCGCATCTTAACCCCGTACATCGCTCTAGTGACTTTGAGCTAGGGTTGTGCTAAATAAATAAGAAATACTTGCCTCCATTTATACAGAGTACGCTACAAGATTATAATAAGCTTCCAGCAAGGATGTCACTACCTGCCGTGTATCTAGACAGGCACAAAGTCTTTACTTCGCCATCTGATTATTAGGTACAGTCTCGGCAAACAGCCAAGACGTCAGATAGGATACGATATAATTCACTCAGTTAGTTAAAATTTTCGAAGCGATAACCAACTTACTCCTGACTTATGGTTACCCAACCTTATCACTCAAAGGGCCAAAGGAAGGAAGGTTTCTGTACCTTGGAATGGGTAGGATATTTGTAGTAGAGGACAGTGTTTTGGTGCCCTTTTTGTTCAACGTAGTTCATCTGAGTTCTACGATGAACATAATAATGTGATTAAAAGTAAGCGCTTTTAGGTGATCAGCCAGCTTGATTGGTAGCCAAAGAAGATACAGCTGTCCAATTCACATGACACCTCCAAGCCGGGGCTTGCAAGAGAGAAAAGACGATTTGAGCACTCTTTTGTCCAACAGGCAAGCTGTGTCTGGTTCCTCCATTTCACAGCATACAAAAGTGTTCACATGTTTTAACCAGATGCCTAAATTTAAAGCTGCAATGACACATATTAAAAGAACTTGCATGGATCAACAGTAACTTATGCAGTTGGCGGTTCACATGCTAATGTGACTTGACGCATATTTATTCTCACCCGAAGCCCTAGCCCTAATCGAATTACCACTATTTGAAGCGGATATATGCACTGATTTAAAGGAAACCCGGTCAAATAAAAAATGAAAATTATATTTCATAAACTGTCAGCAGCCTTGGCCTCTGCATACTATAGGTCAAGCATGTTTACAAGAAAGCGAGTGCTGTGAGACATTAGGAATAGTGGGTATCAGTGGGAAATGGTGATGGGTGCAACGATGTGTGTTAAGGTCAAAAGAACAGATGATGGCTAAACCTTCCCCAGACTGCTGCGACCTTCACTTCCCTCGGAGGGTATTCTTTCAAATTGACCTGAAGCAGGAGCAAGCGATGTTTCGGTTGGAGCAGAGTGAGAACGGCGAGACAAGAGGCAAAGCAAATAGTAAAATAAATTGAGTGCATTATTAACGAGTTCAAGCAAAATTTGCCGCCAAGATGGAAGATTCTAAGTGTTCTCCTTCATAAACTATAGTTTATTGCCATCTAAAGCTGCTGTACTCAAGGGTAGCATTACCAGAGTCTTATGTTTCAAGGCTCTTGCTGGCTTTGACACGGAATGTTAAGATTTTTTCTTTTAGATGCCTGGAACGGTGGGTACTTTCTTATTTAGGCTTCTACATACAGAAGTCATATCTCATATGTCCAATGGGAATCTCACAGTAGGTGTTGGAAGCAGCTCATTGTTGCAGTTCTTCTCTGATCTCCTAACATGCCAGGATTCAATAGAAAATATGTGATTTTATTAGTGAGTCTGGAGTCCTGAACCCTAGAGAGATACAGTAATCTCATGATTGCCTCATTTCATACCATCCAAATGGCGCATAACTTTAGATTCTCTGTCCTCTGCTTTACCTTTTGTTGGTTAGTTTCCTGAATGACTGCTCGCATTAAAGCGAAATCCCTCCTTCTGTCCGTCTATTTAAAAGTTACCATGTTATATCGGGTAAGAACGTGTAGCTTTATAGATTCCTTGCTGGGGCGGTTGTTCAAAACTAGTCAGCTGTTTTAGCCACTCCCTACTGGTTAAAGACTCACTCAGAATGACTTTTGTTTGTGGTCAGTGAAGGGCATTTGTGTCTACGAAATATCTTCTCTCATAAACAGAAGTTCTTCACTTCGGTTAGCTGATCCTCATCCGCTTACTGTTGAAAATTGACTCAATTTCCATTCAGCAGCTTTCAAATTTAAAATGCTCAGAAGTTCTTCTCTTTGCATCATGGCGTGCTGCTGATGTCCTTGCTTGCAACACCACATTTCTGTAGGGGCATCATGACTGAAGGGTTACCTTACAGAGCAGGAACAGCCTCTTACAGTGTCAAAAAGTCATAAAACCCTCTACCCTTTTCACCAGTGGGAGAAGGCAAATCCTTTAAACAACCAAAACGACAAATCATTTAAACCACCAAAACGCAGTCCATAGATACAACAAATGGTTTGATCCAGCAGGGAAACAACCTAAATTATATCCACTAGCCCTCCATCATTATCAAAAGTAATGCAAGGCAAAGGTGAAAAGAGAGAACACTGTGCAACAACCCTGAAACCCTTATATGAAACTGCAAGTTTAATGTCTCAAATAGGACATCTAAAACTGATCAGCACTTTCAAAAAATACCATCCACCCTGTAATAAAACTCTTTCCCAGCTCTTGAGAATCAAAGCCAGACCAATAGACCATTCGGGGTTTAGCCTGATCAACTATATAAAGGAGACTCCACAATAAACTGCTAAGAAACTGGTAAAATAAAAAAGCTGGTCTTTACCACCTTGCTGATTGCAACTCTTACTTGACAGAGGCCAGCACATCTGTAATGTAAGCATCCCCATCGAACCAACATGAGCTGGAGAGCCACGTCTGCACAGGCAAAGGGTCCCTCCTCATTCCTACCGTGTCACTCCAAGCCCACAAGCAAGCTGAGAGCAAGGAGTCTCTGGCCAGGAAGTAAAATGACCAACTCTGTAAAAATGCACATCCCACCCAAAACGTCACAAACATTAATCCCCTATACACTAGTCCATTCTTGTACTTCGAAGGCAGGACTGCCAACATCCACCCAAAAAAAGCCAGTTTCCAATTGGGTCCAGCCCTCCTTTAACACCATAGGCAAGTGTGCCTAGATTAGGAAACAACACCATCAAGGTTGGTATCATAAATGCTGATTCGCAGACAACCATATCCTTGAGATTAAAGATTTAATAGGTGAAAGCTGCCACATATCAGGCGGGAATGACTTGAATCTCAAGGGCGGTGCCACTCTCATATGACTTGTTCTCACCTCACCACACTAGCAGAAAGATGAACAGACTTGGGAGCAAAGTAGCAATGATTCACCCCAATACCACAACATGTTCAGAAGCAGGTGGTGCAACACACTAGTGTTTTGAAGACCTTAAAGACCAAACTAACGTATCATAGTTTTAGTGTGCTGAAAATCAGGATATTGATACCCAAGACACTACATTAGCCCTGTGGCATTACCTAGTTCTTGTAGAGACTTGTGCTTTTTATAAAGATAGTACTAATTTATAAAAAATATATATACACATTATAACAATCGTTTTTTAATTTAAAAAAAATACTGAATAGAAGTTTATTTTTTCAAAGTTACTGTGGACCTTACTTTATGTATATCTAGTAATGGGTTTTTGTGACACCACAATGCCCCATCTAAATCCACAAATTAAAACTTCTGATTCGATTTGACATTTCAGACATGCCAATGCTTACAAGAAAGTATGATCATTTATTTTATTTAATGTGTTAGTGTGCTGAAATGTTTTCAATCCACGGGGTCAGGACAAACTATTACTCACTTGTTCAACCGATAAATTAAAAACAATACATCTGTTGAAGAGCAGGGCTGTTTCATCTGGATATCCTAAATGCACAAAACATGTCGAGGCTTTTTTATACCCAAAGATGAACACGAACCAGTGCATATGACTCATAGCTTCTGAAGTGAACACGCCTTGACACAAACCTACTTTCCACAGGTTCTGTTTTAATAACTATAAACACTGCAGACAGTTGGCAGTAGATCATTACAGACACACTTGCAATTAACTGTGGGGACTCGGCACAGCAGTTTATTTGTTTCATTGAGCTGAAGGGCCTGCAGCGAAGGCTTACCGAGTAACACACCCTCCCACCTCCATAAATCCACTTGATCTGGCCTGCTCTATCTCCTACTTGATATACTGCGCAACAAGTCCCAGCCCTCTTTATAAAGAGGTTTTCTTTGCTCGGGTAGAATGAATCACAGGTCTATTTTCCATTTTGAAAACAAGAAAAAATCCCTGATCAACGTATTTCCATATAATCCAAATATTTAGGCAAATCAAATGAATCAACAACTCCTGCCAGATGACTGAAGTGTACTGTACAATGGCGACAGACTCACTGTATTCCAACAAAGATGATTAACAGCAGCAAGTGGAAAAGTACGAGCGTACGGCTGAATGCTGCCCAGAAACTAAAGGCACAGTCATGTGACTTACGAAGAACGGGACAGCGGGCATACGAGGAAGGCACAAAAGGAGAATAATGGGGAGGACGAGTATTGTGGTGATGGTGATGAAGAGAAGTGGAGAAAAGGTACAAGGCACAAAGAGAAAAACACCGATAAATAACAGACAAAAAGTTCAATTAACTATATTACTGCTGAATCAACTCTTGGGATGAGGCGGACAAGGAACTACAGCAACTGTCCTGCCACAGAAGGCAAAGAAGAAGCGTGGAGTTTGAGCTTGGAGCACTGCTTTAGTCCGCCTGCCTGAAGCTTAGCACTGGTCCCTGTCGGGTTGAACCAGTTAAAGTTCCACCAATGCTTAAACTGCGACAAAATGTGTCTTATAAAGTGTGAATCAACGTTGTGGGATCCCAAGAGGTCACACAATATATGTCTGTCATCTGCACACACATGAACCACAAACACCAACTTTAGTGCTTGTAGGAAAGTAGGATCTGCTTTTATGGTCACCCCCACTTTTTGCCTGGTGCTATGCTGTTTGTGACTAGTCTGACAGGGCTCAAGTCTCTGTGCTTTGTCCCTTAAGTTGGTCTAGTAAGTGCTTAGGTACCTCCCAGATTGGACTCTGGTGTACCCTTATTAGTTCCTAGTATATGGTACTGATGTACTCAGCGCATAGGTACACCAGAGGTCCCCCATGGACTGAAGCATGTATTATGCCACCCATGAGGGACCACTCAAAACTGTAACTACAGTCTTACCATTGCCGCCTGTGTAAGCTTACAAAAGATATAGGTTTCCCTATATCTAAGGTCACTACACTTAAAACCTATAAGTCACCACTAAGGCACGCCTTTCAATCCTGAAGGCAAGGTGCTCGGTTCTAAGTGGGAGGGTGCCCCTTCGGAGTCCATTCTCCCGGGCTGTAAGTGCATCAGCCATTACGATATAGAGTGGCCATGCGTCATTACGCGATGACCATCTCTAAACTGTCTGTAACAAACCGTATCATGTTTGGTATCAAACATGTTGGAATCATACCCCCACACCGTAAATGGTGTGGATGTATGATTCCATGCACTGTAAAGCTACTCCGGGAGGCCCTCAGTGCTCCCAGTACCAGTCTTCTAGATCCGGGCAGCACAACATGGATGCTGCCGACCAGAGACACGATTCTGCCCTCCTGCTGCTAAGCCAAGCTCGAGCAGGGGTAGGAAGAACAATAGGTATCCTGTCACAGGGAGGTCTAACCACCTCCCAGACAGCGTTTAGTGTATTGGGGCCGGGTGGGTGCGCTTGGCAGCTCCACTCAGTCTGCTTGAAGAGCACATTCGGAGCACTCCTTGCATAGTCCAGTACAAACCAGCTCAGGGAGCCATTGGCTACCACTCTGGTGCAAAACTGGACAGAGGACCTGGGAGTATCCTCTCCACTGTCCGACCCCTTGCCCTGGGAGGGAACCCTGGATTGTCCCAACCCTTTCCTTAGGGTACTTAAAGGCTTACCTGACGGTGTGTCCCTAGATTCGTTGTGGGAAAAGATTAATTTCAAGACACCACTTCTACTTCGACTGACTGGGCACTCTGGACTTCGATGGACTTTGCTTTGGGCATCAAGGCTGCAACTGGGAAGACTACTGTTGCTCCTGATCTTGTCGCCCTGCTCGTCTGCTGCAATGTCCATGCCTGTGCTACATACAGGATCCTTCCAAGGCCTGTGGGCATCCAAGCCACCTGAAGGAATCTCCCTTGAAGCGAAGGAGTCACTTCCCTGCATCTGCAGGCACCGCAACAAAGCTGACCTGTCTGCTGATTCCGGGCTCCCACGGACTCTGAAAGGCTCAGCAACACAGGTGGTGGTTTTTCACATCCCTCGAGGCCTGCCCTGTGTTCTCACCAAGTTTGAGGCCTTTATCCCTCGACGGAACTGCAGGTACCGAACCTCTGTGCACGCATCAACTTGCTGTTGCAAAGGCTTGTTGGCTTCGATCCATCAAGATCTTCGGGCTCCATGTAGCTCCCACCTTAAGCATCTCCTGTGACCAAGATCTTCATCCTCACTGCATCACTTGCACAGTGGGCCTGCATCTTTGGTGAGCTGCTCGAGGTCCTCTCATGACTCCAGTGCCTCCGGCCTGTGGGTCCTCTTGAGGGTCTCATTTGATTTCTGTGGGCTCCCCTGATTGCTCGGGTCTGTCCTGACTCCCCTGTTTGTGGTGAGTCACCTGGACCTTGCTGGTCCAGACACTGCACCTTTTTCGCTTTCCACGTTGTTTGCAGTTGCAACGGGCTATTGGTGCTTTCGACGGACACTGACCCCTCAACTCTCGACATCCAACGTGGGCCAGCTCGTGAATGGTTCCTGGTCTTCCACAGCATCGTCTGGTCCTCACAGCTGCAGCTCCAAGGTCACCTTCAACTCTCCTGCAACACTCGACTTTGGTGGAAATTCGTCTTCTGGGCCTCCTGGTCACTTCCAAGTGGCATAGACTCCCTTCCCTGCTTGCAGGTACTTCGACTTGAAACCACCTGTAGTATCCTGGTCTGGTGGGTTTAAGATGTGCCAGTGGAATGCTGACAGTGTGATGCTGGATGGAATGTTGGGAGTGGGAATCGACAGTTGGAGAAGGGCTGAGCACCTGGAAGGTTGCTCCTGGTGGGGCTATATACTGGCTTAACTCTGGCTAATGACTGCTTATTTACATCTAACCTACATCTTGTAACCAACCTCAATAAATCTACATGAAACCACTTCCTGGATCCTGGCTTCATTACTACAATTTTATGGCGACGATTTGAACTAAAGAACCTGCGTGTGCTACCTCTGTAACCTTCAATTTCAAGTCTACTTCAAGTCTGGAATACCTACTATCAAGCTAAAGCAACTCAAGCAACTACAGCTGCGATTATTCAACTAACTGGCACACCATAGCCCCACCAGTGACCTCTACAACGGTCGCCCTCTACGCTTCGGTGTCAGTTCTTGTTTTAACTGCAGCTCAAGTCTCTGTTTGCTGTCAAGAGAGGGTAAGCCTCTGCTGTGCCCTCAGGAGAGGGTAAGCCCAACGCCTTGGTCAAGTGCTGTGGCCCTGCTGTGCCCTCAAGAGAGAGTAAGCCTGACGCCTTTGTTTAGTGCTGTGTCCTCAAGAAAGGGTAAGCCTGTGCTGTGCCCTCAGAAGAGGGTAAGCTTGACACTTTACTACGTCCTGTGCTGTGCCCTCAAGAGAGAGTAAGCCTATGCTGTGCCCTCAGGAGAGGGTAAGCCTGACTCTCAGCAACGCTTTTTTTCATGTTCTGTGCCTTCAAGAGACCTTAAAAAAAACAAAAAACATTTGGAGTTAATCTTTATTTGGATGTGTGACATTTTATTAGCGCTGCATTTGCGTTATCTCCACATTAACCAGCGTCTTGATTTTGGATTTGGCATCAGTGAATGGCAGGCTGCAGTGTATGGCATTTTGAGTAAACTCGCACCCCTCGTGAACACTGGGGTTTCTGTAAGCCTGGAGGTATTCCAAAAGTTGCATGTGCTGTGTTATTTTGTTCTGATTTGGAGGTGCGACGTTTCTCTAACTGGTTGCGGCTGGTTTTCAGTGTCATCTTAAAGTCCCCTGCCTGCTGCTGAAGAAAGGCATGACATTTTTGACTTGGTAAGGTATTATTTTATTTGAAAGGCATGTTTGTTTTTCAATGCCTGTAAAACTTGGCAGTTGCGCACTGTTTTAAATTTAAATGTGTGCTCGCGCACCTTACCTCATCCATGGTGTCGCGCTCTTCAGCTCACGAGCCTCTTGTGACGTTTTTCGAGGCTCCCATCGGCGTTTGGAGGCACTTGCGTGCCGTGAACCACCCTGCATGGCATGGGATAGCGTGGCGCCATCTTGGGTTTGGAATTTGTCTACGTGTTTTGATGTTTCTCGACTGTCATGCTGCCAATCTCGTTCTGTTTGCTACGGAAGCCTGCTTTTACCGTGATCGGCGTTGCAGTTATGGCGTTTGTGGTAACATTTTTGGGAAACTTTAATATGTCAAGAGCACGAGTCAAACTAGAATCTTCTTCAGTACAGTGTTAATTTGTGTATTTCACACAGTTGGACGGATCGTTTTTCATGGACACAACTAGATTTTTCACTGTTGTAATTCTTTATCGCTACTCTGTTGATGGACTGCTGTTTATCAACCGAGTACTGATTTTGTCAATTTAATGCCGTCCTGAAATTGAGTGCTCACAATAGAAGCGCAGAAGATTTTCTTTCCAGTGCAGGACCTGTCATAATGATTGGTCTGTTCTGCACAGGTCCTTTTAAAGATCGTTTTCAGTACGTGATAAGTTGCTGTTTTTACTGCTCCATGTTCAGTGCTTTATTTTGCATTATCAGTATGAAAATTTTGCAAGTTTAAATGTTTTTCATTTTAAAGTGTCTCATTTCATTTACTGTTTATAGGTATTATGCAGATTGTTTGTGACCTCTCCATGAGGTGTGTTTGACTTCATGTTTCTTAGGGTGTCGTGGTGTTTTTGGTCACAGTGTGGGGTACTCAACGTTAATGCCTACTGTTTACTTACATCACTAAATGTTCTTAGTTTGTTTTCACCTTTATTATAGTGTACTGTGTCTCATGTACACATGGTTATGTGTGGACTACTGTCCCACTCGCACATGCTAATCTAAGGACCTCTCCGCGAGGTGTGTTTTAGGGTTATGTCCCTAGTTCATGTGTATATTAGTTGACCTCTAGTAGAGGTGTGTCGCGCGGACGTGTGTCCCGTGTTTTCTATGTACAATCTGTTGACCTCTCCGGAGGTGTGTTGTGGGGCTTTTCCCGTTATCCGGTGCATTTCAATTTTTACCTCCAATCGAGGTGCTTCCGTAGGTGGACATCACATTATTTTTTTTGCCTTCACTTAGTGCACATTTTACCTTTAAGGTGTTTAGTGTTTGCAATTGTTTTGTTTTCAACTGTGCACATATACCTCCACTCGAGGTTTGCCATGCAGAAGCAAATGTTGTTACCCTTGGTGGGTGTGTGGTTTAAGTCGCCACAGTGCATGGGTCACGTTACTCTGGGCGTTTCAATTGTCTTAGTTTGGTTTTGCACGCTATAGCCCAGTTGTATTCTTATTATTGTAATTTCTTTTTCATGCTGTCGTCAGGGAAGAGTGAGGATTCATTTTCCGCTTTTTCTCTGTCGCCTGGTTTCCTCCTGAGGTGAGCTGTTTTCTTGTATTTCTACCTGGCCAGTGGTTATGCAGAGGACAGTCATTAATGGATGTTTTCTTCTTTTATTCTTTGATAGGGAAGATGGGTGTTTTACGTCCTTTCATTTTATCTTATCCCTATCTCTCTCTGGTGTTTTTGTTAGTTTGCTATCCTTGGAAGGGAAGATGGGTTTGGTTTGTGTTATTCTCTCTTACTTTGTTTCAGCATATTCTTCCTCTATTTTCTCGTGCTTTCCGGTCTTCTTGTTTCTGTGTTTAGCTTCTGTTCTCTTGCTCTCTTGTCATTCTAGATTTTGGTGTTCCTTTTTGTTTTTGTTGGAACAAAGGAGGATATGTAGTATCCTGGTCTGGTGGGTTTAAGATGTGCCAGTGGAATGCCGACAGTGTGATGCTGGATGGAATGTTCGGAGTGGGAATGGACAGTTGGAGAAGGGCTGAGCACCTGGAAGGTTGCTCCTGGTGGGGCTATATACTGGCTTAACTCTGGCTAATGACTGCTTATTTACATCTAACCTACATCTTGTACCCAACCTCAATAAATCTACATGAAACCACTTCCTGGATCCTGGCTTCATTACTACACCACCTTTGGGTTCCGCCGGACACTTTCACCTTCCCCAGCAGTGGGATCTTCCTGAAGTCCTCCATTGAGTTCGACAGCAGTTTCAAACGGCAGTTCACACCTATGCACCCGGCTTCCCTGGTGTAGGTATCCTGGTTCCTAGGGTATACACGGGTGGGGTGGCTCTCCAACCTTCTGTCTTCCACGGGGTTTCTTCAGGGTCCACTGGGAAGGGTCCTTCTTTAAAACTGCAACTTACGCATTGACTTGCATTGACCCCGCGGTCATGTTCCCACTCTGCTCAAAGCCTCTGTGGGGGCTCCTGGTTACTTACTTACCTCAGGTAGTTCCTTGGGTCCCCGGCACGAGTCGTGGTTCGCATACCACTATTTTAGTATATGGTTTGGTCTCCCCCTGGTGACCACTGTGTATTTCGTGCTACTTACAGGTTTCTATTGAAAAGTATTGTGTGCATTGTTTATATCTCCAGCTAGGAGATATCTATATGTGTTAGTGAGTGTCTTATAATAAATACATATTTTTATAAAAAAACATGTGTGTTTCTTTTTTACTTAATCCATACCTAGAAGATTATGTTCTGGTAAAACAAGCTGCTTTACACCCTTTCTGGACTACGCCCAAAGGCTTCTCTCCACAGCTACCACTTAGAGAACTTTCTATGGTTGCCTTAGGCCACTAAAATCACCATAAGGGTTTTCTGGATTGTTGCAGGGTATCCACTTACATAAGTGTTCACCATATACCAAGCCAGCTTCTCACCGTGCTTAAGCTGTGGACTCCACAGTTGACTATGGAAGGAAAACTGAAATCAGATGGATCACACATGTATTGGCCTAGTTGGGTGTTGAGGTTTTCACTAATGTCAAGACACTGTAATCCAGCAAACACGTGGCCATGCCAGGCTCACATCGATCTCTCAGAGCACAAGTTGTGGCAGGGTCATAATAAAGTGCAACTATTTTAGTTTGGAAAACAATCACACTCTGGATGTGTGACTGTAAAAACATTCTTGAACTTCTCATTTATCTGCGACCAGTAGTCTCACTCTACTGGTTATATCATCATTCTCAATTCTGTGGTGGAGAGAAGACTAATTCCAGTAAGGCTTAGCTGAAGATGCCAGCAATAGAGGTGCCTTTTAAGACGTTCCATGTATTTACAGTGGGAAAGTTTATGTCATGAGGAAATGGCTTGAGTGGTCCAAAGTTTCATTCCATGGAAGAGAAGCTCAGTATTCCAAAGACAGAACACTAGAATGTGCCACAGTAGAAGAATCCTCTCTCACAACATCTTGAGGTTTAAACAATGTATGGGCGAGTACAAGCGGGACTAATTAGGTTTATCCTGAGAGTAGGTTGGTCAATTATTCTGAGAGCTTCTATGGACCAGACTTAGGTACTTAAAACTTCATCAGCCTGTGTAGACTTCCCCATTTTGCATACATTTTAAGTCCTGGGTTCTATGCTATCTGCTTGCACAGTAACTTCTGTGTAACCCCTAAATAGAAGCGGTTTGCATAATCCAGAATTAAAAACCAGTCCCTACCACACCTGCATACAATTGTACGGCATCAAATAAGTAGGTTTTTGCACACTGAACCTCTGAAAAAATAACTATTTTGGGACATTTAGGAAACATGCACTGCCATTCATAAATAATGGTTTCCAGGTGTTTTTTTTTTTTAACTACTTGGGGGAGTGCCACTTGTCAAAAAAAGACTGACTCAATACCTATGTCTCATTTGGATGGGAAATTCATCAAATAACACAAACATGTTACAAAAAATGCAAGAAGAAAGCAATAAAAATTAATCATTATATTATCATATCATCAGAGACGAACACACACAAAATGTACTTTGTATTCAGGTGACTACTGCATCTAACAATTCCAAACAAAATGGTATCCGGTGTTAGCGTCCGAGGTGTCTGTACAAATTCCCAAAGCAAACATCAACACATGCCCCAAAATATTTATTACCATTTAGATTTCTTTACTATCCCAGAAAATTTTATTTTCAAAATAACAAATCTAATTTGCGTTAATAATAACAAAGAGGGGGAACAGTGCACACTGCTGGCGTCCTGGCAAAAGTTTCCCCTGCATTCTGGTAAATGTAGTTTTTTTGATAATTTCAGTACTCATGGGCAAGGAAGTGTTCACCATCAGTTGGTGTAGCCAGAGTGGGAATTTTTGTCCATTCTGGAACATGTGCTGCAGAACAGTGAACTTTCTCATCAACAGTTGTGGAAATGTACCTTTTTAGGGGTACACTGGTGCAGGGTCACCCTTGTGTCCACGGGTTCAAAAACCAACAAAATAGAGATCAGCACTGGAGTAGGAAATAAATAACAAGTTTATTAATCACTCATGAGTGGGACCACATCCACACAGCACTCTCAAGTGCTGTCTGAGGTAGTACACTGGAGTCACAGAACACAGGGGTTTTATATAGGTTTTCTGCACTGTAAGCATGTGAACAGAAATAGGGAGAACAAGTTTTAGAAATAGTTTTCAGCAAACAAGGGCAGATGAATAACCACTTGGTCAGCAAAGTTGAAGGGGGAGCAGGAGTGCTTATGGCAGCAGTAAATGATTGACAGTTAACATCTGAGACCAGGTGCTCTGGCAGCTACAAACTCTCAGCATGTACATTGCTTTTAGCTGAGTCAGGAAGTCAACTAAACTAGCTAGCACAGGCAGAGTGAAAAGACGAAAGAATTACGAAGGAAACTTAAATGTCGCTTATGCCAAGTAAAATATTACACGTTTTCCACACAGTTAGGAGGTGGAGGAGAGCAGACGCATGACATACAATCCCACAACCTTTTTTTAAATTTATTTTTTAAAAGAGAGTCAGAGGAGGAGCTGTAGTGGTGGAGGTGGGGACAGAAGTCGGGTACTACACTGTGTGGTGATCTTCTACACTGTGATTCCATTAATTGGTTAGACTAACTTACTTCCTCTCAAATGAGCAGCCTTAATGTTTCTTTGATGGTGGGAGAGAGGCTGACATTACTCAAAGGGTTTCAGTGTTTAATGCAGCTAGGTAACTTAGCTCCGGTTGAACACAGCTAACATGCATTTGGTATGCACACCATTCGGAAGAGATTAAGATGGGGTAGCAAACCCAGGGGCCACTATCTGAGAGGACGACGTGAGGTAATACTACCGTTAAAAAAGCAGCTACTCTCCTGCGGCGAGCCAGTATGGAGAGCTTGTTGTTATCCGATGGAGAACTGGAGCATGAGGACTGACGTGTGACCATAACCAATCCTGCCACCACAGTTATATCATCATGTTGACTTATTGGCTTGATGGCTCTCTTCATGTTTGGCCACCTGATCGTATTGCACTGCCCTGTGTACCAATGTGGCTCTGTTACCTTTTGTGCTTGCATTTTTTTGCTTGTTTTTTTAATGGTATTGTTGGCCAACTAACCCAGACCTGCCCCCCCCCCACCTCCCTAGTTGCAGAAAATGTTATTTTTGTTGTATGGTAAGATGGGCTTTACCTTACATACTCCTGATTGTCACTCAAACCTCAGTCTATATTCCCCATGCAGCAACCCCATTCGGTTCTGAGACTCTCATTGGTGGGTTCGAAGTGAACAAGGACCTCTTTGGACATCATCTAAAAGTAGCTGAATGTAAAATATCTAGGAATCATGTTCTAAATCATTTTTGATTTGAACCTCTCCCCTCACAAGTGAACTAGTGCTGAAGCTAGAAGCTGCTTCAACAAGTTTACGCAAACAAAAACATATCCTACTTTTACTGTCTATCCTATTTCAGGGGCATAGTGGTGGGAAACCGGTATCAACTCACTTGCAGACTACTGCAATGTAATCTACGCTTTTCTCCCTACATTTTACATACAGTGACCATTTTATCTTTTTTACTAGCTCTGAGGAAGGCATTTAATTTAAAATCGCCAGCGTATCCTATTTATGCAGAAACAACTTTAAACCCACTTGTCTCAACCAGTGCATTAATGCTCACCTGCCTATAAAGGACCACAGTAGAAAAACACCAACATCCTCTACAGTGCTCGCATCAAGCTTCTATCCAAAAGTGGAAGATTTCCCCCCTCCCACTACTTCCACCCGCCATCAAGTCTAAACCCATCTGTCTTCTAAAAAGTGTTAAAGACTTACTTTGTCTAAGGTAGGAGGCTATGCTTTGTTTACACCCATGTCATTAGATCTTACAAGTAGTGAGTGTGTTATAAAAGCAGTTAATCAGTCAATCCCTCACAAGGAGGGAGGGAACAAGAACATGCTGGTGGAGCAGGAGTAAAGTAAAAGACCACTTACCTGATTTCAGGGGCGGCTCCACTACTATGGCGTCGCCCCACTGCTTTTAAGCAGTGAGAAATATAAAATGACAATAACTTACAGTTATTGTCATTTTATGTTTCTTGTCCTGCTGCTTTGCAGCAGGTGGGTGGGTGGGCAGGGCTGCTCTGCTCTCCGAGCAAGGCAAGGGAGAAGTGGATTACCCACTCCTAAGTGCGCAATGACAGTTTGTCAGCACTCTCGCCTGCCCAAATAAGTTATGCACACTTCCCTTGTCTCCCGAACATGCCCACCCCTCCAGACCCTGGCTGAGTGCTGGGTCACGACGCTCAGACCAATCACAACGGTGCATTGCTGCATTGTGATTGGCTTAGGGTAGGGAGCCTGGCTGCCTACTTCCTGTTCCTGTCGGAGGCAGGAGAGCAGGAGCAGAGAAGAGAAGACACGGAATCCGGCCTAGAGGTAAGTTTATTATTTTAAATTCCGATCCCGCCCACTCGCCAGACCCCCCCCCCACACAACAGACCTCCCCCGCCATCCATGTGCCTGCCCTGCTACCCACGAGCCATGCCGGCCGCGAATGTTCAAGGGAGAAAAACTACAGTAAGTAAAACACCCACTCAGTATCGTTAAAGAAGTTTTTTTCTTTGGGTTTTTAATGTAGTTATGTTCCCATCAGCACAAATGTTGGCTGTAAGACACTCAGAGAATAGTCAAATGATACAGCATATTTGCGAGCAATAGAACGGCGTTGCCTGTGGGTGTCACTGAGCAAAAAAAACACAAGAAGCTTGAAACGGTAACACAGATCAGATGTTCCCAAGCCTGATGAACAGGCATGGTTTTAACATGCAGATAATGTTGCACAATGTTTGGTGAATGGTCTGTGGCCACTGTATATGCAAATTTGCAAGCATCCAGCTGGGAGACGAGTGACCAATAAAAATATAAACAAGCATGTTGTGGAAAGAGAGAAGTAGGTTGTGGGATGAGAAGTAAAGGGCAACAGGGACATCAAAGAGGATGGAGAATGTGGGCCAGTGGGCACCAGGTAACAGAGGAGGGGTGAAGACCCAAGGACAAGAGCAGGCCTTGAAAAATCAAAAAGATGTTATTAAACATGCAAGTCTAGTGACTTAAATAATCTGCTCAACCTGATTATAATGCTCTTGACCCACAAACTAGTTTCAAATTATGTGATCCTGGGCAAATATTTTAATACACGGAGCCGCTTTTATCATATATGAGAGCACCTTCAAATATGCGAGTTCAGCATGTCTGTTGTACACAGAACACTTTTGTTTGATTTAATAGACTAAAACGTTTGCTCCATATATAATACAAATCTAGCCACATATAGGATACACATGACCGCTGACTTGGCCCTTAGTTTATTAATCGCATTGTCATCAGGGCGGCGTCAGGAATGTTTCTCAAATCAAGTTTAAAATCTATCACTTTTACTAAATACATTCCTGAAGCATGAAGTGATAGCACACTTATTTGCAGTCAGCAGATTTTTCAATGAAATGGCCACATTTCCTACTGACATGGTTTTACTGATAAAACTATATAGCGTACAATGTTTGGAAATAGAATTTCTGCAAATATTTGTCAATGGACACACCACCATGTAAAGTGTTCTGATTTGTTTTGCTCCTATTTAAATCTTTGCTTTCACCACGCTTCTGAATTACAAAAATAGATGTTCTTTCTTAAATCCCGATATATTTATAAATACTTATACTATTCATTTACAAGCTGTTTCAATGTAAAACTGACATCTTACAGCCATTTGTTTCGCAATGACTGTCAGATAGCTCACTTGACAAAAACCTCTAACTGTAATAAGAGAAAGAAAAGTAAAGACCATTTTCCAGGAAAGAACAACAATTAGTAAAAAGACAAATTGACATTTGACCTCTGTCCTTGAACAGACAGCAAACTTTTCAAGATAAAAACAAGATTTAATGGCATCTTTATTGCTCATTCACTTTCTGAATGAAAAGAACACCTGTTCCTTACAGTTTACGTTCACTTTCCAGAACAGACCTGTGAGTGCTAAAAACAGCTCAACCTGGGTGAGAAAGGAGGGTATGTCATAAAAGGCTGACAACACAGGCTCAATAAGGCATAGGTAATAAGAAAAAACTAAACAGTGTTGATGAGTGATGTGTGTGAATTAATAGAAAGTGAGAACTGAGAAACCACATTTGAGGAAACCAAATCATGGAAAAACCAAATTTAAGGAAAGACAATTTTAAGGAAATAAAAAAAAAAAAAGAATAAAAAATTAAAGGAAACATTTCTTTAGAAAGGCAGTTTTGAGGGAAAAAATCAAAATTATATTAAACTTGGGTGGATTTTAGGACTACTTTGGGGGTTCAGAGATGGGTGGAGTGTAGGGGTGGTGAGGGGTTTTTAGGGTTCACAGGTGAGTGGTGATTAGGTGTGTGAGATGTTTCTAAGTTTCAGGGATGGGTGGAGTGCAAGGTTGTTGGTGAGTTTTAGGGTTCATGGATGGGCAGAGTTTAGGGTTAATGAGGATTTTCAAGGTTCAATTATGGCTAGAGGCTGGAGTGGTGAAGAGTTTTTACGGTTCAGGATGCGGTGCAATTTAGGATGGTGAAGGGTTTTAAGGATTCAGGGATGGGTGTAGTTTAGATGTAGGAAGGTGTTTTTTTTTCTTTTAAGAGTTCATGGATAACTAGTTTAGGGTGATGAGGAGTTCTTATGGGTCATGGATGGTTGGTGTTTAAGGGTATTGAGGGTTTTTTTATGGTTCAGGGATGGGTGGAGTTTGGGTGTGCTGAGGTATTCTAAGGAGTATAGGATGGGTGGGGCTCAGGCATAGAAAGGAGTTTTTAGGGTTCAGGAATGGGTGGGGTTAGGAGGAATCAGTGATTTTATCGTTCATGGATGGTGGATTTTTGAAGTAGAAGGGGCTTTTGGGCTTCAGGTAGGAGTGTAGTTTATGTGTGGTGAGGGATTTTTGGGGGCAGAGATTAATGGTGTTTAGGGGTCAGCAATGGATGGTGTTTACGGGTGGTGATGGGCCAGCGAATTAAAAGAATCTGAAGTAATTGTTTAACAGTGTAAAAGATATAAATATGAAATGATGTCCCATGAAGTAAAGCACTGAAATAAATAATCTCTGATAAAACTATTTCTGAAAGTAAGACCTGCAACCATTGCTTTTACACTTACAAAATAGGCATCCAAAAGCCAATTAAGACCAAAAATACATTTTATCAATCGGTTTCTACATAAAGATAAATGCCATTCATTCTGAAAATTTCCATTAAACAGTTTAGATAAAATTGTTTCTCAGTAATCGTATTCCATGGAATCGTTTTTCGAAGAAATCAAATACAACCGTTGGAGAGTTTTCGGAACATCATTTTTGCATTACCAGGAGTCCTAAGCGGCGAAAAACAACAAGAGCAAAACAAAGAAATATAGCACTATATTCAGAGCTTACCACAGAGGTGAGCAGCCACAAAGAAAGAGAGATAAGGGCTACCTCGCATTTTGCTTCTAGATTATCTTTGTAATGTCTTCATGACTCATGCTTTATTATACTTGTAATGCTGCTGCATGAAGTAGCATTAAATAGGTTTTGGCCTCCATGCCTCATCTTAAAATTGAGACTAGACTTGCAGTATGTACTACGTCATAGTGCCTTGTAACAGAATTATCTTGAATATACACTCTGAATTAAGACAGAAACCCCATTTTTTTAATACAGAAGTATAATGCTCCACAACGGAGCCTACCAATTATATGTCTTTAGGCACTGCTCTTGATCAAATGAATAATTTCTTGCATTTTGGAATGATCAGATAAACTTGTTAATCCAGGGTTCTTATTTGGATGCTTGTAAATTAAATGTTTCTCTCACCAATATGGGGCTATGCAGTGATTCTACCGCATGCAGCTGAATTTCTAGACTAGATCCCACGCATTCTCCTCTAACTAGTGGTGACCGAACAACAATGGCACTTCTAGATTCGTACTTTTACAAACTGTAAGGTCAAGTAGAATGTTTCCCGCATGAAGCTGACTCGGCCATTCTTCCCTCTAACAAAGACTCGCTACTTTCACAGGTCCAACTGGTAGGTTACTATTCCCCACACTAAACTTGCAGGTGACATCACAGAAGCCCACCTCAGACCTTCACCTCTAAATTCTCAGTAGTCCACACTTATCAGAATGGACCAATCTGAGGTATGGACAACCCCAACATCCTTCTTCTATAGTCATGTATTACTTGGGAGTTGAGGGAGAAAAAAGGGGTCTCTTGTAAAATGGGGGGAAAAAAATGTCTAGGTAGTAATGTGGCACTAAACAAAATACAATCCCACTGAAAGCACCTCAACAGAATGTGATGCTAGGTCTGATTGACTCTAGATTAATTTTCTTTATGATTCTTTTTTAGGTTTGGGTTTGAAGGTACAGATGTCTCAACAGATCTATGGTTTCCAAACAACATACACTGCCCTTTGGGTCTACCGCTTTAAACCACTGACTTCATTCAACCAGCTTTCTTTAGACATTGTTTTGAGATTTGGTCATTCACAACTTGGCACAACCCAATGTACTGTTCTTACTCACCTCAAGCTATTGACTTTTCAGCTGTATTCACCCATGTCCAAATCGAGTGCATACACTGCAGTGCATTAGAGACTAGTTTACGTTTCCATGCCACTCCTATCAACTACTCATTGCTAATTTATGACAAATCCAGACTTGTGCATGCCTATCTTAAGCAGCATTAGCACATTATATCCAGACCCATTGGTTTTGCCATTGCTTTTTTACTTGTCCTAAAACTGATTAAATGGGCCTGCATTAATGAAGTTGAGCATGGTCCTCTTATCTAATAATGTACCAAACTTTCAGTGTCTGAAAAATATAATATATAAATGTAGTTATCAAAAACCATTTTGTACAGAAATATCCTAAGTAATTTTATTTGAAATTAAGTGGAGGACAACATAAGAAGTAAGAAGCGAAGCTCCCTGCTAACCTTGTGGCCAAAATATAAACATTTAGGGCCCAATTTGTAAACGGAATTGAAATCAAGTGGCATTATTTTAACAACAGCCTCCTTTATGTTCAATATCCAACATGTCACAAACTGGATCCAGTTTTACAAGTTTTTAAGTCGTCAGCTGTAGTTTCTCAGACATATCATATCTGGGTGATTTTCCAAATAACTTGAGCAAAGTCTAACCAGTTATAGGCCAGGCATAAACAATACCAAGATGAGAAACCAATTTTAAAAACAATGTAGAGCAAGTTGTTAGATGCTTTTCGAAAATAGAAAATAGAAAAGACAGAAAAATACATTCAAAGATTACAGGGCTGGTGCGGAGTTAATAAAATATACTGGTCAAAAACAGGAAAAGAAGCTAGTGCACAGAAATTGAAACTATTAAATTAAGAAGAAAGTTAGTGAATTAACATCTAATCCCACTATGGATTACTGGATTCTAAAACAACTATTCTGTGGATCTTTCAGATTTGGCTTTATTCCTTTCATCTATACTGTTTTAATTGTAACTATTTTATCAATTTTGAATACATGAAAAATAAGCTAATGTCATAGAAAGTACATTATTCAAACGCACTGACAAAAAAAAAGGTTTCAATATGTTCAAACATTTCTTGTACTGATTGTATCCTGAAAAAACTGGGCTGGAGCTCCGAAACGTGGCCGTGATGTACCTCTGTCCTAAAAACGTAGAGGTTTCCCCGCAAAAAATCGGTTTAGTATCATCAAACTCTGGCACCTGAACTCTTTAAATCTGCGGCAGATAAAATATGTGTTACATTCTGCCACAGGATGCCAATAAAGCTGCATTACAAGCTTACCGGCTGCTGTGCCAAGAGAAGATGGAAATGAGCTTTTTGAAATCACAAGTTAAGGTGTCAAGTCGTTAATGTGTTTCCTCCATATTGGAAGTGATTAAAGGTATTAAAACACTTTATAAAGTGGTTAAAGGCATTAACAAATACTTACCATCTTAGCCTGCTCTGCTGGCTCTCCAGAGAATGTTTCGGGCACTCTCAGAATGAAATCAGCGTTTGAAATCTGCTTACTGATACAGCTGCACCTTGATCATCATTACGAAAATGTTTCGTTTCATAACCCGAGCATTTTGAGATTACGTTGATAAATGAAGCCTCTTTGTGTTGCAGGGAACAAAGCGGTCTAAAGTGAACCGAAAACACTGCATTGATCTGCCGTCATCCATCTGCACAGGATGTGACATCATTACTTACATTCTCCCTACTTCAATCAACTCTTAGTTTAGGGCATCCCATCACAGGGCGGACACAGGGCCTGTTGGGGCTTTGGACCAGAACCCCAGTTCCAGTGAAATTTAGAAGCTAAGAAAAAATCATGTGCATCAACAAGCACCCCATAGTGCCAATCCTCACAATCACACCGTCATGGAGAAGACCTAGACACTTGCATAGCACTCGCAAAACAGATAGGGCAAACCATGTACACATCCAACTAACACACACCATCAAACTACAGAACACACATTCCAATCCATGCTCATCAATGTTCGCTCTGCGGTACTCCATGCACCAGACATCGCGGATATCTGAACCTACCACAAGCTTCCACATCTGCTTCACCACAGAAACTTGGTTCATTCCTACATCATTACACATCCTAGACATCCATCTTCCCACAGGCTACATATATTGTGTAAACTGCACACATAAGAAAGGAGGAGGACCATATTATACACCAGTCAAATTGCACAAATTCCGACTAAGATAATAATAGACGTGACAGATGTGGGAGAGATGGTGCAGACTTCCTGCACTTGCATGGGAGTGTGACAGAGTCAATCAATATTGGCAACAGGTTTTTGATGCAATGGCACAAATGATAACAACAGCATCCCCGCTGGTAGCCCTGCTGGGATATACTGAGAATATAGAAACAGCATATATAAAGTATGCAGCACTGGGATTTCTCCTAGCTAAGCGAAGGGTGGCCTGCAGATGGGGTCGGGAAAGAGCCACCAAGTTCAAGGGGTGGCTTCGGGATATGTTATTTTGGCAGGAACAAACGCTAGCATATGCAGAATAACTCCCACCCACATACCGACTGAAGGACATACGGGACCCATTGAAAACTTATCTTCTAGCCATCCTTAGAGGAGTCCAGTCACCCATTGTCATGACATGTGGTAGATACGTGCTCGCCTACAAGATTGCATTTAAAAAAATGACGGCCCCTGCCCACCATGCATGCTGATGTGCAACTAGAGGCGGGGCACTGCAGACACGCAGACAGGGGAGCAACTAACATGGAAAGGAGAAAGATATGAAGGGTAGAGGGATGATGTACCTGAAATAACCCTGGGGCATGTACCTTACAGAGGGATCAGAATACATCAAGCGATTATTTATGGCTGATATGATACATGTAAGCAATACGAATCATTGCGTGGAACTTGTACTGATGGTAGATGTTATGTTTGTATACTAAATAAACAGAATTTATAAGAAAAAAAAAAAAGAAAGGAGGAGAACTCACCGTCATCGATAAGTCCTCTAGTCCTGCACCCTAAGCAAGAAAGTAAAACTCAACTCAATGGAGCTGCTGACAAGCCAGTTCCTTTCCTCTCTAACTCAGATCGACATCTTCTATCTCATCTACAGGTCTCCTGGGAAGAACAAGGACGTCATTGATGAATTTTCAAACCTTCTTACCACTTCATCTAGCAAATATGCCCGCACTACCCCATTGGGAGACTCCAACTTCCCAGGCAACACAGACGCAAAGCAAACAAGAGACACCCTTTTCAACCTCCTTGATACACTTGTTTTGGCATGTCACACACCCAACACACTCCAAATGCCATATCCTTGACCTTCTCTTCTCAACATCACCAACAATCCAATGCAAATCACCCACACCCCTGAACTGAACTTACCACCTTGCCATCCCGATCTCTCTGGCCTTGCAATAAACAAACCAAGGTAAATACAAAAGAGAAGACCAAACCTTCATGTCCTTTAAAGATTTCTCCATAGACAACCTAATACTTCATTCCTCACCCTATCAACTCTGTCTGAAACCAGCACCATTCTAAATTCTAAACAACCTCAAAAATTACGTGAACATCCACGCTTCAATTAAAACATGCAAATGAAAGCCAAAGCCTCAGCACACTGTTACACTAAAGACATTGTAGACAATAAATGGTCCACCCCCAGACAGGAAAGAAAGTAGAAGTAAAACAAAACTCCCTGGGAACTCTTGATAGGGAAGTTCTTCTGCCTAATACGCAGCCAGCTCATCACATTGGCCTAAGCAAGGACTACACCAACACCATCAATGAAGCCAAAAACAAAAGTAGAATGCGGTTACAGACAATCAAGCACTGCATCAACCACCTGCTGGACACACCTATTCCTCATGCCACAGAAAAGTGCAATGCCATCAACCTCTTCTCCAACGAACAAATACAGAAGACCTGACAGCACGTCAACAACACCAAGAATGATTCAATTCTTACACACACCCTTCTTATAAAATACTACAATGGTCTGCCTTCATAGCCCTATCTATTCCATGCTGACATACTCAAATACCTCAAAGCCACTTCTTATAAAGATTAAGTCTTACTATTGTCCTTCATTAAAGTTCTCTCTGGGGATGCTCTCTTACTCCTACTTACAATTTTCAATTCCTTCTTCACTCAAAGCATCTTCCTTAAAGCTCTCAAAACACGCCTGATCCTCCTGCTACTAAGTAAATGTGCACTAGTACCCGATGACTTCACCAACTACCATCCCACCACTACTATTTATCGGCAAGATCACTGAAAAAGCAATCTATGCTCAATTCCAAGATTGCATAAATGTTAACCATCTGTTGCATGACTATCGGTCTGGCTTCAGATCACACTGTAGAACGAAGACTGCTACCTTATACATAGTATAAGAAGCCCTCTTGACCGCAGCTGAGGAGAACCCCTGCCTCCTACCCTACCTGGAGTATTGAATGGGATTCGCCAGAAATGTACTTTGGTGGTTCTTCTCCTACCTTTACAAAAGACACCAGTTTCTAAACATGGGCACTACCAGGTCACAAAAGATGCTGAGTCACCTAGGGCTCAATACAGTCTCCTGTCATCTTCAACTTTTTTACATGGAGCAACTTGGTACTCTAATCACAGATAACAACATCATGATTACCCAAGAACATTGTGTGGTGACATGAAACACATGTTTTTTGCATGCCTTATCTTGATTAGAATAATATATAGCAGCCCAACAAGGTAAAATATTTAACATTACTGTCATGTTGGATTTTCCAACTATCGTAGTTGGCCTGTATGTGACCGGGAATTTCACTTAAGCCTACAGACTGCAACCTCACTCTCTTTGATTTGTTGACCTCTGTTGCTATCAAAGGTATTTTAGTTCATTGGAAACACTTTTAACATGTTTCTTATCATACATACTGGGTTTGGGTGATCTATATTTTAGAAGCACACACTTTGCTCAGTCACATCCCATTAGTAATCCAGTTCCATCAACGAGTATCTGGGGAACCCTAAAAGCCTTTATAAATAACTTGGAGTGCTAGACCCTGAGCCTTCCTGGGCAAACACCATCAGTTACATTGGTCAGACGTTGCCTAGTTTGTGGCCCTAACTACCACTACATGGCTGTCTTTCCCCCTCTCTGTATGTCTTCCGTACTCCCTCCCCTCCTTCTTCCTTATGCTATTATGCTTTTTTATTATCTCATACACTGTTTTTAGACCCATTTAACAAAAATTCTCGAACACTAGATGACTATTACCAGGGGCATATGCACTCACATCTCCACCCAGCTGAATTTTATAGGGCAATTTTTGTTGGTAGATATATGTACTAAGATTTCATTATTGTGGTTCTCTTCGATGATTTTGTGATTGCCATCTTATTGATGTTTCTGAACACAAGTTAACCTTAACCTTTTGTTATATTATAAAGGGTATGGAGAGATCTTTCCTTTTTGTACTCTCAAAATAATTCAATTAAAAAACCTTTGGAAGTTAAATAAAATAAGGACCGTATCTGACCCTCCGCTCAATGGTCATATCGCCCTCGCTAATGGTCCTACCTTGTTATCTAAAGGTCAAGGAACTTCGCTAGTCCCAAGAGATCAACTCCCTCCCCAGGAGCCACTCTCCATCACCTTGGACCCCAAGGGCTTACACCAAGGCCCTCTTTCTCCGCTCGCTGTCCCAACACATCCCTTGCCACTTTCTGACTGGGTTATGCGCCTGGAAGATATATCTCTCCAGCTGCACCTCCTCACTACTGAACTACATGACCTGAAAGCTCTCTCACATGATCTTTTCCCTGTGATCAGCTCCCTCCTCACCTCTACAAACCTGCCCAGAGCCTCTCCCAGTGTGAGTGATCGCTTGGGCCAGTTCTTAGCCCCCCCCCGTCTCGCAAACCATTCCCTTAGCTAACGTGCCATCCCGCCCCAGAAGATGTGAGAATTACTTGGCACCCATTGAACTCAATGACCTGCACAACTCTTACTCTACTAGGTCCCATTCCAACATGATCCCGCCGAACAAAATACAAACCATCCATTCCAACCCGTACAGAGAACCTCCTTACAATCCTATAGTCATCAATAAAGACAACCTCAAGAGAGTGAATGTCAATCAGTCTCCTTCCCACACTCCTCCACCACGACGTAAATGTGTACTGCTCAATTGCAGGTCAGCCAATAAACACGCCTCAGACATCTTTGACCTCATCCAACACAAATATTTAGACATTTTCATCCTCACTGAAACTTGGCTAAATCCCGCCTCCACCCCTTACCTAGACCTACTAGCAGTTGCGGCTCCCCATAGGGGCATGAGGGCGTCGCCCCACTGCTTTCTCGCAGCGCGAGAAGGCAGAAACATAAAACGGTGAAACTACCATTTTATGTTTCTGCTTCTCGCACTGCGAGAGAGCAGAAGTGCTTGGTGCCTGGTTGGGGGGCGGGCGGGTGGGCGGTCCTGCTGGAGGGCAGGGTGGGAGTGACTTGCCCACTGTTGTGGGTACTGACTGTTGGGTCGGCCCCAGGGCCGACCAAACCAGTCATGCGCACTCCCCCTTTTTCTCTATGTAGGCTGCTGCATGCAGCCTACATAGAGAAAATGGCCCGGCTGGGGCGCTCTCATCTGTGCCTCACCAATCACAACCCTGCCATTGCAGTGTTGTGATTGGCTTAGGGTGGGGGAGGGAGGGAGGCTACCTGCTGGCTGCTTCGGTGCTTGGCAATCGGTAAAATGGGGGACCTGGCTGCAGCGTTACACCATCCAGAAGCAGCGCGGTACCAGGGGGCAGGGTAGGTAAAGTTTTAAAAAATCTTTTTATTCCCCACCCGGCACCCGTGAACTCCCGCGCCCCCCTCCCTCCCCCTCTCTCCCGCGAGCATGCTGGCCGCGGCAGATCTATCCATCTTGGTACAGAGGCCTCAGTCAGCCACAGTGATGCGCACAGCACCCCAAGGCCAAGAAATAGCTGAAAAGCTTGCTTTTGGCTTGATGTGTATCACTAAGAGTGACAATGGGCATGTGCTTGTTTTAAAAAAGGGGAATATGTCCGATCATGTTCTTTCTTTTTCCTGCTTGTTTACTGCCAAATGATTTGGACTCGTGTTATTTGTCTCCGGTCTTTGTCTCGCCCTGATGTCCTATAGTGCTATCTGCCATTGGTATGGCATTGTAGTGCTTATTCACTGGGTCATTATTGAGGACTGGTAGTAGGATGTGCACCGAGTGTTGGGAACAAAGCTTCCTTGATTGGCAGATTTTTGTAGCGCCTCATAAGGTTTGCTATCAGAAACAGGGTAATACTCTTTTATCAACCTCGGAAGGATAAAATCAAAACTACAGGATTCAAACAAATGGCCAGATGTCAGCTGGGCCAGCTAACGATTTTACTATGTCAACCCCCTTTCCTAATTTGGAATGTGAAGTACTTTGTGTTCATACTTTACTCGGCCAGAGATCATTTTCAGGAGAGCTAGAGCAAGTGCTTTCTTCTTTTTGCTGTTTTAAGCATTCATTGTGGAAAAATACCGGCTTTCCGTAATTTTCTCAAAGTTTCTATTGGCCTGGACTATACAATGATCATGCTGGTAGAAAACCAGCCTGGTGGCAAACCCACAAGTAGGTGACATCACTTTTACAGCCCCCATTATCTTCAAAAAGGCCAGTCTCCTGCAGCATCTGAAGGGAGGTGGCAGAGGACAGACAATGTATGCTCTGCCCCCAACTGGCACTTCCCAGGGGGTTATCATCAATGTGGCCTCCCCGTCTCCTGCAGCCTTGTTGTTCCTTTGCTCGCCTTCCACAACAAACTCCATCCCCAACACATACTGCAGGAGGAGTACTCACACTGGACTCTGCTGGCCTGGGCGGGTGCAGGGAGGGTTTAGTGCTTTGGCAGCCTGGGGTCTGTGTGTGTACAGGGCGTGTGGTGATGGGGAGTGTTGCAGAGTGAAAGTTGTACCTGTAGAGTCAGGTGCGTGCATTTATGTGTACAGGGTGAGTGGTGCGCAATGACAGTTCACTGGGTGAGTGGTAAGACTGTACTAGTGAAAGGTGTACCTGGGTGAGTTCTGTGACCTTGTGGATGGTCTGCCCGTGACTGCAGGGAGAATGGTGTGCTTGTGTCAGCGAAGCAGTGTGTGTCTGTGATTGCAGGGTAAGTGGATCAATGTCTGTGCGAGTGCAGGGGGAGGGATGTAACTGCATGAGTGTAGGGAGAGTGGTGAGTCTTTTCAGGTCTATATGCCCCTTTAAATTCAATAAATTGTAGCAAGTATTCTTGAAAGATATGCTTAAAATGCACAATTTGCACCCATTTATTCTCTAATTTTCTTGCAAGGGAAGATCCCCTGCACACATTCCTCCCAGTCTTTGATTCACGCTTGCTCGCAATTTATATTCTACTCATAGCTTTCTGCCACACCACTTTTAAAATGCACCACTTTTAAAATGCACCAGCCGCCACTGCCTACAAGTACCTCCTACTCACGACATAACTAGACTAGACAGAGATCGGAAGCTGGGAAGGTGACCCAGCGTGTATTCATAGGAACACACTCAATTTCTCACTTAAAGTCCTCTTCGCCCTCCTCCTATGAATACCTTTGTGTGAGGGGGTACCGAGCGAATCCCACACACGGGCTGCATATCGTATTAACGGACACAGACCTGGGGGAATTAGGACCCTGGTGCCGCAGTCTCCTCCGACCTCCTACAGGAGGATAAACACACCCCTCCGTCTTTTGCCCATACAGGAACCTCTTCTTGCGGATGTCATCACAGAAGGAGGGAACGACCCCGGAAGCAGTAGACCGGCAACAGAGAAAAAGGACCAAACAGCTCCCAACGAGGAGGAAGACGTCGGGGAGAGACGGAGATCGGAGCGGAGAGACACGGAGACACAGGAGATCGCGGAGACGGAGGAGAACGAAGACACCAGAGCGAGTAGCGGAGAAGACGAAGGGGACGACGAACGGTGGTGCGAGGACTGGTGGTCCCCACAGGAGGAGGCTGGAGAGCGGCCGCAACTCCAGGGGAGAGTTGCGGCGGAGCCGGTGAGTACCCCGATTCAGGGACCGGTAGAAGACATTGAGGGGGAAGAGAAGGGAGGGGTGGAATCTGGGTAGGAGGGCCGACCCACAGCATACTCAGTAGTGTTCACCCTGAGATACCCCTAAGAGTTGACAAGAATCCTCACGTACCCCTGTTCCTATCCTGATCCCTTTTTGCACTTAAAATCCCCTGCCCTCACATGTGATCCTGACCGGCTACACGCTCGTAATTTACATCACCCACTGGAGATGGTGACGGGTTTGCCCAGAATGGGCTTGGTAATGAGAAGATAGGACTGACGGCTCCTTTTCTCTCTCGTTTATCCGTATGAGCCTCCGTGGTCGACCCGAAGACACAGAAGAAGCCAGAGACGACGGGGAAGTTAAAGAGACCACCATACCTATTCCAAGCGAACGACCATCCGGAGATCCCGAGGGATTACTTACAGCCTATCTTCCTACTTCTGACTTTGATAATAAAAACCAACAACTGGCCCACTATATACAGCCTCCTCGTCTGTTTATACGGCCCGCCCTCCCACACTTTGTCTCAGCATCTCTAGTAATAACCTGCTGGTTTGCAAACTTCACACTTGTTATCACCCACCAGGAGACAATCTCCCCTTCATTGAGCAATTAATGGAAGTCATCTCTGGCAATATCGATTCTGCCAGGTCCAAAATTTTCCTTGGTGATTTCAACCTTCACTGGTCTAACTCCAATGACCAAGCAGTAACTTGCCTTAAAGCATTTTTGAATGATAAAGAACTGATTCAGCACTGTGACCAACCAACTCATAACAAAGGTGAAACTCTAGACCTCATTAGCTTGAAAGGGCAGACCATCCCTTTAGATACCATTACCCCTTGCGACTGGTTCGATCACCACTGCATCCTATTTTATATAAACAGGGAGGTAGCGTTAAGAACGGCTCAACCAACGCAATCAAAGGTTTGGAAAAGGGACCTCAGATCAATAAACTGAGTTGATCTAGCAGCCCACTGTAAATCTGCCCTCTCCTCCCAAGCAGACTTGATCGATGCTCAGTTACTCTCTGACTCCTACAACTCGACCATCTCCAACATCTTGGATGACATTGCACCGCTCCAACAAAATAATTCCTCAACAAAAATATCCAATCCTTGGTACAACGACAATTTAAACACGGAACGCCGCAACCATAGGGCAGCTGAATGTTCCTGGAGATCCAATCCCTCCTTGGAACAACTAAAACTCCTTAGAGAGGTTAGAAGCTTTTACAGCAAACAAATCAAGAGCACCAAGGCCAAGAAACTATTCGAGTTGGTCAAACAGCAATCAATGGTAGGCCCAAACAACTCTGACTCTGGAGGCAGCCCACCTTCTTGCGACGATCTTGCTGCTTTCTTCACCGAGAAATCATGGCTCATCTCCATTGATCTCGCTACTAAAAGGCGCTCCTACCATCCCCTGTGTCCGTACCAACACTTGACCTCTCAGAAAAGCGCAAACCTATCAGCCCGAATACCAAGAATAATACAACATGGGGCACCTTTACCCCTTTCAGTGAAAAAGACATCAACAAGATTCTTCAGAACATCAATCCATCTAACCATTTCAGTGACCCGCTGCCACCGGCCATCTTCAAAGAAATCAAGAATGCACTCATTCCTACCTGGATAAGGATTGTAAACGCTTCTCTTTCACAAGGCACAATCCCAGACGGCCTAAAAGCAGCGCAGGTGTCACCTATACTAAAAAAAATGAATGCAGATAACTCTGACCTCAATAATTTCCGCCCTATCTCCAACATCCCCACATTAGCCAAACTACTTGAAAAATGCACACAATCCCAACTCTGTGCTCACAGAGAGAATTTCCAACTCCTAGACCAATCCGGCTTCCGGAAGGGGCACAGTACCGAATCGGCTCTCTCGCATGTGACATACGACATCTTAAAAATGCTTGATCAAAATGATTCATGCCTCCTATTCCTCCTTGAGCTTTCTTTCGCTTTCAACACGGTGAACTACGACAACCTCCTAGCCATTCTGAAGAACAGGATGGGCTTCTCAGGTCAGGTGTTACAATGGTTCTCGTCCTTCCTTCACCATAGATCACAAAGAATCAAGGCAAACCACTCCCTCTCCCAGCCCTCTCCTGTACTCATGGGTGTCCCCCAAGGGTCCGCCCTATCTCCTATCCTCTTCGACCTTTTCTTGGAGCCACTAGCTAATTCTCTAAATTCCACAAACATTCTCTGCCATATGTACGCGGATGACACACAACTTTATCTGAAATCTCATCCCAGGACAACATCATCTCACTCAACACTACCCAAAACACTAAGCAAAACTGGTTAACGGAGAACCATCTACTGCTCAACACCTTCAAAACTGAATTCCTTTTCATCTCTCCTCCGAACCACATCTCTAAACTAGTCCCTTGGCTAAATCTCCTTACTGCCTTCAAGTATCCCCCTCTCATCATAGATTCAGCCAAATCCCTCGGAATCACCCTAGACTAACACCTGAATATGAAAAATCATATTAGCAATGTGTGTAAGGGAGCTAATCACTTGATGAGGACACTCAGAAACATCAAACCATTCCTTCCACAAAAGGACTTCAAGCAGGTGGTACAAGCTTTGGTCCTGCCAAGGCTGGACTATGGCAGCATGACGCTCTGCGGCCTGCCCAAATACACCCTGGCACCGCTAAGGGCATCACTGAACGCTGTGGCCAGACATGTCAATGGTACCAAACGAAGTGAGAACATATCCCCAATCCTAAAATCTCTTAAATGGTTGCCTTATGAAGCTCGAATTCAGTTAAAGATTGCCGTTCTACCACACAAAGCCCTGCACTTCAAAACTCCCAGGTACCTTGCGCAAAAGCTTGAATTATCTTGTGGTGGGAGAGCATCAAGAAGCGTTATCACTCTCCTCCTGAAACCACCCATCCTTGGGAAACAGAGAACAGATCTCCGAGCCTTTTCCGGCACTGCCCCAAGGATTTGGAACTCTCTTCCACCGGAAGTATGCAGAATCTCTTCAACGACTGCTTTCAAACTGAAAGCCAAAAGATTCCTAATGAACACATTTTTACCTTAACTTGGGTCAGGATCACTTGCTCGAAATCACAGTTTCTACAACCATTGTACCCACATGTGATGCTGCTAGTCTTTACTGCATTCTGTCCCCTTAACTATGCCCTTGTCCAAAGCACTCCTACTCCCCTTGTTGGGGATGGATCCAGCATCTTTGCCCTGGAGTCTCAGAGACCCCTCTGAGAGAGTCCACAGTGACAAGGTTGACACACAAAGTCGAGGACTGGGATTAATCCCCTTACCACTGGGAGCCGTCTCCTACCCTGCCGGACGTCGGACACTGTTTCCCACTGGGTTTCCTACACCCTCACCCACCTCTTCATTCTTCAGAGTGTGCCCATGACCAAAGCACTCCTCTCCCCTTGTTGGGGAGGGATCTACCATCTATGCCCAGAGTCTCAGCAACCCCGCTGAAAGAGTCCACCGTGACAAGGGAATCACACATAACTGAGGACTGAGAATGATCTCTGTCCCGCGGGGAGCCGTCTCCCACCCAGCCGGACACCAGACACAGTTATTTCCCCATCTCCACGTTGTGTCCCCTACCCCCTCCACCTCCGCTTCCCTCCTTCATTATTTGGCTACCTCCCTTTTTCCTTTCCTCTCTCCCCTGAATTCCTATTAACCTGTGTCCTTTGTCTATCCTTATGCCTTATACTCCACTTAATCTCCCTCCCCTCCCCTCCTACATTACCCCCTTACCCCTCTACATGCCAAGAACCAAAGGATGTAACTTGTAACTGTTGTACCTTCTGTAACAATGTGTAGTTTGTAACCTATGTAACTCTCCTCATGTAAAGCGCTCTGATACCTCCGGTATACAAAACTCAAGTAAATAAATAGATAAATTCTGTGTCCCCCTTTGTAGCCTGTTATATTCAGATTTTTCATATTACTCTCCGTGATTCACTTGTCTGGGAAACATGTGAGCATTCCTGCTATGTATTCATACTTGATGTCGATACTGGATCTATGCTCTTCCTTTCCGCATCGTATACCCCCTTTCTTAGACTGATACATTACCGTTTATTGTACTACTCTCCTCGATTCATATGTCTGGAAATTATGCGATTATTTGTCTGGGATGTATGCAATTATTCCTGTTGTGTATTCTTACTCGTTGTCAATACTGGATTTATGTCCTTCCTTCCTTCCTTTGTAAAGCGCTCGGATATCCTTCGGGATCTTGTTCGCTCTATATAAAACTTTATAAATAAATAAAAATAAGATTACCTAAGATACCGATGACACAAGTATTATTGAAAGTCTCCTCTGATTCAGACACCCAATGCATCAAACTCAGATTGCAATTCATCCGAACCTGGATGCCCCGCTACTATCTGAACCTCAACCCTACCAAAACTGAATTCCTGTTTTTTGCATAGAACAGAAATCAAAACACAAAAACAAACCTGATTACATGACATGGACCTTGAATGTTTCGAACCACAACTTTCACCAAACGTCAGGTTACTTGGGTGCACCTTTATCTTGGGTGCAATACCTTTGCTAGGCACATGCTGACCTAAATAATTCACCGCATCGCATGAAAACCTGCACTTGTCTTTCCTTAATGTTAAGCCTGAACACTTCAAAATGTCCAACGCCCTCTCCAGTCTTGCATCATGCTCACACACTGTTTTACCATAAATCAACACATCCTCCTGGAAACATATTACACCAGGCACATCTACAAACAAATTATTCCTCAATCTTTGGAAAAAAGAGGATGCGGAGGCAAGTCCGAATAGCATACGCTTATAGCGGTATGCTCCTTCAGGGGTCACAAATGAAGTTAAATGTCGCGACTCATCGCATAATTATATCTGATGATATGCCACCGACATTTCAAGTGTTGTAAAGATTACAGCGCCATCTAAAGTGGATAACAGCTCATTGATGTTGGAGAGAGGTTGACGGTCTACCCAGATATTGGAATTTAGATCGCGCATATCCACACATAAGGGCAAGGACTTATCTAATTTGCACACCAATACAACTAGGGGCCAACCACTCTGAACTTACAATGGGTTCAATAACCTCCAAATCACAAAGTTTCTTTAACTCCACCTTAAGTTCCTCCCTCAAATTGATGGGAACACGCCACACCTTGTGCACTCTCGGCTTTGCCTTATCACTCCAAATTATGCAGTGTTTGAAACCATTCAATCCACCAAGTTGTTATGTAAACACCTCTGGATAGGCACAAGTCAATTTATTCTCAACCACAGTGCACACTGTACACTTCTAAAAACCGTTGTCTCGATAATACTAACTCCGGATGATTGGGATTGAGAATTATATCCAGGTCCCCTTGCTCATTCCACCCTAAAAGATTTGACCCTCCTTTGGCCACATACACAGTGCCACGTGCAATATTGTTCTCAAAACCTAAACTTGCATCAAATTTGCCTAATATCTCCAGCCGTTTACCCCCATAAGCAAAGATTTTAATGTGCTACTCCTGGAGATGAGCAATATTTAATTTGTCAAACTTTGATTCGCCAATCAAAGTAAAAGATGAACCAGAATCTGCCATAACTCTCACTTTAGCCCTATTATTAGTAAAATCACACAACAGGGGTTTTCTCCTCTTACTCTCACACACATAATCCACGCCATTTGCAACATCACCTTCAACTTTTTTTAAAATGTAAAGTAATTACGTGCTACTTGTTCCTTATGGAATGTTATGTTATCTTCCTAGTTTACAATTTCACCAGAACGCCTGCAGATAACTTTCTCACAAAAAGTATCCTTAGTTCCCCTTAAATTGGTTAGCAGACATACACTAGAAAATCCTGTGCTTGTAATTTCCATGTAACCTCTGCTACTCAAAGATGGCCACCGTTAATGATTTCACAGAGTCAAATCAAAGGGTGTGCCTGTCACCGTAGATCAACAGGCAAACACGAACTCACAAAAGGGCCTCCGCTACCACGTTTCGAAAAGCAGTTACCAGTTCCGCTTATACAGCCAGTACCGTTAATTCCTGCTGCGAGGTGCCACACTAGACACTGCTCTCTTGCTGCCGGCACACTGCCTCTCAAAATTGACAATGCTGTAACTTACTACCGACCCTCACTGAGAGCACGGCTACAAGACCGATTAGCTGTGGCCAGTCACGCTCAGGGCTGACGCATGCTGAGCCCGACCGCAACTACGCTTAAGCGCAACCCACAGCAGGCTCAGAAATAAACTTCTGCATGTAGGGCAGGTGGCAGTCCTGAAGATGGTGGCACTTCCGCACCTCCTGTACTACTTCAGGGCCCTACTGGTGTGGATCTCGAGAACAATGTTCAAAGATCTTGACTCACTGATCACGTCATTTATTTGGGGAGCAAGGCGCAGAAGAGTAGCGCTGACCTCCTTGCAGCACTTGACG
The DNA here is from genome assembly GCF_964204655.1 of Triturus cristatus. Taxonomy (NCBI): domain Eukaryota; kingdom Metazoa; phylum Chordata; class Amphibia; order Caudata; family Salamandridae; genus Triturus; species Triturus cristatus. The sequence goes on from NC_140586.1 coordinate 559,915,167, forward strand.
GCGGAAGGTGGCCTGGCGGTCCCAGACTTTGAGGGTTATTATATTGCTGCCCAGTTGTACTGGCTGATCCAATGGCTGGCAGGAGGATGCAACCCAGAACGGATAATATCCAGCCGCGCCGGATACCACAATCCTAGCAAAGATCTTCCTATGGGTCTGACGGAACGCATCCGACGACACCATGGAAACCAGGGTGGTGATACGATGCTGGGCTAGATACTTACGATGGATGGGTGCCATAATTCCCTACTCCCCAGACATACCAATCACAATTCTGCGATGTTTGCTTCAAGGGGCCTCTGGGCGGGGTTAGAGGACTGGGAAGAGACAGGGCTGACAACAATGTGGGACCTATATCAAGACTCCACACTGCTCCGTTTGAAAAACTGCAGGTGGCATACATTTTGCCGGTAGGCCACTTCCTAAGATATGGGGCCCTCACCAGAAGAATTAGGGAACACTGGGGCACTTAGGGTAGCACAAACACTGGGGCGGTACCACTCCTGGGAAATACAGCCTCAATGATATGCAACAGTGTTTTTTCTTTTCTTTTTTTGTCACAGCGCTAGACCTAGTTTTCTTGGTAGCAGTTGGACACAAGTCCACCATTTTGGGCTTCTGCCAATTAACCTTTTAAATTATAAATGTATATTGTACTTTTATATAGAAAACCTTTTTTAATTTGTATCAAAATTGTTTGCAGCCTTGAAAAGGTCCTTTCGGACGAAACACGTGTTAGCTGGCAGTGTTTCTTGTGTAATGGGATTTTATCTTCCAGAGAGTTTGTTTAGTCTCCTGGAGATGGAGGGAGACTCAATGCTTGGAGAGCACCACAGTGTAGCATAAATTGCAAGCTGCTTTCTGACGGACGAAGTGTGTAGATGTGCATTCGCAATTTGGCAGCTCTGCCTTGGTCTTTTGTGTAATAATTTCCTGCTAGGGTGGTTCCCTCACACGGCCATAAACAAGACGACTGGGAAGTTTCAGGATCTGGCCTATGTCATGGCCAAAAGAGAAATAGCCAGGAGCTGGAAAACGTTTGGAGGGCCAAGGAAGGTTTCCTGGAAGAGGAGCTAGAGAAATGGGCGGAGGCTGAAGGTAGACTGCTGCTCAGGGAGGCTAGTCTAGGGATAGGTAAGATAGGGCAAGCGCCTGGGAAAATCTGGTAAGCGAATTGACCGTGGATAGGCAAGACAACAGTGGGGCTGGCTGGCTGGCTCCCCACTGCCAGTTTCACCAGAACAAGAGAACGACAGATAGGGGCACCTGGATCAGGGAAGATAGGCGTCGCAGTATGCTAGAAGTAACGCTCAACACACAAGAACCCAACAGCATCTGATGATTAGATCATGTCCACCTAAACGCAACTCAAGGAATGAGGGGGGGATAGTTCTGTTCAGGGAGTGTTTAAGATAAAAGCACCAGAGAATGTCAAAATTGTGTATTTTGTACTAGACCGGATGTGCACAATGCCTATGCTTGTAGACGATGTCTTTGAAAACCAATAAAATCTGGTTGTAAAAAAAAAAAAAAAAAAAAAAAAAACTTCTGCACGCTGGGTCCTGCCGGTGCTGGTTCATCAGCAGTGAAAGGACGCAACAAGTTCCGTTGAGGTAAAGTTTATTCTCCTTTCCAACACCGGCCTCCGGTGGCCGCAACAGTCTTCCCTCGAATCACCACCTTTGCCAATGCTCCAATGCTGGTGACAAGTCATTGGAACCTTGACGCACAGACCCAATATTTCGCTATAGAAATACCATATACATACATGCTAGACCACCGAAATTAGGCAGCGGAAAATCAAATTATGAGACCTTGATCAACCGTGATGAGACCTAAATAGGCATAAACCAGTCAGGTGTTTCTTGGGGATGCAGTCGTAATTCAAAACAGTGGCCTCTAAACATATAATTCAACAATGCTACCAAAAAGATGGTTATTTATTCAATATAATGAGCAAAAGAATTGCAAAAACAATATACAACGTCCCAGTAACCAGGACCCTTTTTATACTGTTTACAAATTTATAACTGGTCACATAAACATTTTTGGTCACTATTGCACCATGTGCGTATCACCGATGAGAGAGCACTGAGCATATTTTTTTCACCCACACCCACTGCACAGTTGTACATTGTTTTTACAAAGACATTTTTTTTTCTCATTGTTTTCAATAAATAATCACCTGGTTGATATGATTGTTGAATTTATAGGTTTAGGAGCCACTGTTTTGAATTACAAAGTTTACTCAAGGTCCCTAAAGACTCTTGGTTTCGCTGGTTATGTAGAATCATCATGGGGATGTGGTCTGGCAGTTTGTACTGAACTGTTCGGATTGGAGCAGAACCACAGCTGATATACATACAGCTAGTCTCTGTCACTAGTGGCAAAATGGGCTCAAAAGACGATGGACTTGAATGCAGCCCTAAATATGTAGCTAAGATTAATTCAAGCATTCCACCCATCACCTTTTTGTTTTCCTCTATAAAAGGCAAACAGAAAATACCACTAAGCAATTAAAGGCAAAAAGATGTTCTTGCCCCGATTATGGACAGCAGCTAGCAAGAAGACCGGCAGGGATGGTCCCAGTGCTATATATGCACTGCTGGAATGTCAAAAGCCATATTTTGGTACCATAATTTCGACCCTCCGATGTGGGGAATGGTGTCTTGGAGGTAGGCGACCACTGGAAGTTCTGCCCCTCAGGATAGTTTGGGGAATGGACCAGTCCAGTGACTGCTGCGGATTGGGTGACGATTGGGCTATATTGGAGCCCAGGGGTATAGAATCAGCCATTGTAAGCTACAAGCCACCATTCTATAGTGGTGACAAGGTGGCAGGTAGTATGGCCCATAGCAATTTCGGCTGTTGTGGTGAGGGATAGTGAGAGGTGTGGTACTTTTAGTCTAAGATTCAGTGACTCATTACCTGGTGTTGCAATGTCAGACGATAAGATCACCCAAGTGATGCAGTTGCTGGCGGAGGCAGTGCATCTTGATCTCTTGGCCAAAAGCGCTATGACTGGTGACTTGCTGATGCGGCAATCATCAGCAGGGGTCGAGGCTGCAGTGCTTACTTTTTCACGGTCCCGCCAGACCCCCGCAGTGTAGGAGGATGAGTTAAGGGAGAGGGGACGCTCCTGATTGAGGAGAGCGGCCATGAGGGCGCATGCCGCAGGCCACGAGATGGGGCTTGTGCAGTGGCGTAACGAACGTTGAGGGGGCCCCCCTGCCACGTACACATAGGGGCCCCTACTTCAAATTTAATACGGACTTCTTGGGCCAGAGTTTTGTGCTGAGGTGGCCCCCTGTAGCTCGGGGGCCCCCCTGCACCGCGGGGGCTGCGGGGGCCTGTGTTACGCCCCTGGGCTTGTGCCAGGGCAGGCTGCTCATCATGAGAGAGCCGTTATGGTGTACGCATGGGAGACCCGGGCAGAAGAAGGTGCAGCCACTTGTTCCAGCAAGCTGGCGGGGGGGTACAATAGAGGGGGGAGGAGCGCAAACAATGGGAATGGTCTCTCAGAACACATGTGCGTAGGAAGGAGGACTGAGGGAAGAGTCATGGTGAGCTGCACATTAGCAGTCTCCAGTATGAAGGAGACCAGGGAAGATGCTGGGGGGGTGCTTTCTTCGACGGGTACGAGCTGGGAGGGGCAGAGCAGGGAAGATAGGGTTTCCTTTAGAGCAGCTGTAGAGAAGGGAGGTGAGCACTGTGGCGCCCCAGGTGGCAGAAATAAAAGCAAGTGGAGAAGAAAGCATGATTGAGATGAGCGACAGATGGGGGGAGAGCCCCCTCCGGACCCCAGTCTCATTGGGGAGAGAGGGTTTGTTGGAATGAGTACCTGCGGGGGCCAGGGACCAGTTGGGGCGGAGGTTTTGGTAAACAGGACATACGTGAACGCAGGGCGATTGGGGGACAGCATGCCGGGAGGGGCAGGGTAGGAGTCTAACAAGCTAGCGCACAGGGGGCGCCTCAGGGCCAGGCGGCACTAATTGTGGCATCGGGCCTTAAATGGAGCGATGGGGAGGATGAAAGGCAGGGAGGACCTCAGCGAGGATCATATGGTTAGGGGTAGGAGTAGATCACTGGGGGATGAGGGGAGGTGGCCTAAGGTGTATACCAGGGCTATCTAGCAGGCAGGCAGAGTGGCTCAGGTAGCACAGCAGCATGGCGTGTCGTGTCAGGGGCACAGGATGGGCTGTCGAGGGCACGGACAGGGTTGAGCGTGGCTGTAGATAGTAGCATTGGTTGTCAGGCTTTGGGGTGAGCCCGGTTTGGAATAATTTAGTTACCAGCACACTGGGCTTCTCTTCTTTCTTACAGAGCAGTCGGGACAGCAACATGGCGACTCGGGGGAGCTCAGTGCGGCTCCAATACCCCAAGGTGAAGAGAAGGCTTGGCCCAGTACAGTCAGCTGAACAGTGGCAGTGGGTGGCAAGATCACTGCCCCTAGAAGTTCCAGAACGCCTTCGGCGATGCAACTGGCTGGAGGGTACGTGGCTACCCCAGGTGACAGACAACACGGGACATGGCTTCCTGCATTAGCTGAGCAGATGGAAGGGTATGGTACGGCCCTCAGTTCAGACCGGATCAGAGTACAGGTGTCAGATATGTGGTCATGCCACAGTGACAAGGGGCCAATGCTGCCACAGGTGCTGAGGTTATCGACATGCTAGAACAACAGTTTTGGATTATGATGAGGAGAGCTTAGAGGAGGGAGAATTGGCAGGGGGAGGAGGAGGAAACACAATGCTGGCAATAGGGGGTGGGTGGGTGTGCGCGCGGGGCCATTCATCTTTCTGTGGATACTGTTTTGCAGAGTTCCAGCAATGGGCGGCAGTAGAACGGAGGTCAGGGAGTGCTGGAACGGAGGAGACAGGTGACAAAGTGGGGGGGCCCTAAACTGGCATCGACTTTGGCAGCACACAAGGATCGCAGGAGCAAGCACATGGTTTCTAAAATGGTTTCAATTGGTGTGGATGTGACAGAGTCGCAGAAAGGGGTCACAATTCAGTTGTGGAAGGGTTTTTATGTGACAGACATGGGGGTAGGCATGGATGAGCAGCGCTCCGTTCAGGTGGCTGACATAATGCCTGTGCATGGGGACAAAAAGCCAAGGGTCACGAGGCAGTTGAGGGTTCCAAAGGACAGGAAGGGGAGACACCCGAACCACAGACCAAGGTTGCAGAGATGGGTGTAGTTGGGGCGATGGGGGGAGAAAATAGGGGAGAAGCCAGAAGGGAAAGAAAACAAAGAGTTTAAGAGTAAGAAACTGCCCTACATGGGGAGTTTAAGCATTTGGGAGCACACCTCATTCTAGAGACCAAGGAAAAATTTGGAATGGGGAATATGTGGAAATGTTGAAATTGTTATATAGGGAGATGAGGGCCAAGGAGGGCTCCAAGGAGGACAAATACGAGCTAGCCGAGCGTTCTAAGGTCCACTTGACAATTGAGAACTGGACGGCGGCCTTCCTGATTTTTGCCAGCGTGTTCTGTGAAAAAACACAGGGAGAGGTGTGTAGCGCTTTTTAAATACATGGACATGATACAAAAGGCGCAGCTTACTTATGGGAGTTACACCTGAGCTCAATATGATGATGAGTTTTGGCCATGCATGGCACTGGAACCCAATGTGCTGTGAGAGGAGGGAGACTCAGACCTTTGGCAACATACCATAGTCCCCGCTAAATTTCGCAAGACAGTTTTCATGGCCAGTGGATTACCAATTGTGTATCGGTCCTTTCAATGGCGCCCCACCTGGGGAGAGGTGGTGGCAACTGGCAAAGGACATGGTGGGCAGACTGGTGCCTGCTGGAATTTTAGCAAAGGCTTATCCACCAGGAAGTATTGCAAGTTCCGGCATGAATGTTTGAAATGTGCAGGCAGACATGTCCTTGTTAATTGCGGAGGGGCAGGAGGACAAACTAGTAATTCTTCGAGGCAATGGCAGCAGCAGCAGGGGCCCAACGGAAATCAGCAGCGTAGCAAGCTTCCGGTTTTTTGGGGGTATTCAGGGAGCATAAGGGCCTGGGGCAAGAGCTAGTATGTCCATTAAGCTAGGTCGTCTACGTTTTTGACTGGTACTCTATGATCATAAGAACGATATCAGGTTGTCGAGGAAGGGGTTCATATGGGGTTTCTTACTGGGGTACCAAGGCCCGAGGGTGCGCAGGTGGGGGAACAATCTTTAATCTGTCAGTGCTTTCAAACACATGGTGAACGAAAAACTGTGGACAGAGGTACAGGAGGGGAAGATGCTGGTCGGTTTCATGACTGCCCCGTGACAAATTTAATTGTGTCACCTATCGGAGTGGTTCGGAAAAAAGAAAATGGTCAGTTCTGGCTAATTCAACACCTATCGCAGCCAGAGGACATTTCGGTGAATGATTTCATCCCGGGGAACAGGAATCGGTCACATATTCTTCAGCAGATTTGGCTCTTTCAATAGTAGAGGAAGTAGGTGGGGAGGGGCAAATGGCCACGAGACATATAAAGTCAACTTTCTGCTTGCTCATGGTCCACCCAGACGACTTTCAGATGTTGGACATTCAGTTTGAAGGTCAATGGTATGTTAACAAAGCGCTCTCTATGGGGTGTTCAATATCATGTGTGTGATTTGAACGTGGGTGTTTTCTTTGTGCACTGGGCACACGCATGTGAAACACTATCTCAATTACTTTTTTTTTTTGTAGGGAACCCCAGTTCCACAGACTGCCAGTGGATGCTAGGAAGTTTTCAGGAGCACATGGAGGACCTGGGGGTGCCACTGGCACTGGAGAAGACAGTGGGACCCAGTACGATGCGGTCATTCTGGGGCATTGAAATTAACTCAGGAGCAATGGAGGCCTGACTACCAGTAGAGAAAAAAAATGATGATGCAATTGCTGTTGGATGCCATGTTGGAAAAAAAACACAAAGTTACGGGTAAAGAGGTGCAATTGCTGTTGGGGCATTTGAATTTTGCCTGGTGGGTGGTGAGTGTAGGGAGGACATTTTGTAGGAGGTTGGGGGACATCATTGTCGCGATTGCTGCTGTCACCTCAACAAATCAGATTGTTAGCAGGGACTTAGGAGGATTTGAGAATGTGGCACTTGTTTTTGGAATCTTTCAATGGTGTAATGTTGGAGGTAATGACAGACTTTGAGAGGGATGCACAGGTTTACTCTGATGCTGCAGGAGGGATGAGCTTCGGGTTATACTGTCAAGGCAAATGGTGCATGGAGTAATGGCCCCATGAATGGAAGCAAAGGGTCGGAGTATAGCGGTCTTATAATTTTTGTCCCTTTGTAGTGGCAGTGTCTTTATGGGGAGAAGAGTTAGCGCACAGGAAGGCTCTATTCCGCATTGATAACTTGGCAGTGGTGCAGGTAGTCAAACAGCAGTCTGCAAGAGACGTTCAAATGTTGAAGTTGCTGCTGGTTTTTGTGTTGACGTGTCTGAAATTGGACATTCTGTTAAGAGCACAAAATATGCCAGGTCTTTGTTTCATTCACAGTGGGAGAGGTTCAAATAGGCTGGCCATGGAAAGAGTCAGGACTAGGATGCCTCAGGAGCTATGGACAGTAGGCGACAGATGATGTTCCAGGTGGTGGTAGAATCACTGGCACTGTCGACAAGGAAGGCGTATAGTCAGGCTTGGCTGTAGTTCTTGGCTTGGCTGTAGTTCTTAGATAGTGGGGTGCAGAGGAGGAGGGATGCTTCGGCCTGGACGGAAGTTGCAGTCCAGTTCATGATACGGTTGATTGAGAAAGGGCAGTCCAGAGTCACTCTTGCAGGTAAGCGGGCATGGTGTTCATGGGAAAGCTTTTTTTTGGGTTACACCCCATCTGGAGGAGAGCTGGGGTAAAGGATGTTGACGGGGAGGGCCAGGGAGGCTGGGGGCATAGTGCCGAAGAGAAGGCAGTGGACTTTGGGTCTATTTTGTTAAGTGATCAAGAGCCTACCTTGAATTTGCCCAACCAAGGATGAGCAGGTTTTGTTCACAGCATTGATGACATGGATGTTTTTTGGGGTCTTTTAGGTGTTTGAGCTCTTGGGGGAAACTAGGGGGGGGGGGGGGGTCAGTTTGGAGGAAGAACGCCCATATGAGGAGGGCCTAAAGGTTTTACTACACAGGTCGAAAATGGATCAAAGGGGTCAGGGTAGATTTGTCCTACAGCGTAGGTGGTCCGTTTTTGTCTGGTGAAATGGGCAGTCTTTCTGCGGGTAAGGGCTTCAGTGGGGGTAGGTCAGTTTTCAGCACATTGAAGGCAGGTATTTCAGCTATTGGCTGTATTGTGAAGAGGATTGACCCAGGTGGGAGTGGATGCAAAAGGTTTTGGGATACATTTGTTCCAATAGGCATGGCAACAGAGGCGAGTAGGAGGGATTGGAGCAGGGCGAGCATCATGGACCTTGGTAGATGGGCCTCTGAATGTTTTTTCGCGCAATGTGGGGGGAGGGATTGTTAAACCATTTCCTCTTTTTCAAATGTTTTTTTTTTTTTAAACATTTTTATTGGCATTTTCTTTAAGTACATCCCATCAGTATTGTCGACAGTGACATAAGAAGATATATCACATACATTTCACACCTTACCATGGGGCCGATTAACATTGTGGTTGACAACCTCCCGTACAGTCCCAGAATTGGTGATATTTTTTAGGAGCAAGTGGTGAGGCAGTATCAGCATTCGTGTAAGGCAGTCTACGTTGTGTGTAGGGAAATGAGGCGTACTCTCTCTGTTAACACTATGTCGTAAGGGTTGTTTTGTGCCACTAGTAATATGAACTTAAACAAACCCGGGAGGTAGAACTGGGATACACTGTGTCTTATATTGCTCCCTTTGGTGGTAGCCACCTGAATGTTGCAGTATGATATGGTGGCTAGTTAGGCATGCGCAGGTGAGGGGGGAATGTCGGAGTCACATATGTGGTAGTGTAGCTATGGCCTGCTCGTGTTTGCCCGTTGTAACTCGCCGGGCATCTTGCCCCTCTAAGAGTTACCCTGAGTTGCCTCAGGGGTCATGTGTGCCCTAGGAGAACTGGTAGTTGGAGACCTCAGCGCCGTCAGTGTTTCCTGTATAAAGGAATGGAGTATCATGGTCATTGGCATAGAGATCGGATGCTTACGGGTTCCCTTAACCTCCTCTGCACGGAGCCCTTCCTCTTCTGCTGTGCATCACTTCTTGACTGCTCCCACCCAAGCCGCTAGAGGGGGACCTTCCGGTGCTTTCCAATGCATGGTTATGCATTGTTTAGCCAGTAGGAGGACCAAGGACGCAAAGCGCATTTCCATTTTCATGTTTTTGCGGCGTTTGCAGACTCCAAGAGCGCTAGCCTCCCAGGTGTATATGTCTGGGATTCCTGTGACTGTCCTGAGAGTGGTGTGAACTGTGTCCAAGTAGTTGTGGAGCGTTGGACAATCCCATAGCATGTGCTGGAATGAGGCATTGGACTCTGGACATCTGGGACAGGTGAAGGAGCCATCGGGGGAAGTACTTTTGTAGTTTTTCGGGAGTAAGGTATGCCCGGTGCAGAATGTGCAGCTGTATGTTTTTAAAGCAATAGTTACGGGACACTTTTTGGGGGAATTCTAAGGCGCAAGCCCATTCCTTATCATGAAGCGGCCTACGAAAGTCTGTTTCCCATTTCTCCCGGAGGGGTGCAAGGGTGGGTTGCTTAAGGGTCCATATGGCTTTAAATATCCAAGTGATTAAGTGGTGCCCAGGGCCCATCTGCAGTAACACGTGAAGTACCGGGTGCATGGGAGGTTCGGTATCTATTGTATGCCACAATTTGCGGCAGTCTTCCATAAGCTGCCTATATAAGAGAAATTGTCCTCTAGGAAGGTCGAATTCTTCCATGAGTGTCTCGAAGGTCTGTAGCTGTCCATTGAGGTATAGTGTGCCCACGTCCGTCAATGATTGTTCAGTCCATGTATGGAGTATCCGCTCTTTGTAGTGTGACCGACCCTTGGGAAATCCCACCAGTGGCAGGAGAGGGGAGTACAGGGGTGCCGCATGGTCCATTCTGTGGATGGGCGTCAGGCAGGCGTGTGCTGTCATCACCTGGAGCGGTTTGGTCTGGGGCGGCGTCGCCCCTGGCAGTAGCAGTCGGTTGATGACTGGGATCTGGATTTGCCCGGCTGTTGTGAACAGTTCCCCCTGTACCCGGCCCGCTGTCCAACGTGATGCTCATTGCAATTGGGCGGCTAGAAAGTATGCCTCAAAGGATGGGGCAGCTAGTCCCCCCGATCGAGGGGCAGCTGCAACTTGGCGAGGGCATTGCGCCTGCGTCCGGATCCCCATATGAGGGTCCCGAGGAGGGTGTCAAGCTCTCTAAAAAAGGAGCGTAGGGGGATCACCGGAAGATTAGAGAAGTAACATAATAGCCGCGGAACGATGATCATTTTAGCAACTGCTATTTTCCCCATGACAGCCAGTGGGAGATCTTTCCAAAAGTGTATGGAGGATCTGATGCCTGCGGTAATTGCCCTCGTAGATGTCCTGAGGCGTGTGATATAGCCGGACTCCCATGTATCGGACCGCCTGGGGGCTCCAGGAGATGTTGACTTTACCCAGTCTTATTGGGCAGTGGGGTACGGCTTGTACCAGGGGATATATAGTCGATTTGGACCAATTTACTTTAAGCCCTGCTACCTCCTCAAAAGTCTTGCAATATGCGCAGACATAGATGAGCATGTCATCCGCGTACATCGATACCACATGAGTGGAGTCAGCAATTGGGATTCCCCAACTCTCACCCACAGTGCGAAGGTGAATTGCCAGAGGTTCCATCGCCATGGCGAAGAGTAGGGGGGAGAGTGGGCACCCCTATCGAGTGCCTCGACGTACTGGAAATGAGGCGGATATAAGGGGCTCCAGCCGCACTCTGGAGGTGGGCGTGGAGTATATTAGCATGGTGTATGCCCGAAGGCGAGGCCCCACTCCCATGTACTGCAGGACCTGAAGTAAATACGGCCATGAGAGGTTCCTCTTTTTCAATTGTCAATGTTGTTTTCCAGATCCAGGTCCAGGCCCAGAGGTTGCTGGATTATCGTTATGGATAGTAGGGCATTCGTTTGTTAAGTGGGCCGAAAGGCAGAGAAGACACAGAGCCAATTTTGGTCTTGGCCCTACAGGATTCAAGTGCACTGGCATGGCAGAGGGGGCATGGGATGAAAGAACTGTTACCCTGTTTGAATAGGTTGCTGGTAGGAGGGAAGTGCCCTGATGTGTTGTTGGTGCATTTAGGTGAGAATGACCTAGTGGTAGAGAAGGGAGTGGCTCTGATGAGAGCAATTAATAATAATTTATTGGAGGGACAACGGCAGTGGTCGGGATGCCACATTATTTGGACCGAGTTCATACCTAGGAGAGAGTGGCATGGGACCACCAAGCCGACGGCAATACAGAAGGCGAGCTGGAAGATTAAAAGAGAAATTAGAGCCTTCTGCAGGGAAACAGGGAAACAGGTATCAGTAGAATACAATATTTTTAGCTAACACGTCTAAGAATTTTCAATTCTATTGAAAACTCGGATGGGAGGATTATGCTTTCTCTTTCTTCGCTGTTTATTAAGAAAGCTTCACAGCAGCCAATTAAAATGCAACAATTAAAAACTACATTTCCCATCATTCCTGATGTGACGTCACTACTAGTACACCAATCAGGCCACAATACTGCCAACTATGCTTCTTAATCTCTACTGCATATCTAAGAAACAGTGCAGTGTACTGGAATCCCTGCATTACTTTTTTCTGTGATATTTTATACGTAGTGGAATATATTTGCTGTGCAGCTGTTTAACCCTGTTGTTATACCTCCATATTTGTGTAGGACACTCCCTGATCTAATAGAGAAATTAGGTTTTTAAGATATTGTTTGACCATGCTTTAGAGGTTATTGATTTCTGTCTTGGGGTATTAGCCAATCTGTATCAATTTTTGGATTGACATAAACATTAGTTTCAACTATTGTGCTGGTGAGTTCAGGGGTGTGTGTGTGGGGGTGGTGGTGGTGGTGGTGGTGGTGTGTGTGTGTGTATATATATCCATATCACAGCATGATCTTTCATATGAAAGTGTGGAAATACGGTCCATTAAAAGTTGATCTAGCTATAGGCAGCGCCTCAAGCTCACTTCCAGTGTGTTTGTGGGTTTATGAAAACATCACTCTGCTACATGGTAAAGTAGAATCTGAGGACCAATCAGAGGCCTTCATAATGTCTTGTAACTGACAACCCAGGGAAAAAGATTTGTAGGCCACTGCGCCTCTGACGGAGTGAACCCCAAATTTACTGGTATCGACACCCGCTTCCCCTAAAAGCCGCTTTACTCATCTGGCCAAAGTGGCGGAAGAGACACCATTAAAAGGCTTTTGGAGAGAAATTAAGAACTGAACGCCATCAGATCGCCAGAATTCTCGATTCTGGTCCTCTTATTCTTTCAAACACTGCACTGAACAAAATGTGCTAAAATGTGGGTAAGTAATCATTTTTGGAATCCGTTTTAGTCCTTCTTGACAAAGTCAAAGAAACTCGGTTGGAGTAAACACTCTACCTGTTAAATCCAGGGCCTTGACATCCGACACCCTCTTGCAACGTTGGGACAATTGAAACATTAAAGATCAGAATTGGTCTTCCATCGCTGTAGGACAGAAAGGACAACATTCACGTCCCATAAATAATCATATTTGGGTTTCGGAGGATTACTTAAATGAATACCGCGCATAACCCGGCACACCAAGGGATGATCACCCACTGGTTTCCCATTCATCAATGCATGCCTAGCTGAGATGGTGGAGCGGTAATTGTTGACAGAAGAATAATTCAACCCTGAAGCGGCAAATCCCCCAAGGGATCCACAGTTTGTTGGTCACACCAACCCAGCAAGCATCGCCGAGCGGAGGCATAATGCTTGTGTATGGCATCAGATTAGGACCGGAGAAGGAATCTCGCAGATTGCTCGGAAAGGCCAGTCAGAAGTCAAGGAAGAAGATCCGAGAATCAAGGAATCTGGAATGGGCATGAGCAAGACATCTCCATTAGAACAGGGAACCATGGTTAGGACCTCCAAATGGAAGTAATCAGAATGAGTTCCGCTTGCTGGCTGCCGATTTGGGCAGCCACTCTCGGAATCAGAAGAAAGGAAGGGGAGACATAATGGAGAGTACCGTGCCAATCATGTAGGAAGGAGTCTGTGGCTAGAGCCAGTATGTCTGGGCGGCAGGAAAATTATTTTGGAAGCTGTACGGGTGGGGTGGGGGGTGAGAAACAAGGTCTGTGTTGCATGGGCCCCAGTGTTTTTAGAGCAGGAGGAAAAAGAATGAGTGCAATTTCCATTCGCTGGCATCTCGGAGATACTGAGCATTCCAGTCCGCCACTATATTGTCTCAACCTGGGAGATATTCTGCAATCACCGAGTGTGATGCTGAAGGCCAACATTCTTTGGAAATCTCCATGATCACCTGGCACTTGGTCCCGTTCAATTTGTTGATATACTGGACTTCAGGGATGTTGTCCATCCTCAGTAGCACACAAAATCAGGAAAGGTGGGGGTTCAGAGTCTTGATGACGAAAAACCCTCAAAGTGCTCCTAACAACTGATATGGAGCATAGATTCGACGGAATTCCATTGCCGGCAACTGAAGAAGTTCACGCATCTGGCTTCCTAACCCCACTGGCTGGCGTCCGATTCGATCACGACATCTAGAGGGGAGCCAAAGATAGCCCTGCCATTCCAGGCAGCCATGTTATTCAGCCACCATTGCAGCTCTGCTCTCGATTCTGGAGTGGAATTGATCATCTTGTGATAGGAAAGACCGCGTTGAAGATGTCTGATCCTCAACTGTTGTAAAGCTCGATAGTGTAAAGGAGCTGAAAATATAGCCTGTATGGAGGAGGCTAATAGCCCAACAATTCTGGCAAGGAGGAAATTGTGTCCTTGGAGAGGGCTGATCGAATTTCCTTTTGTACAATTTCATTTTTTGACAGGGAAAGGACAGCCTCCACTGAATTTATTTGGAAGCCTAGAAACTCTATGCACTGGACAAAGGCTGGACTTATTTTGGGTGATCAGAAAACCCAAATCTTGAAGGAGTTGAATGGTCCATGAAAGATGGGTCAGGAAGAGAAGTTTGCCCTGCGCCATAAAGAGGATGTTGTTGAGGTAAATCAGGAGATGAACACCTTTGGCGAGCAATTGTTTCACTACTGGGCACATCACCTAGGTGAAACACCACAGCACCAAGGACAGGCCAAAAGGAAGGACCTTGAAATGAAACCACTGACCCTGCCACGAGAATTGGAGAAACTTGCAATAAGGAGTAAAGATGGGGATCAAAAGATAGGCATCCTTCAGATCGACATGGACCATCCTATCTCCATGTAGAAGGAGGTCTCTGAGGAGATGTCTTTCCTCCATCTTGAAGTGATATAGAGACCAGGGTTTGACCTCCATCAAATTGGTGACCAGACAGGCCCCTTTGTCTATTTTGGGACCACGAAGACATTGCAACAAATCCCGCCGGATCTGTATGACAATGGCCAATCCCCCCCTTTCTGAAGGAGCTGGGTCAGTTTGTTCTGAATAAAATTGCGATTTTGTTGGGAAAAAGGGAGAGGGATTGGAAGGTGGGGTTGATGGGGAGTCCTGAAAATTCCAGTTTGAAACCGGATACTGTCTCTAGAACCCACGGGTCCTGTGCAATGGCTTTCCAATTGTGGAGGAAGTCATGTCTGGCCCCCCAACAGAACAGAAGAAGTGGAGAGAAATCATACCCGTGGTGCCTGAAGAGGTGTTGAAATTTTCTTGGCCACGAGAGAGGCCACTTTGATAGTGGGATAACACTCCCTGGGCTCTGGCAGGATAGAAATTGGGGCGTGCCTTAGCGTCATAGTTACGGTTTCTGACCTGGTAGGTCTTGGAAAGGCTTGGAGTGTATGGATGGCCAGACGCCCTCTGTATCAGCCGGGCCGCCCAAAAAGGCATTGGTTACGGAAAACCTTATGCAGGTAGGATTGTGCTTTATCAAGAGCTGTGACGGTCTGTACGAAATTACCAATGTCCTTCACAAATCTGTCCTCAAAAATGAGTCAGTTTGCCTTTGGATCTGGTTCTTCCAGGGCCAGTTCTGCTAATTTAGGATCAATGTAGATGAGTATGGACCTACGCCACTCTGCCGATAATGCGCAGTTAGTGTTTCCCAGCACACATAGTGCACGCTGGGCCCATCCAGCAAGGGTGTCAGGGTCGATGGGAGAAACTGTGTCTTTTGCGGAGACCGCCATCTCCAAAATTTCACATACGGGTCCTGTCATGTCAAGGACCTTATCTTGACAGGCTTTCCAAGACCTGTCAATCCCTTTCTTGGGATCCTTAGAAGAGTGCTTCAGGAAGATCGTTAGATTTGGATCAATATTTGGAGTGTCAGTCACTCTGTTTGCTATGTCAGGGCAGGAGCATTCGGAGCGCAATCTACGGTGCACGTCCTTATCGAATCCCTTCCTCATGCGTTTGTGGGCATAATCTGCGACAGGATGGAGGGGGACCCAAGCTGAAGATAAAGGGTAAATAATGGCATCGGAGTTAAAATCTAGGGGATTCAGCGGAGGTAGAGGGATGTAGAAGGAGGTCGAGGGGGGAGGAGTGTCGCACTGGGCCCTCGGGTGTTTCTTGGGTGGAGTAGAGTCGAATCGTCCATGTCTGAAGGGGAGAAGAGGGAGGATCAGAGTCCAGGTCATGAGGTGGAGGGCGGAGTCTCTGGTAGTCTGTCGCATGCAGTGTAAGCATGATCGAAGGTGAAAGTGCACGAAATGCGAGGGATAATCGCGATGTGGGGCCAGTGATTGGGTGGCACCTCATGGTCGGTGTAGGCCGGGCTAGGAGGAGCCCCAGAGTTGTGGTTGTAGGGCTGCAGGTGAGTGGTGAAAGGCAGCAGAGAGCTGCTAGGGCCCAATTCACTGGCTGTCACAGAGGCATCAAGGGCATCTACTACATTTTCCTCAAAGAGGGGTGGATCATCTGGCATATCAGGGAGATAAACGTCCTCGCAAAACTGGCAGATATTTAATGCCGAAATGGGGATGTCACAGGGCAATTACAGCCCCACAGTAGTACACAGTAGAACCCGATAGGAGGCAAATTATATATATATATATATATATATATATATATATATATATATATATATATACACATACATACATACATACACACACATACATATACATCCATCCATATCCCCAACAAGTTTATACGCCACACTCCAAGAGTTGCTTTTGTTATTATATTAGTTTTAACACACCATCATCAATGAGTTTTGATCACAGTTCGATTGCCCACGCGGCCACACACCGGACGCCACATTGGTTCATATGCTATGGACATGCCCCACATTGCAGATTTACTGGACTGAGGTACACACAGCGATACAGGCAGTTACAGCCCTGAACACATGGGAGGCCAGTGCCTTGGGGATATTCAAGCGCCACAAGCAGAAAAAAGTAGAATCCCGCTTCGCGATATTGACTTTGCTCCTGGCAAAGCGTAGCATCATACTACAATGGGGTTCTCCTACAGGTTCCCCGACAGCGGCATGGAGAGGGGCCTTCACAAAACAGTGTGCCGCAGAACAAGATGCAATCAGGTGGGAGGAGGTGCACGGAACACGACGCCGCTCCATATCCATGGAATTCTCAATGCTACTTCATAGCTTCAAGCAGGCACACGAAACCCCCGCAGGAACCCCAACAGCTACCCCGGCGGGGTCAAACCCCACAATTCCCCACAGCACACAGGCTACCGTCTGAATGCCCCCCCCCCTACCGTTTAATTTAATAGAACTCCGTGTTCTCCCAATGAGAGAGCCACACCCGGTGCCACCAGACTAGCCAAAATAATGTAGACTAACAGGCCCTAGATGCCCTCACCCCTACCCCATTCCTCCAAGTTATTCCGCACTAGTTCGTTGGAATAAATAGATTATTTTTTCCGAACCGATATGAACACAGCAAGCCACTCATCTTGGTACCAACAATACGCAAAGGCACTGCAACACACTGAATACCAGGCAAATGTAATTGTTACTGTAATGTGTATACCTTGTTTAAATATGAAAATCCAATAAAAGGGTTTACAAAAAAAAAAAAAAAAAAAAAAAAAAGGAATGAGTTTGACTCTCCACAAGCCTGTCTGCATGGTTACACTTGCCCCGGTGGGCGTAGGAAAGCGTTTGCTATGCTCTCTACCATAGTGTCTGCAGTAGCAGCTTCTTGCAAGGCAGCGTGGCTCGCAATACCAGGGCTTCAGTGCAGCACTCATAGTACCGCCAGGGGCACCCCTCTGTCCCCCCTCCCCCAAAATGCATACCCAAATAACATACACACAGACTGTTGAGTTGGGTAAAATTTGCTGCAGGTTTATTACATATTACAATATGTAATGGGTGGGTTATCTTACGGGCGATCCAAGGGCAGGCAACTAACTGGGCCGCCTGCCCGCCTGATGAGCCGGGCAGCGCGGGAGAGAACCCGTCTTTGCTGCCATCCTGGTGATTCTTTTCTAAGATCACGTGCCATTGGTAACTTCTACTCACGCCCCCCCTCTCAGGGCGGAGCGTCGCATAGCAAACCCCCCGGCTGTTCAGGCCCACAACCGCCCGCAGGACTAGTGGGGCGCCGACACGGCTTCCGGGACCCACCCCTGAGGCTCCTCGGTTTTGGCTCAGGCACCCCCTATGGTGCCGCACAGAGGTACCCTTTGTACCGGCCTGCTTCCAGATCGCCCTGTAACTCCGCCTGCAACGAAAAAAGAAACATTACAACGCTCTGAAAACCCCCCCCCGCCCGCCCCTACGCCGGGTAAGCGGTAGGGAGGGATGCAGCGTGGTGGGCGACAAAGAGGTCGCCAGGAAGGTGGGGGAAGGCTAAATAGCCTCCCCTTCCCCACAGGGTCCAGGAAGTGACGCGCTTGTGTGTCATATCCGGCCAGCACGAGGAGAGGGGGCCACCGGTCGGCGTCCCCGCCCCCTCCCCTTGGGAGGGGGTGGGGAGGGGTGACCGGTGCCCCGGCGGCACTAGGGCGCCGACCGCTGTAGTGGCCCCCTGCGGGGGCCGCGGTCAGCGGCATAGTACCGCCAGGAGCACCCCTCTGTCCCCCCTCCCCCAAAATGCATACCCAAATAACACACACACACACAGACTGTTGAATTGGGTAAAATTTGCTGCAGGTTTATTACATATTACAATATGTAATGGGTGGGTTATCTTACGGGCGATCCAAGGGCAGGCAACCAACTGGGTCGCCTGCCCGCCTGATGAGCCGGGCAGCGCGGGAGCGAAACCCGTCTTTGCTGCCATCCAGGTGATTCTTTTCTAGGATCACGTGCCATTGGTAACTTCTACTCACGCCCCCCCTCTCGGGGCGGAGCGTCGCATAGCAAACCCCCCGGTTGTTCAGGCCCACAACCGCCCGCAGGACTAGTGGGGCGCCGACATGGCTTCCTGGGACCCTCCCCTGAGGCTCCTCGGTTTTGGCTCAGGCACCCCCTATGGTGCCGCGCAAAGGTACCCTTTGTACTGGCCTGCTTCCAGATCGCCCTGTAACTCCGCCACAGCCCTGGAGGCGGCTCACCGTCGCCGCCAGGGCCCCCCACCAACCGCTATAGTCTTACCTGCAACCTCTCCTGTCTAGAGCTTCCTGCACTTGGATGAAAGAGAACCATCCCTGCTGGTTATAGATGGCCCCATCTATATCCCAAAGCCCTAAAGCTATCCTGGGTCAGATAGTGTCTGCTGAAACAAAGGACCCGTTGGGCCTGTGAAGCTGTGCCAAGAACTATTCACCCCCATGGGGAAAGTTACACTGCTTCACTAATCTGGGCGGGTGGATGCCGGCACCCAGGCTCACAAAGCCCCATCAATTTGATGATCTCACCTAGCTGCAGTCCTCCTAGCACCGAGTGTGCCTGAACCTGCGTGCCCATCTCTGGGACAGCAGCCCACTTGCTAGCCTGCGGGTGCCGATGCTGGGAGGGACCTTGCCTGATGGTAGCGAGAGGAGCTAGAACAGACTCCTCGGTTTGCGGGACAAGGCTGCGTGGCGAGATGCCGTGTAGCATGAGCCCCACCACCCCTAAAATTGCCCTCGTCCCAATTCCTCACTACGACCATGCGGGGGCGTGCCTGGGAAATTGCTACTGAGACGAGATCCCACACGGGCCATGGCCTGTGTGTTGGAACCCGAAGAGGGGGGGGGGCGTTTGGGGTGGCACTCAACTCGCCTCTAACGCACCGGAGCACGACCTCAGGTGCTGAATCCCGCAGCCACCCACAGCATGACCAACATGCGGCGTCCTAAGCGAACAAAGTTAACCGCGGGCTCGACCTAACAATGAGGGTCCCAAGTAATCGTAGCACTAAGCGTGGGCACCAAAATTGTTTGGGGCAGCAGTGGGATTCGAACTCACGCCTCCAGAAAACTGGATTCTAAATCCAGCGTCTTAGACCCCTCGGCCACACTATTGCGTATTCACATGCCTTCCCGGGCACTGCGAGATTAATAATTCGCCCAGAGCCGCGGGGGGGGGGGGGGAACGCTAACGCGATGCTCACTACTAGTTTCTCTCCCGCAAGTCGGCAGCGCAGCCGACGGCCACCTCAACCGCCCTCAGAACTCGCCACCCTTGCATCGATCTTGCGGAGTGGGTGCAGCAAGACTCACCGTCAATAAGAAGCACGACGACCAAACGACGACTTAGTGCGGCGATGCGACCTCTGGGGTGGTGTGGTGGGCGAGAAAGAGGTCGCCAGGAGGGTGGGGGTAGGCTAAATAGCCTCCCCTTCCGCACAGGGGCCAGGAAGTGACGCGCTTGTGCGTCATATCCGGCCAGCACGAGGAGAGGGGGACACCGGTCGGCCAGTAAAGTTGCCAACGACGGAAGGAAGTGTTATGGCTTCAGCCAGAGTTGCAAGACTGTCTATGCGAAAGAAAGATTATATTTACAGCATTGTTTATGTCCTTGGGAAAGACAATCTGGTGGGGGAGGATTTATCCTGAATGCCATATCCTTTAGAAGCATGTGCGGATCATCCTTGGAATGATTTTAAGGTAGTCTTGATTCATGACTCGGGGTCACCGGCCATCAAACAAAAGGACTGGGAAGAAAAAAAGAAAGAGGATGGAACTCTGCAGGAAGATTTGATATAGATGTAAATGTCCTAAGAATGAAAGTTTGTCTGATGAATGTAGACCATTTTGGGAAATTAGGTCTGAGTTATCAGTGGACAGAGATATCATTTTTAGAGGTTGTAAAAGTATCCCTCCTGTTGGTGTGCGAAGCATTATTCTGGATCTTTGTCATGGAGGACATTTTGGGATAGTCAGGACCAAATTTGTTGTTAAGGAGTTATTTTGGTGGCCCGGTGTGGATAAAGTAGTGGAGAGGTTCATCCGCAAATGTGGTATTTCTTCTTCAGCAGCTAAGACTTTAAGTATTTTGAAACCACCTATGAGTGAAGATTTGGTGCCAAAACAACCTTGGGAGAACGTGGCAGTGGACTTATTGGGTCCAGTAGTAGGCGAGGGACCGGAGTTTGTGAATGTATGGATAGATTTGTTTACTAAATGACCATGTTGTAGATGTGGTAGAAAAGGCGGACACGGCCACCGTGTTGAAGATTTTGGACAGGACATTTTGGGCAAAGGTATTCCAGCTGTACTTGTAAGTGATAATGGGGTGCAGTTTGTATCTAATGCAGCTAGGACATATTTTGATATGAGACATATTACCACCACCCTCTATAATCACAGTGGAAATAGCACTGTTGGGAGATTTAACTGTGTGATTAAGGGCGGTTATTCAAGGGGCTGTCAACAAAGGGTGTGATTGGAGGATTGCTGTAAAGAAAGCAGTGTCAGCACACAGAATGACCAAGAATAATTTGACAGGAGTGTCTCCTTTTCTAATGATGAGGGAGAGGATTCCCAGGTGCAATTTACACCGGAATAGTTGTGTGATAGTACTAGTGAAAAGTGGTCACCTGCAAAGAAAAATTGGAAGAAACACATTGCAAAAGCAAAGATTATTAGGAT
Source organism: Triturus cristatus (assembly GCF_964204655.1). Lineage (NCBI taxonomy): Eukaryota > Metazoa > Chordata > Amphibia > Caudata > Salamandridae > Triturus > Triturus cristatus. The sequence goes on from NC_140586.1 coordinate 559,936,242, forward strand.
GCCCACAATAAGGTCAAAATGGTCCACACCAATGTGCGTGATTGGGTGAGAATCAGGAAACCTGTGAGTACCTAAGGGGGAAAAGTAAATTTTTCCTACCTGAGATGGTTGTGGAAAATCTAAGGGCAGCTGTAAGAGTGGAAAGTGGCAAAATGTGTAATTTGAAACTCGTGGCTTTATGTCCCAGAGAACAACATGGAACGCATGGGGATGTTGAAGCAAGTAATGAGGTGGATCCCTTCTGGTCAGAAGAACGCCTTAAATTAATAGTGGAACAGGCGACTGCAACACAATGACCTTACTTTAAGGCGGGGGAAATGTGTGCTGGTGATATGATGGAAGCAAGTACCAGTGTGATTAGAGATGATCCTAAAGGTAGAATACAGGATGAATGTTCTGCAAGTGATAGCAGAAAGAGGGAGCTACCGAGTTGGCTTAAAGATTGTGTTGTAAGGTTATAAACCTTTTTTTGTGTGGTATGGAGGATGGTGTTGTTTTGTTGTTCTGTATTTTAATTGGCTGTATTAATCCGTTACTCTCATTTCACCTATTGTAAATTGTATTCTTCCTTTCCTTTTTGTATTTGTAGGGAAGGGGATGAGTTATGGTTTGTACCTTTTAGAATGTAATTCATGGCATAGTCTGGTTCCACTGAGCGTTCTGGCTCATTATAGTTGCAGCGGTGGAACCAGACAAACCTGTTTTCTATGTGTGAATAATTACTTGAAAAAACAAGATTTCTTATCTACGAATTAGTTAGTGTACCTATGTCTTTACGGTGACACCACAAAACAACACTGACTTTTTTCTCATCAAAACCTTTCTTGGGATGTTGTTTTGTCACCAATCTTTGAAGCAACCGGTGGCTTATGTGCGTTATAAAGGTATGAAATATGTACAGTAGTGCAAGACCACCAACTCCGATCCCACCTCCCCATCCAAGAAACGAACACCCAATCTCACGTTGGAAACTGAATACTCTAAATTCAAAGGAAATGGGTCTCTGCCATTTGCATCACCAAATAATATACCAAAGCCATGGAGTGACTTGGAACTGACATTCAGTCTTGGAGGGAAATGTGGGAAGAGAACGATACACCTCGGGGACATTAATCCCAAGGGTATTTACTTTGCAGGGATGTTCGCACATGTATGTTGCAGTTCATTGTATACCATAGCAGGGCAAGTAGCAGCGTGGACATCTGCCAGTGTATGTCGTTTATTTGTAGATTGGTGGCTGAGCGTGCATTCTACTATGTATATGTACCAGTATATGCACAGCAAAGCATTTAAATAACGCTCTAGAGAAAGCATTTAAAGCCTTGTATGCCAAGTGTAATATACACTGCTGTATATGCTTAAAATTGTATATATGCGCATGCACTGTGGTATAGAATAATGTGAGTTTATGAAACCAACTATATGAAGCAGGGTGTGAACAACCCAGTAGTCATATCAAACTGTCTAGAGCAGCACATGCAAGACAGATTAGATCACTGTAGATGCTTGGAATTGTATACAAGGGAATGTGGAATGAAAGTGTACTCCACTGTATATATATATTTAAGTGTGCGCATTGCAAAGCATCTAGACACACCGCATGCATGGCAAAGTATACAGAGCAGTGCATGGAAGATAGAGTATTTATCACCATATAGGAGTGGTGTTGTAGCCATTGCAGTCTGGTGTGGTGGCATAGTGTGCACTGCAAAGCGTGTATATATAAGTAGGTAGTTATAGTTAGAACCTAGTTTCCATAGGAAAAGCGTTTTTTGATTTGCCAATATCTTCGGCGCCGTTTGACGAATCTTTGCGAAATTTGCAGAACTAATGGGGTGCTCAGGTCAGCTCCTGCCTTGAAAGTTTCGGGATGATTCGTCAAGCGGGGGCCGAGAAAAAAAGGGGGGTCCCAAACCGCGTCTTCTCCATGTTTATTTCCATAGGAAACTTTAAACAATTCTACAGCCCAAACTGCAAAATGGAATTACATCAAATTTGGCAAAAAGGTAGCTCTTGGTTCAGAGCGCGACCATTTTATTAAATGGTATAATTCTGTTCAGTAGTTGCTGAGAAATGTAAATATTTACAGCTATCTATATACGGATGGGTACGATCCGCGGATCCTTCCATTCTCAAGCCTTGCAATCTGATTGGCTGCCAACAGTTTCAACTGTCCAACTTGCCTCTTTCTGCATCTCTCTTGCACTTTTCTGCATGTCTTGCCTCGTTCTGCCCCACTCTTGCCTCATTCTGCCCCACTCTTGCCTCATTCTGCACCCCTCGTGCCTCTTTCTGCACCCCTCGTGCCTCTTTCTGCACTTCTGGTGCTTGTTTCTGCACCTCTCTCACCTCTTTCTGCATCCCTCTTTCCTCTTTCTGCACCTCGTCTCTTTCTGCACCTTTGTTACTTCTTTCTGCACTTCTGTTGCTTCTTTCTGTACCCCTCTTCCCTCTTTTTGCACCACTGTTGCTTCTTTCTGCACCTCTCGTGCCTCTTTCTGCACCTCTCTTGCCTCTTTCTGTACCTCTCTTGCCCCTTTCTGCACCTCTCTTGCCCCTTTCTGCACCTCTCTTGCCTCTCTCTGCACTTCTGGTGCTTGTTTCTGCACCTCTCTTGCCTCTTTCTGCATCCCTCTTTCCTCTTTCTGCACTTTTGTTGCTTCTTTCTGCACTTCTGTTGCTTCTTTCTGTACCCCTCTTCCCTCTTTTTGCACCGCTGTTGCTTCTTTCTGCACCCCTCATGCCTCTTTCTGCACCCCTAGTGCCTCTTTTTGCACCTCTCGTGCCTCTTTCTGCACCCCTCTTCCTGTACCTGTCCTGCCTCTTTCTGCAGTTCTCTTGCCTCTTTCTGCATTTCTGTTGCATCTTTCCGCATTTCTCTTGCCTCTTTTTGCACCTCTCTTGCCTCTTTTTGCACCTCTCTTGCCTCTTTCTGCACCTCTCTTGCCTCTTTCTGCAGTTCTCTTGCCTCTTTCTGAACCTTTGTTGCTTCTTTATGCACCACTCTTGCCTCTTTCTGCACCTCTCTTGCCTCTTTCTGCACTTCTGGTGCTTGTTTCTGCACCTCTCTCACCTCTTTCTGCATCCCTCTTTCCTCTTTCTGCACCTCGTCTCTTTCTGCACCTTTGTTGCTTCTTTCTGCACTTCTGTTGCTTCTTTCTGTACCCCTCTTCCCTCTTTTTGCACCTCTGTTGCTTCTATCTGCACCCCTCGTGCCTCTTTCTGCACCCCTAGTGCCTCTTTTTGCACCTCTCGTGCCTCTTTCTGCACCCCTCTTCCTGTACCTGTCCTGCCTCTTTCTGCAGTTCTCTTGCCTCTTTCTGCATTTCTGTTGCATCTTTCTGCATTTCTGTTGCCTCTTTTTGCACCTCTCTTGCCTCTTTTTGCACCTCTCTTGCCTCTTTCTGCACCTCTTGCCTCTTTCTGCACCTCTCTTGCCTCTTTCTGCAACCCTCTCGCTTCTTTCTGCACCTCACTTGCTTCTTTCTGCACCTCACTTGCTTCTTTCTGCACCTCGCTTGCCTCTTTCTGCACCTCTCTTGCCTCTTTCTGAACCTTTGTTGCTTCTTTCTGCACCACTCTTGCCTCTTTCTGCACCCTCTTGCCTCTTTCTGCACCTCTCTTGCCTCTTTCTGCACCTCTCTTGCCTCTTTCTGCACTTCTGGTGCTTGTTTCTGCACCTCTCTCATCTCTTTCTGCATCCCTCTTTCCTCTTTCTGCACCTCGTCTCTTTCTGCACTTCTGTTGCTTCTTTCTGTACCCCTCTTACCTCTTATTGCACCTCTGTTGCTTCTTTCTGCACCCCTCGTGCCTCTTTCTGCACCCCTCGTGCCTCTTTCTGCACCCCTCGTGCCTCTTTCTGCACTTCTGGTGCTTCTTTCTGCACTTCTGGTGCTTCTTTCTGCACCTCTCTCACCTCTTTCTGCATCCCTCTTTCTGCACCTCGTCTCTTTCTGCACCTTTGTTATTTCTTTCTGCACTTCTGTTGCTTCTTTCTGTACCCCTCTTCCCTCTTTTTGCACCGCTGTTGCTTCTTTCTGCACCCCTCATGCCTCTTTCTGCAGTTCTCTTGCCTCTTTCTGAACCTTTGTTGCTTCTTTCTGCACCACTCTTGCCTCTTTCTGCACCCTCTTGCCTCTTTCTGCACCTCTCTTGCCTCTTTCTGCACTTCTGGTGCTTGTTTCTGCACCTCTCTCACCTCTTTCTGCATCCCTCTTTCCTCTTTCTGCACCTTGTCTCTTTCTGCACCTTTGTTGCTTCTTTCTGCACTTCTGTTGCTTCTTTCTGTACCCCTCTTCCCTCTTTTTGCACCTCTGTTGCTTCTTTCTGCACCCCTTGTGCCTCTTTCTGCACCCCTAGTGCCTCTTTTTGCACCTCTCGTGCCTTTCTGCACCCCTCTTCCTGTACCTGTCCTGCCTCTTTCTGCAGTTCTCTTGCTTCTTTCTGCATTTCTGTTGCATCTTTCTGCATTTCTCTTGCCTCTTTTTGCACCTCTCTTGCCTCTTTCTGCACCTCTCTTGCCTCTTTCTGCACCTCTCTTGCCTCTTTCTGCACCTCTCTTGCCTCTTTCTGCACCTCTCTTGCCTCTTTCTGTACTTTTCTCGCCTCTTTCTGTACATGAATGGGAAGTGCAAGCTGTCAAGTTTAAAGGTCTGTGTGCTCTCAAGTCTAAGGTATATGTCTACTTGTACATGTAGTCTCACATGTGTTATCCATCTGAAGATGGTAGCTTAAAAAGGCTGGTAGCTTCTCTTATAGGTGGTCAAATCTTCTCAGTTCTGCTCTGACATTCAGTTGAACAGGCAGGCATGTCTTACGTATGTAGGTGTTATAGAGCCCCTCAAATATACTATTGAATACCCATGTGCCCTGTATTATGAGCAGAAAGAAATACATACACCTTCTTGTACACAAATTTACAGAGTATGCTGCTTGAAACACAGGTATTCAAGTATTTGTATGCTCATTTGTTTGTAACATTTCACTAGGTAAAAGCACAGACATGTATGCATACCTTCTCAAACTTGGTGAGACTTACAACAGTAATATAGTTAGGATTGCTTTTTTACATTTGGTACGCCTAACATCTTGAGCAGCCAACGAATAGTGAACCTTCAGGAGAAAAGTAAGGTTTAAGACGTCTTGGGAGAAGGATTAGTGATTAGGCCACTTTGTATGAGTTTGTGGAAAGATACAGTTTCTGCACCTCTCTTGCTTCTTTCTGCACTTTTCTTGCTTCTTTCTGCTCCTTTCTTCCTCTTTCTGCACATGCCTTACCTATGTAGGCATAGGTAGTAATTAGCGTTTTAAAAAACTTGGAAATTCACTGAAAAAAAACAGGTTTTAGGGACGTTATAGTTAGGCTGACATTTCACTCATACAAAACCAGAGAAATTGAGGCGGTATAGCGCCAACTATAACTCGCGCCCCCGCAATGCACTGCTGATGACGTCACATATTACTTCACTCATGAAATGGTCATTGTCATCTCTGTGACATCACTGATGACATCATCCACATACTGTCTGATGCACCTACTCATACCCCAATATAACCGATCATACACCCACTCCAAATTTCAGACTATCATTCTTGAAACCATTGACATACCAATACCAGTATGTAAATATCCGCTCACTGATTCATAGGTCTACATACACATCTACTCACTCACCCATACAGGCACTCATACAGCCAGTCACTCACCAATACAGCCGCTGAGATAGCCACTCATACACCCATACAGCCACTCATATACCATCAGTCACCCATACAGCTACTCACATACCTACTCACTCACCTAAACACTCAATCACACAGCCACTTACTCACCCATACAGAAACACTTACTACTCATATAGATACTAACAAATACTTTCAATACAGTCGTTGACACAAGCACGCACTCACCCACACAGCAACACTCACTCACACATACAGTCACTTATATACTCCAACACTCACAAACACTGCCTTTCACATATGCAGTTACTCACCCATCTACCACTGAAACATCCATTCACACACCGACACAGCCATTCTCACACTCACTCATACAGTCCCTCACAGACGCACTCATGAACCCATACACCCAGGGATTCACCCACTCATACATCCATGCAGGGAGTCACACACTCCCTCACCAACCCACACAAGTACTCAGATACCTAATCAATAGTCCATATAAACACTCATGTACCTACTCACCAACCCATGCAGCCACTTACACACCAACTGACAAACTGATTCACACACATTCACACAGATTAGTCACTCACCCCTAAATTCACAAAGACACGTTTAATCACTCACTTTTACAGTCAGTCAAGTACCCACTAAATCATCCATATAGACACTCATACACCCACTCATTCTTCAATACACAGTGGCATATAAACACACACACACATATATGTATATAACACATTCTTAAACTTTTTAGAAACACTCAGTCACTTGATGAAGTCGTCAGTGATGTTCTTTGAGATGTTCTTTGACATGTCATCAGTGATGTCACTGACCATGTCATGAGTGATGTAATATGTGACGTCATCAGCAGTGATTATGGGGGCACGAGTTATAGTTAGCTCAGCTAACTATAACAGCTGAATTTCTCTGGTACGAGTGAAATGTCAGCCTAATTATAATGTCCCTGAAACCTGTGGTTTCTTTCAGTGAATTTCTAAGGTTTTTTAAATGCAAATTCCGACCTATCTTGATTTATTTAGTGTTTTATATAGCACAAATGTGACCCTTTAGGGTATCAGAGGGATTATCAGAGATCCTAAATGCGACCAATAGCAAGCAACATAAACTTAAGCATAAAGATAATATAAAACAGTGGACAGTAAAAGTTCTCAGTACTTACAATAGTATCTGAGACTGACCGAATACGTCAAATTACAAATGATCTTTTACCATCAAAAGTCTCAGAGTTCAAAGTTTTGCAGAGTGCTCGTCTCAGTAGCTTAACGAGATCGGGGACCCGGGAAAAATACTGTGCAGATCAGAATATGTATCGTCATTGAGGGGCCCTCTGATTATAAATTTGTAGCGAATGAAAAGGTGTTTCGGTCGACAGACAAATTAGTTGATTCTTTGTAAAGAGTTATGGTAGGAATTTCCCCATTAGGAAGATCTTAGCCTCCTTCTTGAATTTTGAATGGAATGGTATTCTTCTAATGCTTGGAGGTAGCGAGTTCCAGATTCTGAGTGAGGTGCCTGAGAAAGCTCTGTTATATGTTTTCTTCTTCTGGAAGAGCAGCGGTTTCAGCACAAGATCTTTTGCACCTCTGGAGTACCTGCCTCCTCCAGATATCATCACTTTCTGGGCAAGGTATGCAGTGCTTTGGAGTGTAGCGCCTTATGTGTGATACAGGTCAGTTTGAGTTGTAGTTGTACTCTGGCTTCGTATGGTAGTCTGTTCAGAGCTTAAGTGCGGAGAGATGTGATCACATTTTCTAGATCCAGTTAGGAGTCTTGCGGCTGCGTTGACATAGGCTTTTGGTGGAGCGGTTGAGATCCTGGGCATGCCAGATAAAGTTGAACATCTGTATTCGATTCTGGCGATGACCAACGCCTGAACCTCCATTTTGAGGTCTGACGATTCTAGGAATGGTTTCAGTTTTCTAAGACAACTCAGGTGGTACCGGGCATTTTTAGCCAACAAGTTGATGTGGCTTTGCATGTTCAGGTTCATGTCCCACATGATTCCTAGTGATTTGGCTGAGTCCACTAAGATCGGGGAGCAGTTAAATGCAGTGGTGTGGTCCACTCCTTTATTTCAGTAGAGATTTGGGGGGGGGGGGGTGGGGGGATTAAAAATAATTCATTTTTTTGCTCGTTTAGTTTAAGCTGACTAGTTGTTAGCCATTGAATGGCCATCTTTAGCGCTTCATTCATTGACATGATCTCCTCCAGTGACGAGACTTTAATGTAAATCTGTGTGTCGTCAGCATACATATGAAACAAGATGTTGGCGTGTCGTAGTCTCTGAGCCAGAGGTTCCATGTAGAGGTTAAAAAGAGTTGATCCTTGCAGTACACCAATCGTAATAGGGGACAGTGATGATAGCTTTTGATTAACTGAAAATCTTTGTGATCTATTCTCCAAGAAAGATTTAAACCATTCAAGGACAGTTCCCGACAGTCCCATCCTGCTTCAGAGTCGATCTAGCAATTTATCATGGTTTACGGTGTCGAACGCAGATGAAAGGCTAAGACTTGAAAGACAAGCTTTGTCTCGGTCTAGAGCTTGCAAGGCGTCATCCACTATATGAAGTATTGTAGTTTCCGTACTATGGTCTGGTCTGAAACCTGATTGGCAGCTGTCAAGAAGATTAAATTTAGAGATGTGTTGGCACAGTTGTTTGATGCACATATTTTTCTAGCACTTTCGCTAATAAGGGAATATTGGATACTGGCCTGAAATTATTTAGGTCAGCAGCATTTGATGTAGTTTTTTGTATGATGGGTATGACTTGCCCAGTTTTTAGGCAGTCTGGTATAGAGCCTTGAGACAGTGAGGCGTTGATTATCGCGGTCCAGATGGGAATGACAAATCGGTTGGTGGTTGTCTTTGAGAATTTCGAAGGGAGAAGATCGTTGAAGTGGTTATTTGGCTTTGTAGACAAGAGGATTTTGGAGATGTCATTGTTATCATTTAACTTGAAAGAAGACCATTGAGCTTCATTTTTGGGCACTGCTTGGGGGGAGTGAGAAGGTTCATCGATTTGTGAAGCCGACAAGGAGGGTAGGTTTACAGGGGCTGCTCTAAACTCACTTCCCAATGAACTGATTTTGTCTGTGAAGGACGAGGATTCCTCACAGTTTATTAGGGGTTTTGTTGCGTCATTAGAGGATTTGGCCAATTTATTTGACTGCAGCTTTACCATTTCAAAGAGTTAACATGGTCTATTATGAGCATTCTCCAGTTCCAATCTAAAGAATTTTTTTTTATTTGAGAAGGCTTTTGTTGTATGCGTTTCTGGTCTTAGTAGTTTTAGTTGGGGTGGATGATGGGTGTTGTCTCCATTTCCGTACAGTTAGTCTCAGCTCTCGTCTTTCCTCATTCAGGGAACTACTTAGACCAAAGATTTTTGTCTCTATCCGTGATTCTTCTCAGTTTTAGAGGAGAAACTGAACCGATTATGTCGGACATCATTGTGTTGTAGTGGTCCGTAAGTTCGAAGACATTTGCAATGTTAGAGGGTGGGGGAAGATACTTCTCGCAACGCGCAGCCAGTTTCTCATAGTCTAGGTCTTCTGTATCTCGAATCCATTTCTTTGGTTTGACAAATTGTGTAGAATAGATCTTTCCTTTATAACTCCTGGAATTTAGAAGGTAATAGAATGGTGGTCTGACCAATCGCATGGAGGGATCTAGATTATATTGATTGTTTTTTCCCTTGAGATGATCCAGTCTAGAGTAGATAGATCCTTTGCAGTGAGCTGGGAGAGTGAAGGCTTGGATGATATTTTGTTCAGCTAGCAATTCTTTAAAGACATTGATCTGGCTATCATTAAGATCCTCCCAATGCAGATTGAAGTCCCCCAGGAATAAATCATTGGATTGGGGGGAAGCGTCTGCAGTGATGATTTCCATTAGACTGTCTACGAAGGGGTTGTTGTTCTTACCTGGAGGAAGATTTGCTTGATCTCTTATGAAAATTAAAGGAGGAGGTGAAATTTAATGAACAGAAAAAATTTCAACGTGGAAGACATGATTACGCTGAAGGGCGGGGCCTAACTTTTGCCAGAAAATTCAACATCTTTAGAAAAGAGATGTATCATGAAGACATGCAGAAAAGGCAAGATTGTATAATCCAACTCAGACTTCAGCACTGATAATGAGGATGTCAATGACCAAACTCGTAGAATGGAGCTTTCGAGGTTTCAAGATGAATATCGGATTCTGCAGCAGGCGGAGAAACCAAAGAAAGATCCCCTACCGGCAAGAGGAAAAGAATAGGAATGGAACGTGGAAGAAGCACCATCGAAGACACCACATCAGAGGAGGGGGCATAGGGCGAGCCATTATCAACCTGGAGAGTAACACGTCAGAAGAACTGAGTTATAAACTGATTGTTATGAACTTATCGCAAAGAGAGCTAAGTGAAGATGAAGTCTCACTCATGGAGTTGGGCTTGGCCTTTTTTCCGAACTCAGGTTTCAATTACACCCAAATCCCGTATTGCTCTGTATCTGTTCACAAGAAAATTGAAATTGAACAAAATACATAAAATGGCAAAGAAACCGGTGAATGTTAATTTTGTGAACAAACCTCCATGTGATCTAGAAATAGGGGAGGCAGAGGATCAACTAGCTCTGGAAATATTATTAAGTGAAAGTGATGACTTGACTATTGACATAGAACAAATGCTTGACACACTGGGTATTGATGCAGGAACCTCGAGTGGCGGTGGTTTTAAACCACAAATCCCAAATTATCCCAATCTTACCAAAGGAGAACATAAATGTTTTTCATGAAATGGTAATTCAAGAGTTGATATCTATGAGGGATAAAAAAAAAAGCGTATACAGTAGACAACTTAACCACTACTCAACGAAAGGCCCTGGAGGTTCTCAAGAATGATACCTCAATAGTAATAAAAACATTCAGACAAAGGAGGTAATGTTGTAATTATGGATACGGACTCATATTTAAATGAAGTCATGAGGCAATTATCTCAGAAGGAACGCTATGAGGTAATCTCAATGGAGACCTACAAGGCCTCAGTGTGTAAATATTATGAAAGGCTAACTTTTTAGAGAGACACAGGTATCTTAGATCAGGACGATTACAGTTTTTTTTTTAAAGATCTGACTATCTAAGAGTACCATGTTTTTGTATATTGCCTAATGCACAAAAGCATTAATAATCCACCTAGCAGACCTATAGTTTCATCCAAAAATAGCTTTTTGGAAAATACAGCCATCTATATAGATTCCTTTATCTCGCCCTTTGTAGAGGTCCTGCCAGCATACTGTAAAGACATTGGAGATTTTTTTGACAAAAAATCCAGAATGTGGTATGAGCAGATACCTATTAGATGATCACCATAGATGCGGTCAGTTTATCCACGTGTATAGAGAGTGCATTCGGAATTAGAGCATGTGAAACCTTCCTCAAGACAAGACCAGCTTGTTATTTGGGGCATAACAGAATGCTCGTTAAAATGATCAAGTATTGTTTGAGGGAAAATATAATTGTTCATGACAGCATATTTTACCGTCAAAAGGTTGGTACCGCGATGGGCACCTGCTTTGCCTATTTGGTTATGGGCTGGTGGGAGAAGCGGTGGCCTGGGTGGAGGACAATCAAGAATATCTGGATAATACCTTAATTTGGACTCATTATATCGACGACTAATTCGGTTATGGACAGGAACTAGAGAAAAGGCATGCGAATATGTATCAAAATTGAATCAGAACCCATACAACTTGAAATTCACTGTCATTATGAGTGAACATGACATCACATTCCTGGATATACATCTCAAGGTACAGGAAGGGAAAATAAATACTTCAGTACATTGAAAAATAACAGCACACTACATTTCACCAGCCAACATTCTAAAAATCTGATAGAAAGTATACCATATGGTAAAACACTAGAGCTCAAAAAAATCTGCAGCCAATCAGAAGATCGAGAGAAACAGACCAATTTAATGAAAAAAAAGATTCCAAGAAAGAGGATACACATCTAAAACTGAATTTAGCAGCTAACAAAGATAACCACAAAAAGGGATCAATTATTGTACCCCAATCAAACCTTAGAGTGAGAAGAATAACACACGACTCATCATGACCTACAACTCCTCATCCTATAAAGTGTGAAATATGATATGTAAACATTGGTGTATATAGTCAAGAAAGATCTGGTTATTGGCCATGACTTACCTGGGAGACTCTCTATCACCTATAGACAGGGAAAAACTTTGGGTGGCGTTTTTACACATAGTTACTACACTAAAGTTCAAAAACAAGATTCCTGGTTGAGTAAGACTAAAGGGTTCTTCAAGTGTGACAACTATATGGCCTGAAAATTAATTTCTAAAACCACTGAAAATTTTACTTCAGGATTGGAAGAGAAGGAAGATTTCCAATTTCTTTAATTGTAGCACAGATCACTGTATTTATGTCCTTAGAGTGCCCTTGTTCACAGACGTATGTGATAAGTACCATCTTCCCACTATGTAAGCGTATTCTGGAACATCAAGGAATGATAAGAAAAGCAGATTCACATACCCAGTAGCATGTCACTTTTTTTTTTTTTTTTTTTTTTTTAAAAACCTTTATTCGTATAATTCAGATACACTGCTATTCAGCCGACAACCCGGAGGTTCGGCAGCTCGTCAATCGACACGTGCAGTCATCTATAGCTCTCATGCAGGATAAAAACAAAGGTTCCAATTTTAAAAATGAACACAACAAGCAAGGCAATATACATCATAAGTTCGCGTCAGTTCCCAGCGAGGGGGCGGCCCCATTTCCAACATCAGATCAAGCCACCGATTGAGAGGAGGAGGGAGAAGCAGAGGCGCTAACATTCTAGCAGAGGTGCGTCAGAAAGACCCAAGTCGGAAGCGAGGCTAGGGGGAAAGTTGCTCCTCTAGTGGTTCAGTGGCAGGAGGCAAACATATGTACCCCCTATACTGGTTCCAACCTCCCCATACCTTATGCCATTTCTTGGGCCTCCCCCGCGCACTATACACCGTTTTCTCCCGGAACATGCACCAGTCCATGTTGTCCTTCCACGCATCCAGGGTGGGCGGGCTAGGGGATCCCCACAATCTTGCAATATCTCGCTTAGCCACCATATTGCCTAGGGTCACCCATTGAGTCTGCGCCGCGTCGTAGTCTGTAGGACCCCACACATTCAAAAGACAGCGCCGCGCCTCTGGGTGCAATACAATACCCGTGACCTCCTGCATCACAACGTGAATCCGCTTCCATAGTTCTGCAATCACACCGCACTCCCATATAATGTGCAGAAAGGTGCCCACCATCCCGCAGCCCCTCCCATATGGACCAATCGGGGCCCAGTGACATAGACTCTGTGGAGTACCTTAAGCTGGACCAGCCGCAACCTGGCGGGGATTGCGACCTCCTTAGGAGAGGAGACCGCGTACTGCCAATCCTCATCGTCCAGCTCAAGGCCGTCTCTAGTCCACTGGTCCCGCACCCCCAGGAGGAGATCGGTCCGAACGTTCACAAGCTTTTTGTAAATTAGGGAGATTGTGCTCTCCGGCATATGGCCGTCCAGGATCCGGTCCTCCAATGGAGAGGACTCAGGCACCTTTTCCCCCTCAACGAGGACCGACTGCAGCGCATGGCGCACCTGCGCATACCGGAAGTATTCCGTGCCCTCAAGCGCATATTCCGACCGCAGCTCGTCAAACGACTTAATCCGCCCCTTGGTCAGCATGTCCCCCACCCTGGAGAGGCCAATCAGATCCCATTTGTCGAATCCCTTAGAGTGCCAGAGTTTCCCCAACATGTCCGAGTCATACAACGGAGTGGCGAGGGTGAGCCTATCCTTCCATCCCAGGGAGTTCGTGACTGTCTTCCACACGTGCACCGCCACCCCGGTCGGCCCTGTGAGGGACCCAGCCGGTGGCCTCGAATAAAGTGCTCTATAATAGCCACCACCCCGCAGCAACCACCGGTCCATAGCAAAGCCAGGGCCAAGCGCCGGACCGTAGACTCCATGATTGATCGCGCTCAGTTGGGAGGCCCAATAGTATCTTCGGATGTCGGGAAGCGCGATACCCCCGTCGTACCAAGGGAGAGTTAATTTTGCTATCGCTATACGCGGGCGGCCGTCCCACAGCAGCGAACGCTGCAGACTCTCAACCTCCCGAAAGTAGCTGGCCGGAACCAGCTCCTGGGTGTTCTGCAGGGCATAGAGAAAACGGGGGAGAGACATCATTTTGAATAGCACCGCACGGCCAAGGAGGGAAAGCGGCAGCCGCCGCCAGCCCGTCACGTCCCGCCGCAGGAGCGTCAACGGAGGGAGCAGGTTCCTCTCATACCGTACCGTTGGGTCGGCAGAGATATAAATCCCAAGATACAGGAAACCCTCCCGGGCGATCTGGATCGGGCAATTCCGCGGGGGAACCGGGACGTCACCACACAGGGCATACAGATATGACTTACCCCAATTAATGGTTAGCCCCGAGTTCCTCCCGAAGGAAGTCAATATGTCGCAGACAACTATAAGGGACTTCCGGGGTGAAGTGAGATAGAGCAGAATATCGTCGGCATAGAGGGAAATGCGGTCTTCGTGATCAGGGGACCATCGAATCCCCCTCACATCTGGGTGCCATCGTATCCAGGCCGCCAGCGGCTCAAGGGCGAGAGCGAACAACAGCGGCGATAGAGGACAACCCTGCCTGGTACCCCTCCCCAGGTCGAAGGGACGGGACGCCCTACCGTTAACTGCGACTTTAGCGAGAGGTCCTTCGTATAATAGCCTTACCCAGCCCACAAATCCGGGCCCGAAGCCGAATTTCGCAAGCGTAGCCCACAGGTATGCCCACTCCACCGTGTCGAATGCCATCGTTGCGTCGAGCGCAGCCACCATGGCCGGCTCCCGCATCGTCCCCGCCCTTGCGATCACTCCGTGGATGCGCCTAAGATTCAACGCGGTATTACGATGCGGGATGAAGCCAGATTGGTCAGGGTGGATCAGATCCCCGACCACCCTGACCAGCCGGTTTGCGAGGATTTTGGCAAGGATATTCGGCTCAGCATTAAGGAGCGAGATCGGCCTGTATGAGCTGCACCGGTTCCTGGGCTTGCCATCTTTATGGATGACCACGATCGTTGCCAGGCGCTGATCAAGTGGGAGGCAGCCCATCTCCCGCGCCTCCACAAACATAGCCCGCAAATGCGGAGCGATCTTATCCGGTCGGAGTTTGTAAAGCTCAATTGGCAGGCCATTCGGACCCGAGGCCTTGCCCGGACGCAAAGAACGGATAGCCCCCGCAATCTTGTCGACTGTGATGTCGCCATCAAGATCGTCTCTGTCTATGTCAGAGAGGCAAGGCAGGGCAAGATCGCGCAGGAGCTCACATGAATCCTCCACTGGCCTGTCCGACACGGAGGTATAGACCGTGTGGAAGTAATCCGCAAAGCACTGGACTATGCCATCCGGCTCCGTGACCATGACGCCATCCTCCGTCACAAGGTCCGGCACCACACGATTGACCCGCTCCTTTTTATCCAGCCACGCGATCAATTTCCCGGCCTTGTCCCCGACGTCGTACAGACGGCCCCGCTGTTCCCTACTCAGGGCTTTGGCCGCATCCGTCACGAGGGCCCTGTACTCCGATTGTTTAAGGCTCAACTTGTGCAGCGCCTCCGCCGTGACCTCCCCCTCCAGAGCCAACTCTAGATCCGCGATCTCCGCCTCAAGCTGGGCGACCTCCGCGAGCATGTCACTTTTTTGATCTTCATGAGAGTGATGTGCCAAATCTTACGTTTTTTGCTATAGATAGAATTCCAGCCAATGGAAGGGGGAGGTGGGAGGGGGGGAACAAGGTAGCCCAATTGTGACATACGGAATCCAAGTTTATCTTGGACCTACACACTAAAACACCAGCTGGACTAAATAAGGATGAGGAGATGGAGGTTCAAGTGGGTTAAGCCTGTTTCTCCATTGATTTTAACTGCAGAAAAAGTAGGTGTGTGGTCGGTGTGATCTGAATAATATAGGTTGACTGTGTTTTCACTTTGATAGGTTGGATAATATATCACTTGGCAATAATTGAAATAATATTTGGTTTTAATATTATTATTTTTTATCTAGCCTTAAAGCTGATTGGGATTTTACCAATATTTTTTAGGCTATGAATTTAGAAAATCATGTTGTTATTTAGTCACATATATAAAATATATTTGTATCTATATTTATATGTTGAGATTTTTTTGCCTTTGTGCTGAATTTTCTTTCTATCAAATTGAGACATAGTTAACTTTTCGGCTTGTTTACATGTTTTGAATCACAATTCCACCAGTGAGAGAATATACATTTTCCCCTCCGTTAGAAAGGAGGTACAGTGAATTATTGTATTATAGAGGTCTGTAAGTTAATAATGATATTTATGCATCTGAATAAATGATTATTAGAAATTATTTATTAATCATTTGCCCTCTAGTAAGATAAAATAGGAAAAAGGGTCTGTGCCTTTTTATCTATTGTCTGAATTGGTTTTAATTTTACACTTGAGGTTTTATAGTACACTTTTTATATGCAAGACAGAATTTTTACTATGTCTTGTTACAAACTTATTTATACTGGTGGTGATGGGTGGAGTTTATGCACTTTGAAAAAGGCTTATGCCAAAATGAGTCAGTGCGTTAATCTTGGAAAAATAAAGACTAACTTGAACTAGCAACTGGGAGTGCTCATTGTTCTTCTGGTCGGGTAACCGAGGTCTGGATCATCTGCAGGCTAAAAGCTGCGACAGACATGGTGCACCTGCACGAAGGTGGATCTAACCACTAACGCGACAATATTTTGGTATCTGTATATATATATATATATATATATATATATATATATATATATATATATATATTCACTGAAAAAAACAAAGGTTACACACATGTTATAGTTCGGCCGGCATTTCACTCGTACAAAACAAAAGAAAATCAGCACTGATAGTTAGCTGAGCTAACTATAACTCATGCCCTCCACAATGCACTGCTTATGACCTCACATATAACATCACTCGTGACACGGTCTGTGACATCACTCATGACATCATCCAGTGATTGTGAGTGTTTTCTTAAAGTTACTGTGTGTTAAACATATATACTAAGGTAAGTCGCTGTGGAAGTGCCTCTATGGGTAAGTGAGTTGGTGTGTAAGTGGTGTATAAAAGAGTGACAGGGTATATAAGAGACTATATACAAGAGACAGTGGGTGTGTGAGTTTTTGTATAGGTGAGCGAGTGGATATGTCAGTGCGTGTATGAGTAAGTGAGTTGCTGTGTGAGTATCAGTATAGTTGACTGGGTTGGTGTATCTGTGGATGAAAATGGTGAATCAAAGGGTGCATGAGTAGCTGAATAAGTGTTTGAGCAGATACATAAGTGTCTCTATGGGCGAGTGACAGGGTACATGAGTGGATGTCTTTGTGCATCAATGGGTGAGTAAGTAGGTTTATGCGTGAGTGAGTTTATGAGTGACTATGTGTGAGCGAATGGGTATTTGAGAGGTTGTATGGGTGAGTAAGTGACTATGAGAGAAGTTGTATGGGAAAGGATGTAGTTCGCTCAGTCACTGTATAGGTGAGTGTGTATAAGTATATGTATAGGTAACTGAGTGGCTGTGTAAGTAACTGTATGGGTGAGTTAGTGGTTGTGTGAGTGGCTCTATGGGTGAGTAAGTAGGTGTATGGCTAACTCATTTACTGTGTCAGCAGCTGTATAGGTGTATGAGTGGGTGTGTAAGTGTGTCTATGTCTCTATGACTGAATCTGTGACTGGCTGTATTGTTAATTGAGTAGGTGCATGAGTGGCTGTATATGTGTGTTAGTGGCTCTATGGGTGAGTTGATGTGTTACAGGCTGTATGGGTGTGGGAGTGGTTGTATAAGTATCTAAGTGGATCTGTGAGTGCGTGTATGAGTGTCTCACTGTGTCCGCAGTGGGGGTGTGTGTGTCTCTGTGGGTTTGTGAGTAAATACGCGAGTATGTGACTGGGTATGTACATGGATGCGTGAATCTTCAAGTGAGTCTGTAAGTGGGTGTATGAGTATCTGAGTGGTCTGTGAGTGGGTGGGTGTAAGACACTCTAAGTGGGTATGAGACTGTGTGCATAAATCTAGGAGTATGTCTCTAAGTAGGTGTGTGAGTCTCTGAGTGGGTCTGTAAATGGGAGCGTCACTCTCCCGACATGTCTGTAAGTGGGTGCATGAATACCTGAATGAGTATGTGAGTGGGTGCATGAGTATCGGAGTGGGTATATACCTGAATGTATAAGCGTGTGAGTAGGTATGTGAATGGGTGGATAAGTGTCTGATTTACTGTGACCGGCGAGGGTGTGTATATCGATATAGGAACTTTTTGTTTTATATTTCCACCAATATTTAGGATGACGTCGCAATATTTGCGATGTCCCCGCGACGTTACAAGGGGGCCGGGGCATAGCCGTGAATATCATGCGCCAGTAAAAAATTCAATTTTGGTCACATAACTTGTGTCACTAACACCCCCATTTCTCAAACATAGGGTCGGAGTATCTCCACCCTGACCCCTTAGCTTTGACACACATTTTCAGCCCTGGGAACCGTTCCCGATCGATAAAATGGCGGCCTCAACTTTCTGTTCGGGTTGCGTCCAGCCAATCATAACATTCTCGTTCGAACGCTTTCACAATGTACCTCCAACACGTTGCGATTGAACCGCGATCACTGTGAAACCACTGCAAAATATCCAGAGACATTCCTATATTGTTCGAATTTAATTTCACAAAAACTACTGAACGGATTTGCACCAAAGAACAAAAAGCACAATCTGCGTAACAACATCCACCTTTCTGCCAAATTTGATGTAATTCCGTTCAACGGTTCGGGCTGTATTTTCCAACAACGCACTCCTATTGGAATTAACATTAAAAACATACCCTTATTTTGCACCCCTTTTTCTTGGGCCCCACTGCACGAATCACCCCCAAACTTTCCATGACACACAGAACCTACTTTGACACTTTTTTGGAAAGTTTCATGAAGATTGGTCAAACTACGCCAAAGTTATAGGCAAGTCAAAAAAAGCTTTTTTCTATGGAAACTAGGTCCTAACTATAACTATCTACTAGCAACTGCTAGTAGGTAATATCTATATATATGGGGGGGGGGGGGGGGTGTATGTGTGTGTGTGTGCGCGTGCGCGTGCGTGTGTGTATGTGTGTGTATAGCTTTATGTGGGCCAGGTCGCTCAGACTCAGCAGCAATTAAATATGGACAATGAAACGGTTCCCTATCAGGCCCCATGTTAATGTCCATAACTTATCTGGTAAAAACACTTATCGATTTTTGAAGAATAACGGTTAATACATTAAGGTAATTCATGACAGCAATTTAGTCCCCATTTATATTTCACTTGCTTAACACTCTTAAGGAATGAAAGAGCAGGTAAGTTATTTCCATGACATTGTATTTCTGTATATTTTTTGTGTAGCATATAACTATACTGTATACTTTGAAATGAGTCGCTTCCAAGAGTTTATAAACAGACTACAGTAAAAACCTCTGGATTTGCATTTGAAGACAGCGCGAGTTTCTCACAGTGCTCGTCAGTTGGCCACAAAGGTGTTCATGGTACATGGTCATCCAATCCTTGGCCTCTCCGCAGAGCACACAGGACAACTCTCACACATTCCAGCTGCAATTGTGATTTTGTGCAAATATGTGTGGAGGAGGTAAAGGGTTGTAAAAATATTGACAAAGCGAAAGAAAAAGAAAATGCAGTGCTTACGGGTGAGTCCATGCACTGTGTTTAGGGTGTGGTGAAGTTTAGGAGATGCAAGGAACTGCATTCAGAAGAGAGCGATAAGGGTGTGCTGAAGACGAAAGATATGAGGTATGAGGTATGCAAATAGGTGTGATGTGGAGAGAAAAAGGGTGTACAAGGTCTAACATCGAGTGAACATAACCTGGGTGACGAGACACTCTTAAGACCACTACGCATTCCACAGGAATCAGTAATGTTTAATTCACAGTCTCAATTTCAGAATAGAAACATTTTAAATGTTATATACAATAAAGTACTTGTTGATATTAGTTTATTTTAAACAGCTAACAACCACTGACAAAGCCAATAGTCCTGGTTGGTTTTTGGTGCATGGCAGTTGTTGTGTTAGATATCTAGATGCACTAACCAAAAACTAAGAAAGGAACCAAAATACAGGTCGGGTGGCACATTATGGAAATCATAGTGATTTACTTTGTGTTTAAGCACTGCATTTAATTAGAGGCCATGCCCATCTTAGAGATCTCCCCCACCTTTATTCATCTCACATAAAGAGCCATATACCAGTGACTTGATAACATATTAATCACAGTAAATTGTGCATATAACGATGGATACATGCGCACAGTAGCGTGTACATGGCAGGACCCTGTCAGATTATATAAACACATGACAATCAATGCACGTTTAGGATGAGCTAGCCAAATTGGCACTGAATACAAATCAGGGTATTAAGGCATGGTATGCTGTAGGAAAGTGGGTTACTTTATCAGTAACCCTCCCACTTTTTGCCAGACTACTGATGCACTTTTTCTTGGTGTGCCCTGGGTCCCTGCCAATCAGATTCCCAGGGCTTGTGTTCTTTCCCCCAAAAAAAACAAACCCAATTGGCATCTCTGGCCACATGTCAGCCCCTGGTAAATGGTACCACAGGTACCCAGGGCACTGTGACCAGAGAAGGCCTCTAAGGGCTGCAACACTTATTGTGCCACCCTCAGTGGCCCTGTACCCAAGTAAAGATTCGACATGGCACACATGCCACACATCCCTGTGTGCCAAGCCCAAAACCACTGCCCTGGCATACATCAGTCACCCCTCTAGCTGGGTGCCCTATGCCAGTGGTGAGGGTACAGGTGCATGAGCCCTGTACCCCTACAGTGCCCAAGTCCATTCCTGGGCACTGTACGTGCAGTGCTGCCATTAAGAGTATATGGTGCTGGGAGTTTGTCATTACGAACTCCACAGCACCATAATGGCTACACTGAAGACTGGGAAGTTTGGTATCAAACTTCTCAGCACATTAAACCCACACTGATGCCAGTGTGGGATTTAATGTAAGATGCACAACAGAGGGCATCTTAGAGATGCCCCCTGAAATTCCACCAACTACTAGTGACCTGACTGAGTGGCTGCTTAAGCTGCCACCACCAGACATGTTTCTGGACCCCTGCGTCGAGAGCTCGCTGCTCTCGGGAGCCTGAAACAATTCACATCGTGGGACGAGGTGCCAAGCCTCCTCCCCCAGGATGGGCAGGGTTCACGAAGGAAAGGCTTCAAAGGCCTGCCGCCTTTGTGAGCCTCTACAGACCATTTGCTGCTTTCAGCAACTGGTCCCCACTGGTTCTACCCCCACTTTGGGCGGGAGAACCGGCGGGAAAAACAAGTGAGGAAAAGAGGTGTGCCCACCTCTGCCAACTCCACCCCTCAGGTTGGGGAGGCGAGGTGAAGCACAACCTCGAGTCCCCGCCATCTTGAGGCTCCTGCCCCCCTCCCATTGGAGAGTGGCAGAATAGGGGGTGTACCCACCCCAGGGAAGGGACCCATTGGTCCCTGACTTTTACCTACCTGTAACACCCCTACATTTAGTATTTAGGGGCACCCTGAACCTTCCTTCCTCAGATCCAGCAACCACAAGAAAAAGAAGAGAAGAAGAAGGACGAGAAGCCGTGCAGAGCTAACAAGAGGACGACGCCCACTGACTTGGCCCCAGCCCTGTCTCCCTTCGAACCGGCTCCTGCGAAATCCCAGCGTGTCCAGCAGCTAGCAACCTCACAAACCCCGGAGGACCTGCCTGCCTTCACTTTCCAAGCTGTTTCTCCCGTGAACACCGGACTTGTTTGAACTGCAGCTTCTGGTGCTAGCCAGTAACGGTGAAATCCAAACACTCTGCACCCGCCGGATCCGGCCCGAGGACAGGTGGAAAAATACCACGAGGAGGTCCCCCAGCGATCCTAACCCGAGATCCGGTGAACCCTGACCTGCCTCAAGCCTCCTGACAACACCTGCAGCCTCAATCCAGAGGACCCCCCCTACCGCGACCAGAGCTGGTAAGAAAATACGACGTCCCAAGGCGCCCCTGTACCCGACGCCCCACGGCCTTGTGTGCCCAACCCAGCGGTGCCTAACCAACCCTCTACATCCCAACTTACCCCTCGAAGTGGTGGTCACTCCTGGAAGATCATCGTCTCTGAGCCTGCAGTGTTTCTTTGTCCCGGAGAATCTCCATTGAAATCAACAGGGCACCCGACCTCAAAACAGCAACCTGCACCCGGCCACCCTAGTGCCGCTGAGGGTGCCCCTTTGGTGCTAACTTGGTCCCCAACTTGCCCTGAGCTTAACCCTAGGAGCTTTGCTCCCACAACCCTGTGGCCTGCTTGCCAGCAGCCACCAACCGGAGTCCCCCTATCCTCCATGGGATAACATTGGGCCTTAACACTCTGCACCCGGCCGCCCGAGTGCCACTGAGGGTGCAACAACAGTGCATCACTGACCCTGGGAGACCCCTGAGTCTAACTCCAGAAACCTAACTCAAAAGACTGATTACTTACCTGGAAACCGCTAACCTTTTTTTCCTCATAGGATAACATTGACACTTTTTCTCCCAAAAAGTTTCTAAGTGTCGACTTTTGAAAACTAAGAATATTACTTAACAAGCATTGGCATAGCCAATACATCTCGCTTTTGGGACCTTATAAGTATTTAGTTATGCAGCAGAATATCCTTGGTGCAACACCAACTGTTGCATGGCTAAACACTTATAAGGTCCCAAATGCGAGACCTATTGGCTATGCCAATGCTTGTTATTAGGAATGGCTGGTGTTGAACTGAAAGTGAAAAGACAGGAAAATGAGAGCAACAAGCAAAACTAGATTTCATGTTCTGACAGCACTGTCTTTAACCTGGCTCTAGAATTCCACCCCATGATTCTAGACCCCTTCGTATCGTCATTTAAAGGGACCATCATGTGATGTCGCAGTGTCTCTCAACGGCACAAAGCAACACTCTGGAATGCTTATTGTTGGTGGTTGTTAGCGATGCAAGGCTGGGCAAAGAAAAATGTTTATATATATTCTAAATGGCCCCTTTAAACGACTGCTTCTATTTGTATGTAACCTACATGGCATTTTAATCGCATCTGCGTTTTGGTCGTGATACAACAGCACATCCCCGCTCCCACACTCCAAAAAGAAAAAAAGAAAAATGGCACATAATTGATGGCTTGGCACAGCTGGATTTTTCACAGTAATACATTTTCACTTCAGAGTTTCATTTCATGCAGGTTCCATTGCACCTGAAACAAACATTGTACTTGCCACAAGACAGGAAGAAAGGTGCATCGGAATCTCCACTTTGAAAGCATCGCTAGTTCTCACAAGGATTTATTAGCATGTCACCATGACCATTTCCCCATTGCCTTGCATTCCACGGTACTTAACAGTGCATAGTCAAGCAGCAGTGGCACCGAAAACGTGCTCGTGATGGTAGGAGCATTAGCAACTTCATTTTGCAAAGCTGTTGCAATCTTCTAATAATCTGATCGAAAATACCCACTGTCGTAATAGCACTTCGAATAGCTCCAGTGAAAGGGAGGAAGCAAGATTGGACCCTTTGCCTCAAATACAAAGTAGTACTGCAGAAAAGGACCAGAACATGATAGCTAAATAAGGAACTCTTTGCCTTGAAAGATCCCGCACATTCTCTGCCTCATGGTGCACACACTCTTAAAATAAAATACAAAAAACAGACACAATGCCAACACGGTTATTTCATCTGAACTGCTCCAAATTAAGGCCTGCAAATTTTTTATCCCAGCTCCAATTTCGCTATCTACTCAAAAAACCTCACGTGTGCTCATCTTCCAACTGGGCTTCCTGCACCTGCTTTACACCTAGGATCTTCACCCAGTACTCCTCTGGACAAGTTTAACTGTGCCCTGAAAATTCCCAGATGTGTTTAAGAGCATTATATAATTAAAGTTAGGATACATATACTAATGACTACTGACTTTGTAAGTGTGCCTTTTTACTCAAGCGTTATAAATATCTCAGGAGTACATTAAAGACCAGATATTTGTTGGAAGATATGATGATATTTCTCATAGGTGGTGACATCAGCTCCTGGAAGTTGGAATAACCTGGTAAAACACATCTGGGGAGCACTGTTGCCTCAGGTATGTAACTTCCCAACTGTGTCACAGCCAAATGCCAGGGAAATCAAGAAGCTCAATTTTGTTACGTCAACATATGATGGATATAAGCACATTAGACAGCGTGAAAGCAAAGAGATATGGGGATATCTGAGAAAATAACGGTAATCATAATTAGAATTCAGAGAAAACACGTATTGATTGTCACCCATACAAAACAATAATAATGAAGAAAGCGGGCGTCTCTTGGGCCTTAACAATGCAATAATTGGCAACATGTCCAACAACACAGAACTACAGTGGATGTTAAGAAAGCACACATTGTATGCAGACACTGTATGCAGACACTATATGCAGACATTACATGCACAAGATAGAAACAAAGGAGTGGTGTGGTTTGGCCATATTACTGGTATGTCAAGTTTATCTTGTCCTAAAACCGTCTGGAAAGCATAACCACCATTAACGTCAACATCCGAAAGTGGATACAGCGGGAACAGTCTGTTTTTTTCTTGACTGGATATTCACTCAAAATTTTAAAAAATCTAAAACGTCAAAAGCAAAACAATATAAAAATCAGAACAAGCGAGAACAGAAAATAAGAATAAGAGCGCATGCAAAAAACACAAGAATAAACCCACCAGAAAAGTTCCATTGTGGGAAAAACTCAATGCTTACTTGATAAGAATTCTTTTCATGAGCTATTGGCTTGCCCTGAATGTGAAGGCTAGTTTATCAGAAGGTTGGAGTAAGGGCTTTTTCTTCATTTACATAGAAAGTCACAATTTGATTTTGCTAATTGGGGAGGGACAATTGGATTGAGCGAAATGTGATCTGTGGTGGGGGAGGGGGAGAAGCGGGAGTTGTGTGCGCGTGCGCGCTCGCAAAAGGGAGGAACAAAGCCCGGGAGTTGTGTGTGTGCGCGTGCTAAAAGAACATTTTAAAAAGCATGCGAGTGGCAAAGCTGGCAAGCGCTAGGCCAGCGAAAGCGTTTGGCAGCACTTTTAAAAGCCACTTACTAAATGTCTCGCAGAGCAACGCATGCGCTGGCTCAGGCGAGACCTAAAAATCACACAAATAACCAAAATGCATTTTCTCAACTGTTTTCCGGAAATGTCCCAGTGCTGAATCTAGGTATCCAGCACGGAGTAAGAAAAGTAACGTTAAAGTAACTTTCGTGCAAATTGAATTTCCTTCCATAGGATAACATTGGTGATTCTATGCGAAAAAGAGTGTAAGTGTCAACTTTTGAAATACAAGAATATGCTTTAAAAATCGTGCAACTAACTAAAACGCATTTACTCAACTGTTTTCAGGAAATGCCCCAGTGCTAAATCTAGGATCCTGCAATATGTTAGTAAAAGTAATCCGAAAAGTAATTGAATTGCATTTTTCTGAAAAAGCCTATTGATTTCTATGTACTGAGTCTACTAAGTTTGTGCATTGCATTGCAACCCCTGTAAACTCGAATTGGTACAAAGTCATACTGTATTTTGAAAGTATTCAAGAACAGCATCTTGTAGCTGAAAAGTATTTATATGCTTACCTGTACCAGGCTTCTTTGGTTCCAGAAATAAAACAACAGTATATTTTTTATACAAAAACAATTGGCCTAGAGTTCAGTTCTTGAGAGTGTGAATTCATTTGCTGACTGAGTGGGTACATCAAATGCTTAACACTGTCCTCCGATACTGCCTTACTGCTCGACCAAGCTACCACTTTGGAGAGTAAGGTTCTATCTAACTTTAACCTCTACCTACCTCTGGAGACTCTTGGACTCTATACACACTGTACTTCACTTTGGTGCAGTATATATAGAGACAGTTTCTTACATATGCACAACAAAGTGTATGAAATAGAATTGTATAGGCTGTAAGTCACACATGGCAATGTATATAGGGATCTGCATGTCTGTGAATGCGTGGCAAATAACAGGGATGTGAATG
The DNA here is from genome assembly GCF_964204655.1 of Triturus cristatus. NCBI lineage: Eukaryota > Metazoa > Chordata > Amphibia > Caudata > Salamandridae > Triturus > Triturus cristatus. The sequence continues at coordinate 559,962,093 of NC_140586.1, forward strand.
AATGTTCATACATGAAACTGAGTGCAGGTTTGTCTGCATTAATGTGATACAGCGTAATTTTGACCCCCACCTTTATACATCACAAATGTATAACCTAAATCGTGCACTTAGCACTTTTCAGTGTGTCCTCATGACATTAACCCGTTCTGTGCTTCGGACGGGCCCCGGCTGTCCAACGTCACAGTGGGCGTGTGCGGAGGACGGCCGGGGGCCGTCCAAACCCCACCCACCTAATAAATCACCCACACCGCGGCTGAATTTGCGCCGCTGTCAACGGGTTAATAAGAAATGTTGCACTTGATATTATTATTGAAGAGCATTCACCGTAGAATAAGAGAATTCAAACCTAATTATGTGCCTTAATTCATTATAAGAGATTTATGGGTTAGGTTACTGAATAGAAACCATCCTTACATATGTAGAATGTGATTTCTCGAGAAACGAAAATGGATTTATGCAGTGTGTGCACTAATGTTACACGTATATTTCATATAAAATGTAGTTCTTAGTTGAGGGTGCGCTGCGCAATGGCTGCTCCTTGAGGCTGCTCCGCCAGTCGGGGACAATATCCGTCAAAAGGTTGCTGATCTGGGTGGCATTAATCGATAAATAACGCTGCCCTTTGAATCAGAATGACTGCGCAGTGGGCGGACGAGGTTAAATCTGCAAATGAAAGCCTTCGAGACGAGTAAACCAGCTGCGAAGGTGACAAGCACTACCTCCGCTCCTCGACCCTAAGAAGGCAGCTGACTACGGAAAGAGTGAGTGAGCGACCCCACGTTATCAGCCAGATCGCTGTACAGCCAGGGACGGACTGCTTGACCCTATGACACTTCGCTTCATGCTGCTGCCGCTGCGTGGAGGACCCGCTTCTCCCAAGATGCATAATTCACCCGCGATATATGGCACGGGTCCGAATTCAACAAAATGGCGGAGCTGGGCCGCGGATGGCGGAGATGCTGGAGCGTTCTGATTTTGGTGCCCTCCTCTCCGGTCAGCAGTAAACCAGTGGTGTGATTTGGAGGAGTGGACGGACTGGCCCACGGAGAGACTTTGTCATTATACAGGCAAGTACGGTGAACCCTCCACAAAGCGCCTCGCGCCCTACCTTGCTAACTCGACATATTGCGAGAGACCCAGCTCGGCACCATGTTCTATATGTCCTACACCAAAGCCCCCATCACTGCTTGAACTGCTGCATACTGTGATGATACGCCGGATCTACACGCCCTAGCGAGAACAGAGCAGGCTGCTGCCGGCGTGTTTGCCTCGTGCACTTATATCAACCACAATACGGCTGGCACCTGCGGACTGCCCCGGCGGTTGGCAGCCTCAACGACACCCACTGGCCAACACTCTGCACTCAAAATAGAGCCCACGAGACCCCCTGTGTCCTGCCGCGGGAGGTGAGAGGCCTTATTGGGATGTGCGAGCTGCGCACAGAACACGGACCTGGTCGGATGCATTGAGTTGCGCTGTGGAACTGCCGATAACACTGGTCCCAACGGGGAGCTGCTATTAACCTGCAACGTGTCCTTGCTGCGCGCTGGTTCCGCGAATATTCAAAGCCTGCAAAACCACACTACATCTCCGAGAGCTCATGCTGCTTCACAGATATAGTGGGGACCACGCGCACTATTGAAGCGTACGCTACAGATGGGTATCCTGCCTCTTTATTAAAACGCCAAGGACAAGACACCAACTTCTACGCTAAACCTCCTGCTGCGCAGTGACCGTGGGGGCAGCCCGTTGGTGACGACTGGTTTCTCACATCTGCCGATACTATGGGTAAACTAGATAGACAGCAGCCGAAAATCTCCTTCAACACTAAGCGCAATCCTAAGGGCGCAACGGCACACTCAGACACTGAGTTGGACACAGAGCAAACGATGAACAAAACCATGGAAACTGCCCTTCAAGCTATACAGCAAAGCCTCCAGGCTATTAATGGGAAACTGGACACACTCACTCAGAGAGTTGACAATATCTCTGCTAAATTGGACAAATCAGGAGAACGCCTCAGCGAGGCAGAGAACCGCATAACTGCAGTGGGAGACGAATCTAACACTACAAAACGTAAATGTGCTGAAATGGAGAAGATTCTAGAGGTCATTAAAAACAGGGCTGAAGATTTGGAAGCAAGATCACATCGCAATAATATTCGCATTGCGGGAATTCCTGAAAGCACCAACACCGGGTGAATGGAAACGTGCGTGGAGGACTTGCTGCGTGCTGTAATTGGAACCGATAGTTTCTCCACGGTGCTCATCATTGAGCAAGCCCATCGGTCACTGGCGCCTACACCCCAACCAGGCGCCCCACCAAGACCCATTGTCGCCCGGGTCCTCAACTACAGAGACCACGATGCGATATTACGGATGGCTCGAGAGAAACAACAAATCGCTTATCAAGGTAATAATTTGCCATTTTATCCGGACTTTAGAATGGCGGTTCAGACAGCACGCAGAGAATTTAACCCCTCAAAGAAGAAACCGAGGGAACTGGGCATCGAATATGCGATGATGTACCCAGCCAGACTGCGAGTGACCTCCGATGGACAGGTGACGATACTACAGCCACCAAAGGCCGCGCAGGATTTCATAAAGAAAGTAATCAGCAAAAGAAAAATCGCAAAGCCGCAGCGAAACAGACCCAGACTCTGATTAAGACACCAGTAGATGTACAGCCTTCATACGGAATGTGAATACCCGATGCGCCCTTGCTGATGCAGACATCATGTGAAGCAATCACACTCAGCAGAATACATACCGCGAATTTTGGGCACCATATCCTGAACACGACTGATGGTACAATTATGTAGAGCTCCTACAAGCCAGGTGCTGCACCTCTGGACTCTGAGAGGACGCTTGGCATCTTGACATCACTACTTACCAGCGCACATCATACATTCAGTTGAACATTGGCCTGCTCTAGGCCTGAGCCGGCGTGCTTTGGTGGTAAGATATAAGAACTATGTTAACAACTCTGGCCCCACTATGCAACGACACACTCAGCCCCACAGGTATGTTCATATATAACTCATATAAATGGCCCGCAGACTTAAAGCACTAATAACCCACGCCGGGCACAGCCCCTAGACCAATGTCCTGCTATATAGCTGTAAGATATCTGTCAGCAATGCAGGAATGAAACCGCATTTCCTTAACGACGGGTGAGCTGGATGGGCCTCTATGGTGAGATACCTATTGCGAACTCACCCACAGTTAGACTGTTATGCTGTGGCGGCGTGATGTGAGCGGTACATGGGCCATTGGATAGGCACCATCTATCATAACTGTGGGAGTAAGAGAGAATGATGGCTTTGCCCAGCTGAGCACACTAAATGTCTCACATAATGTACCCAGACAGACTAGATAATACCCGACCACATCCACTTCTGTGGATGTTGATGCGTGCACTCGGCGATTCCCCCTGAAAGGGAGCTCCCCAACACAGTTATAGTTATGATGTTGTTGTTACAATGGGCATGTCTTTGGCGTAATTGGGATGCCGAAGTGGGTGGAGGGTGGGGGGGGGGACGTTTTTGTTTTTACAGGCTACTTAACTCACAGTACAATGCAACCATTCAAATCTGTCATGATCGACTATGTAAACCCACGATATTGCTACATACATCAGGTGCTTATGACATAAACAGCAGATGGACCACCATCACAGGTATATCGCTTACCCACAGCTATAGATAGAAAACAACCATCCCATATTAACCTGCTATCCTGGAATGTCAGGGGGCTCAATAACCCGAAACAAATACGCCACATTTTTGCCTCTCTAGACAGACTTCGCATAGACATAGCCCTATTACAAGAATCTCACCTAGCCAGCACATCTAAGTGTACAATAGGGAGCAAATGGGCAGAAACAGTACTGACCTCCTCATACTCATCTTACTCCAGAGGCGTGATAATACTAGTGAAAAAAGGAACGCAATTTCATATAGATCGCACACTAACAGATGACCTCGGTCGGTATATAATTGCCACTGGGCACATCAGGGGACACCGCATAGGCCTAATCAGTACCTATTGTCCGAACGTGGACGATCCAGAATTTTTTTAATCGATATGGCGCAAACTGGGTGAACTGCCTGAAATGGCGTTAATATGGGTTGGCGATCTAAACCTGACGCTAAATGAGAACCTAGACAGATCGGGTCCCACTAGAGAACCGCATAAGCGAGCGGTGAAAGTGGTACTGGACATTATGACCGAATCCAAGTTGGTAGACATATGGAGACTAGGGCATCCTCACCACACAGAGGCAACACAACTCCACGGTCCACAATAGCTGGTCCCGCATTGACTACTGGCTAGGGACAGAGGTAGAATCATGGACAAGACACATACAACACCTGCCCAAAACTCTCTCCGACCACAAACCAGTGCTGCTAACTGTCGAACTCCCACACTATACACCTCCGCCATACATATGGTGATTTAATGCCAAAGCACTATTAGACTCTTCGTACACCGACACCATTAGACAAGCCATTGTTGACTACTTTAATTTTAACCAGACATCCACAGACGATGCAAGTTTATTATGGGAAGCATTTAAAGCTACCATACTGGGAGTCTGTATTAGCACAAACGCTGGCATTCTAAAGGATATTTGAGCCCACCTTGCCCAGCATTGGGATAAACTAGACACCCTAGAACGGGAATACGAACAAACACATGACATGACGATATTGAGTGACATTAGAAAGGTTATGACGGAATACCAAGTATTTGCGGATAATGAACTCAAGTACATCTCGAAAGGTCACACTGCACGCAGTTATGGCGAGGGAGGCAGGCCAGGACGAATGTTGGCGAATAAAATATGTACAGGGCGCAAGGCAAAACCGGTCCTTAAAATAAAAGATGGCAGTGGCGCATTACACTATGATAGAGAGGGCATACTACGGGCATTTATGGACACTTACGGCGATCTATATGCGTCAAGAGCTACTGCCACCAAGCCAGAGATTCAGTCATATCCGGAGGATGTGGCGATAGCATGGCTGTCAGATGCTCAGAGAGATTATCTTTCACAACCAGTGACGGTTGAGGAAGTCACCGAGGTGGTCAAGACCCTTCCTAACTAAAAAGAACCAGGCCCACACGGCTCACTAGCGAATTTTATAAAAACCTATATTGAGCTACTTGCACCTCACCTTGTAGAAATGTATGGGGACGCCCATAGCAATCAGATCCTCCCTCCCACATTGAGAGAAGCCATGCTCATTGCCCTACTGAAACCCGATAAAGACCCTGAGACGTGTGAATCATACAAACCATTATCCTTAATAAATACGGACACTAAAATATTAGCCAAACTGCTCGCGTAACGCCTACAACCGCTAATGCCTAATATCGTACTCCCAGACCAATCAGGATTTATACCTTGTCGCTCCACTACTCATAACACTCGAACACTATTTGCACTCTCACATTACTTCCCCCCAGATTTCCAAGCAGCTGCAGTCCTCTTGGATGCAGCAAAAGCATTTGATTCAATGGAATGGACATATCTTCCTATGCAGATGATACCCAAATAGTGGTCAACCTGCTTCCAGGTAACTCTGCACATACACCTTTAAAACTACAAAATTGTATGTCCGCGTTGGGAGACTGGATGGCAAAAAATTGCCTAAAACTCAACTCCAATAAAACGGAGGATATTCTGTTTGGCAATAACCCCAATTTATGGTCCCCACGCTGCTGGCCGTCAGATCTTGGTCTTCTCCCTACCCCGGTAAAGAAAGTGAAAAACCTTGGAGTATGGCTGGATGATAAATTGAGTGGTAGGGATCAAGTGAATAAAGTTGTTTCCACTACTTCCGATATACTTAAATCGTGCAAAACAATTGTGCCACCACTCCCTAAAGTTGCACAGCAAACGGTGATCACTGCCCTCATTATGCCAAGATTAGATTACTGCAACAGTCTTTGAGGATACTTGAAGGTTCCCTAAATAAATTGCAGATCTTGCAGAATGCGGCTGCTAGGTTGCTCACAGGCATACCCAGATCCGGTTCCATTTCTACCCAAATTAAGACCCTTCACTGGTTGCCAGTGAGACAACGTATTCAATTTAAGGCTCTGACATTGGTTTTCAGAGCCCTTCATGGAATGGGACCTCAATTTCTAACACAACAACTCCATTGGTATTCTCCTACTAAAACCCTACGATCTTCGGACGCCAAATTGGCTACAGTCCCTAGGGTAAAGAAGGCCAATTGGGGTGGCAGAGGCTTTGTGGCTAATGCGGCCAAAGCCTGGAACACGCTCCCTCTAGCTTTGAGAAGCATGCCGGATCTCCTTCCTTTGCGAAAGTCATTAAAAACATTTCTGTTTAAACATTAATCTCCCCCCCTCATCTCTCTCCTTCTTGCCCTCCTGTTGGCCTCCTCTAAGCGCCAGGACAACTTTTTGGTAACAGTTGCGCTCTATAAGTATCTTTAACATAACATAACATATCTCATTACTATATTTTAAAAAATGGGTTTCACCTTGATTTTCCTACAATGGATTAAGATACTATACACAACACCCACAGCGCGGATAAGAGTAAATAAATATGTATCAGACGCCATAAAAATCGAAAGAGGCACACGTCAGGGATGACCCCTCTCCCCCCTACTATTTGCAATTGCCCTAGAGCCATTAGCGTGCAAATATGACAGGGTCATAAGTATGCAGCTCTTCAATTCCTACAAAGACTACTAAACATATCGTTATACACAGACGATATGGTATTATATATCAAAAAACCAGCAGCAAATCTTTCCCCATTATTGCGGGAATGTATTAAATTCGGTCAACACTCCGGTCTCCAAATTAACTGGACTAAATTCATTATTATCCCTTTAACAGACACTACCTAGCCCCACCCAGCGGAGTTTCCACTTGAATGGCAAACAGACGCGGTCAAATACCTAGGTGTATGGTATCACCGAGACCCCGAAACAGTTATCCGCACAAACTATGGGACTGCAATTGGCAAGCTCGAAGAGAAGGTGGAACGCTGGATTCAGCTGCCGCTTTCCCTGGCTGACTGCCTGACCATACTCAAGATGGTCGTTTGGCCTAAATTCCTATACCTTTTTAATAACATCCCCATCACCCGACCACGAGCTGTATTTCAAAGACTGACTACTACTGTAACTCGCCTCATATGGGCAGGCAAGCAAGCGCGTATCGAACTACGGGCCTTGACACTGCCTTTTTCCAAAGGAGGTTTTAAGGTGCCAGACTTCCTCCTCTATTATTTATGCGCCCAAGCGCCGTACTCTGATATATCCCCACGAATAAACACAATCAACACTACTAACGCAGCTTGGCAACGAATGGGGAAACTGGCACATAAACTACCGATATACGCGCATACATGCCCTTACAATTTCACCCAGATTTATCGGTTACCCAAGAAAAGATTGAAATGGACTTATTACAACAAGTGGGAATAGACAAAATGGGAGACTTATACACTAACGGCACGTTTATAGAGCCCAAAGACCTTCTCTATATTAGCAATCAAACATTACTGTTTAAATTTACTTACCATAGATTTCAGGGAGCTATTAAAAAGCTGTATCCCACTTATCCGGGTGAACAGCCACAACTGAAAGCCCTGCAACTGACTATTACCACACCCCACAACGCCCACATGGTGACTAAATTTTGCATGATAGCATTACTCTTGGCAAAGCGCAGAATCTCGCTTTCCTGGGGTAGTAGGGACACACCACAGACCAAACAATGGGTTAAAGATATAGCATACTGTAAAGATACCCTAAAGACATATGAGGAAGAGTTACCCTCCGGGTCTAAGCCTAGAGACAATTGGATGCATTTGGTTGACTATCTCCAATCACACCAAGATGTATAGAAGTGCATTGATGTATAAGATAAGATAGTATGGTTGATGACAATGTTTTAATTATTGCAATTTACTGTATGGATAACCTATCTATATTGAAGCCTCTATGTTTTGTCGAGCACTGTATGACTTTAATAAAATACCTATAAATAAAAAATAAAAATAAAAAAATGTAGTTCTTAGTTATATTTACACATGATCATTAAAGATTTACTGTATGCCACATGCAGTTTGAATCTAATGTACTGACAAGTTATATTTATGCTGAAATGTGCACATGCTTATTAGACGTACACCATTGATTTAATAGTTTAACTTGCCCTTACTAGGCCTCTGTTTTCACTCTGCATAAAATAATGTTTTCCATTTCTGCTGACATGAATTTTCCATTGGAGGAATTCACACGCACTGTTAGTTTGAGAATGAAAACAACACTGTATTAGCGATAGAGAGAGAGCATGAGAAGAAGGACTTGACAAAAGAATATGGAGTGCCAGAGCCGAACAGAAGAGTGCTATTCAGCAATGCTGCCCCATGGGTTTGGTTAAACATGGATGATGTTGTTCCCATGTTCAGTGTGGGATAATATGTCGATGACTCAGTTTACAACGAGAGAACGGTAAAGGACAATGGATCCCTGTTGATACAAAAGGAAGGGAGTTACCTGAATGATTTAGTGTGAATAACTGGAGTCTACACTGTCTGATGCTAGAGCACTTTTCCTTGGACTTTGAGAGATTTAGACCTCTATCCTTATTCCCTTTGATTCTGGCTAAGGCTAAACACTCCAATTCCCCATACCCAAGAACACGCTTGACCGACACTGCTGACACCTTCCTATACTTCATTTTTCCCCACTTCCATAGATTTTCCTATTTTTCTGCGGTTCTATGAATTTTGAGATTCCTTAGACTAATGAACCATCCTCTTAGTTTGGAATTAACTTGAACGATTCTAGATTTACTCATGAATGGAAAAGAAGACTGAAAACTCTCCTCTGAGCATCAGGTATTAATAACACCTAAACTTCTTTAGAAGGTTGGGTTTCCCAGTTGTTCTATATCTGTATATCATGGTACTGAGATTTGTGTACCTTCATTTGATTGTTAATTTTTAATAAACCTTTTTAACCTTAGCCATTGATTCCTGGTCCTTATTGCGTAGCTAAATGGACAGGGTTGGATTGGGATTAAAAATCGGCCCAGGTACGCTAAAAGAAGTGGCCCACATTTGCATATTGCCTTTCCGCAAAACACTGCTTCGGCAAAATTTTATTTATAAAAAGGGGGTGGAAGGTTTAAAAAAAATGCACTGATTAGTTCACACTGGTGAAACTCACCTGAGGCCACTTCTGCTCAGGCCCCCTGCCCAATATGCATATATCAATGGTCCGGGCCAGCGATTGAAAGAGAGTGACACCTCTGCCGTTGATAAAAGGGAAGTAATGGACGCCCATCTGCCTCCAGAAAGGCCACTCAAAGCACCAACTGGTGACATCGAGCAGAGCAGAAACCGCCCAAATCCGTCCCCCAGGCTGCTCAAAAAAGCAGCCCACAGCTGGAATTCGGATAAGGGCCCCGAGTACCCGCGTTACCAAGCCGAAGCTGCAAATGAGTTACAGTGTTAATGGAAATTGATGGTTGTAATGTTAACTCTCCTCACCTCTCAGTCAGATAAAAAGGTCCACAAGGACAAATTGTAAGAGCGTAAGCCAATAATGCTGCATCAAACGTGTAGATGAAAGTTTGTACAGCTGCATGCCGCTACACTGTGCGTGAAGGTAGTCAGTATATGAACACGTCAGTACGAGCGCCTGCACGAAACGTGCCACAGTATTTGCTTAGCTGTGTTCAAGGACGGGAGTACGTGCGCTGTGCACTGCCAGTGTGCATGAATGCTGTGTGGTACAGTGAGTCATTGTGCGTGCAAAACAGATCCCTGTGTGCAGGAGCCAGTGTAGACGAACAACGGTGTGGGGAAGCGTGCCATGAATGTCAGGGCAGCGTGGCTTCAGCTAGTGCTGGAACAGCAGTGAAGAGTGCCCGTGCAGCAAGCAGCCTGTGCCTGCTTCTTTATGCTGAAGGCTGGTCTGATGCTCTGTGACAGCTGCGCAAGTGAACCGCTATACGCAGCTAAGAATAGCTATATCGAGCAGACCGGCGCACGCTGGACGCTGGCTGCACCTCATCACCTCCCCTGACAGCTGTACCTGGACTCGTTGGCAGCTCTTTCCTACCTCATCTGCAGAGTTCATCCCATGATGGAGAGGGCCAAGCGCCGCACTGCGGCTGAATGACAGAGAGGCTCGCTGCGGGGAAAAGGTACTGAAAGAAGCGGCATACCCGGTCAGGATCGGTCATGGTCAGCAGCGGTTCCTCTGCCAACCGCCTCCTTCTGCAGCAACCCCAGCCTTGCACAGCAGTCACAGAATGCAGCCAGGTCCGAAATCCAAAACAAGCACAACCCGCTTTGAAGAAAAGTCCGAAGCAAACTCAAGCGCTGTCAAAAATAAGCCCAAAACAGGCCCATCCTACAAGAATGAAACGATGTTAAAATAGTACATACCACACGTTTGTTTGTCTTTTTTTATTTGAACCGTTTTTTGGATGAATTATTAAGTGATGTTTCATATTTTTATTGTGACGAAATTGTTTCATTCACCCGTGTTATAGAAAGTAACTGTACAAATAAGATCAGTATTAATGTTACAATACACCCTTTCCTGCATCAATTCTTGTACTATAAAATAATATTCTCCCATTCCGTTATGGCAATCACATTACCATTGCGTTGAGTCCTTTTTTTGTTTTAGTCGTTGTACATGCTAGGAAGCCGTGTGTTAGGAAGTTCCTTTTATCTTCTCATACGCTATCCGCTATTTGCCAGGATAGAAGACGACTGATTTATTAGATTCCTAGGCGGTCATCTGTTTTTCATAAATCCAATCCTTAGTGCAGCAAAAGAAGCCCCAAAATCCTCTCAAACGACTGGCCCAATTTATTAACGAGACTGTAAAAAAAGGCTAGTGTCGCTTACAAAAAGCGCACACGATTACGCTTAGGCTCTACTTTTACTTTTGTTTTATTGTCTTTGTATTCTGCATTAATTATGCGAAGCTTGTATTTATTAATGTATTCTCTGCAGTGGTCTCGTTGCGTGGCCTTGTTGATTATGTGTCTTCTGCAGTGCTTTATTGCTCCCTTAAGTGGAAAGGTAAACCACTCTAAAGCAATTATCTCCAGTTAATAGAAACGCCGTTAATATGGTCGATGAGAGTAATTGCTTCTTAGATTATTGTTTTATGTGATGTTTGTTGTACATATTGTGAATTAATTATTTAGGATTACCGAAGCCTTGTTAACAGACATGTAATTGCCTTGAACCGTTGATAAATTAAACAACTTGAAAATTACACGAAGGTGATAGTCGTATAGTTCACTTAGGCCAACACGCTGGTATATCTCCAGCAAAGGAACACTAACACCAGAATACAGGTGAGTAACATTCAACTTTATTAATTATATACAACTAGTTCAGTCGAAAATTCATGCTCACTAATTCCTCAGTGCTCAGGATCCAAACAGAGAGCGCCTGGCCTGTATGGGTGCAGTCTTCTTTTCTTTTGTCCCTGGTCCACTCTTTCAACCAGCACTGTGATGGGCACTCGCTTCTTAAGTCCAGTTTCAGCTATTTCGTTATCATGGCGATCCTACAACTACAATATAGCAAGAGAGAGGGCCCCACGCAACAAGGGGAGGGCGCCGTTATTCAGCTATATAATCAGGGATCAATACATCACAAATCACTTCAATGGCCTATACATGAGTGGTGTGGGTCGCGGGAGCCCCGTCATGCTCCGCGGCTAGTTCTTTCCCGGCAGAGGAGCGGTGTTGTACCTTTGGTGTATTTTATTGCCTCCATTTCTATTGTAGTTTTCCTACCCTCATTTGCATTCTCGTCTATTTAGCCTATCATACTCCCAATGTCATGATATGTCATCATAGAACCTCGATGCACTATTTATGTGATGTCATGGAATGTTGCGGTATTCTTGAATGCACTTCGGTCCCGTGTGGACTCTCCCTGTACTTATGCCTGTGGGCTTTGTATTTCTAACTTATTTAAATAAATAGCACTTTCATTTTAATTGTGCTGACTCCTCTGACTTAACAACTCGGCGACGAGCGATACTGACGAGTGACACTGAGCCCACAGCTGATTACGCTACGCGCAATAAAGGAGCAACGGCAGTTTTGTGAAAAATCATCGGTGGATTGGCAAAGATACAGAAAACGCATATAAATCGCAAGTTTTCTACTTTAAAAAACATGCACTATGTTCAAGATTACGTGCGTAAGCAGTTTTGAAAGATTTTGGCAAATTATCGTTAATGCCGTTGGTGAGCTTCAGGCAGTTTAACCGTCTTTCTTTTTGGCGCGTGCAATCCTGTAACGTGTATTCTTGAAGAGAGCTATTTTGATACGCTCTCTCCACCGTACTTACGCATCACGCACGACGTTCTGGAATTTGCGTGTGGCCATTTTGAAATTGACAAGAAACACAACTCGCACTTGCGCGAGCATCGATTTACGGGAATGTCACATCTTTAAACTACGGATATAGCAAAACAATCGGAAGTAAGGAAAGTACTAAAGTATTAAAGAATATGTCATATTTATATAAAAAGAAAAATAAGTTTTAGTTAAAAATTACATTTTACTTCATTTATTGTAGCAGACATGGAAAAAAGTAACAACATAAGTGTACCTGCTCATTTTTTATGAGAGCTAGGGAAACCTCCAATGAGATGGAAAAACTGGATAATAGCATTTGAAAATTATCTAGTGGCTATTGATGGTAAAACTTATGACGCAGAGAGGAAAAAAGCAATTTTGTTTGGACTATTAGGAACTGCTGACCAAGAAATTTTCGATAGTCTCCCAGAATTTGAAAATGCACCTGGACAATTCATACCTCGTAATGAATACCAGGAAGCAATAAAACATATGGAGAAACAATTTTCAGAAGAACCTAACATTATGGTTGGAAGGCACAAATTTGCCATGCGAAAACAATCAGAGGGAGAAAACATTGAGGAATGCATTGCGGCTTTACGTGTTCTAGCAACAAATTGTGAATTTAATTAGATGGTTGATATCTATATCAGAGATCAATTTGTATTTCACTGTTTTTCAAAACAATAAAAACAGGAACGTCTGTTAGCTTGCAGAAATCCTTCTTTGCAAGAAGTTATTGATATAGCTAAGGGAATAGAAAGGTCATTTGTGTCTACAAAAGAACTTGCTATTAAAAGCGGTAATTCAAATAATGTATTTTCTTTACAGGAAAAAAAAATACGAATACAAATCTTCTTATAGAAACAAAAGTGGAAGAAGTTTTGAGTTAAAGTCTAATGCATGTTACTGATGTGGTTCATGTAGTCATTTAGCAGACTTTCAAGGTTGCCCTGCAATTGGTAAAAGGTGTGGTAAATGTAAAAAAGTTGGGCATTTTACATCCTCATGTAGAAATACTAATTATAATACTAACAGCAAAGTAAAAGTTAATGCTATTGATGAATTCAATGATGAAATGTGTTCAAATATTGTCTTAACTGTAGACGTAAAAGATGGTAAGATTAGAGGTCCTCTTGGAAATGTACACATTGGTGATGTTCAATTGTTAGTCATGGCTGATTCAAGGTCACCGATAACTTTAATATCCGACACTACTTTTTATGAATCTTGGGATAATGTTAAACTTAAAGACACAGATGTAAATCCCAAGGCTTCTGGTGAGTATGAAATTGATATGGTCGGATATTTTGAAGACACACTTGAATTTAAAGGTAGAGTCGTCAATACCAAAATATATGTCGCAGAGAGGGGACGAAACCTGGTTGGCTGGAAAGATTTAGCCAAATTTGGTGTAATTTTGAAACCAGGTGCGGATGAACCTATTGTCTTAGATGAAAACAATGTTAATTTTGTGAGTACATCTACTGACATAATTACATTGGATCAAATTTTGAAAAATAATGAAGATGTATTCAAAGAACAGATAGGATATGTAAAAGGGTTTGAGCATAGAATTAAACTAAAAGAAAATGCTATTCTGGTGACACATAAGGTAAGGACAGTTCCACTGTCAGTTAGAAAAGAATGGAAGAGTTTATTGAGAAAACTGTGTGAGGATGGTGTAATAGAACCAACAGACTCATCAGAATGGGTTTCAGCCATTGTAGTTTCTATAAAAAAAAACCAGGAGATATCAGGCTCTGTGCCGATCTGAGATTACTCAATAGAAATATAATTGTTGATTGTCACCCTTTGCCTAAGGTGCAAGAAATATTAGCATCTCTCACTGGATCTAAATATTTCTCTTTGATGGATCTCAAATCGGCATATCACCAAATCTGTTTATCTGAAGACTCAAAAGACCTCACCACTTTTGTGACACCTTTTGGTGTATATAGATAGATATGTAAGATTACCATTTGGATTAGCCACAGCGGCCAGTGTTTTTCAAAAATTGATGGATACCTTATTTGAAAACATAAGTGGTGTAGAAAAGTTTCAGGGTGATATTTTGGTGCATGCCAGCACCATTCAACAGCATAATGTCATATTAAATAATGTATTAAACATTCTTAAAGAGAGGGGTATGACTGTCTCCAAAAACAAATGTAAATTTATGAAGGACAGCATTGAATACTTAGGACATGTACTTAGCTCAGAAGGTATAAAACCAAAATAGTTAAAGCAATAAGAGAAGCACCTAAACCTGAAAATAAAGATACTCTTAAGTCATTTATGGGACTAAGTGAGTACTATGCACGCTTTATTTCTGGATATGCTGACAAAGTAGAGCCATTGAGAACATTGTTGCGTAAAGGTGTCAAATATGATTGGTGTGAGGGACAAGAGTTAGCATTTGAAGAAATAAAAGGATCTATAATAAATGCTAAACTGAAGAACATTATAACAGTTGATGCCAGTAATGTAGGTATCGGAGCAGTGTTTTGTCAGAAGAAGGGGAAACAAGAACATACCATTGCATTTATTTCTAGAAGGTTGAAAAATGCAGAAAAATGTTATAGTACTATTGAACGGGAAACACTTGCATGCGTATGGGCAGTTGAGAAGCTGAAAACCTATCTGTGGGGTAAGGAGTTTTAATTAATCACAGATCATAAACCACTTATCCATATGATGGATGGTTGTGGAAGAGGCAATGGCAAAGCATCATCCAGACTAGTGAGACTTTTATCTAAATTACAGGAGTTTAATTTTAAAATCAAACACATTTCAGGTGGTTTGAACTGTCGTGCTGACTGTTTATCACGCTTACCTATCATTGAGACAGGAAATGAGTTTAGAAGATACTGAATGCGTAGTTGCACACATAGATGCCACCACTATGTGTGAAGGAAATGTTACAGAAAAAGAATGGTGGGAATCTCAAGGAAAAAATAATACTTTAAAACAAGTCATAGGATATCTTACTGATAAATGGCCTGCTGTTAAAAACTTGATTCGGGATCTCAACAGTTATCAACAAGTATCTGATGAATTAACAGTAGAAAATGGATTTCTTAAAAGACATGATCTTTTTGCTCCACCCTATCAATTGCGAAATAAATTAATTGTCTTAGCTCATAAAGGGCATCCTGGATCAACTGCAACCAAGAACATTAAAAAAAATTATTACTGGTGGCCAGGAATGAGTTCTGATGTGAACTCGCATGTTGATCATTGTGTTCAATGTATAAGAGCAGACAAGCACTGGAAAATAAGCAAAAACGAAATGCAACTTGTTGAAATACCTGATGGACTATGGGTTAAATTTGCAATTGACTTTTCTGGGCCATTCCATTTACTTAACAATGACTGCAGGTATCTTGTTTTATCTGACTACTACTCAAAATGGTTACACTATGAGTTTGTTTCAAACATCACAACTGAAACTACTATTGAGCGCCAGTAGGATATCAGGGTGTCTGATAGTGCTGAGACGCTACGAGAGATGTCGTGAGGTCTGAAAGGTGCAATCACAGGCTTTCCTTTTCATGTGCCATTGTTAAAAGAGGAGGAAAGCAAAATGAAGTGAGGTGAGAGGAGAGGAGTGGTGCGCTCACTCGGATCAAGGGGCAGGAAACAGTTAATCTGATTATAGGGGAGACTTTGGGAGACTTCGCAGTAGCCGGCTCTAGGGCTCGGAGCCAGTGCTAGTGCTAGAGGCTATTTTTTTGGGATCTGGTAAGCACTTTATTAGCCCCTCTAGACTGTTTTTCTTTAGGCAAGATGTTGATTACATAATTGACTGCTCTACTAAGTGCTGTAGTTTCATCTCCCCTCTAGTTTCCTCAGCACTACTTGTCCGCCCCTCATATTTTTGATCTCTTGCTTTGTTTACTACACTGTACTAATGGAGAAAAACTGAGGGGGTGAGGGGCCGTGATAAATAAATAGAGAAGAGAGACCAGTGCAAGTGCAGCGCAGTGCAAGTGCTTGCGCTCGAGCTTCTTTTACTGTTCTATCCGATTTCCTTCTTGTGCGCTTTCGAGGGCAGATATGCCGACCAGGGGGCGACAATAGGTCAAACCTTAGGTTGGGTGTTGGTGCGATGTATTGCGGAAGCAGTCTGTGTAGCACGGATGCGGCTTGCGATCATTTCATTGAACCTTTTATCGTTATCTGCATATTGGACACAATTTGCCACCGTGCTCATTCAAGATTTTTTTTACTACATCCAACTATCATCAGTGAAGCGTATTTCAAGAGATCCCTCTATGAAAACGTGTTCTGCTCGACGAAATCTGAAAGGTGACAAAGAAGATAAAGCAGTTAAGACAGATAGTCGTATGTTTGCCCGGCCAGTCACATACCATACTTGTAAGAAACAGCTTAGTTGCACAGACAAACAGATCCTGGAAGAGACCTGTTTCAACATGTCTTTGGAAACTACTAATAGATCAAGTTCTAGCACAAGCTTAACTACTACATCTTCTCTCCCAGACACTTTTCCATTAACTACATCAGCCTCGCTAACCACACCGGTTGTATCAATCTCTGCAGCAATCAGTACTCCCTCCCTTCCATCAGCATTTACAAATACGGAAAAAGACAAACAGCTATATCCTCTATTTTCCTGGGTTAGTACAAAAGAGCCACAAACATCTATCCCTGCACCCACTCATTTGATTCAACCAACTACTGAACCATTATCATCATCGGCTTATTTACTATCAACTCAGGCACCGACCATTCTCTCTTCCTAAATCAGAATCTGACGACTCAGCAAGGCGCAGCCACCTCAACTATCTTCACTACAACTCCTC
This sequence comes from Triturus cristatus, assembly GCF_964204655.1. Taxonomy (NCBI): domain Eukaryota; kingdom Metazoa; phylum Chordata; class Amphibia; order Caudata; family Salamandridae; genus Triturus; species Triturus cristatus. The sequence continues at coordinate 559,979,320 of NC_140586.1, forward strand.
CCAATACAACTACAGCAACAACAACAACTATAACGATACCGGGTGTGGATACTATATCTTTATCAACTCCACCACTCCCAGTATTATCTCCGCTGTTTGTACCGCCTTCTCAACTACTCACAACAGAGGTAACTTTGCAACTAATCCTAAATGAGCTACGGGACATGAAGATCTCACATGAAAAGCACATACGAAAACTAATGAACAACTGGAACGGATTGATAACAGTCTTCTACAATTATCCTCTCATATTACTCAAGCTAAATCTCGAGTCTCCTCCTTAGAAGACTCGTCAAAGACCCAAAATTCAAGGATTTTCAAGATGAGATCTGAGCTTGAGGATCTTCAACATAAAGTTGATGATCAAGAAAATAGGGTGCGGTGCACTAATCTTCGATTTGTGGGGATACCAGAAGATCCGGAAGCCGGTTCGTCAGTCCAGAAATGGATTTCTGATTTAATCCACAAATATGTACTGGAGGGCAAGTCAGCTATCGCTGAAGATCTTACTATTGTTCGGACTCATCGTGTCCCCACAATTCGTTATTCCAATGCTAAATATCCTCAAACTATAGTGGCTTGCTTTGCGGATGTCCGGATAAAAGAGCAGATCTTATCACAGGCAATCTCTAAAAAAGCTTTCTCCACAACTCAGAACTACTCATTCCGGATTTTTTCAGATATGTCAATATTAGCGGCACGAAGACGATGAGAGCTCGTAGGTCTGATTAATGAATTCAAGAACTCGGAGGCACCGATGGGATTATGCAACAATCAAAGCTGTGAGTGCTATATAAATGACATACTCATATTTTTCATTCTGTAGATCAAGCCAAGGAATTTTTTAGCTTAGTGAAGAAGGGCAATGGGTAAAAAGGCTAGAGATTGCTTTCTCTTGTTTTTTTTGTATGTGATGGCACTGACAAAAATGTAAAGATGTAAGAGACAATAACTCTTCGGTTCCAATAATGTAATCATTAATAATTCTAAGCTAGCATCTGCTCCTCTAAGGGAATGAGCCTTGAGTACCATATCATTGTACTCATCTAAGGGGGTTTGGGTCACAGGGGAGGGGGTGTAATGGCCTTTTGGGCCCGAGACGGGTGGGGCCCTTAAAGGGGGGGTTTGGGTGGTGGGGTGTTACACTTGGTGCGGGGGCATAAGAGGTAGAAAAGAAAAAATGCAGTTAGGTATAATATTCTTCTGTAACAAGATGACAGTAGATAGGCAAGAAGTGGTCCAAATTTTAATAAAGCTCTATCATTTTGGTTCAATTCCATACTTCAATGGCAACACAACAAATAATTAGATTGGCCTCATGTAACATCAATGGGGCCAACAATCACATTTAGCTAAAAGCTACTTTAAAGTGGTTGGCATCTCCACAAGTTCAGAATATCCTACTGCAGGAAACACATCTAAGAGGCGATGCATTCACTTGCAGATTATCAAGCTTTATTTCTCAAGTTTTTTTTGCTTCAGTAGGAGCTGTAGTAAGGGGGGTAGCAATTTTGTTTACACACCACTGTGCAGGGGAGGTTCTTCAAATTAATAAGGATCCCAATGCCAGATGGATCATTGTACGCTGGAAGATGGGTAATCAGATCTTCCAGATAGTTAGCTTTTACAGTCCGATTTAGAATGATACATCTGCTCTTGAGGGTCTTAAAGATACTCTCTCCCAACTTCCAGGTCACATTATTATAGGGGGGGGGGGTTAATTTAATACAGAACTTGAAGCTTGATTCTTCTCATAAAAATAAGGCGTAGAATAAACCAGGAGTAGCAAGAAGTACTGCTACCTTAGTTCAGGAACTTGCTCTATTAGACCCATGGCGAATTCAACATCCTAAGGCAAGGGTATATATCTTTTTTTCGAAGAGATATAATTCTGCTTCGAGAATCGATTTGTTTTTAATTTCACATTAGTGGGAACGGGGCAAGACCTATTTACTTGCAAATCCTTTTTCAGATCACTCAGTTCCGGTGATAGAAATTAAGGTTAATCTGGCTAGACTTGAGCGTCCTTGCTGGACGTCAGATAAGACTCTCTTAACTGAAGAAGAATGGCTCACGAGTATGCGCATTTCAATCAAAGATTTCTTAGAAAGAAACAAAGGTTCCACCCCTTGTGTTAGAAATCAATTAGTAGATCAAACGATTGATATTGGAGTGGTCTTTCTCTCTCATTATAAAAAAATTATTCCTCCTCTTCTTTGATTTCTTTTTCCTCTAAAGAAGAATTTCTTCATCCTATAGACATACCCAAACCTAATGATTTTCAACAAGCTTCCATAGTCGCTCCAATAACATTTGAGGAAGTCCAGGAGGCTATTAAGGGATCCCCGAAATGGGAAAGCTTGTGACTGCGATGGTTTTCCAGACGAGTTTTACAAGGTCTTTCTCCCTCAATTAATCAATATTTTAGTTGAGCTATTCAGTGCAATATTAGAAGGCTGTCACCTGCCAAAATCTTTTTCAGAGGCTGCCATAATAAGTTTTATTTAAAAAGGTAAACCTCCCGATAATCCGGTATCGTATCGCCCCATCAGCCTTTTAAATTGCTGACTATTAGCTTTTTACTAAAATTATTGCACTAAGAATAACAGCCCCTGCTCAATCTTTGGTAAATAGAGATCAGACATGTTTTCTCCCTGGTAGAACGAAGGCAACAAACACCAAATTTTTATTCAAGGAAATTGATTATTATATACATAAAAACGTAGAAGCTACCACAACCATGATAGACGCTGAAAAAAGCTTTTGATTTAGTTCCTTGGGAAATACTGCAATATTATCGAGATTTAATTTTCCTCAACAACTTGTTAATTTACTGAATAACCTTTATACTATTGCCGAAGCAAAGATAATAATTTCACAAACCGTCGGTTCTAAACAAATTAAACGTGGTGCTCGGCAAGGGCGCCCAATGTCACCAGTGTTGTTCGCACTTTTTATAGAACCCCTAGCATCACTAATACAACAAGATCAACAAATTAGAGCACCTCTGCCGAGTGCTCCTAAATGAAAACTTTTTGCGAATGACATCATTCTTTATTTATCTGCCGAGCAACACAATATTTTGAATGTGTTTAAAAAAATGCAATTGTTTTCCAAATTTGGGGGATATAATTGCTCCAATCAGGTTCTTCCACTCGATTTGCGGAACCAGATTTGCTTGACAGGCGTAATGAGATATTTAGGGATGTATGTATCGCACAATCCCTCTCAGCTTTACCAGCTTAATTATGAGACTACGCTTTTTAAGGCTAGAAGTTTGTTAAAGCAGTAGCAGAACCTACCACTGTCTTTGATAGGGAGAATCGCAGTTATCAAAATGATGATCTTGCCCTTATTTCTTTTCATTTTTTCAAATTTCTTAATTAAAGTCCCTTCAAATATTTTTACCGAGATAGATCTAATGCTTCGGTTATTTGCTTGGACTGGTAAAAAACCTCTCACAAAACTATATACTTTATAACTACCAACTCTAGATGGGGGCCTTGCACTACCGCATTTAAAAAATACTATCATGCAGCGTTTTTGGATTGGTGCACAATGTCTCTTACTAGACGTGATCTAGGTAGCAATTACTACTTGAAACAAATGCTTTTGGAATCTGGTTCCCACCTTGTCCCTTTTATTAAAATTCCGAGGCTGCCCAAGCGTAGCAGATACAAGTTGCCCCAAATTATTGTTAATAGGTTTTGTCAATTGAAGCTGGAATATCGTTTTACCACTTTCCACTCTGATATCCTTAAATCACATAGTAGGGAGTTAGGTCTCCAAATAAGTCATGAAACCATAACTACTTGGGGAAGATGTGGAGTTGTACGTTTTAGGGACTTGTTTTTAGGAGATCAAATAAAATCCTGGAATCAAACTAAACAGTCCAATCCTCAGCTTCCATATTCATAAATTTTTTCTTTTTTTCAATTTAGGAATTTCTTAAGCAGTCTGCAATTCTCCCTTGATCCCCAAGCGAATCTGATTAGCTTCAATTATTATGTGAAGGAGAGTCGAGGGATTGGTAACTGACATAAAACTCTACTTAGTCAGCTTCAGGCTAAAATTGGTCCGCAAGCTCTTCAAAAGATCTTAAACTCTACGGGGTGTCAGATAGATATCCAAAAATGGAAATTATATAATAACTGTTCATATAAAGCCAATCGGGGGGCCAATTTTAAACGTATGACTTTCTTTTATACATGGCAACTCTACTATACTCCATCTCAACTCTCCAAAATGTACTCCTCGATTTCAGGTGCATGTTTTAGATGCAACCACTCCATGGGGGATTGGTTCCATATTTGTTTTTCTTGTCCAGCTCTAAATACATTTTGGAACCAAATTTGTCGTTGGCTTGACAGCAAATTAAATATAAATCTGTTGCCCGAAACAAGTTTGGTTCTTTTTGGTATGTCTGATATTGAGCTTATCTATCTCTCAGCAACAGTATATCTTTATTGCATCACTTGTTGCCAGATCTCTGATTTTGCAAAGGTGGAGAGAGGATTACTCTCCAACATTTGCAGAATGGCTACTTAAGATGTCTCGAATTGAGGCGAAGGAGAAGCTGTACTCCCAAAGAGTAGGAGCCTTGGTGAAGTTTTATAAAATATGGGGTGGGAATTATGATTATGTTTGTTTATATTTTCGAAATATGGGAATGTAGATTTTGTCATTCATGTTAATCAATAAGCTTTTATTATGTATTTCATTGATATTGCTATCTGGATGAATTGTTTATGTATTTTTGTTTGTCATCTCTTTTTCTACTAACTGCAAACTAATTAAAAATGTAATTTTTTTTCAAAAAATGGCCCATACACATTCAATCCAGAAATCCCTGATTGCGCCGGGGGTCAATTTGTTTCGAATGTTCGTTTATGTCATTTAAATCATTCCTAACTAATTAATTTATTGTCAACTCTTCCTCTATTTGATCGATGGATCAATTAGTTGATGGCAATGATGAAAGACTGATTTTACGAAACATTGGTTTAAATAAACTTCAGACTCTTGGTTAGGTTAATATATGAGGTTTATCTCAATTCAAAGTAAAATGCTCTTAATGCTTTTAGGTGACAATTACATAAAACACCAAATCTCATGAACGGGACCTTATACATCGATTTTGAATGACAAATATTCAATGAAGGAGTGGATAGAGTAAGAGACATAAGGGTTCAGCAAAATGAATAAGCCAAACAATATATATTTATAATACCTAACAGAAAGATAGATGAAGAGACAATAGATTCATCTAGAAATATACATAACCATTCATTGTTGATGGAGTGGATAGGTGGAGAGACAAAGGTTCAAACAGATGTATTAATGCCAAGACGTTTAAAAGACACCTACACTACATACAAACCTAACAATATGAAGGGAAATAGGAAGACCACCCTGGTCCCAAGGGATGACCAAGATTCCCCAAAGGATAATCAGGCATACACGGAGACTCTGGACAGGTACAGGGCAAGATGGATCAGCTAGGTCTCTCAGGGAAACCGACAGACAGCGGCGTATCTCCCTCCTCTCTCTTCTAACAGCATTCCCTGTCAACTCCTAACCCCGCCCCTAAAGTCCCAAATATATACAGTCTAAACCAACAAGTTTATCCCTTAAAATGTTGCATTTATGCTCTATCTCACACTGTGATTGGTGGGTGGGGGACGTGGTACTGTCACACCACCATAACTTTACGTTTTCTTCATCACTTCTTTGTGCACAAGTGTTCCCAGGGTTTGAATTTCAACTGTATTCACATGTTCACAAATTATTTACAAATGTATATTTCTTTATTAGTAAAATACAGTCCTTTTGCTGAGGGCACCTCCGGTCCCATGCTCATGTACAGTAATTGGCAGGCGATGCACGCACTGGCCTTCACTCCATTATGTCATCTTCATTGCACAGCACAGCCTTCTGTTCTCATGGCTCCTAGCAATCCCTCCTCCCTCCATTGCCAAGTTAGAATAAAAATGGAGTCTTCACTCAGCACACTAAAGTGTCTAAAAATAAACATTTATTAATTATGTGGCAATATAACCATCACTGTTTACCTCCCACCATCCACTATTTCCTATTAATGTTACCTAGCATTTGCAAATAATGCGAACAAGCGGCATTAATCATTACTTTAGAAGCAAAAAGCGACATGCAAATACTGAAGCACTTGCGGCCTACACATGCAATTTCTTCATTTCTTTAAAAACACATCAATTATTAAAATACAGTGTGATTACGGATTAGTTTTAAGGCATGCACAAAGCAATTTACCTGGGTTTATGTGGGTGCATGTTAGACTTACTACATCTACTTACTGTTAGTACGAATTATGGGGTTACATGACCCGAGCAGGTTTCATTTTGCGAAACCCTGCTCCATCAATTCCACCCCCTGATGGCTTTTGAAAGCCATCATAAAATGCCTACCATACCGGGTGCCATTTTTCATATCAATTTTAAAACTCTGTATTCTTTCCTCTTTTTATGACACTCTCGTTTAAATCTTTCATTAAATCATAATATTCTTCATTAATTTCTTCTAACTCTATCTCTTCTCTCTTTCTTTTTCTTGTTCTTCGTTCCTACCTTGATTCTGTCACTTCTCTTTTTCTACAATTGCACTTACAACATTTGTATGTTGGTATTATCAAAGCTATTATTGCTACAGAGACAATAGGAACTAATATTTTGCCTAATAAACTACTTCCAAAGGTAGAATTCCATTTACTTACAGAAGAGAAACCCTTACCAAGTTTCTCCCATACACCGTCGACTTCCAGTTGGGTCAAATCTGTATGTAAATTTGTAATATTCTTTATATATCCTTCTATTCCTTTACTCTTATTAGGAATATATGCGCAACAATGTTGGACTCTTAACGTTCCACAGACTCCACCCTCTTTTGCCAATAATATATCAAGGGCAGGTCTATTCTGTAAAACCATTGATCTAATTGCAACTATTTCAGTGTCAATCATCAAGAACCCACCAGCAGTATCTGTAGATAACCGGTCAACCACTGTGGACAATTTCCGAATTTTGTGTGCATTCAGAACAACTCCAACTGAGGGTATTAGTGCACTAAAGATATCACCTACTATTTGTGAAAAACATGCTCTTTTGTTACGGGTTAGTCCTTGCTCGACTTCATTCAGTTTGTGTTTACTTCGGTCCATATGGTAGACCTTAGGGAAAACAATAGCAAAATAGCACCTTCCATACCAGTGTGCAGGCAACCTACAGTATGCTTTCTTGCCACACACATGGTAAATCACAGGGAAAACAGGATCTGTCCAACCTTTCAATCCCCAACCTCCAGTTATTTGGAAGGTATGCTCACATTCACTAGAACCTATAAAGTATTTATTATAATTTGTTTTAGTTCTAAACAGACAAATCTTTCCTTTCTGTGACCAGTCCATTGACATTGCAGCATAGCCCTCGCCCTTTTCATAATTTCCTTCTTTAAAATTCCATGGAGGTATTCGGGACTTTTGTTCAGTGGCTTTCTTTTGAAAGCTTTCTCTTCTGATTTAAACCGTCTCTAAAAACACCTTCTCTTCAATCTTTAAACTACAAGTCAAATTGTTCTTGTAAGCATATTCTATGTCTAGAGTTTTAGTAATATGGAAGAATTCTCCCATATATCGTGCATTCTTAGCTCTAAGCACTTTGTTCAATTCTTTAATGACAGGAATTTCTGAAAATACTAAGTCTATGTTAGAATAGTGATACTCGTGTTTCCCTGTTGCATAGAATAAGCTGGCAAGACACACCATATGTTAATGGAAGATGGTGATAAGTCACCCCTTCAGAGACAGACGAAGGTAACTGCATGCACACATAACAATCACTCACATTCATTGTTTCCACATATTCATACAATAACTTAGTAAAAACATTTAACGAGAAATCATTAACTGAGGCTATCATTTCTCCTCGTGGGGGAGGCTTCCATCCAACGCGAGAATAAACGGACAATGACCAAAACATATTTTAGTCCATTGCAAGGGGGAAGCTCGATAAAATCAAGCTGAAGTCGGGTGAATGGGCCTCCTGCTCTCTCAATTGTTCCCCAACTCACAACTGTCTTTCTCCCTGGATTCTGTTGCTGGCAGGCAATGCACCTTTGGCATAGGCTCTCTGCAATGACTCTGAACCTTGGATTATACCATGTCTGCCTGAAGAGTCTGATCATAGCATCTCTTCCAAAATGTGCATGTCCATGGTACATCCTGGCCAAATGGAAAAGCAAAGAGGCTGGTAGAACTGGTCTTTCATCATGATATACCCACAGGCCATCTTCTGCTCTTTTTCTACAGCCTGTAAGTCTCCATATTTCTTTTTCCTTATCACTTGCCTCATCCTGCATTTGCCTCACTTCATCCCAAGTCTCAAACATAGTGGCATTTACAGACATAAGATGGCATTCGGTATTTTGTCTTTCAGTTGATCTGTTCAAAGTAATTGTATTCTGGGCACAGAATCGTGCAATTTGGCCTGCATATCTATTGCCCTTCGCCACCAGATCACTTTAACTACTGCAATTCTTTTAGGTAGTTGTAATGCTTCCAATAATTCCTTCACTATTTTTCCATTTCTTATAGGAGAACCCGAAGAAGTCATGAATCCCCTCTGCATCCAAAGCTGACCAAAATCATGGACAATACCATATCCATACCGACTGTCAGTGTAAATGGTCACCTTCAGACCTTTAACCTTTTTACAAGCTCTAATCAGAGCTGTCAGCTCAGCTATTTGGGTGGAGTTTACTCCTTTCAGACAGGATGCTTATTACTTCTCCTTCTAAGGTGCAAACAGCATAGGCAGAGCTTAATTCTCCTCTTCCGATCCTCAAGTACGACCCAACCACAAACAACTCGCAATCAGAATCCTCTAAGGATCTTCCTAAATGTCGGGCATAGGCTTAGTGTACAACTCAGTCACATCCAGACAATCATGGTCTGCTTCCTTTTGTACTTCCTCACAACGAGAATTTGGTAACAGAGTTGCTGGATTTATTGTAGTACACCTGATCACAGTCACATTTTCATCACCTAGAATCACTCTTTCATATTTAGTCAGCCGACTAGAAGTGAGGTACTGACTTCTGGTTCGTGTCGAGACTCTCAACAGAATGTGGCACATACATCTTAACAGGGTCACCCATTACAATTGATTCACTCTGTTCCAGACTCATGCATGTTGCTGCCACTGCTTTCAAACATCCAGGTAATGCTGTTGCCACCTTATCCAGAGTAGCGTAAAAATATGCTACTGGATGTCGGGCCATTCCATGTTTCTGGGTTAAGACTGAGAGTGCATACCCATCTCTCTCGCAGCAGTACAATGCAAATTCTTTAGTATAATCTGGCATTCCTAGTGCAGGTGCTCTACAGAGACTGTTTCTCAACTGTATGAAAGCATTCATACCCTCCTTATCCAAAACAATTGGATTCTTTACATCCTTTGGGTCAACTTCTGCAAAGGTTTAGCAATCAGTGAAAAACCACATATCCACTGGCGACAATATCCAACCATTCCCAAAAACATTTGTACTTCTTTCTGAGTTTCGGGTAGTTTCATCTGTTTTATTACGCGGATTCTTTCTGGGGTTACTTTTCTAACTCCCTTTTCAATTTTATGTCCAAGGTATTGCACTTCTTGTTTGCAAAATTGCAATGTGGCTGGGGACACCTTGTGTCCTCCACTCGCTAAATGGTTCAATAGGGCAATGGTATCTGTTGCACATGCCTCTCGTGTCTTTGATGCCACCAGTAGGTAATCAATATACTGAACCAAAACTGAGTTTCCTGGCAAGATTAAAGTCTCTAGACATTTTTTCAAGATCTGATTAAAGATCGAGGGGCTTTCAGTGTACCCTTGAGGGACTCGGCATAATGCCAAAACACGGTCTCCGAACCTGAAAGCGAACAAATACTGGCTATCCGGATGCAAGGGAATCGAAACAACATGCATGGCACAAATCAATCACTGTGTACCATGCTGCATCACAAGGAATTTGATAAAGAATCACTGCTGGATTTGGCACTACTGGACAGCAAGGCACTACAATTTTATTTATTTTGTGCAAATCCTGCACTATCCTGTACTTTCCATTGGGCTTTTTGATACCTATGATTGGTGGATTACAAGGACTGCTCATTATTTCTTTCCGGATTCCTTGTTCAATCATTTGGGTAATTACTGGTACAATTCCTGCAACCACATCTAGACTCATTTTATATTGTGGGGTATTTGGATACACAGCACCTTTTTTCACTGGTATTTGTATTGGATCTACCTTGTCCATTAGACCAATTTATTATCCTGTAAAATCCCACACATCTGTATTTACTGTACCATTTAATTTATCAGGCAGATTGTCTTCAGTAAGAAGTGAAAACAACTTATCCACTTATGTTCCCTGTTTTGCTAACATCATTTTAAACTCCACATCTTCCTCTGGGGTTTGAAATGCAATTCCATCTGGGGTACAATAGATGGTGCAATTCATTTTACACAGCAAATCTCTTCCCAAGAGATTTACCGGGCTTGAGTCACACACTACAAATCGATGCATGTCTTTGAAGTTTCCAATATGAATTTCAATTGGATTTGTGACTGGTGTTCTAATATGTTTATTTGAAAAACCTACAACTTGGATAGTTTCTCCCGAGAGGGGTAGGTTTGGAATTTCTGCTGCTCTCACAGTAGAACGGGTAGCACCAGTGTCCACTAAGAATGTAATATCATTCCCTTCCACCTTTCCATCAACAAATGGACCTGACTGATCTACCGCCAAGGATGCGCCAAGTGCGCACTCTTCCTCCCCCCTCAGGCACCGTCATTGAAAAGAGTCTGAATCAATTCCATTACCCTGCATCCAATACTGCTGACTCACACCTTGATTCTTACCAAGCGGGTCTCCTCCTTGATATCCGGTGTTCACTTTGCACCTGAGCATTCACATTACTTTGTAGGGGAGCTTGCGGCACCTGTAACTGTTGCGTAACTATCTGCTGCTGTTGCTGCTGATTTACACCCAACTCTTTCTGCATCTGTGGAATTAAATTTTGATTTCCCTCATTACTCTTTTTGTTTAATCTACACTCATTCCTCCAATGTCCAAACTTTCTGCACGCATGATAAGGTAATTTCTTCATAGCTTCTTCTTTATTCATCCTACCTCTTTCTTTTCCTCCACTATAATTCTGCCATTCTGATGCTGTCCATTTGTTTGATTATTACTATTTTCTTGTTGCTCTGCTACCTTACTGTCAATTTCATTGCTACAATATTTGGCATAATGAAGTATTTTGTCTACTGTTTTGCTCTGCCAGCATATAAAATGCTGCTGTATCATACTGCTTATCTCAGGCCTTAATCCAAATACAAAACGATACACAAAATGTCCCATGCCCTTGTCACCAATATTTTCAAAACCACTATACTGTTTGAATACCTGAAGCAATCGTTCATAGTAGGTATGAACCCACTCCTTCGGTTCCTGGGTAGTCCTGTCAATTTTAACCCAATCCGTTTCTTTTGGTGAAATTTTTCCCTTTAAGAAAGTAATTACCTGATTATACTTTCTCATTATCTCTTCTGATGGGGCACCTGTTTTGGGATCTCTGGGATATTCCTCTTTAGGCCAACCAACACTCATCTTACATTCTGTCCATAAATCAGCTGGAACAACAATATCAAACAGTCCATCTAGATCTTTTAGCAGAACTTTTGATACCTTCACAAACCTATCTACCTGTTTGTACCATTCAACAGGTTTTTCTCACAATCTGGGAAAATCATTCGTAAAAGACAATATATCCTGTCTCGACCAAGGAACATGTAAGTATCAATTGGCACTTCTCTCATCGGATATACCTTTTCAACCTGTTATATTTCTTTCATGGGAAACATGGTCGTACCTTTACTAGCTGCGTCTTCTTTCTTTTTTGACCACCTAACTTTCTGTCGATCCATATCTCCCCATTTCTTCAAAATATTCATTATTTTCTTTTATCTGTAACCTTTTTCCTGAAGCTTTAAGACTTTCTAAGTCTTTGTTGGTAAAAGCCAATCGGTATGATTTTGGCAAAACCTTCGACTTCTCTATGTCTACCCCATACTCACTAGCAGCTTCTGTTATTTTCTTGTGTAAATTCTTTGCTCTCCAGGTAATACTTTTACACAAAAACAACAATTCTGCTTCACCATAGGTCCCTAATCTTTCTGGGCTTATTGTTCCAATAATAATTTCAACTTTTAATTGACTCACATTTATACTCTGTGATGGTGGTTTTGGTTTTGTCATTTCTTTTATCCAATTGTTCAGCTCTTCTGGTGAGGGCCCTGTTGAACTCCCTGCTAACGGAGTATCATTTGGTCCTATTCTTCTCGGCTCAAACTGAACATTTCTTTGAGGGTCTCAGTTATCAACTCATTATTCGGGAGATCTAACAATGTATTATTCATGTTAGCCTGTCTATCCCCACTCACCCTATTCCTGATGCTACTTCCAGGTACTGTTAATGCAGGCACTTCAGACACATTTTGTTTATTTCCAAATAATGGAAGTACTGACCCAATAGTTACCGGAACTGTTAATGCTGGCCTTAAACTCAACTGATTCAATCTCTGCCCCTTTTCTGATCTGGCCTTATTCAACATCTTGGTTTCATTCTCTTTTATTACTTTTGCTATATCTGTTATTTGTGGAGTCAATGGTGTTCCCATTGGAGCGGCACTCGTAGTTGGTACCCCTGAATGTTCCTCATATGGGGGAGGCTTTTTATTCATAATGACTTCTATCAATTCACCATCATCTGAATCATTCACATCACCTCGTATACTTGTGGTCTCTAAATGCTTTCTTTTCTCTTTACACTTGCTTCCTGTCTGCTCATCCACTGTTAAAACTGGGTATAAGCCTTCAGTCACTACTGCTTTTCTCCATCTTTTTCAATTTGGTATCTCTGCTCTCAAAGGGATATGCAAACATCATACTTTTATAACCTCTATTAACAAGTCTATACTTTTCTCTCTCAAATGCTTCTACCTTCCATTCTTCCAAAGCTTTGAACTGAGTCAATCCAGGGTTTGGGATTAAATAATTCATTTTATTTCTCAGATTGTGCAGAATTTTCACATTAAAGGTACCATATTGGGGAAAAGCCAAAACACCATCATCTTTCGTATATTCGATCCAGTTTTCTAACCATATACACGTGTGATATACTCTTTCTAGTATCATAAAAGAAGCAGGTGTCTTTGGAGGCTGAATTGGAATTCCCTGTCTAGTCAATACCAGTGCGACTCACACCAAACAACTAATCACAGTTCAGTACACGCCTGCAGCCTGACCAATGTTAAGGCGGCTTTTTCTTGAAGTCAGTATTAATCCTACTTCTGACCCTCCCTTTACAGAACGAGCTCACTACATGCCCGCTGCCTTGTCCAATGCCAGCGCGGCCCTTTGTGATGTCAGTATCACTCCTGCTACTGACCCTCACTTTACAAAAAAGTTACGGCAATGTTTTTCTGAGTTTTCTTAATCAAAATTTCTGTTAGTAACAAAACAATGCTACTTTGTCTGTTCCACTAAATAAAGAGATAGTTTTTCATTTTTCCAAAGATTTTCTCACTCAGAGTCCTAATAACGTCCAGCGCTATTTTACTCTTCAAACAAGCTTCAGGCGGACCTATTACTTTTCTAGGGATAAAACCAAAATTTCACAAGAGGACTTTTTGGTGTGAAAAGGAGTCTTGCTAATTTCCTGGAAATTCGACTAGAATTTCGGAAGTAAACCATTCACTATTCAAGCTCTCTTTTCATATGAAATCCCCTAATCATAACACCTACAGCCCTCCGTAGCTTTTAGGCATTATTTCAACAGACAAAGTACTTCTGCAGTGTGATTTCTTTACTACACTCTTCTTCTGCCTACTTCCAGCAGATTCCTTCCCAGGATTTCCTCAGGTATCCCCGTACCATGAGTGCTAGACAACATAGAACATGACACTAACTCTTCGTATTAAAACATATAATCAATAATCATCACCAAACTAATCAATAATTAAACCATTCTCTGCTACCAAGAAACTGATTCGGTGCCAATACTACCCACTAATCAGGGATCAATACATAACAAATCACTTCAATGGCCCATACACATTCAACCCAGAAATCCCTGATTGCGCCGGGGGTCAATTTGATTTGAATGTTTGTTTATGTCATTTAAATCATTCCTAACTAATTAATTTATTGTCAACTCTTCCTCTATTTGATCGATGGATCAATTAGTTGAATAGTTGATGGCAATGATAAAAGACAGATTTTACTAAACCTTGGTTTAAATAAACTTCAGACTCTTGGTAAGGTTAATATATGAGGTTTATCTCAATTCAAAGTAAAATGCTCTTAATGCTTTTAGGTCACAATTACATAAACACCAAATCTCATGAACGGGACCTTATACATTGATTACAGACTCAATTTTCAATGACAAATATGCAATGAAGGAGTGGATAGAGTAAGAGATATAAGGGTTCAGCAAAATGAATAAGTCAAACAATACATATTTATAATACCAAAGAGAAAGATAGATGAAGAGACAATAGATTCATCTAGAAATATACATAACCATTCATTGTTGATGGAGTGGATAGGTGGAGAGACAAAAGTTCAAACAGATATATTAATGCCAAGAAGTTTAAAAGACACCTACGCTACATACGAACCTAACGGTATGAAGGGAAATAGGAAGATGCTCATGTACAGTAATTGGCAGGCGATGCATGCACTGGCCTTCACTCCATTATGTCATCTTCATTTCACAGCACAGCCTTCTGTCCTCATGGCAGAATGAACTCGCTCCTAGCAATCCCTCCTCCCTCCATTGCCAAGGTAGAATAAAAATTGAGTCTTCACTCAGCACACTAAAGTAGATAAAAATAAACATTTATTAATTATGTGGTAATATAACCATCACTGTTTACCTCCGACCATCCACTATTTCCCGTTAATGTTACCTAGCATTTGCAAATAATGCGAACAAGCGGCATTAATCATTACTTTAGTAGCAAAAAGCGACATGCAAATACTGAAGCACTTGCGACCTACACATGCAATTTCTTAATTTCTTTAAAAGCACATCAATTATTACACTACAGTGTAATTACGGGTTAATTATAAAGCATGCACAAAGCAAGTCTCCTGTGTTTATGTGGGTGCATGTTAGACTTACTACATCTACTTACTGTTAGTACGAATTATGGGGTTACATGATCCGAGCAGGTTTCATTTAGCAAAACTCTGCTCCATCATGATCAAACCAAAAATGTAAACAAACATTTATAAATAAATATATATAAATAAAAAGAGGGAGAGACACATAAGACAGGAAACAATTATCTATTACAGTAGTACCAATCTGTTCAGAACATTATACTTGATGTGCTGCTAGAGTCACCATCTAAAATATCAAGCTATTACAACAGATTTGTTGAGTCAAATACATTGACGCGTTTCGGTAGACTTCCACAATTTTTGCCACCTTGTTCAGGACAGAACATATATTCTCCACACAACTGTCATAAAATACATAAAACATGTCAAGGAAAATATGGTATAAACATTAGAGAATCACAGAGTACTGGTACTGCTCTCAGATACATACTTTATTAGTGTCATCACCTGAAATACTTACACTCCTCTTTTCCAAAAACCTGCATGTCCTTCATTAACCTTGTCCCACCATACAAGTGCTCGATTACATACACACTGCTACCACACATCTCCAATCGTCCCCTGGTTCTAACTTAAAGGTAATTTTCTCTTATTACCCCATCATGCAAAAGAAATGTCACACACTCACCAATGCGTGTAATTTGGAATTCCTTCCTGGAGCCAATACACAAAGAGTCCCCCATTCATGTTTGTCTTTAGTGAATAAATCTATTAGTGGCCAACAATAAATTTGAGAGAGTCTGAAAGAAAAGAATAACAGTATTTAGTAATAATATCTCTCAATTGCAGGATAGTTTTCTGTTTTTACCCAATCACTCTAAAGAGTTTTCTTAAGAACACTCACCAATGCTTGCAATTTGAAATCCCTTGCTGGGACCATGCGGGAATGTTAGAGTCCCCCATTCCTTTTCATCTTTGATATTTAATACTACCAGAGGACCACAATTAGTCAAAAAGCTCACTAAGAAAAGAGAGTAACAATAATGAATAATAATATGTCACAATGACTACATTCGATCTCTAGCAGAAAGTTGGCATCATTTCTCACAGTGGCACCAATGTTGTCACTGTAAAGGGTGACTGGTCAACCAAACTTTGTCCCAGTCCCAAAAAAGTACAAGAGAAAATAATCCTCCTTCACGCTTCAACCACCGCCATTCTGTTCATGCAACAGCTTTTTTTGTTAAAAAAGTGGCATTTCTCCTATAACAGACCAAAAAAACATGATGTTCTGCTACCTAATGGTCAACTCAGTCTTATAGTTCAGCTGTATGCCCCAAAGATACGCACAACTTTGTCTTTCAGAACGAAAATAGCCTTAATAACACACCTACTTAATTGTGTCTACTGCAGTCTACACAAGAAAAATATGTTTTCTCTCCAAAGTTCCCAAAGCCGAGTCTAGAGCGCTGTGCTATTTAGCATCTCTGACATTTGTAAGGGGGGGGACACACTTTGCCGCCATAGTGAAATCATATTTGAAGTGGACTAATGCAAACACTCACCATTTACTAAGGTTTCACCTTGCTATGTATTACCCCCTGGATAGATAATTCGGCATACTATACCTGAGTTGGGCTAATGAAACCATCCACCACTAGTTAATCAAAGCTGTTTCCTAACCAAAAATCTAGTCGATACTTTTAGCATAAATTTAGTAAAACTCAAAGGGAACCAGGTCTTGCCAGCACTGCCTGCCTGACCCAAAGTGACTCAACGGGCCAATAAAACAAATTAAACAGAGGACCAATGAAGAGACGGCACACAGTTTTCGCCCGCTTACCTACGAGTGCGAGCCGCTTGAAAGCCAATATGCATTTTCTTTTTTTTTTAAAACATTGTTTATTTGTCAAAAAACACGTAAAGCGCGGAGCACTGTAACCCAGAGACTTCCGTAGCATCAATATACATTATCGTGACTTTGACAATTTGTCTTATACACAGAAGAACTTAAAAGGCATTGCAGTTAAATCAAAACATAAGAAAAAACATACCACAACTCCCCCTGACCCCCCACCCCCATTGCACTGTCCACCCCGCAAGAGCAATATATACAGTCAAAGCCACGATCCAACGCTCACTACATGTCACCCTCAAGAAGCCGCTATCCCACTACATGTACACAAAGAACACCTCAGAAAAGAGAGGAGAAATTAGAGCCGGTCTGGGCACTGGGAAGGGGCAGGTTCCAATTCCAGGCCCCGATAGTCAGCCCAGCGTTTCCAGATTTTGTAGTGTTTGCAAGGACACCCCCTCGCGACATAAATAGGAGCCTCTAAGCCCATACAAAAATCTAGGCCATTCTTCCAAACAGAGACAGAGGGCACAACTGTCGCCTTCCAGGCCCTGGCGATGTCTCGCATAGCCAGTGTAAAACCTAAAAGCATAAGATGACGCTTATAAACATTGTCCCCAATACCTTCCATGACATGCAAAATAACCCGCTTGGGTGAAGAGGGAAGATCCCAACACAGAACCTCCGATAGGCAGGTCATTACTCCCCTCCAGAACCGCCCTCTTTTTCTTTTCTTTTTAAACATATTTGATTAGAGTGTTTTCCAAACTTTTCAATAGCATTGTACAAAAGCATGGACTTTTATTTTAGGCGACAATCAGACTGTGGCTATCATGTAATTACAATTTCAAATTACATTGGTTGTCACTGTAGAATATCTAGTGTACATTAATAGTATTTCAGGGACAGCAGGTAAGTCAGATCAGCACATAATAGTGGTAACATTAATTTCTACTTACTTCTGATAGTCCAGATTCTTTTTTTTTGTATAAACTTTATTTAAAGTTTTTTCATAAAAACCTAACATTGGTGTACAAGCAATAGCCATCAAAGGAATCAAATAGCAATACATCACAATGATTAAAGTTCAAGACTACGGACCCTCCACAGCTCCCCTCCACCCCGCAGCCCGTATTTGGGCATCGGAAGCATTTAAACCCCTTCCCCTTTGGAACTCCCATCACTTCCCACAGTGATGTCTCTCTGGGAACCCGTCTGAAAATCTTCGGCCAAAAAGTTATGACAGAGCTCCCTCCAGAGCCTTAAATCATCATCTAGTTTCTCATCCCTGCGACACCTCTTCATGTGTACCTCCTCAGCTACTGCCCATTCACGCACATCCCAAATCTACGCAATGGCAATTCTACACCTCACCAGCTCCAAGAGAGGTTGCAGGAGCCTGTTCCCCATCTTACTCTGCTTTTTGGATTTACGGATCAACCCTAATGGACAGTGGTTGGGTGTCACTCGCACTCTGCTGCTCACACTGCCTCCAACCAGAAACGACTAACTTCAGGGCTTGTCCATGCCAAATGGAGGAAATTGGCCCCTGCTTTGTGACACCTGAGAAATACGTTGGGCCTACTAGGGGCCATGCAATGTATTTTCCAGTCTTTATTGTCCAACAGCTCCTCCAGATCTGCATTCCAGGCTGTGAATGCCACGGGGGGAGGAGCACCGGAGTACGTCCTCATCACGCTATACAGAAGTGAGATAGTATGCCTGCATCCCCGCATGTCAGTAGTATGTCCAATGCCTGTGTGAGTTGTGATATCGATGGATATGAAGGCCATATTTCCTTAAATATATTGACTTTTGTAAATATTGTCTCTGCCCTAGCCCAAAGTCCCCACTGGCCTGTTTAAATGTGATAAAGCACTCGCCCGGGTACAGATCAGCAAGCATATGACACCCCCCTCCCGCAAGGCCCGAAAGGACATGTTTGCCATCACCCTCCTTACCGGTGCAAGATCCCACACCGACAGATTCTGGGTGACACGGAGTGTGCTTCAAGATTCGCTCCACGAATAATTGCCAGATGCTCGCGGTCTGCCCAACCATGTACGGTACTTCGTCAGCGATGCCCGCTCCCTCCATGAGTAGTGACGGCAGGTCGGTAACTGGGACTAGACTCTGAAGTAGGCGTTTCTCCCAGTTGTCCCCCTCAGAGAACCATCTAGTGGCATGTTGTAGTTGAGCAGCATAATAGTAAAGCTCCAATCTAGGAGCCTCCAGTCCGCCCCACCTCATATGTGCGATTAAGCGTGGTGAGCGCCACTCTGCTTCGCAACCCTGACCAGTACAGGTCTATCAGTATGGAGTCCAAAATCCGAAATAACCGTCTAGGGATAGGACACAAAGCATTCAGTAGCATATAAAGGCACCGGGCAGTACCACCATTTTTGCTATCGCTAGCCTGCCCATTACTGAGAGCGGTAAGGTATTCCATAAACTCACTGACCCTTTGAGTGCCTCTATCGTTTTATAGATATTAAGGTGTAATATCTGTGGGTCCTGCACAGCTACCTGTATGCCAAACTACCTAAAGTGCCCTGTCTCCCATCTCAAACCCAGCTGAGGAAGGGACTCCTCAGCTCATCCCGCCAATCGTGCCAGGGGGAATAGCAAGGATTTTGACCTGTTAAGACGTAACCCAGAGCACCCCCAAACTCCTCCAATACTTGTAGTAATCTCGGTACGGCTTCCTGTGGTGAGGATACATAGAATAATGCATCATCCGCGTACAATGAGATGACATGGGAGATTCCACCAACTTTTATTCCCGTATTTGCCAGGTCCCTACGCACCCAAATCGCCAGGGGCTCTATAGCCAGAGCAAACAGCAATGGGGAAAGCAGACAGCCCTGGTAAGTGCCCCTCTACAGCCTCCACTCTCCTGACCTACTTTACCACACCTGCACTAATATGCATTTTTCTTTATAAAATCTTCTTGTTCTGCGTGGTACTAGCATAAATATTCCCTCATTGCTTAATTAAGATCACATGATGCTACACCTGTATCAAGAAAAGTCTAAAAAGTCTAGATGCCTGGTACAGTGATGTAATGAAAACGGGCGCCATCTTAGGTATTGAAAGTCCCAAAGTGTTATGTATTTGCCCTATGAACAATCAATATCAATGTATTTCTCTATGAGTTGGGACCACACGTTAGGGAACCCTAATACCCAAACTAAATTGCTTCATTTTAAAGGATAGGAAAAAGCATGCATCTACTAATATAAAGGAAAAACCTTTATATTAATTACCTACCTATCTTGTAGCAGCCGCAGTGCAATTTTCAATTACCATGGTGTCATCATATGACAGCTCGTGACCAGGCCTACCTCTAAAGTAAAACTTAAGAATTTTAAATTAAAAATTCCAAATTAATAGGGACACGTCTGTAGATGTTCACGCTACCATGGGAGAGCATCAAATAATTATTACATAATACTATATGAAAACCTACAGTTGTCACAGGGAGAAATAAATCCTTATGAAAAAATGTTTTCCTTCATCGCCTATGTCTATTATTACTCACAGAGTCTTGGAATTTCATGCACCTCTAATGCGATCTACCAATATTTAATTTACTTGGGTTTAAAACCCTACCCCACGTGTGTAGGGAGGAAGAATAAACTAGATAGTAAACTCATCCCAATCTTCTCTTTTGTTAAGGCCCTGACTTTTAGTGTTAAATTTCAACATGAACCATTGCTCCCTCAATTTCGTTATTTCATCTGTTTTGCCACCTCTTCTTTTTTATTTTGTAAATCTGTTTATTGTTTTTTGTATTCGTGCAAAACATGAAGAAACACAGTGGTACATACAGAGGTACAGTCAGAG
The DNA here is from genome assembly GCF_964204655.1 of Triturus cristatus. NCBI lineage: Eukaryota > Metazoa > Chordata > Amphibia > Caudata > Salamandridae > Triturus > Triturus cristatus. Next base: position 560,000,228 of record NC_140586.1, read on the forward strand.
CAGGCCACATAACAAGGGGTGATTCAGAACTGTAAGGTATTGTAATTCAAATGCAACAAGCAAGAGCAGTAAACTAGTATTACAGCAAGCTATGGATACCAACGCCAGTGTATACACCTCTGTGCCTCACATGCGTATGTATACAATACAAGACCACTGTTCAACAAATATTAACCAGGGTAAATGGTGTACAACAAAATGAGGACAAAAAAGGTAGGAAAGGGTTATCTGAAAATGATTTGCCGCCAACGAGACACCTCTCCGTTCGTGACCCCCGCACCTGCCCCATTCTAAATTAGCAGATAATTGCCATGTGTAATGAGTATGTAGCTGCTGACTTTGCATGTCAAAACAAAAAAATCAGTGGTGAAGGGACCTCATAATCCACTAGGGATAGATGTATGCCCCCAAGCTTATGTCACCCCAATGGCTGGCCCCTTCTTGATGGGTGAACCTCCTGGATCCACAGCATTGAACCTCTGTAGGGCTGCTAGTATTGCGCCCCAACTGGAGGCTAGAGGGAGTGCGCAGAGTCCCACCAAATCTTCTCTGTGCAGGGGAATGCTTTCCACCTTAGCCCACTTCAATAAAGAGCGGCGCCACGCCACTACATGAGGAGGCGTAGGAGATTTCCTAGTATTAAGGCGCTTAGCGACTGCCAAACCCAAATCCAGGAAGGGGGATGTAACCTTATATTTTTACCTCTCTAAAAGAGATGCAAAATATGGGTCTCCCAAAGAAAGGGAATGTCACGCTAAGTGCAGTGAGCAAGGGCCCTGGCTACTGTTCCTCAGTATACATTAAGAGCGGGGCAGTTTCACAACATATGCAAGAGATCGGCGTTAACTAATTGGCACCTGGGACAGGCGGTATCGGCGCGATGGAAGCACTCATTGATTTTGTTTGGGGTGAGGTACGATAATTCCGGAACCTCAGGGGGTTCTGCCATATCCTCACCCAGGTGTTGTCGCCATGCGCCTCTGACCCTGTGAAATTGAAACCGCTGTAGCGGAGTATAGGTTTCCGTTGTCGACGCCACATCTTCCCACGTTTTAGCGACACCGTCCCTAAACAAGTCTCCGATCAAGTGTATGCCTAATCCATGCAGGGACCGCACCACACCACGGTCCCTGCAAGGGGACAACCATACCGCCCAATCAAGGGGCATGGCCGGAGAGTATAACAGCGCTCAAGCAGTCTGCTGCAGCAACCAATTCCATGCATGCCGAGTAGTGTTTAGTGAATCTAAGAAACCTGTTCTACGATCAGCTGGCTCAAACATGATCGCAGGCAACGGGAGAGGCGCCGCAAACAACCTCTCGAGTTTTAGGTATGGAATCGCGTCATCGCCGTGTACCCAGTGATGCGCCTGTGCTCCCTGTGCTATCCTGTAGTATAGTTCCATGTCGGGCGCCCCTAGGCCCCCCATATGGTAGGGTAGCGTCAGGACGCTCCAACGTACACGAGCTTGCTTCCCCGCCCATGCCAGCCGCAACAGAGAGCTGGTGAGCCTAGCAAAGAAGGTACGCGGCAGTACAATTGGGACATTGGAGAACAAAAATAAAAATCGAGGCAGTACCACCATTTTAGCGATGGATAACCGACCCATAAGTGACAGGGGGAGGCCGATCCATGTCTCCATGTCATCTTCCAGTTTGTCATTGGCCCTCCCATAGTTCTCAGTGAAAACTACATCGGAATCCCTGTGTAGTTGTATCCCAAGGTATTTAAACGGGTCGTCCGACTACTGTAGTGGGTACTCCATTTCGAACGGTGTTGTGGACGACGTCAACGGAAATGCAATGGACTTGTTCCAGTTGACTTTTAGCCCAGACAGTGCCCCGAACTGCACGACCTCCCTCAGCACCGGCGCCAAGTTACTCTCCGGATCCCTGACATATAGCAAAGTATCGTCAGCATATGTGGAGACCACTATACAGTACGATGGAAAGCTTACGCCTCTCAGGCTGTGATACTCACGCAGGGCCCGCGCCAACGGCTCCGCCACAAGGCCGTATAGTATGGGGGACAGGGGGCAGCCCTGACGCGTCCCCCTGGAAATCGATATCGCATCCGTGACCAGGTCACCCAATCGAATCCTAGCAGTAGGTCCCCCATACAGCACCCCAATCATTTGCAAAACGACCGGGCCCAGTCCCATTTTGGTCAGGACCAGTCGCATAAAGGGCCACTCCACCGAGTCGAAGGCTTTCTCCATATCCAGAAAGACTGCAAGCGCCCTCGAGTCCTGTCGAACATGCTGCAACACACCAAACACCGTCCTGAGGTTATACGTGAGGTTCCTGCCCGGCATAAACCCTGCCTGTTCCGGAGCCACCAGCTCCGGAGTGAGCAGCGCAAGGCGCGTGGCTAACACTTTCGCGAATAGTTTAGTGTCGACGTTCAACAAAGATAGCGGTCGATATGAGCTACATTCCTCCAAATCTTTGCCTGGCTTGGGGATAGCTACCAGAATGGCCTCTCTCATGGATGGAGGCATGCGACCGGTGACACACAAGTCGTCGAACAGTGTCGATAGATGCGGGAGCAGCAAGTCAACAAAGGAGCGGTAGAAAGCGACCGTGAGGCCGTCCGCTCCAGGGGCACTATTTGCCTTCATACCCGCCAGCGCCTCAAGGATTTCATCCCTCTCTATAGGGAGGGCCAAAAACTCCCTGTGCTCATTTGAGAGGAAGGGTAGCTGGATATGATCCAAATAGTCTTGTATGCTTTCTTCCATATTAGACTGTTGAGATGCATACAGGTTAGCATAGTATGATTTGAAGCGTGCAGCCATGTCTGCCTCTTCTGTCAGTATTGCCCCATCGTCCGATCGGACTTTAGTAATCGCTGCTCTGCTTCTACGCGCTTTTAGTATATTGGCTAGTACGGAGCTAGGCTTCTCACCTTCCCCATACGCTCTGGGAGTGGAGTACTTCCCCAGATGCCGCACTTCCGCGTCTGCCGCCTCGTGGTATTCTGCCAACAGAGCCTTCAGCTCTTCTGCAATGTCTTCCGAAGCTTCCGCCCGCTGCCTAGTCTCTACTTCCCTCAGCCTGCGCTCCAATGTTAGTAACCTCTGCCGGATAGATCGCAGCACCCCTGAATGCTTGGCGATTGCCACCCCTCTAATATAAACTTTAAATGTTTCCTACACCGTTTGGAAACTTTCAACTGAACCTAAGTTAGTATCAAAGAACATTGTGATTGCCTCTGCCATTTCTTCTTTGAACAAGGGATCGAGGAGTGAGTATGGGGGGAACCGCCACCCAAACGGTGGTATAGTCTTCCTAGGTGTAGCCAACGTAAGCAATATGGGAGAATGATCCGATAGGGTGCGCGGCAGCACCTGACACGTGCGGACCTGTGTCATGAGCGATGAAGACGCCAGCCAATATTCTATACGGGTATGCAGGTTATGATAAGCAGAGTAGTGCGTAAAACCCCCCTCCTCAGGGTAGAGAACTCTCCATACGTCAGAGAGGCCCATACAAAGCATCTCCCTCCTAATGGTCTTAGCAGCTGCAGTCAGTGATCTGGTCGGACCGCCCAACCTATCAAGATCTGGATTCATAACCGTGTTGAAATCCCCTCCCCATAGCATGGAGGCAATACCGGAGTCCTTGACTCTTTTTGCAAGTTCCGAGTAAAAGTCAGGGCAATCATAGTTAGGTCCATACGCATTAACCAATAATAAATCCAGTCCCTTACCCTGATACCGCGACAGCACAAACCGGCCCCCACCATCCGCATATAGCAATTGCGCCTTGCCACCTGACTTAGGGTTAAACCAGGTTAACACCCCTCTGGCATGGATCGTGAAGCCGGCCGCATGCGTATTACCCACCAACCCTCTCACGCGCAGCATCTGGCTACAGCTGGGGAGGTGCGTCTCCTGCAGGAAAGCAATGTCTATATTATGTCGAGTGAGGTAGTGCATTACCTTGCGCAACTTCCGGTGGTCGTTTAGACCTCTAACATTCCAGGTCATCACTCTAATGGAGTCATGTAATCCGCACATTATAGTGTTACTAGCCATGACTGCCCCAGCTGTGACAGTTATTGTCTGCCACTGTGTGTCGTATATGACAGTAACGGAGATGAGACCCCTGCAAAGCATACTGACAGTTCGACCCCATAAACCAAGAAAAAACTAACTGCAACCCCATCCCCCCCCTCCTCCCACAGCAGACCCCCCCCAACTCGGCCTGGCCGCATCCCATCAAGGGACTACTCACACCACCCACCTCCCAACTTTGAACAACTTAACCCTAGCAAAAGGTGGAATGCACTCGCAGGCGGAGGTCGCTCAGTCCGTAATATATTACAACTTGTCGCTGTAAACGCCTGCCTGGCCTCCTAGTGCAGCAAACCAATCTCTGCCCTACCGTCCCACCCAAATCTCCTCGCCGTTCTCCTCTCTGTGTCACCCGCAGCTCGCAGCTGCACGCCCAATTAGCACTTCCTCCTTTCGCATAACCTACTAGATAAAATAATCACCTGTGGCAGGGGCCGACTACTCTCCCCAGCACCCTTAGCCATGTCACAAACTGGAATTAGAAGGCCATTGTGCATACAGTGAGACGGAATTACATCAGACTTTTATCTCAAGAACGCTGAGCGCTCCCAGCGCCCCCAATTCCTTCCCACCAATCCCACTATATAGTCCTGTCGCAGAGCTGAATAGTTAGAAACAATGCTTGCCAGTCCGCCATCATCAGTCCTGCAGCTCCAGCGTGCTCTCCGTCTCCTCCCTCTGCTGTCGCTTCTCTGGGCTGCTCCGCCGGTCCCTGCTCCAGTCCTTCAGCACCCTGTTTAGTGCCTTTGGGTCAGTAAAGATGTGCGATTTCCCCTGCCTGTTAACACGGAGCTTAGCCGGATACAACATCGCGTAGTCCAGACCCAGTTCGCGCAGCTGTTTTTTAGCAGGGGCAAACTGCCGTCTCGCCTCTTGCACTTTGGCAGTGAAGTCAGGATAGAGCAAAATGGTCGATCCTTCGTATACTAGCGACTTTTTCTCTCGTGCCGATCTCAGGGCCGCATCTCTATCGCGGTAGTTCAATAGTTTTGCTATGATTGGCCGCTGCGGCGCGCCCGGAGGGGGCTTGGGACCGAGCGATCTGTGTGCTCTTTCCACCACAAACATCCCAGAGAACACCTCTCGGCCAAGCAGCTCAACTAGCAGTGTCTCCACGAAACACTCCATTCGCCCCGTTGAGGTCGTCTCCGGAAGGCCTGTGATGCGCAGATTACAGCGTCGGGAACGCGCCTCAAGGTCTTCAGTTTTATCCTGCAGAACCTGCATGAGCCGCCCAAGTTGTTTGTGGTCCGAGTCCAGCGAGGACTGTGCCTCTTTGACCTCCACTAGTCGCTGTTCCGACTGATCCAGTCTCTCCGCGTGCTTATCTATTCGTTCCCCCATACGATCCATTCTATATGAGAGTGCGTCAATCTTTGCTCCCAGGGAAGTGATGCCATTCTGCAGACCTCTTTCTATAGAAATCAGTAATCCACGCAGATCCTGTTCCTCTGCCTGCGGGGCCGTGGCTCCGCTAGCATCGTCCGCCACCGACGTCTGGGTTTTAGCACGTTTTTGGTCAAATGTCAGCTTCGGTTGGGACTTGTCGGACTTGCTCATTGTGACGGCCGCCGTCAAGCCGCGTCGCTCCCAGCAGCTCAGCCGGCGAAAAGTGGCACCACCTAGTTAAGGCAGGGGCGGAACGCGCACCCAACAACGCAATTCACCCCAACCTCAGGTCACGACGGACAGTATCAACCACAAGCGCAGCGCCTTCTATGGGTCCTCTGCCACTGCACAACGCCTCAACCTTCAGGCCAAGTCCCGTCCCAATCCTGCAGGCCCGCGCCGGCCGGTCAGCTCTCGCAACCCCTAGCTTCCTCCGGCGTCAGGGGTCGTTGCCAGTCACTGCAACCCTCGGCACAGCCAGCCATTCGTCGTGCGCATCCCCGCAGCGGCTCGAACTCTGCCACCAGCTAGTCCCGTCTGCTCCGATCTCACAGAGCCACCGCCCACGAGCTAACCGCCGCTACCTAGGCATTCCGCAGTTTTCGACACTATGCGGCAGCTTGTACCTCCGGTTCCCTCTGTAGTGTCCGTCCTGGCGCAGTCCCGCAGGCCGTCGAGCACACGACCTCCTCTGTCCCAATGGCACTTGGTTTACTGCGCCCCAGGTCGCTCCACGCCACTGCAGACGTACACTCCTCGCCGTGCCACCCGTGTCTCTCACTGCAGCGGTACCGTCTGCAGCGCTCCTGCCGTCGGCCCTTCCAGGCCCTAATCGGGGAACCTCAGGGGGATCTGTTCACCGCAACTTCTTTCTCGCTGCCGCCACGGCAAGAGGAGGTCTCCCACCCATCTCACCTTTCCTCGCTTTGCCCGTCTCTGTGTCCCAGGCCCGGATCGTGTGAGCAGTGCGTCGGGCCGACTCCTCCCACTTTCTCAGGCCGCACGCAGAGTGACGCAGGGTCGCCTGCCGAGAGCGCGACGGCCGGGGATCAGTGGCCTAGCGCGTTGCAAGTCTCCATCCGCCGTTTCTCAGCTGCTGCGATACCTCCCGAGTCCGGAGTCACCGCATGAGGTAGCGCGCCCGATCCGACGCTCGGATCTCATGTGGAGATGCGTGTACGAACAGCGAAGGGCAGGATAGTTGCCGGATAGTCGTGCTGCTAGTCGGGGCCCAGGGCTCAGGCAGCCATACTTGATGCGAGCCAAGCTCCGCTCCCCCTGAGGTGAGGTACGCTTCTGCAGTAAAAAAAATTGGATCTGGCTGAAGCCGCCCACTCCCTGTCCGAGAAGGGACGATCCAAGTCCTCCTCTCAATGAAGCTTCAAGAGACCAAGTGTAGTTGCAGCGTGCTGTCTGAGAGAGGCAGCAAACCACTGCGTTAGGTGACCCCGAGTACCCATCATGTGTAAATACCGAACTGTGAGGTGCGTGGGAGGTTCTGTAGTCAGATCACCTCAACGGGCTGTTATTAAGGAGCGGTGTAAAAGAAAGTGACCCGCCGGGTGTAGTCCCTCCTCAGAGACAAGTGTAGTGTATGGTATGTGGGTCCCGTCCCGGAAAAGATCCCCTATGTCATGCATGTCAGCCCTTCCCCAGCTGTGGAGCTTGGGCGCAGAGGTGACCTCCTGCCCCCTGGGTGTTCCCTGGAGAGGAGTAGCAGGTGCGTATGGTACTGTAGAGCGCTAATAAAAAGGCTTCTTCAGAAGAATTTTTGCGCGACTGCGAGCAATAGGGAGTCCATGATCGTGGGACATGAGCAAGGGTGAAACAAATAGAGTAGGGAGTGAAGTGGTAGGGGTGGGGTGCAGAGCAGCCGTGTCGTTGAGTTGGTGGGAGGGAGGCCAGCCACTGGGCAATCCATTGTAGCTGCGCAGCTAGGTAGTAATGCTCTAGGTGTGGGGCAGCTAGGCCTCCCTGTTCTGTAGACAGATAAAGTTTTTAATGGAGAGACGTGGCAGAGGTAACCCAAAGAAAATCTCTCACTGTACTCTAGTTGCTTGAAGATAAGGAGGGGTGTATAAAGGGGTAGGTTTGTGAATTAGTAGAGGAGCCGGGGAAGGATCACCATCTAGGTAAGGACAATCCTACAGTAACAGACAATGGAAGGGTGCCCCAAAAGGAGAGTTGGGAGCGAATTGTGGTCACCTATGTTGCCGTCGAACAAGTAGGGGCCACGCCTGTAGATGTGGATGCCGATATATCGGAAGGAGTCGGTCCACCACATGACTTGGTTCCCGCTAATAGTATAGTTAGGGTCTTCAGCGGATCCCAAAAAGGGGTATAAAGAGTACTTTGACACATTGATACGCAGCCCAGACACCTCAGCAAACGGCAGGGTTTGAGCCAGCGAGGAGGATGGAATGAACGTCTTGCACATACAACAGGATGTCATTCGCATATAATGAAATCATGTGTGACCTGTCACCTAGGGGTATGCCTATATCAACGGGGGTACGAACGCATTCTGCCAGTGGCTCCATTGCTAAGGAGAAAAGAAGAGGGGATAAGGGACAGCAATGTCTAGATCCGCGACCTACTGAAATGGGATCAGAAATGTAGGTACCTGTTTTCCCACGAATAGTGGGGTTGGTATAAACTAGTCGGACCATGCTAGTAAAGACGGCTCCTAAACCGAATTTGGATAGTACTGCAAAAAGATAATCCCACTCAAGGGAGTCGAAGACATTCTCGAGGTCCCAGACCAGGCATCTCGAGTGTGGCCAGCAGAGCGGTGCATACCTTGCAACCCGGAAGAAACAACGAAGGTTGAGGGAAGTGCTACGGGCAGGGACAAACTCGTTCTGGTCCGAATGGACTAAGACAGGGAATAAGGGTGCCAGCCGATTGGCGAGTATCTACGCCAGGATCTTATAGTCGGTATTTAAAATGGCCAAGGGTCTGTAGGAGCCTAAAGCTATAGGATCCTTGTCCGGTTTCAGTAAAGAAACTAGACTGACTGCTCGCAGTGAAGGTGTTAACAGAGAGTTTTCTAGGGCAGAGGTGTAAAGGGTATGCAGGTGTGGGACCAGGGCATCTGTATAGGTCTCATAGAACTCTGTTTGGAGCCCATCACGGCCTGGAGCCTTTCCAGATGACAATGCAGCTAAGGCTTCACACACCTTATCAGTCGTGATGGGGGAATCTAGCGTCATGTAGTGGTCAAGGGATATTGTGGGAAGGTCTATCAACTCTAGGAATGCGTTGATCCGTTGGGGTTTCCCTAAACTAGACAATTAGTACAGTGTTGAATAGTGTCTGGTCATTGCCATGTGTATGTTGTACTGTGTGTAATGTGTATGGCCACATATGGCCTGGATTGGACAGTGTGGATGCTCCTGGCGCAGCAGGTAAGCCAATAATGTACCTGCCCTGTCAGACATTGCGTGCAGAGTGAGCTAGGTAATTATGGCAACGAAGTCTGTCCAATATCCCATGTGTTCACCACGTAGTGTTGCAGGGATTCTGCACATACACAGAACTATGTGCAGGAATGAGGGACCTCGGTGTATAGGGGCTAAGCCTTCCCACCAACCTAGTGCCCACAAACCCAGGACCGACTAGCTATAGTGTCTCACTCGCTTTCCTACACACTCATGAAGAAGCAAATGATTAGACACCCCAGAACACAACACTCTCAGATCTCTCAGGAATCACAGTAACAAGACACACCTTTTCGCTCACTCTCTCGTACATGTCCACAATAAGAACTGACCGATACACAAATATAGTTCAAAACGTTTATTTTAACTATTGTGCTCTAAAACACAGTATACAAGCCACAACCAGCAGCAAAATGCATAAACCTAACACAGTTAGCATTGCAGCAAGGCCATAAATCATAAAGGGAGATGTCATCTTATAAAGACAGTGGATAAAGGACTATAAGGCCTAACCACCCTCCCCTTGGTAAGAAGAAGCTTTATTATATAATCGAAGATCTCTGGGCTTTGTCAGCAGACCCCATACCTTAGTGCCTAGATGGTATATCTACGTCATAGGAACCGCATGGCTCTTCTCCTCAGAAAGCTCCCTCTCCAAGTGTGTGTTACCTAAACATGCATCCCCATAATATCAAAGCACAAGCTTTCAGCAGCAGCTGTGTTAGCATGTTTTTTCTAGGTGCTAGGGACTGACCGGAACAGAATAACATGGGACATTGTTTATCGACCTTTCTCACAGTGTTCAGACTAAACTACAGGAACAGGCAGAGAATGAACCAAGCAGATGGTTCTCATGTGAAAGGCATAAACAGAGTCTTGCAAAAAAAGCCATGTAGTAACGCACGCAAAAGCAGCCTCGTGGTTGCTGGGCTCATGCTAACTTAGCGATGTCGACCATGTCCCTATCGGCCACGTGACACCCTCCCCATGGCCAGGTCGTAGCATATAGAAAAACAGACTGCAAACCTAAGCAGAGTCAACAAGTGCGTGAAAAAGAGCCAAATTGGGAAATTTCCAAAATTCCAATTTAAAATGTTTTTGAGGCGAGTCTGAAAAATTCATCAGATTACGTGAACTGAGGAATGCTATTAATTCCAAAAAGTCATCCCTGTCATTCGGAGTAAAGAGGGACGCCATCCAGTTAAGCAGATCGAAGGAACGCACGTGCTCCTCATAATCCGATGCTTCCAGGAGCATCTCCGGGCAACTTGCATGATACTCAATGAAACTCCGCTGCAAGAGGTGCTGTGCAGCCTCACAGGTATTCTAATCCGCTAACACTCCCAAGTGCAGCCGCACGCATCAAACAGTCGGTCCAGAACAGGCCTGCTCATGGGCCAGTAGTGGACCCATTCACAGATCATAATCTGGGTCAGTGCCGGATGCATTGGAGAGGCATAAATCCAAGGCCCAATAGAAAGGGCACCGCCAGCAATAGAACACAGGTTGCACGCAAGTGAAGTAGGCGAAGCGAAAAGCAAGTCCATAACTCACTTTGAACATCGCCAATGGCAAACATCCAAAAAGTTGTTGCATTTGGTCACAGTACAGCTGCAACTGGCTGGCTCTGTGCAGTACCACAAGATGGGCAGCCATTGTGTAACAGTAGCAGAAGCACCAGCACGCCACATTCCAGCAAGAGGATCAATGGGAATCCTCTGAACGCTCTGGAAAAAATATAATGAATAAAGGGCGGTATTACTCCTAAAATCGTCAGAAAAGAGGACACAAGGCCGGAACCCACAAGTTGAAAAACATGAGCAAGGGCTTCAGTATCAGACGCATTAAATATTTGGTGTATTAATTCTCCAAAATGGAGTGGGAGATTTGTGTTTAGGAGTGAGTGTATCTCACTTTCAGTTCTCGCCACCTGCAATTCAAAGGTCTCTCGCGCTGATGTGAGAGACACTTCTTGTTGAAACAATAGCGCTTTGAGTCTGCTTAGTTTATTGAAATCTGTTTTCAAAATTGGAATGGAAGGCCAAAGCGGACTATCTACAATCCCACGCAGGGGTGGAAAAAAGACATTGCTGCAATAAGTAACCCATTGCGAAAATGTTACTATATACGGGTTGCCTGCCCGTAAGCCACAGCAGTCATGGTTATTCAAAATGAGATAACTGCCATTTGAAAGCAACATGACTGCTGAAATAATTGCTGGGACAGGCGTACTTTTCAAAATACAAGCTAAATTAGGTGCTGACATATTACAGGCGCCGTGCAACTAAACATATTTGCAAACTAGGGAATGTCCTACCGTGGAATCACACTCCTCCCCCGTTAGGACAACCTCCTTATCCGTGTGCTGACATCTGTACGTGAAAGGTAAGGACCACAATTCGTGAATAAAAACACTGCCCAGGGTCTCAAAGCGGCCAAGTCGGAAGTGTTTCATGCAAGAAGTGAACTGAAACAGTGAGAAGGGGAGTGAAATAACTCCATGTATTAACCACACAGCTGAATCAGTTTCTGCTACAGAAAAAGGTAACTGTTCTAATTGTTTTATATGTAACAGCGTGTAAGTCACGTCTTTTATGGACATGAATTTCTGTCTATCAGTCAAATTAAATGGTAAAGACAGAACAGAATATTCAAATAGTCCCATGGAACTTTTTCCATTTTGAGCGTTTGTAACATCCATGCAAACTGCATTACAGAGCACAATTGATTTTGACCATGATATAACACAGACACATCAGTCTGTACAATATAAAAAACAGATGATACAATATTATCTAAGGTGTAAATATTTAAGACAAAGTAGTAATGCTATTATCGACTACTGCAAGAACATTTTCCAAATTAGCTTTATCAATTTGGCGCAGACGTACTGCAGCTTCCATCTGCGATAGTTTCCATAATTCATCATACGCCTCATAAATGAATCGTTTCGATCTAGGCAATTTAGGGCCTTAAATAAAATCAGCCAGATTGATGTCACTCGACAAAAGGGACAGGTGGTGTTTCACTGACAAGAGTGTGGAGTGGAGTGGCTCAACCATTGCTGACACAATATCCCCACCGAATACGTGGTGACTGAATGAGAATGTGGGAAGCGTGGATCAGGTCTAATTTGTGTGAAGCCTGTCGTTGCGTTAAGAAAACGCAGTTGACACGCATTGGAACTCGTCGGCCACAACAACCATCCCAAAGGGTCGATGTCAGAAACATTTATCCTTCCACCCAACAGGGCAAACAATACATCAATCGTATAATTTGTGTGTGTACGCCACATATCATACTCAGCTAATGAAGGAATGGTAGGAACGTTCAAATTCTTAGCCGTAGCTAAACCAAAACAAGTAGTCTGCTGCACTGTGTCATTCAAACATTCAAAAAAAATGTCAGTCAGAATTAGACACGCACGATGCAGTGCTTCAACACCTTGGACTTGCCAATCTTTAGTGCCCCAAATGGATTTCAGATCAATGGTATCTTTCCAGTGTTCGTAACTATGTAAGGCCAAATCAGTCCTAAAGGAATTAGAATAAATCAATTTTGTGTGAGTCAACATACATTTAGATTGAAATGGCAATTTTATCTTATAGAAGTAGGACTCCGGATTGGACGCATTGTAATCTGAAAAGTATGTGAACTTATTCCGGAGAGTATCAGAACTCCCTTGTAAGGGAGTCGGACAATGTTCCCACTGGGTAAAATTAAAAATCGGTATTAACATGTTTGTTTTATGTAAGAAATTATGGCCATAATGTTAGGAACAGAATAAATCTGCATAATTGGCTGAATTCAAATACAAATCTTCAGCATCAAAAGCAGCATAATATTTAAATCAGAAAATAATGAATGGAGTGCCTGAACTTCCCAGTCGTCCGAGTGTATGTCCTGTGATACTACATCTCCTAGTGAAATACAGAACACATCTGAAATGTTCAGGACCTCTGTCGGACCATGGATATCGAATGCAACTTTATCCCAAACAATGCCATCAGCAACAGGGAAGGCCGAAATGTTCACGAGTGCCTGATCAATTTTCATGATATGAGATGATGTATGGGGAGCAAGAATTCCATCGACCGACTTCAAAGCAGACCGTTTCGGCAAATAATGACCATTGATGAGCAAGAAAAACAGTCACAAACCCATTCCACATGAAAAGGAAGAAAAGTGTGAACAATATCCAGATGTATGTCTAGGGAGGGACCAGGTAAGTCTTTTTGAACCAGGAGATTAAAAGACTGGTACGCGTCGGTTGAGTTCGGACAGATAAGGACGAAAATGATGAATCGTATGAGAAACTTGTACGATCCATGTAATAACCGCTTGATCCCAAGTGCAAAATCGGAGGCTGTGCAGCATCAGATAGAGGATGTATAGTACTGTAAGGAATGTCAACGAGGACCTCAAGAGGGGGAAAATCACACTCGGCGTCTGTATTGGAGGAAGAGGAAGGTACAACAGGCAAGACGTCAATAGAAGTTTCCAACTCCCCCTCCAAAACGCGGGTACTAGTCGAAGAAGTTGGAGCCATTAGGATTCAGCGAAACAGCTCGGCTGGAATACTGGGAGTCACACTATTCAGTGTCAGCCATATGGTGTAGCTTGACGTTGTCTATTGAAATAAATCTGTTGTCCTGGCGACCAGGCAAAGGAGGCAAAAATCACTCTTCGGGTACCCTTCGATCCAAGAACTGGAACAGGTGCACGATAAGAGGGACCAAATTCCTTTTTGTTCTCCAGCTTTTCTCGGACCAGATCACCAACTTTAAGAAGCCAGCCAGTAACAGGAATCAGCATCGCCGCTTCAGTGGACAAGGGTGAATGATCTGTAGCCAGTGCGTCACGGGTATTTTGTAGTTCCTGCAACATAGTAGAATGGTTATCTATGTCAAATGTTGCGGCAGCCGCCACAACGTCTAGACCAGGGATCTCCAACCGGTCGATCGCGAGCTACCAGTAGCTCGCCGACCCTCTGAGAGTAGCTTGCGCTGCTATTTTATTATTGAGACGTCATTTTAGAATGTTATTTTGTATCCCTTCATTGTCTTTCACAACTTTCAGCCCTTGCCTGCACGCACACAAACCAGCTGCTCTGATTGGCTGAAGTGAACTTAGCTGGGGCTGGGCGGGCTGAAGAACGTGACGTTTTTCCTCTTAGTCACACGTCACCTATCTTTTCCAGGCTGGCACCGTGCTTCTAATTTATTTTGCAATTGGGCCTCCCGGAGAAGGCGCTGCTGTGAGGTAAGTGGGCCCCTGACCGAACAGTAGCAGAGGCGGTAAAATCGACTCAGTGCATGCAAGACCCTTTCATTTGAACGGTGGCTGCCACTATGCTTTAGATCTGTCTTCGGTAATAAAGCGCATTGGCAGGCAACCATAAAATTAAAAGTCCTTTCAGACACTGGGCCGATACCATGGTGGCAGCCCATTGTAAAATGCAACGTTCTTGCCTGCACTAATCCGCTTTTACTGACTTTACCACGCTTTCATTTGTAGTTAGTGAAAGCGGATTAGTCAGTGAAAGTGCATGCAAGTACCTTTGATTTTAACATCGGCTGCCACCGTGCTTTACATCTGCATTAAGCAGGAATAAAGCGCGGTGGCAGCCGACGTTAACATCAAAGGTCCTTGCAGGCACTGACCATTATCATGGTGGTAGCCAATGTTAAATTCAAAGTGCTTGCCTGCACTGAACAGCTTCAAATTCATGCAAAGGCAAATATATAGCGCGGTGTAGTAATCAGTGAAAGCCTTTCACTGATTACTACACCGCTCTATATATTTGCCTTTGCATGACTGTGAAAGCTGTTTAAAGCAGGCCTGGTTTAGACTAGCATACACGGACCTTTGATTTTAACATCGGCTGCCACCGTGCTTAACCGACAGTAATAAAGCACAGTGGCACCCGGCGTTCAAATTGAAAGTCCTTGCATGCACTGTGCTGCTACTGCGCTTTTAATCTTCCTGCCTTTATTAAAGCACAGTGGCAGGCAACACAAAAATCCAAGGTGCTTGCCTGCACTGAACTGCTTTCACAGTCATGCAAAGGCAATATATAGTGCGGTGTAGTAATCAGTGAAAGGCTTTCACTAGGGCGGTGCGACCGGTGCCACCGCACCGGGTGCTGGCATCCTGGGGGCGCCATGCTTGCAAGTTTATTGTTTTTAAAGCACCTGCTGCCGCGTTCCTTTGCTCCGGCAATTACCAGGCCTCACAAAAATGTAAAGTTAACTCTTGTGATTAATGTTCTTCGTGGAGAGAGATTAGAGTTTTGTATAGTTGATGTTTTGACTTATGTTAATGTAGTGCAGAGGGTTAATGTGTCTGCTGCAAAACACGTGTACCATGTAGATTACAGAGTGCATATAATGTAAATAGATCAGCAGGTTACTGCTTTTAAAAGAGACATCCTTTTGTTCCTTGCAATTGATAACTTAAAGTCCTAATATAGAATAATGTGGTATTAACTTTCATCATAGAGTTGCATACACACTGCAAAGTATACATTAAAGTATAGATTAATGTTGCCAATCCGGTTACTTTGGGTAGAAATCGATTCTTTTTATTAAAGAAAACTCCCAACCATGCTGTTTCTTTTTCGACTCTGAGTTTGTGCTTCTCCACACCAAGCACTACTAAACTATACGGCCTACCAGTATGGATGACATGTGACTCCTACACTTTGTCCTTTGGCTTATGTAACATTTCCTATAAAAAACTAGTTACTTACCTGTACACTATGGTTCTCCAGTATTATCTTTCATATATTCACATGCTTGTATCTTCCCCGTCGTCATGGTCAGAGTCTCACGGTAACAGTATGACCACAGCAGTATAAGAAAAACTGCATAGCAAAATCCCATAGGGAATCATCTTATTTAGTAACCAAACCTCATCATTATGTGGTCCAATACTCAGCCAATCGGCTGCTAGCCCTGCCCTCACACTCCCCAGCAGAGCCTTCCTGCCTCAGATTTCCAGCCCCGAGTGCGAGACTAAAACACTGCTAGAAACAAGGAGGTTCTGCCTGAGAAATGAGGAGGTGGGCGGGCCGCATGTGAATCTATGAAAGATAATACTGGAGAACCATAGTGTACAGGTAAGTAACTCGTTTTTTCTCCAGTATTGAATCTTTCATAGATTCACATGCTTGTATCAGAATAGCAAGCAGTACTTGTCCCAAATTGCCTTTCCAGGCTAGAACCCCCAATAACCGTGGACTCTGCTCTTTTGGATAGAATGTTAACATACATTGCAGCATTTGAAAAATTTGTGTAAATATACATATATCTGTACATACATACATCGTCATAATCCATGATAAATACCTTAATGAAATAGGTGCCGTAGAACTGCTTGTCCCACTGCTGCATCCTTTTTCCATGCTGTGTCCAGACAATAATGTCTCGTAAAGGTGTGCGCATTCTTCCATGTCGCAGCTCTACAAATGTCTGGCAATGGCTCCCTGCAAATAGAGCCGTAGAAGTTGCCATCTTCCTTGTGGAGTGCGCACGTACTTTGGTTTGCAAAGGTTTTCCAGCTTTGACATGACACAAGGATATTGCTGAAGATATCCACCTCGAGATACTAGATCTAGAAAGTGCCACACCTTTCTTGGGGCCAGCAAAGGCTACGAAAAGTTGATTTGTCTTTCTGAATGATTAGGTCTTATCGATGTAAAATTTGAGACATCGTTTGATGTCTAAAGAGTGCAACGCTCTTTCTGCCGCTGTTGACGGGTCTTTAAAAAATGTAGGCAAAACTACTGGTTCATTCAGATGAAAGCTGGAGGAGACTTTAGGAATAAATTTGGGGTTCGTCCTCAGAATCACTCTGTCCTGCCTGAATTGGAGGAATGGTTCTGCAATTGAGAAAGCTTGGATCTCGCTGACCCTTCTTGCCGACGTGAGCGCTAATAGTAACGCTGTCTTCCATGAGACAAATTGTAATTCCGCCTTATGGATTGGCTCAAATGGCGGTTTCATTAGCTGTGCAAGAACTGTATTAAGCTGCCAAGGAACTACTGGTCTTCGAACTGGAGGGAACATTCTGAAGAGCCCTCTGAGGAATTCTTTAATAACTCTTTGGGACCAAAGGGATGGTCGGTCAGGAACTCCTGTGTACCTTGAAATAGCGGCTAGGTGTACTTTTATGGACATATGAGAGAGTCCAGATTTGGCCAATGTCAACAGATATGGAAGAATCTGATCAGACGAGACTCGAAATGGATGTAAATCGTTAGATGCACACCACTAACAAAATCTTTTCCATTTAGCCGAATATGTTTTGTTTGAGGAGACTGCCCGGGATCGTGAGAGAATCTCTCTGCACTTCTGAGGGATCTTTAACAGGTGGAACTCATGCTCGTGAGGTTCCATGCTGACAAGCTCAGCGATTTCAAATTTGGATGCAGTATCTGTCCGTTGTTCATAGTTATCAGATCCTGCACTAATGGGAACTGTATCCTGGGTGTCACTGAGAGTCTGAGAAGTTCTGAGAACCACGCTTGTCTTGGCCACGCTGGGGCAATCAGAATCAGATGGCACGGCTCTGATTTCATCTTTCTTAAGACTTTCAATATTAGAGGAAAGGGGGGAAATGCATACGCAAAGATCCCCGTCCAGCACAGCTGTAGCGCATTGCCCCACGATCCTTTCTGCGGAAACCTGCTTGCAAAGTTTTTGCATTTCGAATTGTGGCGATCCGCGAACAAGTCTAGCCTAGGAGTGCCCCATGCCTTGAAAACTTTGGAAAGGTGCTTCCGATTCAGTTCCCACTCGTGAGAGATCTCGGAAGATCTGCTCAGGATATCCGCTCTTGTGTTGTCTACCCCTGCAACATGCTGCACTTGAAGCGAGATGTTGTGAGCTAGAAGCCATTTCCAAATGTCTTGTGCTTCCTTTGACAGAAGTTTCGACTTTGTACCCCCTTGTTTTAGAAGGTAAAACATAGACGTTGAGCTGTCTGTCTTCACAAGAACCGTAGATCCGTGAATCTTGGGAAGAAAAGCCTTGAGTCCCAAGAACACGGCCCTTAGTTCCAGTAAGTTGATGTGGAGCTGCGTTTCGGACTTTGACCAGTGGCCCTGAATTTCGAGCTCCTGGAGATGCGCTCCCCAACCTTGAAGTGAAGCATCCGTCATCATTACGAAACTGTAGCTCTGTGATTCGAAAGTCAGTCCTTCCGCTAAATGATCCCTGATCTTCCACCTTGACAGGGCGTTTCGGATCCGAGGAGTGATCACTATTCGATCCTCGAAGGATCCCTGCGACTGAAGCCATTGCTTGTCTAGCAGTTCTTGTATAGGTCTCATGCGGAACCTGCAATTTGGAAGTAGGGGGATACAAGAGGACATCATCCCCAACAATGACTTTTAGATTCTTACTGAAACAGACTTTTTTATTTGCAATTGTGTTGTCAACTGTATGATCTTTTGAATACGCTCCTCTGATGGATAAGCCTTGCCCTCCTCCGTGCAAATTAGAGCTCCCAGAAATTGAAGGGACTGTGATGGTCTGAGATGTGATTTTTCTAGGTTGACTCTGAGACCTAGCTGATTGAAAAGATCCATGCAAACTTGAAGAGAGTGTTGGGTGTCTCTGAACGAACCTCCTTTTATGAGCCAATCGTCCAGATAAGGAAAAATCTGGTGACCTTGGAGTCTTAGGTGCGCCGCTATTGGCGCCATACACTTTGTAAAGATTCTCGGCGCCGACTTTATTATTATTTTTTTTTTAAACATAGTTTATTGGTTTTTGCACAGTCACATATAAAACCTTGCACAATTCGTTTCACCATACTGTCTGCAAAATAATCGCACGCCTCCCCACCACTTATACAACCCCCTAAGGCAGGTTCGTAAAATTCCCTCCCGGACTATACAGTGCAGAAAACCAATCATCTACATAATCAAAACTCTACCCTGAACCCCGAACAACACTTCTAGATTCCCTCCCCCTCCCTCAATCCTCCTCACCAAGGCATGCGACAACCACTGCCCTCTATTGACGTACAGCCCAAGGAATACCAATGCGTCAAGTTACGTGATGTACCTAGTTTGCTCCGGTGGGACTCCCTCACCCCCGGGGCGGTCTTCATCCTCCGCCCCTGGTTCAGAATCTCGCAGTGCCTGCACTAGCACCTCCCACGCACCTGCAGCCTCTAGCGCCTTGTCGTCGCCGCGTCTATGAGCCGATTGATACCGCAGCGCACCCTCGCTGGTGGCCCATTTAAGAAGCTCCCCCTTCCACCGTCTGCTAGTGGGCCCCCCCGTTGCCTTCCACCGCTTCGTAATTTCTCGTTTCGCTAAAATAAGGCCCATGTCTACGAATTTGCTCGTGATTTTAGTTTTGGGCGTGTGCGGAAACCAGTGCAGTATGCTAGCAGCCATATCAAACTCCAGTCCCCTCTCTGTTATCTCATTCAGGGTATCTCCCACCTCTGTCCAGTAAGGCCCCAGCACTGGGCAAGACCACAGCATGTGAGCCAGTTCCACCCCCGTTCTCAGGCATCTGGGACATGCGGCCTCCTCAACTTTAAAATATTTCTGGATTTTCCCCGGCGTCAGGTATGCTCTGTGGAGTATGTAGAATTGCACCAGTTGGAATCTTGCGTTTCTCGTGCTCTTCCAAGCCCGTCTCACTAATTGTGCCCAGGTCGTCTCAGGGATAGCCCTGCCTAGGTCACCCTCCCATTTCCCCCGAAGTTCAGCCAGCGGCTGAAGGTTTTCAAGGAGCATTCTAGAGTATAGGCACGTGACCGCCTTAACAGTCCCTGCTGCCATCATAGCATACTGGCAGGCCATCGACGTTTTAGGCTCCAGCAGCCCCTCCCTCCAATGTGCCTGGATCGCCCTGGTAATCGCTGCATGTAACAGGAAGCCTCCCCTAGGCAGTTCAAACCGCTCTTGAAGAGTCTGGTAGGGCAACAGGACCCCGTTTTCATAAAGGTCTCCCACCACCTGCAGTCCCGCTTCTTCCCAAAGTTGTAGTGGCGACCAGTCTCCGCCATGTGGCAACGCCGTCAACATCCCTAATGGCATCTCCGGCGCGTACGGATGCACCACCCCCGCACGTCTCTGGGATCGATTCCAGCAGAGTCTAAAGGTTAACTCCTCCGTGAGGAGGTCCCGGGCGTCCAGCCGCTGCTGCAGGGTAATGTAAGAAAGGACGTGGCGTGGCGTTCCCCCCTCTCGTCCGGCCTCTGGGCCGCGGAATACCCTCGCCACATTTTGGGTGAAGACCTGCAATTGCGCCGCCAAGTAATATAGCTCAAAGTCAGGGACCGCCAGTCCTCCTTCACTCTTGGGCCGAATAAGCGTTGCGAGCGCCACTCTGCGCCTGCCCGTACCCCACAGAAAGGACACCACCATCGATTTCAGCAACCGGAACGTGGAGTTGGGTATCCACACCGGAAGCGTCCTAAAATAGTACAAGAAACGAGGGAGTGCCACCATTTTCAGGAGGGAGATGCGGCCCGTCACTGATAGTGGGAGGGTGGCCCAAAAGGCCATGCTCCCCTTCAAGGCCCGTACGCCGCGGCCCACATTCCCCTCCAAAATATCTGCCATCGTATGATAAATATGTACCCCTAGATACCTCAGACAGGTGTGCTCCCAGCGGACCACTCGAGCCAACTCCGGCCTAGCCTCCCCCTGTCGCACCGGGAATAGGCACGTCTTAGTCCAGTTAACTCGTAACCCTGATATGTCCCCAAACTCCGATAGTAAGCTCTCCGCCCCCGTCAATGCACCGCCAGCGTCTTCGAGGAATAACAAAAGGTCGTCAGCATAAAGCGAAATATACTGTCGCCCGTCTCTGCCATCTAAGCCCCCATAGTACCGGCCCGTCCGGAACTTAGCCGCAAGGGGCTCCACCGCCAAGGCGAACAGCAGCGGGGATAACGGGCAACCCTGTCTCGTCCCCCGCTCAACTGGATATCTCGGTGAGACCAAGGACCCCGCTCGCACTCTCGCCACTGCCGAAGTATATAATACTTTTGTCCATTGGAGGTAGCCATCCCCTAATCCAAACCTCCGCAATACCTTATACAAATATCCCCATTCTAAGCTATCAAAAGCCTTCTCGATATCCACCGAGAGTACCATAGGCTGCGGTGCTTCTGGGTGATCATCGTCCAGCAACCGCACCAGTCTCCGGATGTTCGCAGTCGTGTTGCGCTGTGGTATGAAACCAGTTTGGTCCTCATGGACCAGGGTGGACATATATTGTAGTAACCGGGATGCCAGTACGCTGCTCAATATTTTATAGTCGGTGGATAACATCGACAAAGGCCTATACGAGGCCACATGCTCACTCCCCCTACCCGGCTTCAATAACGGGATCACTAGTGCCTCGCGCATCGATTGGGGTAGCCGTCCTAGTGATCTGGCCTCCCTATAGACGTCCTGGAGCCTCGGAACCAGCAAGTCAGCGTATTTCCCGTAAAATTCTACGGGCAATCCGTCTAACCCCGGTGTCTTGTTGCGTGCCATGCGCTTGATGGCAGCTCGTATTTCACCCGGTTCTACGTCCTTGCCCAAATCCAAAGCCTGCTCTCGATCCAATCCCGGCAGCGTGACCTCAGCCAGGAAAGTGTCACCGGTAGGGTCCCCATCCTCGAGTCTGCTCTTATAGAGCGTTTCATAGTAGCGCCTCGGCGCCGACTTTAGTCCGAAAGGCAATACTTTGAATTGGTAATGACGCCCCGCCACCATGAAGCGTAGAAATTTTCTGTGGTTTATGTGGATTGGGACGTGAAAATAAGCATCTAAGAGGTCCAGGGATGCCAAATAATCTCCTCTGCCAATCAGGAGAAGTATTTCCTGCAGGGAGAGCATTCAAAATGATTTCTTTTGGATGAATTTGTTGAGACCTCTCAGGTCCATTACCTGCCTCCATTTTGATGTGTCTTTCTTCTTTATGAGAAAGAAATGCGAGTAATAGCCTTTCCCGCGTTGAAGCCGCGGAACTTCTTCTATCGCCTCCTTTTGTAGTAACGCTAAAACTTCTGCCTTGAGGGCTGATAGATGTTCTTGTCTCCTGTGTATAGGAGGCTGATTTGGAGGCTTTTGTACGAACTCCAGAGTATGGCCATGTTGAATCACATCTAAAACCCATCTGTCTGTTGTTATTGACAGCCAAGCTGGGTAAAATGAAGTCAGGTAATGCCTGCTGCTTCTCGGACAAGTGGCGGATGTGTTGATGAAGTCATTGTCGTCGATTGGATTGCTGCGATTTCCCTCTTGCAGATGATCTTCCCCTGGACTGTTGCTGATAGTTGTTTGAGGATCGAAATTGTTGATTGTTTGAGTATTGGCGATATCCCTGCTGATTGTATGGCTTATATCTATTCGATTGAAACGAGGATCTCTGTGTAAATTGTCCTCGGGATCCTCTCCTCCGAAAGGACTGAAACCTGCCCTGTTGAAGAGATCCCAGCGCCCTCGCTGTATCTGTGTCAGTTTTAATGCTTTGGAGGGCATCATCTACATGCTTTCCGAACAGGTTCTCTCCGTCAAATTGTGAGGATTCGGGATCTAAGGCGCCTACCTAGTGTCTAAACACTACAAGTCCCAGCAGCCCCGGAACCAGGAAGTGGGCGTCTATAAGAGGACGTCACGCACGGCAGAAGGCGTGCGTTATTTTGAAACCGAGAATCCTATTACCGCCTTTTCGGAACTTGGCGTCCAGGCGGGAATGGTGATTGGAGCACAGAGGAAGGTGAACCGGAGGACTCCACTTTCCCCGTCCCTCGGAGCTTGGCGTCCAGGCGGGGAGCGTAATTGGAGGAGTCGCGGCTACAGAGGAGGAAGCAGGTGAGAGGTAGTAGCGGAGCATGGCTGAGCTCACTGTCCTTCACCTGCCCGATCCTCGCAGACTTCTAGACCCGCCTTCCCTTTCAGACACAGGCAAAGGCTCGGACGAGCCTTTTCGAATCGCGCTGAAAAGAGCGCGTTTGTATTTCCAGCTCGGAGGAGCTTTGCATTTCCAGCTCGGAGGAGCTTAACTTTGCAGAACAGCGCGGAGAGAGCGCGATATTGTTTCCAGCTCGGAGGAGCTTAACTTTGCAGAACAGCGCAGAGAGCGCGATATTGTTTCCAGCTGGGAGGAGCTCACCGGTGGTGGCAGCGCTGGGGAAGCGCGACACTGGGGTCTGAGTTCAAAGGAGCTAGCCATGTCAGGCAGCGCTGAGAGATCGCGACTAGTAGGATACTTAGCTCAGTGAAGCTAACTCTAACACTCAGCGCTGGAAGAGCGCCATACGCCTTAGAGGAGCGAGACATTGGGCTTGTCTAAGGAGCACTAGCTAGGGAGATACCTCACCAGAACCTAGCGTGTTGATACTCACCGGGTGAAGGAGAGCTACATCGTAGGGACTCCAGGCGGCGGTGCTTTCACCGTGGAAGCCTACTTTTGGTTGTCTTTTGTCATATACCCTAAGGAGGGGGCTAACTCACTCGTAGCTGGGGTCTGATGTAAGATCCATGCTTGAATAGCAAGGGGGACAAACGCAAGAGGGCAAGGTGTTTGGTTCACAGGAGGGCTCAAACATATCCAATGTGAGGAGTCTGGTGTGGTGTACGACTGTGAGTGGAATCACAGGATGTGAGGTCCACGCCCTCAGTAACTATAGTAACCACCTGTACTAGTAAGACTGTGATCTTTGGGATTTGGCGGGCTGGAAAAGCAGGCAAGGAGGCCGTATATAGTGTGCAATAGTCTACTTTATTGAGTTCAAGGTACGGTGGGCAACAGGATAGAATGCGGGTCTTCTGCCGGAGGGGTTGGAATCGATGAGGGATCCCGTCGGTTGCGGTCGTCGTCACCGAAGGTCTTCTGCTGTCCAAGTCGCCAACGTTGGTCCCAAGAAGGGGAATGGACGAACACCTCGGAGGGCAGTGAGACAAAAACACAGAAGGAGCCGTTAGACCTGCGGACAGTCTATGCCGCTGCCGTAACCTTCACCGAGGAGTGATAAAGAGGAGAGGTTGTGAGGAGAAGGGACAAGGAGAAAGAGGGACAAGTCGAGAAAAGGGGTGTTCGGAAAGGGGGTTCGAGGGGGATACTATGTACAAAGCGTGAGGTGCTGTACAATGGATACTGGGAGATCTTACTAGGGTGCAGGGGTGCTAACAGGAGAGAGAGTATATACATCTATGTACATGGAACCCCAAGGTACACACGGGTGCTTTAGAGTACTATACTGGAAGGAAACTGGTACTCACGGGCTCCGCCGTAACTCTCATCCGAGTTACGGCCGCTCTTCAGCCTCCTCCGGGGGACTCCACCAGTCTTCCGACCACTCTTCTGGTTCACCGCTCTCGTCCTCTCCTTTCGTCGTATCTCCTGCCGGACTCTCCTTCCACGATCCTTCGACGACCTCTGCTTCCTGTCTTCCGGCTTTTCTATTCCCGGCGGGGAACGGGTAGGAGGGACTTCCGGGAATCAGGGGTTGTCCTTCCGGTGGTCCGTTGTTCGTGATTGGCTCCTGTAAGAGAAAGAGGGGCGGGGTTCCTGTGGTCACCGGGGCTGTGGATGAAAGCTGGGATGGACTGTCTGAACAGGGAGGATTGAGCGGAAAAGATTCCCGGGACAGGGTAAGGAGGGGGGGCCCGATCTGAGGTAGGGGGTCTTCGTTACAAAGACCTAAAGAGAGTAGACTGTTAATAGTTGTTATTTGTTATGTTTTGTCTTTTCAGAATCTTGTCCCTGCTGACCCTTCCCCCCATCCTTTCTCTCGCCTAATCACCTCTGGGCTCTGTAACCCTTGGTTGGAGTCCGGGGAGATCAGGAGGTGGACCTCTATAGCATCGCCCGGATCCTGAGGAGTTCTGCCACCTGACACAAATGGCATGTCCACTATTTTAGCCTGCACCTCCGGTCTAAACGAAGTAGCCTTCAGCCATCCTTGTCTTCGCAGGGCTACTGCACCTGCCATTTGTCGAAATGCCACTGAGGACAAATCCATAGCGATGTCTATGGATTCCGAGGCCACCCTAGCCCAATCCTTCAGAATAGCAGCCGCTTCTTCTTTTTTATCCTCTGGAAGATGGGCGAGTAAAGATGCTATATCGCACCACATCTGCCTATTGAATCTGCTGATGAGGGCTAACGCATTGGAAGCCTTTATGGAAGACGCTGCCATCACCACAAAGCGCTTCCCTGCGCCATCCATTCGTCTTCCGTCTTTGTCCGGGGGAACTGCCGATGTAGAAACCAGATTTTTTGAGTTCCTTTGGGCGGCCTGCGTCACCACAGATTCTGGTTGTGGATGACCAATCAAACAGGCCGGAGACGATTCTGGGGCTCTATATTTCTTGTCTATTCGAGGAACTGAAGCAGCCACTGAAGCCGGGTTCCTCGTTTTTTTCAATCCTTCCTCCCAAATATGAACGATTATCGGTATGGACCGAATAGATTTGCGTGACTCCTCCTTAAAGTCATAGAGGAAACAATCGGCTTCCTGAACTGGAAGTGGAAGCTCAAAGCGTTGTGACGCTTTCTCCATGATATCATGGAAACCTCCTATATCTTGCGGCGGAGAGTGCGCCGGTGTCGGAGATGGAGACGGAGTAGTTGGGAGAATATATTGGTCCCATTCATCGTCAACCTGCGTATCTTGAAGAAGTTCTCCTTCTTCCGGTTGATCGGCGTCACTGTCTTCCAAATCGTCTCTAATTGTCACAATTGGTGGAGATCGTATCTTTTGAGAGGTAGTTTTAGGAGAGGAATGAGGTGGTTGTACTTGTGCAGGCTTATCTGCCGTCTGTGGCGCTTGAGAGTTAGCGTCAGGGAAACGCCGATAGTAGTCATTTATCATCAGCCGCAAGTCAGTCACTAAGGAAACCGGCATTGAGATAGAGTCCTCTCTACTAGTAGGCTGAGGCTCTTCCTCTTCCTCGTAGTCATAAGACTGCTGAAATGACTCATATCTTCGTGAATCCCGTGGAGGGCGATCTTGAAAAGAGAAGACTTCCTGAACCTCATGATATTCCTCCTCATCCGTTTCCTGACTCTTAATCCGAAGTTGGGACCGACTATAAGCCACTCCTGAAGACTCTTCATCTTCTGACTGCAAATCTAGTAGACTGGAAGGAGGAAGCGGAGAAATCTTCGTCCAGGCCATAAAATCTGTAGATTTAGTCTTCTTCGTCGATGAGCCCGTTGACGACGGAATAGACTTCAACGTTATTTACTTTACTTTGGGAGATTTAAAAGCTGCCGTCGACGGAGCTCCCGTCGACGGAGATCTCGTCGACGTGGAAAGCTGTATTATCGTCGACATAGTGCTCGTCGACATAGTAGTCGTCGACGACGAAGTCTTCGCCCACGAAGATAATGGGGCGGTCGACGAGACTCCCGTCGACGAGATCGTCAACGAGCTTTTCTTCGACGACGAGGTCTTAGTCGTCGCCGTACGATGCTGCTGTCGTCGTCGAAATGGTAGACGTCGTCGTCGTTTTAAACCAATCACAGCCGGCGACGCCCCAATTTTCGTCGACGGAGCTGAGGAGACTTCTCTAGACACTGTAGATTTTTTAAGAGGAGTATGAGGTAATGAAGACGAAGGAGCCCCTTTGTCTTTTGTCTTTTGCTTTTTTAGCTCTGTATCATCTTCCGAAGTCGAAGATTTCCTCTTTTTTGAAGACTTAGATTCCTTTTCAGAGTCAGATTCGGAAGTGACCTTCTTCTTTTGAAGCCACAGCAGAAGACGTGTCTCCCTGTCACGCAGGGTTTTCGCAGAAAAAGTTCTGCAATGCTTACAGTCTTTAGGCACATGTTTTGGGTGCAGACAATATAAGCAGTCCTTGTGGGGGTCTTCAGAAAACAATCTAGGTTCTCCACAGGATCTGCAGGGCCTGAAGAGCCTCTTTTTAGAGCGTTCGGCCATAGTAAGCAAGAAAATATGAAGCACAGTACCTCAATCCAGCAAAGAGAAGGAAATTCTAGATGAACAAGAGGTCAAAAGTTCACACAGGAACAAAACTGAGCAAAGCTCAGGGAGACTCCTCCTCACACGAAGGCGGTTGGAAATCTGAGGCAGGAAGGCTCTGCTGGGGAGTGTGAGGGCAGGGCTAGCAGCCGGTTGGCTGAGTCTTGGACCACATAATGATGAGGTTTGGTTACCAAATAAGATGATTCCCTATGGGATTTTGCTATGCAGTTTTTCTTATACTGCTGTGGTCATTCTGTTACCGTGAGACTCCCACCATGATGACGGGGAAGATACAAGCATGTGAATCTATGAAAGATTCAATTCTGGAGAAGCTGATTTACAAACCTATGTTTGATTGTCTCTGTGTAATGTATGTTTGATTGTCTCTGTGTAATGTGTGTGTGATGCAAAGTGCTCTGACATTCTTTACTGGTATGAGTGGCGCTATATAACTAATTCAATGCATCTGAGAGAGAGTGGTTATGGAGACTTGGTCACTGTTAAAGGGTGCTAGTGAGAGATACATGTGGTGGAGGTGGTCATGGGGGGGGCGCCAACTAACCTTGTCGCACCGGGCGTCACCAGTGCTAAAGCTGGCCCTGGCTTTCACTGATTACTACACCACGCTATATATTTGCCTTTGCATGACTGTGAAAGCTGTTCAGACTCGGAGCATGCACGGACCTTTCATTTTAACACTGGCTGCCACCGTGCTTTACATCTGCCTTAACAGTAATAAAGCACAGTGGCAGCTGACGACCAAATTAAAAGTCCTTGCATGTACTGTGCTGCTACCGCCAGGGCCGGCTCTAGTGCGGCGTGACCTATGTCACCTGGTGCTGACTTCGTGTGGGGGCGCCAATATTATAAAAAAAGCACCTGCTGCGACGTTCCTGGCCTCCAGCAAATTTCAGCCAACAATAAAAATGTCAAACTGGGTGATGAATGTACTTACTGGAAGAGAGAGAGAGAGAGAGAGAGAGAGAGAGAGAGAGAGAGAGAGAGAGAGAGAGAGAGAGAGATAGATTGTGTAATAATCTGTAAACTTGCAAAGGAGGTTATTACTCACCGTAGGGTAGCACAGAGGGTTAATATGCCTGCTGCAAAGAAGGTGCAGATCACAAAGTGCATATACAACGTAATGTAAATAGGTCAGTGGGTTACTACTTTTGTCCCATAGACCATATTGTTGCTAGCACTTTATGAGTTCAAATCCTATTGTAGAACAGTGAGCAAGTAACTGTTATCAAAGAGCCACATGAAAACAGCAAGCTATAGGCTGGCTGGGCCGTTATTATTTCCCCCAGTTGTTCATTTGGGTAGAAATAAATTATTTTTAGAATCTCCCAGCCATGGTGTTAGGTTTTAAATTCTATGTTTCTGCCTCTCCTGACCAACCACTCTTAAAACTATCCTGCCTACCAGTATGGATGACCTGTGACTCCTTTACCTTCTTGTCCTCTGTCTTATCTGTAACATTTCACTGATTGATTGTCTCTGTGTAATCTGTGTGATGTAAAGTGTTCTGACACCTTACACTGGAAGGAGTGGTGCTCTAAAACTACTTAAATGCATCTGAGAGAGAGTGCTTATGGAGGCTTGAAGGGCAATGTTAAAGGATGGTTATGAAGGAATCTGTAACGGAGGTGGTCACTGAGGGCGCCAACAAGCATTGTCGCACTGGGCACCAACAGCGCTAAAGCCAGCGCTGGCTACCGCGTTTTACATCTTTCTGCCTTTAATAAAGTACAGTGGCAGCCAACACAAAAATCCAAGGCGCTTGCCTGCACTGAACTGCTTTCACAGTCATGCAAAGGCAAATATATTGCGCAGTGTAGTAATCAGTGAAAGCCTTTCACTGATTACTACATCGCGGCATATTTGCCTTTGTGTAGTAGAGTGCAAGCAGTTCAGAGCATGCAAGGATCTTAGATGCTAACGTCGACTGCCACCACGCTTTACATCCTCATTCAATAGTAAGGCGCGGTGGCAGCCGAGGTTGAAATCAAAGGGCCTCATGCACTGGGCCACATTTGTGTAATTAAAATGCGGTGCACTTTGGAAATGAAGGTCAGACTGGGGCCAACTAGAACAGTATTCGCACTTTCAGCATTACTGAAAGTACATGTCTTTGAAAAAAGTAAGGTTTGTGCCTCTTCCTTTGCAAATTTTCCTTCTGCTACACATGTGTCAACAGGCAGAAGCAGGACGTCACCATTAAAATAACGGGTCCCTTTGATGGGTTTTGTCTTATACTTCTGTGCGTTTTAAATCCCAGACTGCCAAATTGGGAAATTAAATCCAAAGAAAGGAAGAATGTCAGAAGGGAAAATACATTTTTACTTACCAAACCCCTACTTTTGCAGTAAGGCACCAGCTCTCTCGATTAAGTTTATGTAGGTAGGAGACCCATCAAACATTTTGTTAGAGGTGGGCGAACTAAAAAATTAACAGGTAGAGCAGAATGGTTTTTGAGATGATGAAGACAAGTAAAATACATTCAAATATGCACTGGCGGCCCTCGACATTTTGAGCAAGTGCAGTACCATCTCTAGGATTGTACACAGAGTCACAGAGAGATTGATGCACACATATTCAAAAAAACTTTTTTGAAGAGGTTGACACCTGTGTGCCTTAGGGGTATGTAGCGATTGCGCACAGTGGGCAGCTGTTAGTGAATGGCTTTTGAGAAAATGGGTATGTGCTCAGTGTGTAGGACAGGACGGTGCAGAGAAAATGCTGGCATCAGAAATCTGTGCAGTGCAGCACGAAGTGTGAGAACATATTTGAGCTAAACGAAAACTAGACTGCAAAGTAAACCATTGTAAAGTAGACAACATTTTGATAAAATAAAAAGCTGCTAAAAGAGTGGAGTTGGATTACTGGAAGTAGAAGGCTAGGCAGAGAGTGCAAGGCTTAGCAGACAATGTGTTGCTGAACAGAGTGAAGAACTATGCATTTTCTGAAAATGGACTATGCAGAGTTGAAGCATGTATTATAATTGAGTGAAGTGCTTTATACTGAAACTAGGGTTGCCAACTTTCCAAATGCCGGCCATTTGTTGCTGTTTTAATAGTCTGCAAATGCCTAAGCGTGAAAGAAAATCATATGTATTTATTTGTAACAACTTTTCTCCCTTTGTTTACTTATTTGATAATAAACAAAGGGGAGGCCTTTTGTTGCAGCATTTTGTCTATTTTAGCGCCTACTAATCCAATGTGTGGCTGTTAGAAATTGGATTTTTGGTCGGCTAGGACATGTGCCAAAGTCGGGCAGAAACCACCACTCTAGTCATGATAAGGGAGTTACACTCCTAAAATAACCCCTGCTCACCCCCTTGGTAGCTCGGCACGAGCAGTCATGCTTATCTTAGAGGCAGTGTGTAAAGCGTTTACACATAACCAACAGTAATACAGTGGTAAGCACTACAAAAGGACACCACACTAGTTTAGAAAAATATCCAATATTTTTGTATACTTAAGACAAGACCAAAAATGATAAAAAGCCACAATATAGTACTTAAAAATCTTCAGTTATCAAAATTTGCTTGAAAAACAGTTCCTTGATGTCGATAGCTCTGTCCGGAGCTATCGCGGCGTCGTGAATAAACAAATCCAACCAGTTCTGGCTGACCGCAGCATTGCAGGCCAGCTGCGGTGTCGGGAAGACCCGCAAACAGTACCTTTTAGAAATGCAGGGCGTCGCCGACGTCTCTTTGAGCTTCCGAAAGCACGGCGTCCGCAGGTGTCGGTTCCAGAGGTCGGTGCAGGAGTCGTCGGGGCCCTTGAAGTCACACGCATTGCAGATCGAACTCCTCTCTGATGAAGTCAGGAGCGTTGGCTTTGGCAGGCATCGAGTGCTGCGGTGCGAAGTGCAGTGGTGCGGTGCCCTCAGGTCGCGGTGCGAGCAGTGTCTCGGTGGCGGTGTCCGATGGCATCGTCGGTGAGACCAGGGTCGCGTGCGAAGTGAAGGCTGTGCTCGTCGCAGTGCTGGCAGGTCGCGGTGCAAGCAGCAGCAGCGGCGGCGTTGCTGAAGTGCTGACGTCGGCTGATGCACTGGAGTCGATGGCGCCGGTGTCGGTAGGCCAAGGCTGCGGTGCGGGATGAGGGCAGTGCCCTCGAACCACGGTGCAAGCAGCGGCGTAGGTTTCGGCATGGAGCAGCGGCGTCAGGGATACCAATGCATCGTCGTGAAGCAAGGCATTACGGAGTGCAGTGCCCACAGGTCGCGGTGCGAGCCGTGGCTCGGTGGCGGCGTCAGCAGGTGTCGTCGTAGAGACCAGGGTCACGGTGTGGTGTTGCAGAGGTGCCCTCTGTGGTGCCTTCAGGACGTCGTTGAGTTGCTTTTCTTCTGTTGCAGAACAAAACACGCAGTCCCCAGTGCTGAGGGCAGAAGTGCTTGAAGTCTTTGCTGTTCCTGAGACTTCATGAACAGGGGGCAAGCTCTACCTCAAGCCCTTGGAGAAACTCAGAAAGTAGATTACAGAAAGTTCAGCCCAGTCCTTTCACTGCCCAAGACAGAAGCAGCCACTGTAGGCCAACACTGCAAAGCACGCAGCAAAGTGGTAGGTCCTTCTCACAGCTTCTCCGGCTCTTCTTCTTGGCAGTCTTCTTGGTCAAAAGTGTTCTAAAGTTCAGGGGTCTGGGTCCCAATATTTATATCCCAAAATCCTTTGATCTCTTAGGCAGAGAGTGTCTGTGCCCAGCCAGAACCAGTTCTGCCTTTTCTGGTGTGACTTCCTGGCAGGAGGTGGAGACAGCATTGTCAGAGGCAGACCAGGCCCTTTGAGGCCCACTCCTGCTCCCCAGCCTTCTGACATCCGAAACCCAGACAGCCAATCCACATTCCAACAGAGGCACACGGGATGACTGAGCAAGAAAATATCTACTTTCTAAAAGTGGTATTTTGAAACACAGAATGTAACAAGCATTTACAATGCAATGGTCTCGGCATTGGTAAAGTTAGAGCTATTGGCATTGCTCATGACATTATTTTTGTTTATGTTTTTGTTTTTAAAACATTTAAAGAAACGGCATTGTTATTTACAATGTCAATAGCTTAATCTGTGTGTGGGTGCAAATGCAATAGGTCTCTCATTTGAGAGTGATTAAGCTATTGACATTGTAAATAACAATGCAGTTTCTTTAAATGTTTTAAAAACAAAAACATAAACAAAAATAATGTCATGAGCAATGCCAATAGCTCTAACTTTACCAATGCCGAGAACATTGCATTGTAAATGCTTGTTTTGGCCATTCCAGCCACTACTTTAATCAGGACCTGCCTCTTCAAAACGAAATGGAATGGAGCAGTACAAATGGGTCCAAAATTGTGCCCTACCTGCATTCAGCATCCTCAGACACCAGCATTCATTCAGGGCATACATGTTGGTGCACATGACACCATTCCTACCCATAACTATTGGGTAGAAATTAAATCCATTACATTCTCATGAAAGGCCCTTTAAGGAAGTCCACAGAAAACCTTCCCCCAACCACATGTTTAGATAGGTCTAGGGTCGTTTTGATCTCAGACTGACCCAGTACATTCATCCAGGAGTCAATGTACAATAACGTATTGGGCTTGGAACACACTGGGAAGTGCATTGACTGCCAGCTCAGCCTCCATCTACACTGAGGACTCCTTTATGAACAGGGAACCTTATGCCTTGAAGGCCTGTTGCACACCAGCAGTACGACAATTAATAATTACATTTTGAGTTATGTGTGTTACTGGAAATAAAGCATTTCAATAACATTATAAACATAAAACTTATTTGAAACATGGGCATAGGTGTTTACTAACATGATATTTGAAGCCCTGATTACTATAACCTAAGGGTAAACAACGTTTACCCCGAAACTTTTTAAATGCAGGGAATCACAACGCGGTCGTTACAACGACCGCATTGTGATTCCGCATACCATTACACCGCAAGTCGGAACAACGACTTGCGGGGGGGGGGGGGTTGTTTATTCACGACGCCGCGATAGCTCTGGACAGAGCTATCGACATCAAGGAACTGTTTTTCAAGCATATTTTGATAACTGAAGATTTTTAAAATCCAACACCTTCCCTAGTTTCCACACAGACTGGAGTTGGAATGGTAAATTATACTATTCCAACATCCAGCACCCCCCACCCCCCCCCCCCCCTGCACAAGTCGTTGTTCCGACTTGCGGAGTAATGGTATGCGAAATCACAACTCGGTCGTAACGACCGCGTTGTGATTCCCTGCAGGATAAAAGGCTGCGGAATAAAGTCATACATTCTAACCTAACATGTAGAAAGTCAAGTCTTTGTTTAGAACTCCATCTTCTTGAAGCTTCTAGAACGTCGAGAGAGCCATCTCCTAATAAGATAGGAAGTGAAGTTTCATCAGTCTTGCTTCTACTAGCCTGAAATATTTGCTATTAAACTCAAATGTACACGAAGATGGTCAGGGTCATACTCTGAATCTTTGCTATTGTGTGTGCTACTTTATTCCCGAGTACACGCAAATGGAAATGTTAATCACAGGCACATAGGATTTTTGGAGATTTGTGTCCCACAAGTAAAGATTGTGTGTCAGGACATTCTAAATTTAAGCGGAGTGTTCTACTTGGGGAAGGGTATTTTGGATCTATTTATGGACTTCGATAAAAAAACAAGATGTGCGCTTGTAAAGAAAGAACAACATCTAAGGATGCATTAGAAGCACTTTGGCATGAAACAGATAATACGCTGTTTGTAAACACTGTGCAGGCTTGAGTCGCCATCTAAAAGCCCATTTAACGGATGCTCCTATGATAATGCACCATGCAAAGGCATTAAAATATGTTATAGAAGAAAAAAATCATTATTTCTTTAAAATTATACTTTCAAAAACTCCCTTGCCAACAGGCTTCTCCATATGGCCAGCGATTCTGCAGCTATGTATATTTGGTGTACCAAATTGCAGATGCAGTTCAGGAAAGGTCTCAAATCCCATTTATTTAACAAGATTTATATAGCAACAGGTCGACCCAGAGGGGCAAGAGAGCGCTTTCATAGGTATCATAGTTTGACAGCTTTGTTTGGTCGTAATGTGTTCTTAATAGGAATGGAAATACCAAGATAAATAGCATGGAAAATGTTATCTTATGTTGCGATATGCATGCTATTAGTTCTTATGCTTCCAACAACCTCTGTTGTAGCAGTTGGCTAACATTAGAATGTGCGCCCTAAACCTGCCCTGAGTAGGACGGAGAGTACTGTGGGTGGAATATTCATGCATGGTACAGACTGCATACTGGTTTTATGGCTAAAGTGGACTTAAACGGTTACATGTTCTACCTTCGTGCAGAAGCAATTCCCAATAGTTGAGGAAGGGAAGATTCTTAATAACTGTTCTGTGACCATCATGCTCGGTATTTTGGTTGTCTTGTTGATCTCTTGAAATCACTATAAAATTAAAGATCATACACAAGAGAAAAGGATGTCTTCTTGAGTATATTTCCTCCTTTTGTGAAGCACTTCTAGCCACAGTTCCTCCATTCTGTAGAGGCATCTCATTTTGTTAAGTTTTGGCTTAGTAATACATTAGCACCATTAGAGGAAAACTATTGGAGTGATGGCATCTTAAACACTTTCTTTATCAAAGAACAAATGAAGCAAGTGTATGGACAATGAAGCATTCAGTTCTCTATAGTGATGGCAGGGCGATCCACTCTAGGGAAATTTTGAAATGCTATCTTGAAATGGGATTTAGTCCAATGGGTAAAATCCCATTATGGTTCTATTCCCATCTGTGTGGCAAGGAGTCATGCTACAAGCAGGGTCGCACATGAAAGAATGACACAATACATGTAAGGATACATTTTGCTAGTGTTCTTTTCCACGCATGTTTGTGTTTGCCCCATTTAACCCGACTCAAGTCCACCACCGGCCCTCTCTTAACTGTGTGTGTACTCTTCTGTCCCCACTACCTATGATACTGGGTACCTGTTCGTCCATGCCCATCATGCTCATAGGACTCATATTGCCTGCAATGATTTATCTGGTTCTGCTGGTCTCAGTGTCCGATTCGTCCTCCAGTCTCACCTGCCGCCTAGTGATCCGGCGGCATCACTGGACTGTCAGCATATAACTGACAGTGTGAGTTTCAAGCATGGCCAACCACATGTAGATTACAGTTATTAAATACTTAGGAGAATGGCTTCCATTGTGGACCTGCACTACCGGGAATTGTGAGTGCAGGCAACACTGGAGGAGAACAACAGAGACCCAGACCGAGCATCTGCTGATGTACACTGGAAGTAGGTACTTGGATAGTGTGACCAGATTTTCATATCGAAAAACCGGGATAGGAACAGACATAGAAATAGGACTAAATGTTCTATTAGGTCTCAGGGCATCAAATATATATATCACAGCTTCCAAGTCTGCAATTTACCTACTACACTCTGGACAGGTGCCTCCATGTCGTGGGGCGTGGGTCCACGTTACATACAATGTTCCAAATCTCCAGAAGGAAAATACGGGGCACTGCCAGGGCAAATTTATCATCATTTTAATTTAATCAGAAGCGCTTCAGCGTTGTCCTTTCTCAGTGCTTGTTTAAAACGCATTAACACAGCACGTGATGCCTTTTAAATACAACAGATGTACTCCCATAGGAGGATTGTTCGTAATACTCGAGGAAGGACTGCTGCCGTTCTGAATGTAATTCAACGGTTTTGGCAGCCATGTCTGGTAGGTTTGAGTTTCATATGACTTCATACTAACATGTCAGTCTGCAATTTTCAGTGCTAAAATCAGATAAGGCCCCTAGAATGGTAACTTTGTTGGGCTATATGATGAATTTTTAGTTTTTGCCCTAGCCATTATTCAACTTTAGTCTATCGTACTTAAATATAGTACAAAACATGTGCTAGACATTGGGATGATTTACAGGTTTTGAGCACATGCTGCTTTGATCTACGTGTAACCTGCAGGTCACAAGTTTGAACGCTAGCATTAGCAACACAACAAGTTGATACAATGAGCTCCGTTGAGTTGTGGAACAGTACTTGCAGACTTATGACATGGGTGTAGGAAGTGATATATTAAACATATAATTGGTGTTAGATTCATATATTAACAAGTCTCACTTGTACCCGACACTCACCTTCAAAGGTGGTCTCACTTTACACCCAGCACTCATCATACGAACCAAGTCTTACTTCGTACCGGACACTCGCCTTGGAAGCTGAACTGTGCCGAGCTGTGTGACCCGGAGAGAGGCGGCCGGCCGCGGTGGCGGAGCTGAACGCTGCGGGCGGCTCCTGTAACTCGAGCTTGCGGCTTTGGAAGCTGAACTGTGCCGAGCTGTGTGACCCGGAGAGAGGCGGCCGGCCGCGGTGGCGGAGCTGAACGCTGCGGGCGGCTCCTGTAACTCAAGCTCGCGGCTTCACACGTGGTGCGGGCTCCGGCCGCGAGTGCAGGGGGAGAGACTCGCACTTTGGTGACCCTCGGAGCGGCTGTGGTGAGAAGTACGGGAGAAGTATGCCGCGTTGAAAGGGGGCCGAAGATCAGGAAACCAGGTGTTGAATCCTCCAAGGAACGAACAACACGGGAGCCGACAGCAGGGTGAGAGGACGCCATTAACACCACCGCCTTTCTCCGAGGCGGAGCAGAAATGCCTCGGAGAAACGCAGTGTCGTTTTCGGATTCGGGGGCGTGTTTTGCTTTTATCTCCTCTTGCCATTGGCTGGAGGAGATAATTAGACTTTCTGAAAAAAACACGCCCCCGATCCGAAAAGGACGGGGCCTGATCGGAGTGACGGACCTCTTCTCCAATGGCTGGCCAGCATTCAAGAGGCCAGCCAATGGAGAACAGGGGAGAAGAGGGGCGGGTTCAAGCCCCTCTTCTCCAAGTCATTAAATCTCGGATCGAGACTGCGCAAGCGCAGCCTTCGAGCCGAGACCTAAAAATCACCTTCACTAAAAGAAGCATCTTTAGATTATGAGTTCAGGCATTCTAAACTTTATTTTCCTACCTAGTTCCAAGGGCCAGTTATGTTTATAAGATGTTATAAACAAACTTCCCTTTCTGTCCTATGGGGAACAGGTAGCCTTGCAATACTGGAAAACGAAATTGGCAGTAATTCACAATCAGGACATGCCACACACACCAGGCCATGTCCTACCTTTCACATACACTGCACCCTGCCCACAGGGGTACCTTGGGCCTACCTTAGGGGTGGCTGACATGTAAGAAAAGGGAAGGTTAGGGCCTGGCAAGTGGGTGCACTTGCCAAGTCGACATGACAGTACCAGACTGCGCACAGGCTCTGTAATGGCAGGCCAGAGTCACATTTACGGGCTGTTTGGGTGGGTGGCACAATCCAGCGCTGCAGCCCACCAGCTGCATTTGATCTACAGGCCCTGGCACACGCAGTGCACTTTACTAGGGACTGACACATAAATCAAATATCTAATCATGGAAACACCAATACATAACACAATTTACTACAGGAGCACCTGCACCTTACTACTGATCAGCAGTGCGAAAAGTGCGCAGAAACGCTACGCCAGCAAAAACAGAGTCAAAAACTGGGAGGTCAGAAAGCAAAAACTCAGAGGAAACACGCCAAAAGATGCCAAGTCTAACACATGTCCCCTCCAGCTGAAAGTAGGGAGAACTACCCACCCTCCTGGGAGTTCTCTTCACTAAGGCGGAAGAACCTAGACAGACCATCTGCATTGGCGTGTTCTGTGCCAGGACGGTGTTCCACCGTAAAGTCCATTCCCTGTAGGGAGATGGACCACCTCAGCAGTTTTGGATTCTCACCCCTCATTTGCATCAACCATCTGAGGGGCCTGTGGTCTGTCTGAACCTGGATGTGAGTCCCAAACAGGTATGGTCTCAGCTTCTTCAGTACCCAGACCACAGCGAAAGCTTCCCTTTCTATGGCACTCCACCTCTGTTTCCTGGGGAGTATTCTCCGGCTAAGGAAGACTACAGGCTGGTCTAGGCCCTCTTCATTCAGTTGTGAGAGCACCGCCCCCACTTCATGCTCTGAAGCATCAGTCTGCACGACAAATTCCTTGGAGAAGTCGGGTGCCTTGAGCACGGGTGCCGTGCTCAAGGCGGCCATCAGGGCATCAAAAGCCTTCTGGCAGGACTCGGTCTAGATCACCTTCTTGAGCTGCTTCCTGGAAGTCAGCTCTGTTAAGAGGGCGACAATGGTGCCATACCCCTTAACAAACCTTCTGTAGTACCTGGTGAGTCCTAAGAAGGCCCTCGCCTCTGTCTGGGTCTTGGGGCCTCCCAAGCCAGAATGGTGTCAATCTTGGGCTGTAGGGGCTCCACCTGGCCGCTTCCTACCTGGTGTCCCAAGTACACCACCGAACCCTGCCCGATCTGACACTTACTCAATCCCCAGTGAGTGCTGCCGGACCCCTCCTTTTTAAAACAATATCACACCCCAGTGGGTTGACTTGATGTCACTCACAAATGGGTCCCCCGTTCCAACAGCAGCACATTATTCACGTGGCCTTGGATCCGCAGTCTTGACGGTGGGGCATCTCCGCGACCGGGCTGGCCGCTAATCAAATCCACAAAACAAGGTTGCCCTCTGTGAAGACGCCACTCACGGGGAGTTAAAACCTCTTTCGTGAGGGCAACCTTGTTTTGTGGATTTGTGTTGGAACGGGGGCCCCATTTGTGAGTGACATTTGAATAGGCATTAGGATTCAGCATCCCACACGTCAAGTCAACCCACTGGGGTGTGATATTGTTTTAAAAAGGAGGGGTCCGGCAGCAATCACTGGGGATTGATTGATTGTGGAACTGCAAATACCAGCGTGCAATGCTGCACAAGCCTATTGTGGCGGGACGTTAACCCCTACTGGGATGGGACCTTAATAATAAAATGATCAGGTGTTCCACTAAGAAGCTTCTGTTCTCCCTTCTTTTTTAGCCAGTGAACAAGGACGGTGATGTCCGAAACATGTTTGGCTTTCCTGATTTGGTCAGAGGAGAGGCTGACCCAATTGCAGTCCTCAAGAAAGAGGTTTTAACTCCCTGTGTGTGGCGTCTTCACAGAGGGCAACCTTGTTTTGTGTATATATATATATAAATATATATATATATTTGTGTATATATATAAATATATATATATATATATATTTGTGTATATATATAAATATATATATATATATATATTTGTGTATATATATAAATATATATATATATATTTGTGTGTGTATATATATATATATATATATATAATTCCCCCGTTATAGTTAGTAGATAGTTATAGTTGGGACCGTGTTTCCATAGGAAATCTGAAAATTCTATTTTGAATAACTTTGGCGCCGGTTGACGAATCCTCGCGAAATTTTCAAAACTAATGGGGCGCTCCGCTCAGCTCCTACCCTGAAAGTCTCGGGGTGATTCGTCAAGCGGGGCCTGAGAAAATTGGATTAAAGAGCGGCGCGCCTCGCCGCGGAGATGCCCCACCGCAGATACAGCGGACCTGCAGCGCTTATAAATATGGGCGCTTCGAGGAGATGCAAAAATGACTTTTGTGGGAGCTTTGAAATAGCAGGCAAGGAGTTGTTTTCTCCGTCTCAGCACCCACTTGGGAAATGTACTTTTGTGATTGAAATTCCCCAAGCGTCCACTATGGCTAAAGTAGGACTACCGGTCCCATAAGGCAAACCTTCAGTGAAATCCCAAATGGGCGGGGCCTAAACGAGTATAGTCCACTCAGCTGTCGGGACTTTCTTTCATTGCCAGTGAACAAGTGCAGGGAGCACGAAACACGTATGGCAGATGCTGGATTGTTTCACTGCTCCTTGCCTGCTGCCTGCAAAATAAAGAAGGTGAACTTTGCATTTGTGTGGCGTCTCTATGCAGGGCAAAGATTGTTGTTGGATATATATATATATATATATATATATGTTCACTTAAGAAACCATAGGTTTCGCACATGTTATAGTTAGCTGGACATTTCACTCGTAAAAAAACATTGAAATTCCCCCGTTATAGTTAGTAGATAGTTATAGTTGGGACCGTGTTTCCATAGGAAATCCGCAACATTCTATTTGGAATAACTTTGGCGCCGGTTGACGAATCCTCGCGAATTTTTCAAAACTAATGGGGCGCTATGCTCCGCTCCTACCTTGAAAGTCTCGGGGGGATTCGACAAGCGGGGGCTGAGAAAAAAGGGGGGTCCCAAAACGCGTTTTCCCCATGCATTTTCCCATAGGACCTTTAGTCCGAGCTACAGCCCGAACGGCTGAACAGAATTACTTGAAATTGGGCAAAGAGGTAGTCCTCAGGTCAGGGATGTGCCTTTTGCAGGTCTGGTGTAAATCTGTTCAGTAGGTCCTGAGAAAATAGCATTTAAATCAATATATATATCTGTAAGCGCGCTCCGCGCGCAAAAATTAAAAATAAATACATAACTTAGCATTTAAAAAAACGTACAAATTCACTGAAAAAACCATAGGTTTCACACACGTTATAGTTAGGAATTAGCATTTAAAAAACCTTGCAAATTCACTTAAAAAACCATAGGTTTCACACAAGTTATAGTTAGCTGTACATTTCACTCGTAAAAAACCAATGAAATTCCACGTTATAGTTAGATCAGGTAACTATAACTTGCGCGACCGCAATGCACAATGTGTCATTTCAGATGTCATCATTGATGTCATGAGTGATGTCACTGACCATTTCATAAGTGATGTAATATGTGACATCATCAGCAGTTTATTGTGGGCGCGCAAGTTATAGTTACCTGATCTAACTATAACGTGGAATTTCATTGGTTTTTTACGAGTGAAATGTACAGCTAACTATAACTTGTGTGAAACCTATGGTTTTTTAAGTGAATATATATATATATATATATATATATTCCCAAATTTGTCGAAGTAAAGATGCACACTCAGGAGTCAGTAAGCCACCACAGGGGTTTATTTCCGTAAACCGCTACGCGTTTCGACACTCGAAGTGTCTTGATCACACGATTTTCACAGTGTACCATGATGTGCATATAACAACAAAAACATAGAAAAGGCACTTCATTTGAAAGACCCACATCCTCCCTGGTTTTGGCATCCATCTTGTAGTGGTTAACAGTACAAGTGCAAAATGCATAGACATGCTAGATACCGTCTCAAAGTAATGAGATTTACATATAACTCAAGCCAACTAACCAAATAAATAAATGAATGTTGGCAGCATGTCGTAAAGCATAACACAACTTACTTTTCTATAAATTGTAGTTATTTTAAAACCGAAATGAAAAGCTGATAGCTTAAATTTTAGTTGCGTGCTACCATTATCGAAAAAAACTTTACGGCTAAATGTACATTTTTCATGCAAAGCACCTCCCAATAAGAGGAATGATTACCAGGTACTGCATTAAATGCGAGCTAGTGTCAAAATTAAAGAAATCGACAAGGTATACTAAGCAAGTGCCCTTTGGTACTCAACTTGTCTAAAGTTGTACTGGAAGTGGGACTATGTCTATACAAATGCCACAGTGGCTCCAATCAGAGGCCTTATTCTAATTCATATATATTGTAGAAACTCAACAAAAGTGTCACCACAACAAAACCATCATTATAAAAGGAATTTGCAAAAAACTATTGTGAAGAAATACTTATTATCATCTCTTGTCTTGATGAAAAGTGCCAAGGTGATTCTGGTGAAGAAAAGGGTAGGGTACCCGTGAAGTTATAACCACAAGTGGAAGCGAAGGGTCCCTTCCTTTCCTCCTGTGAAATACAACAAGACAAAGGACACAATTAAAATCACATTACATAAAATACAATTCTTAAATTTTCTACAGAAATACTGTACAATCAATCTTAATTCAACACAGTTAAAAACTAAGAAACCTTCTAATCTTCATGCAGATGGCTGGCTAGTTCCTCATCGAGGTTATGTCCTCCTGGGAATCTAGTTTCCAGTTCTATAATCCATTTGGATTCTTTTTTCCTTAGGGCTAGTTCTCTATTGCCGCCCCTTTTGCCTATGTTAACCTGTTCAATGGCAAAAAATCTGAGAAGAAAGTTATTGGATTGATGTTTCTCTTGGAAATGGCGGGCAATGGGGTAATGTAGATCTTTGTTGGTAATGGCCCGTAAGTGTTCTTGAACCCGTTTCTTGACCATAAACGTGGTACTACCAACATACCTCAATTTACAAGAGCATTCCAAGACATATATTGTGAAACTGGTACTGCATGTCAGGAATTGTCTAATCGTTCTGTTATGTCTAGTGCCTGGGACCTCAAAGTCCTTAACCATGTGGCTGGATCTGCAGGCCCTGCAATGACCACATGGATAAAAGCCTTTGAGATTATGGATGCTGCTATTAGGGTTTTCTGAAATATCACCTTTAACCAAAATATCTCTCAGACTCCTACCCCTACGATAAGTAACCCGGGGTCTATCACCTATGCTGGATCCTATCACATTGTCAGATTTAAGGATTTTCCAGTTATCGGCAAGTATTTTTTTAACTTGTTCTGAGTCATGGTTAAATGTAGTGATCACTCTGGTTTCAGCTTCACTCTCAGTTATTTCTTGTTTAGTTTCCAGGGTACTTGATCTAGTGGTTACCTTGATCCTATTCAGAGCTCTAGTAAGAGCCCATTCCGGATAGCCCCGTTCCCTGAATCTCATGAGCATTTTCTCTTGTTCACACATGTACATTTCATCTGTACTACAGTTTCTTCTTGCCCTCAATAACTCACCAAAAGGGATGCTCCACTTGAGAGCTTCTGGATGAGCACTGAGGGCATGAAGGAGACTATTACCTGCAGTTTCCTTTCTATGGAGACTGGTGACTAGCTTTTCTTCCTGTACTATGACTAGAGTGTCAAGAAATTCCAGTTTTTCTTTACTCATG
Organism: Triturus cristatus; assembly: GCF_964204655.1. Classification (NCBI taxonomy): domain Eukaryota; kingdom Metazoa; phylum Chordata; class Amphibia; order Caudata; family Salamandridae; genus Triturus; species Triturus cristatus. The sequence continues at coordinate 560,042,967 of NC_140586.1, forward strand.
TTGGAGGTAAGTACAATATTATATGAAATTCTGGGCTTCAAACTCCGTACCGCTCCAAACAATAAAAAGATCATCAATATACCTGATCCAGACCTCCACTAAGTTAAAGTCTAGTTCAAGATTTTCGTCCTTTCGAATTTCCTCCTCCCATTTGGCCAGGAACAGATTTGCAAAACTTGGTGCAAAGCATGAACCCATCGCAGTGCCACGCACCTGCCTGTAGAGATCACCATCAAACATGAAGATATTGTTGGTAAGACACATCCTCAGCATCAAGCATGTGCGTGTGCTCAAGGTAGCCTATGTCACGTTCCTTCAAAAAATGAAAACAAGCTTCAATACCCTGGTCATGATCAATAATGGTGTATAATGAACTTACGTCCAGGGTAATCAGTAAGTAATCCTTAACCCACTTCACCTTCTCAATTTTGTTAAGGAAATCCTTGGTATCTTTCGTATAGGAAGGGAGAAGTGTCACATACTCTCTCAAAAAGTGATCTATATACTTAGATATGTTTTCATTCACACTCCCTATTGATGAAACAATTGGTCTACCCGGTGGTTTAGTTGCATCTTTGTGAATTTTGGGCAGCAAATATATTATAGGTAATTTGGGGTAGTCTTTTTTGAGGAAACAATATTCAGGCCATGTGAGCAAACCTGTCTCTTGCCAAAGAGCAAGTTTCTCCCATGTGTCTGTAATACTCAAATTGTACTCTGTAGTATTGCTGTTATCATAGAAGTTTGCATCATTAAGTTGTTTGCGCACTTCTTCGATGTAAAGTTGTCTCCCCCAGAGTACAATATCACCTCCTTTGTCCGATGGCCTGATGACAACATTTTTATCTTTAGCAAGAGAGGTAATAAAATCCCTTTGTTGCTTAGATAAATTAAAACTCACTTTGTTGTATCTTACTGTTTTGTACTTGTGTTTGTTGAGTTCTTTAGTGACCACTTCATGAAACGTATCTAGCGAATCATGGGGAAGAACTGGACAAAAAATAGATTTGGGTTTGAAAGGAGCGCATGCTGCTTTATCAGTGCTTGTGTATTGTGAGTGTATACCCTCTTCATCATTCGTTAACACATTGCTCAAGCTATACACAGTTTGCAATACAGTAGCATCCCCCACAGTAAGTTCAGGACAAATACTTTCTTCGTCAGATATTGTTAATACATTCTCTGTGGGTCTGTTGTTAAATAATGAGTGCCATTTCCTGAGTTTCAACTTGCGAATGAATTAAAAAATATCTACCCTTGTATTGGTGTAGTTAAACAATTCGGTTGGACAAAAGGTCAATCCTAATCATAGAGTGGTTTTTTCAATTTCAGTTAATGATCTTGACGATAGATTAATGATAGTTCGATTTACCATTGTCCTATCCATGTTTACTTGGCTCTTCTGTAGCCTCCACGTCTGGTTCCCACTGGCTCTCTGTTTAAGTCTCCTCTGTTTCCATTTGAGGCGTCTTTTCTTTGACCGGCCCTGCCTCTTGCTCTTCCTCTCCCTCGACTTTGTCCTCTTGCTCTTTGTGATGATTGGGGTGTTGACTGAGCCTGTTCTCTCTGTCGTCGTGTTCTCAACACCCGAAATTCGTCAAAGGGCACTTGCTTAGTATACCTTGTCGATTTCTTTAATTTTGACACTGGCTCGCATTTAATGCAGTACCTGGTAATCATTCCTCTTATTGGGAGGTGCTTTGCATGAAAAATGTACATTTAGCCGTAAAGTTTTTTTCGATAATGGTAGCACGCAATTAAAATTTAAGCTATCAGCTTTTCATTTCGGTTTTAAAATAACTACAATTTATAGAAAAGTAAGTTGTGTTATGCTTTACAACATGCTGCCAACATTCATTTATTTATTTGGTTAGTTGGCTTGAGTTATATGTAAATCTCATTACTTTGAGACGGTATCTAGCATGTCAATGCATTTTGCACTTGTACTGTTAACCACTACAAGATGGATGCCAAAACCAGGGAGGATGTGGGTCTTTCAAATGAAGTGCCTTTTCTATGTTTTTTGTTGTTATATGCACATCATGGCACACTGTGAAAATCGTGTGATCAAGACACTTCGAGTGTCGAAACGCGTAGCGGTTTACGGAAATAAACCCCTGTGGTGGCTTACTGACTCCTGATTGTGCATCTTTACTTCGACAAATTTGGGATTGTTTATGTACCGGCTTGGGTCTCTGCCGGCAGACGCACCACCTGGCAACGGGACTGATCCCTGAAGGACCCGCATCTTTTTGGAAAATATATATATTGATATATATAAAATTTTCATTTACATTTTTGAAAAAAAGTTTATTTATTTTGTGCCAAATTGAGGATATGTTGTATAACATTATTTTGAACCTGTATGATGATGATTTGATCACTAGACCATTATGCACCCTGATATTGAAACTATCTGTAAATATAAACAGTGTTTGTGAAACACATTATTAAAAGCTTGGAGCTGTATTCTTGTGGTACTAGTTTGATTGAAGGATTTTTGGTATATGATTGGCCTATAGAGGGCTTTGAAGTGTGCACAAAGTGTACATGTGGAACACAGTGCTTTTCCAAGGGGAGAGTTAATTATATTGTTGATTCTGCATCTTCACCTTGCTTAGCTAGAGACACATGACAGTTCAATCTATAATCTCGATGGGCCTCTCTGGACCTTGATATGGCAGGTAGGCAGTGGTAGCTGGTGACATTTGAATGTAGTGGTGAGGCGTAAAAGTTGGGATTGAGTGTTATGTCGCAAGTGAGCCTGACCAACATAAGGAGGGTTTTGGGAGTTCTTCCCACAGAATATCTTGAAAAAAAAGAGTGGGCAAATGGTGCATTTTAAAGCAAATTTGAGAAAACAGGAAGGTTTATCAAGCAATTGTGAATGTGTGGTCTTGAAATATTCAAACAGATTAAAAACTGCTCCATATCTTCATGCATTTAATATGCAGATGATCTATCTGTCAATGACAGTGCACTACAGCACCATGCTTTAGTAATAGATTTGTGACAGTGTTCCCCTAAATGCACCATCAGCTACATACTACACACTTCCCACTTTCCTGATGAATGGATGTAAATCATTTGCAAAACTTGTTCTTTGTGCTACCCTTGGATTTTTCACAATGCCTATGATTTCAGTCATCATATAACATTGATGGCAGCACCCCCACTCTGAAAATTGTTCCAGCACCAATGCAGCCTCCATAGCAGACCAGAGCGATAGACCAGGCTGTCACCTGATGCCTTCCTGGTGCACTTCCATTCTAGGCCTGAGGGTGCTGAGGGTAAGTCCTGCACTTCCCATCAGCACCCTCAGGCCCAGAATGAAAGTTGCACATCTGCTAACCCAGTGGTCACAAGAGCAGCGTGCACATCAAAGGCAAAGCGGGAATCTCCTTCCCCAAAGTTTACAGAGCGAGTACCATGCTTAAGGTCCAGGAGAGGATGTGGTCCGTCGGCTAGACTGCCGATTTTGGTGCTGGAAACCAGGGTTCGAGCCTCGGGGTCGCGTCCACATCCTGTGATTCTGGGCAAATCACTTAATCTCCCCGTGCCTGAATATGTAATGTAAATATGGTGCTCATGTACAGCGCTCCAATACCTTCGGGTCGAGTTCGCGCTATATAAAAGATGCAAAAAATAAAATAAAGGTCCAGACAAATAGCTCTCAGCCTGGATAAGACTATGCTTTGCCGAAAGCTGGCACTTCCGCCCCAAAAATGCGAGCAATACAATACAAACCACTTGTCAGGACATAAACACAGTGCCGGGTAACAGATGTGGTTGGCAGCATTTGATGTGGTGAGTTGTGGTAATGATGACATGGGCTCGGGCTGTATAACTTCGGGAAGGAGATCCCGGCCCCCGCTTTGATGCACACTCTGCGCTTGTGACCAGGAAGTTAACAGATGTGCTGCGAAGCTTGATCTGCAGCACACAGAATCCCTGAGCATTGTCTGTCTAAGGTGATACAGGACTTGCAGAAACCATGGGCTGTACATTCACCAAATCATTCAACGTGTAAGCTTCCACACTGTGAATATTTTTGTGGAGTTGAAAATAATAACCCAGCATTCATTCTGCAGCATTTAGAAACATGCCTACCAAACTTAGAACTTTTATTGTAATACAGGAATGAACAGCAGTGATTCCATCATGTGTTATACCAATATCTGAAGCCAGGTCCCCAACCCCTAATCAAGCTAACGCGGGCCCAAAAACACTAACACAGAAGCATAAATAATTCTCTGAAAGTAACTTTGTAATATCTTTATTTGCATGATTACTTGAAACCATTGCAACAGTAAGGCATCAGTATACCATTTTTCCATATTGTAAACCAGTAGACGTTCTGACGTTGTTAAAAGGATTTGTTAAAATTAAAGGGTCTGAAACTGCAGTACTATTGCGCAACAGGGTTGATGGCAGTATGTGGACCCTGCCGTGTCCATGTTTTTCTTCCTGTGTTGTGCGTTCTGGGACTGCAGGGTCTTGAGTGGGGCTCCCACGAAGATCAGCAGTGGATGAGGAGAATCTCTTGGGTACTAACATAGCAGTGGCTGAATCTTAGATGCCTGGTGTGGTGGCCCAATTGGTCAACTAAGTGCTGGAGTTTAAAATTTTTCCTTCTGTACCCATAAATTGGACCAGACGGCAGGCTAGCTGGACATCCCCACCTTCGAAGATTGCTTTCACTGCCTGCCTGCATGATCTTATCCCCTTTTTCTTTATGGCAGGTTTTAATATGAGTCTTCATTCCTTGTTTAGTCTCCAGCATATGCACAATAAGTGTAAAACATCCCCTTTTGATTCTTGGCATAATCAACAGTGGGTTGTTATCTGTGTTTTTTTCCATGGGGGAAATGAAGCAATGATGGAAGGATGCCCAGCCGCAGATGAAGTTATTTTTCCTTTGTCACTGTTGTGAAGCCTGCACCTAAGTAGGGTTGAGGGGAACCTCTTGAGTTACTCTGTAAGACAAACCAGCTGTTTGCCCTTTTCTTTAATGCAGGAAGTAGTCAAATCAGTCAAGGACCTCCATCAATACACTGTCAGCAATGGAGATTTTCTTCGCTTTAGTGAAAGAAAGACTTTATTTATTAAAGACACTGAGGTGGGGGCGTGGCCTTGCAAGCCATCATGGCGGACGTGTGCTAGGCGAGCTCCGTCCAGCCTAAACAAATATCCTGCAATTGGCCCTGCTTCTCTGATCTCTTTCATACACCTAGATCATGTCCCAGGTGGGCCGCGTGTGGGGACTGTGCTCCTCTCCCCATTTTGGATGTGCATTACTGCCCGGAGCCAAGCGGTAGCGGCGGCCCAGAGTGCGGCCAGAAGGTGGCCGGGCTATGCCATAGCCTGGCGGCCTGGTGCGGCGGCTGGTGAGTGGAGTGTGCCGTGCCTCGGGCCCCCGGCAGAGTACTGAGACGGCGCCGGAGAGCCTGCGGGGACCAATCCTGCTGTGAGGGTATCGGGTGGCGGTGACTGTTTGGATCGAACAGCGGACGCCCGGCGTGAGGCCGTCTTCTTCCCTGCTCTGCCTCCTGCGCAGCTGCCGGAGTATCAGCGGTCCTATCGGGTGGCGGGTGGAGACGGCAGGGGGTGAAGCCGCGTATTGGGATCGGCGGCCGCATCGTTGCTATTGGGCCGGTTTTGGGTCCAGGCATCTTCGGTTCTTAGACACCTGGGGGGGCCGCCCTTTTCTCCTTTCTTCATCCGCTGCCCTGCGCACTCGATTCGGCGGCCATTTCGGGTCGCGCGAGTCAGCTGCGGTGCGTGCGGCCTGCAGGGTGGCCGGGGGCCTCGGTGCTCTTTGGCCCCCGCGCACTTCGGGGGCTGGTGGTAGACCCTCGAGGGGGTAGCGAGGAGAGTGTTGGTGATTCCCCTAGCTCCCTGACAGAGAACTCCATCTGCATCAGCCGGGGGCATCCGTAGGTACATGGCCGCCCTGGGAGTCAGCACGGGGGGGCTTGGATGGAGTGGTGTGACATTTCAGCAGTGGGCCTGTGGACACTGGTTGTCTAGCGCTGAGCGCCCCTGAGGGAGCCCCCCCCTTTTCATTGCTGGAGGTGCTGCGGTCGGCGGCCGGATTGGGTCATGCGGGCCGTGTTTCTACGCCTCTGCGGCCCTTCTTCAGTTTGCTTATTTTCTGGACTAGGGGGCTGTAATAGATCAACATGCACCAAATATCTCCCACTGCACCAGCATTTGCTATCAGGGTCTTTCATGGCAGCCTTGTTCGATAGCTCATGTGTGCCCTCCGGTACCCTTAGAAATAGTAAGTTGGAATGTCAGGGGGGCTCTAGACAAAATCAAACGTGGGGCCATACTTCAACAGGCTAAAAGGGCCCATGCCGACATACTCATCCTACAATAAACACACCTTATGGGATCGAAGGCACTTTGCCTTCAGCGCTATCGTTACGTTCATGTGTTTCACTCTGGGTTTGTGAGGGGGTCACGGGGGGTGGCTATCTTGATCCACCGCCGAGTTCCATACAAACATGTCAAGACGTGGGCAGACACTCAGGGGCGGTATTTGTTCCTGCAGGCATGGTCTGGGAAGAGCCTGTGGTGTTGGGCTGTGTCTATGCCCCCCCCTTCACTCTTGTGGAGTCTGGTGGAGCGACTTATGACGTTATGGACAGATATGCCAGATGGCCTGACTGTGGTTGGGGGGGACTGGAATGACGTGGTGGATGTGACCAGGGATCGTTGGAGGCACGGGGGATGCATGGCTGTTCGCCAGCCCACGAAATTATACTCTCTGACATTGGGGCTCGACTGGGTGGATGACCCGTGGCGCCGGTTACATGGGAATGCTCAGGGTTACACATATCTCTTGGCGGTTCATGATTCCTATTCTGCCTTGATTACCTGTTTGTTCCCCGGGTGGTGGCCGATAGGGTTGTCGAGGCCAATATTCTTCTGTGGGCCCTTTCTGATCACTCGCCCTTTGCCCTTTCATTGCAGGTGGGTCGGGCGGGACAGCCTTTCCGTTGACACCTCTCGACCTGAAACCTCCAGAAGGAAGTCTATAGGGAGCGTATAGAGAGTGCTATTGATCAATACCTGGCTCTCAATGTGGGATTGGTTTCGGAGGCCGAACCCCTGTGGGAGGCATTGAAACCCACTATACGGGGTGATGACATCTTCTTTTGCGTGGCAGCTCACAGAGCGCGAATGGAGGCCCTGCTACAAGCGGAGGCTTATTTTACGGACCTAAATCATTGCAGTAAGGAGGACGGGGGTAATCCTTGCTTGACTGGCAACACGCAGTAGGGTGTACCAGTGGGGAGATAAGTCTAGCAAGATGCTCCACCGCTTGTGTCAAGGGATGTTTCACTCCTTGGCTGTCCCCGGCATAGCAGGTCCGGACAGGGAGTCCATTACGGAGTCCTCTGAAATTGCCGAAAGCTTTGCTGCGTATTATGCGGAATTATACGCCCCCAGAGAGTGTCTCACCGAAGATGTGATAGGCCGTTTTTTGGATGACATCCCGCCTAAGGCTTTCTCGGATGAAGCGAGTGCGGAGCTGGATCTCCCGCTCACAGAGGAGGAGTTGGGTGGTGCTCTGGGGGAACCTTAATTCTGGGAAGGCCCCAGGGCCGAACAGGTTTTCCTGTGAATTTTTTAAGAAGTACTTTTTGTAGCTAGGGCTCCACTACCTCAGAGTGGTGGAGGAGGCCCGCAAGCAGGGCTGTCTTCCTCATGACTGGAGACACGCGGAGGTGGTGGTGTTCCATATGCCCGGCGACCTCCAGACCAACATGCTTCATATCGTCCTATTTCCCTCCTGAATGTCGAAGCACAAATTTTGGCCAAGGCACTCGCCAATAGCCTGCAGTCCCATATTACTACATTAGTACACCCAGATCAGGCCGGGTTTATGCTCCAGAGGGCGACCCGACATAATATTCGACGAGCACATGTTGCTGTTGTGACCATTCGAGGGCTAGGTGAATGGGCGGCCCTACTGCTGGCAGATATGTACAGGGCTTTTGACTCGCTTAGTTGGGTGTACCTATTTGCGCTGCTGCACAGGCTGAACTTTGGACCCCGCTTTTTGTCCGACCTGACCTTACTCTATACTGATCTCATGGCGTCCGTGCATGTCGCCGGATCTACCTCCTCCACTTTTTCCATTGGACGGGGTATCCGGCAGGGCTGCCCCCTGTCTTCATACTTGTTTGCATTGGCAGTGGAACCCCTAGCCACCTAGGTGCGTGTTGATGCGCAGGTGACCGGCTTTGAATGGGTGCACGGATTATCGGATCGCATCGCATTATATGCTGACGAAGTTTTTTTTTACCGATGTGGATAGGACGGGGCTGTGGCTGCTCCGTATCATGCAGATCTTCGGGGAATCGTCAGGCCTATACTTGAACACCCGCAAGTCCACCTTGTGGGTTCTTGGTGACGCGTCGGTTCTGGGCTCCTGGGCTTCGTCAGTTTGAGTGGTTACAGGGGGAATGAAGTATCTGGGAGCATTTCTATCGGACTCGCCTACCGTGTCTTGGGCCAGGAATTTGGTTCCAGTTTGGGATCGCGTGTGGGAGGATCTCAGGACTTGGTCCCATATGCCACTGTCCATCTATGGTAGATCAGCCATCTTTAAGATGGTTGCGCTCCCCCGTTTACTATATCAACTGCAGAATCACCCCTACCCGATTTCCCCCAGATGGTTCCGGCAGGTTAATGGTGCCTTGGGTTAGTTCTTGTGGGCCGAGGGAGCGGTACGAGTCGCCTTGCGAATGTGCTTCCTCTCTATGTATTGTGGGGGGCTGGCGACTTCCGACATTTTGTCATATTATATGGTCTCACACTTGCTTGTTTTGAATAAATGGTGGTATGGGGATAGGTACGATCCAGCTTATGCTGTTGAGCGGCGATGTATGGGGGATTTCTCCCTACACACGATACTGTACTCTGCACCGTGACGCAATTCATTACAGTCAGTGACGAAGGTCGTTTTCCAAATTTGGCGGCAGGCCCTACGGAGGATGGGGTGGTGGAATAAACTGACGCGGGAGACCCCTCTATGGAACAATGGGTGTCTGCCACAATTAGCTACTCTGTCGGGGTTCCGTGAATGGGATAGCATTGGTATCTCTACCCTGGGAGATGTAATGCAGGGGCCAGTCCTGAAGTCATTTCAGGACCCACAAAAGGACTTTCATATAGCGAGAACCCAATTCTATAAATATCTTAAGTTCCGGCATGCCCTCTCCCCTAGCCTGGAGGGCTTGGAGTCACTGGCGGAGTTCAGCCCGATAGAAGCAAAGGTGTTTATGGGAGATCTTCAGGATCATAAGATCTACAAGATTTACCAATCCCTGGTTACTCACTGTTCTCCTACGCTGCAGAAGCTTAGAGGGGCCTGGGAGGGAGACGTAGGCCCACTTGATGAAGAAGATTGGACGGAGGCCCTGGCCTCCCCACGGGGGGCGTCCATGGCAGTATGTCTGCACCTTGTCCATTTTAAGTATCTTCATCAGGTCTACTTCACACGGATTTGATTGTGGAGGGTGGGATTAGTGGCCTTCCCTGTGTGTCACAGGTGCGAACAGGAGGAGGGTGCCCTTATGCATACAGTTTGGCATTGTATTTCCTTGGCATGATTTTGGAGGGGAGTTATGGCCTGCCTCTCTGAGGTGTTGGGTTGGGACCTTCCCCGCTCGCTGAAGCTGGTGCTCCTACATGTCATGGAAGGGATTAGGGGTAATATATATAAACGCCATCTTATTTTGCTTAGGTATACTCTGGGGAAGAGAGACATTGCTAGGGCATGGAAGGCACCGGCACCACCCTCAGTGTCCGCATGGAAGAATGGTCTGGACTTTTGCATGGGTTTGGAGCTTTCCATTTTTACTGCAAGAGGGTGCCCGCATAAACATTTTAAAATTTGGAAGCAATGGGCGAACTATCGAGGCTTGCTGCTGGTCTCTACAGCAGGGCCCTTCAATCTAGCTTATGGTTTACCCTGTTGGTGCAAACTGTGGTTCACTGTGTATTCGTATGCTGCAATCATTTCTTGTGCTGCATTTTCCATTGCTGTGCTGCTCCTGGGAGGTTGTTAGTGCGACGGGGGGGTGTTGTTGGGTTAGGGCTTCCATATGGTTTCTTTCATCTGTATCGCACTTCATTTTTCCTTGACTTCTTTATGGAAAAGTCAAAGTCATAATGTTGTATGCTTATTATGTAGAAGTCTCTGGGTTTCAGAGCCCTGCTCTATATGTGCTATTTGACGAATAAAATCAGTTTAAAAAAAAAAAAAGACACTGAGATGATTATTATGGGGTCTATTAGGATGGCGGGCGGTGGCACCACCGTGGTGCTGGCGGTGCGGAAAAATGCTTTTTTCCGTCCGCGAGCAGCGGTTCTCACGGCTGCCATATTAGTATGGCCAAACATAGCCCATTTCCCGTCCGCCACGGTGCGACGTGCACCGCCATCAAAGTGCGCCCAACACCGTGGCGGTGGGAGCCAATGGAGACTCACCACCGTGCGGAATGACATCCGCCCCGCTCCACATATTAGGATGCCCCAAACAAGCAGACGCACTGCAGTAGAGAAACCGCCCTACCAGAGACTGTGGAAGTTCGACAGCTGAGCTCGAAACCAAAGTCCCGGTCCCTTCCACCCGGTCACGACCACCATGGATTCAGCGCTACATGTTTTTCCGGTGCTGTACCTGCTACATCACCAGCAACTCATGGACCGCCGCGGACGCCGCCGCAGGTACGCAATAACACAAACACAACACACAACACATGGGCTGACACAGGGTCAAAATCCATATCAGACACCCTGGTGGGGACAGGAACACATCAACAAGTGCACCCACACATGACTCACCTGCCACCAAGTCACCCCTCCGCATCCTGGACACACATTTTCCGCGACCATGCAGCAATGTCCCGGTCACGTCACCGTAGCGGTGATCACAAGGGAATACATGCGCACACTGCAGAAGGCAGGGCCAGCGCCAGGCATGGGCAGGGCCCAAAGACCACAGGGCAACACCTCCACCCACCACACACTAGCACACTCCCTGAAGGAACATTTCATGTGCCCCTCCTGTGCACCCCCATGCACAAGAACAAGGCAGGTGAATCCACACCCTGCACCACACAACAAACAACCAGGGAGACAGCCACTGAAGCCACTGAAGGAGTGGCTGCAGAGGAACACACAGCACAGTAACACTGGGCCAGGGAAACACACACCACAACAACACCACACTCAGGGCAAGAAAACTTAGTACAAGCACCAAATGAACACACACACATACAAGGAACAAACATTCTACTGGACACACAGCCTGCCAAGTCACACAGACGTACCCCATACTGACACAGAGACACATACACACACCACATGCCAACAGCAATGGAGCGCAACAAATAGGAAAGGCAAAATGGGGTGCACACAAATGGAAGGCCATGGAGACAAACAGCAGCAAGATACAAACTCATCACAAATCCAAAGATATGTCTAACAGAGACAAGAATACATCTCACATGGTACCTCTGCATGGGAAAAGCTGATGTAAATGCATGCAGGTGTGAGGGGGAACACAGTCCCTGCACATCTCACACACATGCAGGATGCCAGCACTAAAACCCCAATGTAGCCTGCCCACATCTCCAGTCCATTTTTAGGTTGAGCAACACAGACATCACATATCAACCTGTGTTTGGGGGTAGACTCACTGTGTCCAAGACTGCGCAGCCCTCAATGTCCCTGCCCTGTGAATGGATAACTGTGTCATGGATGTCACATTGAGGGACATGATCTCACAAATCAAACATCCGCATCACAAGGCCGGTTGTGTGCAATCTACATGCTGAGATGGCTCATAGCTGGAGTGCAATGAGAAAAGATTGATGTAATATTCTGTAAGTGAAGTGATGTGTCCTTGTCTTTGAGGGCAGGGACTGTGCAGCCCAGCTGGGCTCACACTTAGATGGACAACAGGGGTAAACACAGCCATTCAGCCAAGCAATCACTGTCCTGACTCCTGCATGAACAACTTTCTGCGTCACTGTATGGCTGACAACACAACACAGGTCCCTCATACATACATGTGCAGGCAGGGAAACCTGTGGCATTGGGTACACACACCTTCCCCCTGGAGACAGCATGTTATGCAGTGTATGACACAACTCCACACTCTCAGGTACATACTGCATCAGTCCAACTACATGTTTGCCCCTCCTACCCTCCCCCCCACTGTTGAGGACCTACCGCGACATTTGGGGCACCATATAGCCTTGGGTACTGTGTGAGCACCTCGTCCACCAGGACCTCCAGCTCCTCGCTCGTGAAGGGACTGGCACAGATCTTCTCTGTCCTTGCCATCACTGTGGACATGAGACAACAGCAGCGGAATTGGGTGGTGAGGAGTCTCTGGAAGCAGTCCCTGGAGGCAGCAGCAGGTGAGGGATCCCTGGCAGCAGTCCCTGGAGGCAGCAGCAGGTGGGGGGTCTCTGGCAGCAGTCCCTGAAGGCAGCAGCAGGCGGGTGGCCACTGGCAGCAGTCCTTGGAGGCAGCAGCAGGTGGATGGTCACTGGCAGCAGTCCATGGAGGCAGCAGCAGGTGAGGGGTCTCTGGCAGCAGTCCCTGGAGGCAGCAGCAGGTGAGGGGTCTCTGGCAGCAGGCGCTGGGAGCAGTGGAAATGTGAGGCTCCCTCCCACACATATATAGCCCCCTGGGGTCGTTTCAAAGGTGCCAAGCTGCAACAATTGGTGGTCCAGGTCTGCCTCTTTCAAATGCATCCAATGAACGCCTCCGCGGTGGCGGAGCCCGCCTACCGCGATTTTCAAAATTGCATCATGCCACCGCAATCAAGGTTCTCATTGGCTGTGAGGGCATGCTCCATGGTGGTGACACACCGCTGGGCCCCGGTGTGCGCTACCGCGATGGTGCATCTTTCAAATGCATCCAATGACCGCCTCCCCGGTAGCAGAGCACGCCCACCGCGATTTTCAAAATTGCATCATGCCACCGCAATCAAGGTTCGCATTGGCTCTAAGGGCATGCTCAATGGCAGTGACACACTGCAGGGGCCAGGCGGGCGCTACCGCGATTTGGGTGGTGGAGCATGCCAACCGCCATTTAGGCATGTCTCCATGCCTATCACTACCGCACTTGTGTAAATGGGGGGTGCTGGTGACATACCGCCTGGGGCCAGGCGGTAGCTACAGTGATTTGGGTGCCATACAATGGCAATGGCCATCTGGCAAACATCAACAGTGCACAGTGCCCACATGGTCAATGGCACATCATTGTGCACACGATGCCAATGTTCCATTTGTCGCCGTCCAAAGTCCTCAGGGTCGCATGATGCTGTAAGGGGTCCACCTCCCGATAACCCCTTGGTCTGGTATATATATGACAGACACAGAAGGGTGATCAGGCAAGGGAAGGAAAGGAAGGGGACTGCAGGGAGGGAGACCTGAAAGAGAAATAACAAGGCGCTATGGTTAGGACAACCCCTATACTCCTGTACACAATGTTTCCCCTACTTCCCCTGCTGTACCTGTAAAAGAAAGAAAGCACTCCTGAACTGGGAGACCTGGAGAGCCGGGGATCAGGGCAGTTCGTGAACCTACGGAAATGACACTGTTTAGCCGATGGATACCACCCTTGGTAATTCCCCCTCACACTTGTTCACTCCCTGAACTACCGGACCTACCACAAATCCTGGATCTCGGATTTAACAGGGGGAGGGGAAGGACGTATGCCAGAAGTCACCTCTCCGCCCCTGTTAGAATACAAATAAACAAGTGAGGTGCAGCGAAGCTTGCGAACCTGTTAGTTGCCAGCAACTCCTTTCACGGATTCTGCACGAACCCCTTGCGCTACTCCCATGCTTCTGGGATAGAGTGAACTAAGGATATGAGAGGATATCAAAATGTCTCGGAGGAAATTCCACACCACACCGGCAGGTGTGCCAACCACCGGACCACTTGAATGCTTCACTTGGTCCGTTAGGAACTAGGTACGGCTCAGCACACTAGAGTCGCCTGCTCGCGCTACTGAATTTACACTATACAAGAGTCTCACAGTACTGGCGATCCCGCAATGCCTTGGGGAGGCTTCCAACGGAACCGCAGCGGTACCGCTACTAACACAGTTCTTAGGCAGGACTTGGGTAACAACTAAGGCAGTGCGAAACAAAGTCAGCGAGGAATCAAGGTTGGTGCTGTGCACCCCTACCAGACCGCCACACTCGTCCGCACTCGAACCTGGAAACCAAAATAACCGGCACCCGCTCGATGCCGGATGTTCCTTTTCTTCGTCTTCGCGCCGTGCGTGATGACGTCAGAGCGTCAGCCCTCAATGCGCACAGGGACATGTAGTTTCCTTCACTCCCGTCTACTTCGGGCATGTCGTCCACAGGCTGTCAGTGCTCTACTGTGAGCCACAACAGTACATCCCTCCCCCGAAGAGCACTGACATAAGCACGCTTTCGTGGGATGTTTCTTGTGGAACTGGGCAACGAGTTTAGGGGCGTGGACCTGGGAGGCAGGTTCCCAAGAGTTCTCTTCCTCCCCGTATCCCTCCCATGCAAGGAGATACCACAACCTGTTGCGGTAGATCTTGGAGTCAAGCACACCCCTTACCTCATACTCCCCCTCGCTATTTACTACGACAGGGGCAGGCTTACGGTTGGGCCCCACCAGAGCGGGCTTCACTAGGGATACATGAAATGCAGGATGGATTCGTAACGTGGAAGGCAAGGAAAGCTTCACAACTACAGGGTTTACCAATTTAATCACCCGATAGGGACCGATGAATTTGGGATTAAAAACACTAAAGCGCTTAAAACGTATGTTTCTTGTGGACAACCACACGAAGTCTCCCACTTTATAGACAGGCCCTGCCCTTCTATGCCTGTCCGCGGATGCCTTGTAGCTGCACTTCGCGGCCCGCAGATTGCTCTTTGCTACATGTAAGCTTGCCTGTATGCGTTCTATCCTACCCTGCGCCTCAGGTACCTTTGGAACATGCGCCGGATTTAGGAAGGGTGAAAACCAAGGATGGAACCCATAAGAGCAATAAAAAGGTGTAAGCTTGGTGGACGTGTGCGAAGCGCTGTTATAGGATACCTCCGCTAACCATAGTAAATCCACCCACTCGTTATTAGAAGCGCTGGAGTGACACTTAAGGTATTGCTTGAGGGTTTGGTTAACCCGTTCAGTTTGTCCATCCGTCTGCGGGTGGAAGCTGGTGGATATGTTGGATTCGATTCCCAAGGCTGAACACCAGGCCTTCCAGAAATGGGCAGTGAACTGGCCGCCTCTATCAGAGACAATCTTCCTTGGCAATCCGTGTAAGCGTACCACATTCTCCAAGAGCAGGTGCGCTAACTGTCCTGACGAGGGCAGAGCTTTACAAGCGACGAAGTGCGCCATCTTCGTTAAATAATCCACCACCACCGTGATCACCGTGCATCCCTTATCACGAGGCATGCCCACAATAAAGTCTACCGAGATGTTCTCCCAAGGGAGGTCGGGTGTGGGAAGAGGTTGCAATAGTCCTGCTTGTTTGGTATGGGATGCCTTCATTTGACTGCAAACTCCGCATTCCTGTACCCATGTGACCACATCTTTCCGAACCGCAGGCCACCAGAATTGTCTCAGGATCCTGTCAAGTGTTTTTTCCCTGCCGTTGTGACCGGCACTGGGCAGGTGATGGCACCACTTGAACGCTTGCAGCCTTAATGACCGGATGGGAAGGAGCAGTTGTTTTCCCCGTATCGGCAGTCCCTGCACCAATTTCCAATCAGGATTATCTTTCAGCCAGTCCCTCCATTTTGGTGTTCGAACGTTCTGCAATACACTCCTTAAGAACGGATCCGTGCACGTCGCCCCTATTACATGTTCTGGGCTGATAATGGCTCCTTTAGTAACAGCTGAGGTGATGTTCTGGGATGCTTGCCGGGATAATGCGTCTGCTTTCTTGTTTTCCTTTCCGGGTCTGTAAGTGACAAGAAAGTTGTATCCTGTGAAAAAGAGTGTCCACCTCAGTTGACGGGGTATGAGGTGTCTGGCTGCAGTCATAAACTGTAAGTTTCTGTGGTCCGTGTAGACCGTAACCACATGTCTTGCGCCCATCAAGTGATGCCTCCATTCACTGAATGCATCCTTGATGGTGAGCAGCTCCTTTTCTGCAATATTGTAGTTGCATTCAGCGGGGTTCAATTTTCGGGACATATACGCCACCGGATGTAAACGTCCTGTCTCGCAATGTCTTTGGGACAAGACCGCTCCTACCGCTGTGTCAGAAGCGTCTGCCTCCACGATGAAGGGGTATTCAGGGTGAGCATGAGCCAACACCGGGGCCGTCGAAAAGGCCTCCTTTAGCTCTTCGAATCCTTTTTGGGCTCTTGCAGTCCACTGAAACGTCGACTGCTTACGCAGTAGTTGCGTGAGAGGGGTTGCCACGTCCGAGAAGCGGTCGATAAAACGACGATAGAAATTAGCAAACCCCAGGAAACACTGCACATCCCTAAGGTTACGTGGGTTTGGCCAATCCTTTACTGCCAATACCTTCCTTCCCGACATCTCCTGGCCCCAGGAGGTGAGGTTTACTCCTAGGAATTCCACCGATGTTACCCCAAACTCACACTTACTGATCTTGCAAAATAAGTGGTGTCGTCGCAGGGTTTGAAGAATGGTCTTAACGCGTTGTGTATGGTCTCTGGTGTCCTTAGAGTAGATCAAGATGTCGTCTATGTATACTATGACGAAGTGGTCAAGGTATTCGCGAAGGACATCATTTAAGAAGAACTGAAAGGCCGCTGGGGCGTTACACAGCCCAAACGGCATAACCAAGTACTTATAGAGATCGAAGTGTGTTTTAAACGTGGTCTTCCATTCGTCTCCTCTCCTCATACGGACCAAATGGTATGCCCCCTTGAGGTCAAGGCGCGTGTATATCACCGCCTCTTTTACCTGCTCCAGCAGTACATTTATTAAAGGAAGGGGATACCGGTTCTTCACCGTAATGGCGTTTAAGGCCCTGAAGTCCACACACGCGCGCAGCTCGCCATTCGCTTTAGGGATAAAAAAGAGAGGCGATGCAGCGGGAGATTTAGACACTCGTATAAAACCCAAGCTCAAGTATTTATCCAAATACTCCCTGAGGTGTTTATGTTCTGGCTCAGTTAGGGCATACACGCGTCCAGCGGGAATGACCGCTCCGGGGATTAGGTCGATTTGACAATCGTACGACCGGTGCGGTGGTAAGACTTCTGCCTTGTCTTCATTAAAGACGTCCTCGCATTCCTTATATGCGTCTGGCAAGGTAACTGCGTGTTCCACTGCAGTCGCCACCTGATAATAGATAGCCAAAGACGTGGCTGGATTCTTGGGTGAGACGTTGCAATTAGCCAAGCAGTAGGCTGAGGAATATAGTAAGGTCTTCTCATGCCAGTTGATGAGAGGGTTGTGGAGACGTAACCAAGGCAACCCCAGAATTAACCCATAATGGGGTGCCGGTATGACATTGAAGGAAAGAAGTTCCTGGTGCTCAGTCCCCTGTCTCATAGTTAATGGCCCAGTATGAAATCTCACCGGACCGGAATCCAACATCTTCCCATCTACTGCGAACACCATTTCTGGCTTGAGTTTCTCTTGCAAGGTGATTCCTAGCCTTACTACCTGGGCCTGATCCATAAAACACCCCGCGGCCCCCGAATCCACCAATGCTCTGACCGGAATCCACTCCTCTTCCATCAGGATGTGCACTTCGACATAGAAGTGGTTTTTGTTGTGCGTTTGTAGGTCTTCCAAAGAAGGGATATACATTGCGCTCAAAGGACTCCCTTCCTCATCCTTTAAGCCGAGTCGTTTCCCACCGTGGAGCCGTTTGTTCGGGTTACCGCAGCCTTTTGTTCTGGTCGGGGAACTTTCGGCCTTAGGCTGCATTCTCGTATGAAATGTCCTTTCCGACCGCAATACAGGCACAACCCTCGCTTCCTCCGGTAATCTCTTTCTTCCGATGAGAGCGGGGAACGAATCGCGCCTATTTCCATGGGCTCTGTTTTATTCTGCACAGCGGTGTTTGTAGACCGAGAGTATTCCACACTAGGCACTGGTTTCTCCCTCCTTCTGTGCTCCCCTTTTCTTTCGCTCATACGATGGTCCAGCCGCAAGACTAAACTAATGAGAGCTTCACAGGAGGCGGGTTGTGGGTCAATCTGTGCCAACACATCCTTCATTTCTTCACTTAGACCCTGGTGAAAGATGGCCGCATGTTTCCCTTCTGGCCACTCGGTTTCCGTGATCAGTCTCCTGAAGTCGTTAAGATAGGAGATGACGTCGCAACTCCAGCAGATCTCTGTCGGCCGAGAGCGTGGCCGCTCTTCGGTTAAATGTCTTCTCAAATTCTACCAAAAAGGCATTCCAATCATACAGGAGATGATCATCCCTTCTCACCAATGGAACGGCCCATTGTGCAGCGTCCCCAGATAAATAAGAGAGCAAGAAGGCGACTTTCGAATGGTTGGTGTTAAACGCTCTGGCCTTACAGGTAAAATGCAGCATTACCTGCGTGAGAAAGACTTGTAATTTCCCACTTTCCCCGCTAAACCTTTCGGGGGTGGCTAACGGAACTGGCGTGGGGATTTCTACCACCACAGGGGCAGCTGGGATAGAGCGGGGGGAGCCAGCGTCAAAGGGGTTACGCTCCAAGCGGTCTACCTGCGCCTGCAGTGTGGCAGTTTCTGTCCTAGAAGCGACTACCTCGGCCTGTAACAGGGCCAAAGCAGCCAACACGTCCTCTAAGGTGGCCATCCCACCGTGCGACTGGGAGGACAGCTATTCGTGGGCCGGTTATTTTGTCGCCGTCCAAAGTCCTCAGGGTCGCACGATGCTGTAAGGGGTCCACCTCCCGATAACCCCTTGGTCTGGTATATATATGACAGACACAGAAGGGTGATCAGGCGAGGGAAGGAAAGGAAGGGGACTGCAGGGAGGGAGACCTGAAAGAGAAATAACAAGGCGCTATGGTTAGGACAACCCCTATACTCCTGTACACAATGTTTCCCCTACTTCCCCTGCTGTACCTGTAAAAGAAAGAAAGCACTCCTGAACTGGGAGACCTGGAGAGCCGGGGATCAGGGCAGTTCGTGAACCTACGGAAATGACACTGTTTAGCCGATGGATACCACCCTTGGTAATTCCCCCTCACACTTGTTCACTCCCTGAACTACCGGACCTACCACAAATCCTGGATCTCGGATATAACAGGGGGAGGGGAAGGACGTATGCCAGAAGTCACCTCTCCGTCCCTGTTAGAATACAAATATACAAGTGAGGTGCAGCGAAGCTTGCGAACCTGTTAGTTGCCAGCAACTCCTTTCACGGATTCTGCACGAACCCCTTGCGCTACTCCCATGCTTCTGGGGTAGAGCAAACTAAGGATATGAGAGGATATCAAAATGTCTCGGAGGAAATTCCACACCACACCGGCAGGTGTGCCAACCACCGGACCACTTGAATGCTTCACTTGGTCCGTTAGGAACTAGGTACGGCTCAGCACACTAGAGTCGCCTGCTCGCGCTACTGAATTTACACTATACAAGAGTCTCACAGTACTGGCGATCCCGCAATGCCTTGGGGAGGCTTCCAACGGAACCGCAGCGGTACCGCTACTAACACAGTTCTTAGGCAGGACTTGGGTAACAACTAAGGCAGTGCGAAACAAAGTCAGCGAGGAATCAAGGTTGGTGCTGTGCACCCCTACCAGAACGCCACACTCGTCCGCACTCGAACCTGGAAACCAAAATAACCGGCACCCGCTCGATGCCGGATGTTCCTTTTCTTCGTCTTCGCGCCGTGCGTGATGACGTCAGAGCGTCAGCCCTCAATGCGCACAGGGACATGTAGTTTCCTTCACTCCCGTCTACTTCGGGCATGTCGTCCACGGGCTGTCAGTGCTCTACTGTGAGCCACTACACCATTTACTCCACTGGTGACTACACATGCCATGTTTGTGAATGTGATTTCGTTGATTGGCCTGTACTCCCTCACATGTCACTTATGATATTGATGTTCGTGTACGCAGGACAGTGTTGTTCTGGACTCTACAATGTGTACACATGTCAATGTGTTGAGGTACTGTGACAAACACAGCAATGTTCGTCTCAATGAATGATGATATTTTTTGCATGTTCTCTTATGTCTGATCATGCACACAATCGTCATTTCTACTCCGACTGTGGTCATTGTGTTGTGGATGTGTGCCAGGTTTAAATGACGCATGAGACAGTGGGGTTGATTTGTTACACATATGCTGTATGCTATACTCCCAGGCGTGCCCATGTGAAATGTGGCCATATCCCTATGTGTATTCACATTGACCGAGGTGGTGTTTGAGGTACTTGTTTTGTGTAAGTTGACAGGTGTGCCATTTGTGTAGCTGAAGGTGTCCCTACATATAAGCTGGTCTGTAACTCAATTTTGATGATAGTCATTGTTGTCGTTGTGTCATCCAGAACGTGAGATGCTGTGCCCATCTCATGATGTATTGCATTGACATGTGTTCACTTTAATCTCAACTAGGAGGAGACCAAATCTGCTTCGTCACTTGACAGTGCTGGAGGACATGGAGGATGTGGCGATCATCCGGAAATGCCGTCTGGATAGAGCCACCCTAAAAACTCTTTGTGATATGTTGGAGCCCCACCTGCAGCCTCGCAGGACATATCCAACAGCTTTCACCCCAACTTATAAGGTGATGGCGGCCCTGCATTTTTTTGCCACAGGATCGTTCCAGCACACGGTGGCCTGCGCAGGTAGGATGTCACAACCGATGTTCAGCATGGTGCTGCGTGATCTTCTGTCCGCCATGATGATATACAAGGACAGATATATCAATTTCCCCAGGGGTCCTGAATTGGCAGCTGCGAAGGGAGATTTCTATCCCCTTGGACAAATCCCCCATGTTGTTGGTACCATTGATTGCACCCATGTTGGGCTTGTGCCACACAGGCACGTGTGCACATTTACAGGAATCGTAAACATTACCACTCCATAAATGTGCAAGTGGTGTGCCTGGCAGATATGGTAATCTCCCACGTGTGTGCCAAATTCCCAGGCTCAGCCCATGACTCCTACATCCTGCGGAACAGCATTGTGCCCCAGCTGTGTCTAATCTGCTTCCCGAGCGTGCATGGATTGTGGGTGAGTATGCCTAGTCGTATGGCGTGCTGGGTGTTTGACCTGCTGCCCTCTGCCTCAGCGACATTGCAATGTCTATTTGTATTTGTCATACCTAGGTGACTGCATATCCCAATCATCCCTGGTTGCTGAGCCCACTGTGGAATCCCAGGACCCCGGCTGAAGTCCGCTACAATGATGCCCATGGGAGGACACGTTGTGTGATGGAGCGTACTTTTGGTCTGCTTAAGTCACGTTTCCGCTGCCTGAACAAGAACGGAGGTGCACTGGCATACTCGCCCGGGAAGGTGTGTCAGATTGTAGTGGCATGCTGCATGCTCCACAACCTAGCCATTCGCAAGGAGATTCCCCTGCTCCTGGATGGTGATGAGGACCCAAGGCCCCCGCCTGCAAACCAACCCATGTCCAGTGATGAGGACAGTGGAGAGGAGGAGGATGTTGACCTGCGTCAACAGCTCATCACCCGATACTTCACTTGAAGGTGGGTGACAATATACTATGTACCCATTGTCTGATGATGTTGCTGTTGTCGTGAAGGCGTATGTGAGAATTGTAACAGCAGCCAGTTGTAGACTCAGTGGTGGTTGGCAATGTTTCTGGGACAGGTAATTTAGGAACATCTACAGGATATGTTTGTTGACACTTGTTACCCATTGTGACGTGTGCATGTTGGATTATCTTGATGGTAGGTGTTGTGTGATGTCTGTGATGCCACACCCAGACCAGTGAATGTTGTTCTGTTGTGTGTTCCTAGGTGCCTTCAACTTCTCCTTGCCTACATACAGTCCATACTCCTGGTACATTGTGATCATGTTGAAGACTGTACATCCTGCAATAAAGACGGAGCAGACACAACAACATGTGTGTAAGGATTTTTTGTTTACAATGGTGACATGTGAGGGGGGTGTACATTTACATTGAGGTGGTGGTGGAGCAGTGAGTTGACAGTTATGGTAAATTAGATAATCGAGTAGTCAGTCCAACAGACAGATGCCATTCACAAGGCAGTGTGGGAAAGGACAGTCCAAAAAGTCAATGCAGTGGTGAAGAGGGTTGCCATCAGGGCTGGCTCCGTGACTGGCGTTTGGCAGGTGCTTTGCCTCCAGATACTCCCAGTGTTTTCTTAGAACGGCCCCTTCGTTGCTTGGCGGGGGGGCCCTGCTGCAGGGCCAGTGGGGTCTGAGGACTCACCCCTCTCTGTGGGCGCAGGGGAGGATGGTGAACTGTCATCCTGCGGCCCACCAGAGGGAGGTGGAGGTGTTGGTTGTGGCGCCGGCCTGTCCCTCAGTACCGCCACTTGCTGGCCCAAGAGGTCCACAATTTGTCCCATGCGGGTGTCAATGGACCTCATCAGCAGGATGAGCTCGCGTAACAGTTCGTCCGACCGGCCCGTTCGTCCCTGGGCCTGTTCATATGCCCCAAGGACTCTGGTGATTTGGTCCAGGGATTGAGTCCCAGGCTCTTGTTGTCAGTGGGTGACCCTGCCCCTCCCACCTACCCTGCTGCCACGGACCTGTTGCCTCACCACTGTGGGCACCCGCATCCTTGCCCTGCCCACCTCAGTCGGTGGTGTGGGGTGGTCATCCTCTGGGACAGGGAGGGTGTTGCAGGCAGCACTGGTGGTGGTGGTGGCGGTGGACGCACAGGCCGTAACAGCAGGGGTCTGCAGTGACGTTGTTTTACAGCAGATGTGGTGGGGGGGACGATGGGGTCCTGGGACCTGTTGCTCCCTGGCACACCAGATGGCCCGGCTTCGAGCTCATCGTCCAGAGAATCCCGGGAGTCAACATCCGAGAGTCCATGTGCCGGGGGAGACTGGCTCTGCAGGTTGCTGGTGTTGTCCTCTGCAGTGAGTTCTTGGACACCTGTGGGTCAGATGGAAAATGGTCATTGTAGTGCACCCCGCAAGCTTTGTGTTAGCTGTGTGTCATTCACTGTTTGTACACTACACAATTGACTGATCATCACATTGTTTTCTATGTTCACTACTGAGCCTCCTGACATGATGCTGTGGTACATGCATTACTTGTCCATGGTGTGAGGTGTCAATACATACCATGCGCCACATACATACTTTATGATTACAGGGACCTGTTGACATCTAGGGACTGGCACAACATGTTGTTTCATTGAGGACTCTGTTGATTTGTCTGACCTGGCAGACGTCACATCTGGCCATGGACTGGCCATTGTCATCTCCTGCATACCTTTGTCCTGTCATGTGCATATCTTGATTTGTACCACCAAACATGCTTTCTAATTTTTCGAATGGTCCTTGTTGCTCTGGCCCCATGGCACTTCACATGTCAATAGGTGCTGTGCATGATTGTGCCCAGACTTTCTTCTTCATGTGCATTGGTGTGTCACACTTTGGTAGCTGTGGCAGTTTCCTTTGCTTACCTGTGTGCACACTGTGCGTGGCAATGGGGTCGGTGTGCATATTTGTGCAATGAGAGGGCTGGTGTTGTCATATGGCACAATTTCTTTTGTGACGAATGGGTGGGTGCATGTACTGGCTATTTACCTGTTATGTGCTCACATTTGGCTTTGTTATGTGACACATCTGTGTGTGCGTGGTGGAGGCTTACATCCTGCTCAGTGGGGCCACAAGACAGAATAATATGTCTACCTACCTGTTAGTTTGTTTGAGGTGGGCCATTAGATGCCACGTGCATCTGGGTGGTATGGAGAGCTCCAGCTTGCTGTACTGGGGGACAAGGGTGCATGGTGGGAGTAGTGGTACAGGCATCCCACCCCAGGCACCCTCCCAGGGAAGATGACTACCTACCTGTTAGTTTGATGAGGGTAATGTAATGACTGACACATGCTTCTGGGTGGGGTGAGGGTGGGAACCATCCTGCTAGGCTGTGGGACAGGGGGCATGGTGGGAGTAGTGGTGCAGGCCTCCCCACCCACAAACACCCTCACTGTGAAGATGGCTACCTACCTGTAAGTTTGTTAGGTGTACTGCAATGGCTTCCAAACTGCTTCTGGATGGGGGAGTGCTCCATCCTGCTGAGGTGTGGGACAGGGGGCATGGTGGGAGTAGTGGTACAGGCCTCTCACCCCCAAACACCCTCCCAGGGAAGATGGCTACCTACCTGTTAGTTTGATGAGGGTAATGTAATGGCTGACACATGCTTCTGGGTGGGGTGGTGGGAGGGATCCATTTTGCTAGGCTGTGGGACAGGGTGCATGGAGGGAGTAGTGGTACAGGCCTCCCACCCCCAAACACCCTCCCAGGGAAGATGGCTACCTACCTGTAAGTTTGTTTGGTGTACTGCAATGGCTTCCAACTGCTTCTGGGTGAGAGTGAGTGCTCCATCCAGCTCAGGTGTGGGCCAGGGGGCATGGTGGGAGTAGTGGTACAGGCCTCCCACCCACAAACACCCTCACTGTGAAGATGGCTACCTACCTGTGCGTTTGTTTGGTGTACTGCAATGGCTTTCAACTGCTTCTGGGTGTGAGTGAGTGCTCCATCCAGCTCAGGTGTGGGGGCATGGTGGGGGTAGTGGTACAGGCCTCCCACCCACAAACACCCTCACTGTGAAGATAGCTTCCTACCTGTAATTTTGTTTGGTGTACTGCAATGGCTTCCAACTGCTTCTGGGTGGGGGAGTGCTCCATCCTGCTGAGGTGTGGGACAGGGTGCATGGTGGGAGTAGTGGTACTGGCCTCCCACCCCCAAACACCCTACCAGGGAAGATGGCTACCTACCTGTTAGTTTGGTGAGGGTAATGTAATGGCTGACACATGATTCTGGGTGGGGTGGGGGGGAGGGAGGGATCCATTTTGCTAGGCTGTGGGACAGGATGCATTGTGGGAGTAGTGGTACAGGCCTCCCACCCCCAGACACCCTCCCAGGGAAGATGGCTACCTACCTGTTAGTTTGGTGAGGGTAATGTAATGGCTGACACATGCTTCTGGGTGGGGTGAGGGGATGGGAGGGATCCATCTTGCTAGGCTGTGGGACAGGGGGCTTGGTGGGAGTAGTGGTACAGGCCTCCCACCCCAGACACCCTCCCAGGGAAGATGGCTACCTACCTTTTAGTTTGATGAGGGGAATGTAATGGCTGACACATGCTTCTGAGTGGGATGGGGGGAGGGATCCAGCTTGCTAGGCTGTGGGACAGGGTGCATGGTGGGAGTAGTGGTACAGGCCTCCCACCCACAAACACCCTCACTGTGAAGATGGCTACCTACCTGTGCGTTTGTTTGGTGTACTGCAATGGCTTTCATCTGCTTCTGGGTGTGAGTGAGTGCTCCATACAGCTCAGGTGTAGGCCAGGGGGGCATGGTGGGAGTAGTGGTACAGGCCTCCCACCCACAAACACCCTCACTGTGAAGATAGCTTCCTACCTGTAATTTTGTTTGGTGTACTGCAATGGCTTCCAACTGCTTCTGGGTGGGGGAGTGCTCCATCCTGCTGAGGTGTGGGACAGGGTGCATGGTGGGAGTAGTGGTACAGGCCTCCCACCCCCAAACACCCTACCAGGGAAGATGGCTACCTACCTGTTAGTTTGGTGAGGGTAATGTAATGGCTGACACATGATTCTGGGTGGGGTAGGGGGGAGGGATCCATTTTGCTAGGCTGTGGGACAGGATGCATTGTGGGAGTAGTGGTACAGGCCTCCCACCCCCAGACACCCTCCCAGGGAAGATGGCTACCTACCTGTTAGTTTGGTGTGGGTAATGTAATGGCTGACACATGCTTCTGGGTGGGGTGAGGGGAGGGGAGGGATCCATCTTGCTAGGCTGTGGGACAGGGTGCATGGTGGGAGTAGTGGTACAGGCCTCCCACCCCCAGACACCCTCCCAGGGAAGATGGCTACCTACCTTTTAGTTTGATGAGGGTAATGTAATGGCTGACACATGCTTCTGAGTGGGATGGGGGGAGGGATCCAGCTTGCTAGGCTGTGGGACAGGGTGCATGGTGGGAGTAGTGGTACAGGCCCCCCACCCCCAAACACCCTCCCAGGGAAGATGGCTACCTACCTGTAAGTTTGTTTGGTGTACTGCAATGGCTTCCAACTGCTTCTGGGTGGGAGTGAGTGCTCCATCCAGCTCAGGTGTGGGGCAGGGGGCATGGTGGGAGAAGTGGTACAGGCCTCCCACCCCCAAACACCCTCCCAGGGAAGATGAATTCCTACCTGTTAGGTGAAGGTGAACAATGCAATGGATGCCACATGCTTCTGGGTGTGAGTGAGTGCTCTATCCAGCTCAGGTGTAGGGCAGGTGGCATGGTGGGTGTAGTGGTACAGGCCTCCCACCCACAAACACCTTCCCAGGGAAGATCGCTACCTACCTGTAAGTTTGTTTGGTGTACTGCAATGGCTTCCAACTGCTTCTGGGTGGGGGAGTGCTCCATCCTGCTGAGGTGTGGGACAGGGTGCATGATGGGAGTAGTGGTGCAGGCCTTCCACCCACAAACACCCTCCCAGGGAAGATGGCTACCTACCGGTATGTTTGATGTGGGTTGTGTGATGGCTGACACATGCTTCTGGGTGGGGTGGGGGGAGGGATACATCTTGCTAGGCTGTGGGACAGGGGGAATGGTGGGAGTAGTGGTACAGGCCTCCCACCCACAGACACCCTCATTGTGAAGATGGCTACCTACCTGTAAGTTTGTTAGGTGTACTGCAATGGCTTCCAACTGCTTCTGGGTGGAGGAGTGCTCCATCCTGCTGAGGTGTGGGGCAGGGGGCTTGGTGGGAGTAGTGGTACAGGCCTCCCACCCCCAGACACCCTCCCTGGGAAGATGGCTACCTACCTGTTAGTTTGGTGAGGGTAATGTAATGGCTGACACATGATTCTGGGTGGGGTGGGGGGAGGGATCCATTTTGCTAGGCTGTGGGACAGGATGCATTGTGGGAGTAGTGGTACAGGCCTCCCACCCCCAGACACCCTCCCAGGGAAGATGGCTACCTACCTGTTAGTTTGGTGAGGGTAATGTAATGGCTGACACATGCTTCTGGGTGGGGTGAGGGGAGGGATCCATCTTGCTAGGCTGTGGGACAGGGTGCATGGTGGGAGTAGTGGTACAGGCCTCCCACCCCAGACACCCTCCCAGGGAAGATGGCTACCTACCTTTTAGTTTGATAAGGAGAATGTAATGGCTGACACATGCTTCTGAGTGGAATGGGGGGAGGGATCCAGCTTGCTAGGCTGTGGGACAGGGTGCATGGTGGGAGTAGTGGTAGAGGCCGCCCACCCCCAAACACCCTCCCAGGGAAGATGGCTACCTACCTGTAAGTTTGTTTGGTGTACTGCAATGGCTTCCAACTGCTTCTGGGTGGGAGTGAGTGCTCCATCCAGCTCAGGTGTGGGGTAGGGTGCATGGTGGGAGTAGTGGTACAGGCCTCCCACCCACAAACACCCTCCCAGGGAAGATGGCTACCTATCGGTATGTTTGATGTGGGTTGTGTGATGGCTGACACATGCTTCTGGATGGGGTGGGGGGAGGGATCCATCTTGCTAGGCTGTGGGACAGGGGGAATGGTGGGAGTAGTGGTACAGGCCTCCCACCCACAGACACCCTCGCTGTGAAGATGGCTACCTACCTATGAGTTTGTTAGGTGTACTGCAGTGGCTTCCAACTGCTTCTGGGTGGAGGAGTGCTCCATCCTGCTGAGGTGTGGGGCAGGGGGCATGGTGAGAGTAGTGGTACAGGCCTCCCACACCCAGACACCCTCCCTGGGAAGATGGCTACCTACCTGTTAGTTTGGTGAGGGTAATGTAATGGCTGACACATGCGTCTGGGTGGTGTGGGGGAGGGATCCATCTTGCTAGGCTGTGGGACAGGGTGCGTGGTGGGAGTAGTGGTACAGGCCTCCTACCCCCAGACACCCTCCCAGGGAATATGGCTACCTACCTGTTAGTTGATGAGGGTAATGTAATGGCTGACACATGCTTCTGGGTGGGGTGGGGGAGGGCTCCATCTTGCTGATGCTGTGGGACAAGGGGGCCTGGTGGGAGTTGTAGTGCTGGCTCCCTGTACACATGCCTCCATGGTAATGTTGCTAGCTACGTTAAGGGTGAATGGGTGTGAGTGAATGTTGGATCTGTGAGACATGTTTTTGTGAGTGTGTTGTGCAGATGAATGGAATTTGTCCTAGGTGGTGTAGCTTTGTAGTTGTGCAAGACAGTACATAGCAGTGTGGTGGTAGTCATTTGTTTGTACTTACCAGCCTCCACTCGCCCGGGTACTCCTGTGAGACTTTCTGGATGCAGTATGACAAGAACCTTCTCCTCCCATGGTGTGAATGGTTTTGGTAGAATGGGAGGGCCACCGCCAGTCCTCTCAGCCAGCTCACGGTTCTTGCTTCTCCTCCCTTTGACAACCCTCTTCAGGTCATGCTACTGCTTCATGATCTCCTTTTTGGAGTGCGGGGTGGTCCCTACTGCATTGACCCTTTCGACTATCCTTGCTCACATTTGTGTCCTTGTGGCTAATGGTGTCTGTTGGACCAGGCTACCAAACAGTTTTGGTTCCACTCTGACTATCTCATTTACCATGACTGTCAACTCACACTCCGTGAATTTGGGCATTTTATGTGTTGACATGGTGTGTGGTGTGCAAAGTGGTTGCGGGTGCAGGGTTGTGAGTGGTGGGTGTGGTTGTGATGAATGTGGTGTGTGATATGCAGGGGGGTTAGTGGTGCAGGTGTGGTAGTGATGGTGGTGGTGATGTATGTGTGCTGTATTCTTTTGCCTCTCCTCTCTGATGTGGTGAATACCCTTCTCTTCTGGAGTGTTGCAAAGAATTGTGGTCAGGGAAGGGGCTGGTTTTATACTCAGCTATGTGGGTTGTCCAAATGGGGTATTGCTGTCAGGTGTGTTGTGTTTGTTGTCCTGGGAATTGTATTTTTCTTTTTGCCATGTGGTTGTGTCATTGGGGTGTGTTTTGTGTTTTTGGGGGGCATGGCTAGTTTGCTGTGTGCACTTTTTGGCCTTATTGTGGGTTTTTTCATTTGTCCGCCATATTTTTCACGGATCGTCTGCAGCGGTGGCTATGCTGCAGCTCTTCTGCTGGCTCTCCCATTCATTCCTGTGTGCGACCGCGGCGGTCGGAAACAGCGGAACGTACCGCGTGACCATCGGGGATATCCTAATTTCCCTTGCGGTGTCGCCGCTATACTTGCGGCGGGTTGGTGTTTTTCCGCTGCGAACCCGACTGCCGCGGGCGGATTTTGACAATCTCCGCCGCTACGGGCGGTTTTTCTTGGCCCTGTTCCACCGCAGTCAGTGTTTTTTGGCGGATGATCCTAATTTGGCCGCCGGTTTTTCCACAGTACGGGCGGGCTGTGGTTTTCCACTTCCATGGCGGTCGGGGTGGATTTCTGACCGCCATCCTAATAGGCCCCTATGTGTCTCTGACTCCAGTGTAAATATGTCTAAGACGCTGGAAGCCCGTTTAAAAAAGATGACTGCACAAGATACCATTTTAAAATAGGTGTCCTTCCCAAAAAAGGATATGAAGCGTGCTTGGCCACAGATTATTAAGCTCTAGTTTGAATCAACAGCACTCCAAGTACCCATCTGTCAAACAGATTATTGATGCTGCGTTTTGCAGTTCACTTTGTCCGTGTCGTCAGTGAGCCCTGATCATTTCCTAATGCAAATCTAATGGAGAATTTAGTTGCACTTCCCCTTTCAGCTCTTCACCAACTAAGCACATATTTAATGTCCATAAAGGATGGTTTAGTAGCTGTACAGGAAGAGGTGAATTTGAATAAGTTCCCAAGAGGGTGGCAGAAACACTTCACGCTTTAAACAACTGCCTTTATTATTCCGTAAGTGAATGCGTTAAGTTTGTATCCTTTGTTTCCAGTTCAGTTCAATTATGTAATAGGTTTTGCCAACACTCCTGCTGCTGTGTCCTGGAGGAATTACTTCAGTGCAGATATTTGAGATTTCGCGGTGCTATCAGAACGTCAGATCCA
This sequence comes from Triturus cristatus, assembly GCF_964204655.1. NCBI lineage: Eukaryota > Metazoa > Chordata > Amphibia > Caudata > Salamandridae > Triturus > Triturus cristatus. The sequence continues at coordinate 560,073,109 of NC_140586.1, forward strand.
CTGGTGATCAGTCCGCAGACTGCATCCTAATGACAGGAGCTGGTACAGACTGTTATCGGCTCCTGCTGCCGGACAATGGGTTGCATAGCGCTTGTGTGGGTACCAGATGAAACACTTTCATTAATTGACCGTAGGCTATGTCACTTCCTTGAACAATAGCTGGACCAAATTATTCACCAGCAATATTTACACTGACAACATGTCTAAAAATTTTTGTAATTCTCATAAGATTCTGCATCGGTGAAAAGCCTTCGCCTCCTTCAGTCCAGTTAGCCTGGCTAAGTGGCCTACAGTAAAGGCGAAAAAATTCATGATGGAGTGGTACCGCTGGTAGGCCTGTAAAGATGGATCTGAGTCAATCGGCTTACTGATAGAATATTGATGTTAAAAATATCGATGTTCAAAATATAAAAAAAAATATTGAGACTACAAAAATATCGACTCCCTTACCTACACAGGTAAGTACAAAAATATTGAATCAAAAAAATTGATGTAAAAATATTGATGTAAAAAATATTGATTTCGACATATATATAAAATAATATATTAAATATTAATATTAATTTTAACAAATAAATTAAATTTAGGGGCCGATTCCGATACCGGGTCGGACAGCTGTCCATAGCCTTACTGTGCGACCAACACGTATCCGTAGCCGGTCCGTCCTGCAGAGGAAGTACGATGCGCATAACTGCCAAAAACCCGACCGACACGTAGGCTGTGATTCAGGCTCCATTCTCCATCTGAGCCGTAACTCCTAACGCTGAACCGAGTCGCCCGGAAGCAGTATCCATAGCAGTTTCCGGCCTGACAAGTACGATGCGTACTTCCTACGTGCCGGACGGGTCGCCACGTACGACTCGTCACAGCATCCAGAAAACAAGCATATCAGCTACGATTCGCACCACAACTCAATTCACGGCTACGAGACGGACCAGCTTGCAGCGGGTACGAGACGAAGCAACAAGCAGCGTGTACGACACGACCACATCATGAATCCCATCGCGCAGGTCATACCAGTACTCTACATCTATGAACGGCTCAGGAACCAACGCCGACGGCGCAGGCCGTAAGTCAGACACCTACCACATAAACAAATGACACGTACCCGCAAAATGGTACACACACACAGAGGATCCACATCCTGGCCACTAACAACAGGCCACCATAGGGGTTGCATGGCCAGCACCACTACCACCCCCACCCATAGGGCTTATGTTCCCCAGCACCCCTGCCACCCCCAGCCATAGGGGACCTGTTGCCCATCACCCTTGCCACCCCCACTCATAGGGGACCTGTTGCCCATCACTACTGCCACCCCCACTCATAGGGGACCTGTTGCCCATCACTACTGCCACCCCCAGCCATAGGGCTAATGTTGCCCATCACGCCTGCCACCCCCATCCATAGGGGACCTGTTGCCCATCACCCCTGCCACCCCCACTCATCGGGGACCTGTTGCCCAGCACTACTGCCACCCCCACCCCTAGGGGACCTGTTGCCCATCAGCCCCTGCCACCCCCACTCATAGGGCTTATGTTGCCCATCACCCCTGCCACCCCCACTCATAGGGGACCTGTTGCCCATCACTACTGCCACCCCTACTCATAGGGGACCTGTTGCCCATCACCACTGCCACCCCCACTCATAGGGTACCTGTTGCCCATCACCCCTGCCACCCCCACTCATAGGGGACCTGTTGCCCATCACTACTGCCACCCCCAGCCATAGGGCTAATGTTGCCCATCACTCCTGCCATCCCCACCCATAGGGGACCTGTTGCCCATCACCCCTGCCACCCCCACTCATAGGGGACCTGTTGGCCACTCATAGGGGACCTGTTGCACAGCACTACTGCCACCCCCACCCCTAGGGGACCTGTTGCCCATCACCCCTTCCACCCCCACTCATAGGGCTTATGTTGCCCATCACCCATGCCACCCCCACTCATAGGGGACCTGTTGCCCATCACCCCTGCCAACCCCACTCATAGGGGACCTGTTGCCCATCACCCCTGCCACCCCCACCAATAGGGCTAATGTTGCCAATCACTCCTGCCACCCCCACCCATAGGGGGCCTGTTGCCCATCACCCCTGCCACCCCCACTCACAGGGGACCTGTTACCCATCACTACTGCCAGCCCCACTCATAGGGGACCTGTTGCCCATCACTACTGCCACCCCCACCCCTAGGGGACCTGTTGCCCATCACTACTGCCACCCCCACTCATAGGGGACCTGTTGCCCATCACCCCTGCCACCCCCAGCCATAGGGCTAATGTTACCCATTACCCCTGCCACCCCCAGCCATAGGGGGCCTGTTGCCCATCACTACTGCCACCCCCACTCATAGGGGACCTGTTGCCCATCACTACTGCCACTCCCACTCATAGGGGACCTGTTGTCCATCACCCCTGCCACCCCAGCCATAGGGCTAATGTTGCCCATCACCCCTGCCACCCCCACTCATAGGGGACCTGTTGCCCATCACCCCTGCCGCCCCCACTCATAGGGGACCTGTTGCCCATCACTACTGCCACCCCCAATGATAGGGGACCTGTTGCCCATCACCCCTGCCACCCCCAGCCATAGGGCTAATGTTGCCCATCACCCCTGCCACCCCCACTCATAGGGGACCTGTTGCCCATCACTACTGCCACCCCCACTCATAGGATGGGTGATGCGCCACACATCCATCATACTCCAACATTAGGTATGTCAGCAAAATACATCCCCCCTAACATCATGACAACAGTGTGTAGTCTGTGACAAATGCCCACAACAGTGATTATGACTTCGAACATACAATGTAAGTAACAGCACATGTGTGACCAACAAATGAGTGTGCCCTACACAAGGCAAGCATCACCATAGCACTGTGGCAATGTAAAAAGAACACCCCCTCACTTAGAACAGAAGTTAAGTGTGGTCTTCCAAACTGCAGCAGATATTGAGCATTGTGGTGATGGGGTCTAAACCCCCCCTCATCACAGTGACCAAAAGGTAAGTGTCATCATGGTCAAAGCTGCAAATAACAAACAGCATGTATGATCCCTGCTCCCAACACATTAAACACTTCTGTGGCAAACTAGTGGTTGTGTCCCATTCCCACAGAGATGTGGTGAGGCTAACAGTGCTGTGAAAACCTAACACACTCTCGGCCATGTGCAGACAAGCACCACACATGAGGGCTGACAATGCATACAGTGTACAATGACACAAGAGCAGAAGTGACCATCACCAAGCATACACACATCTCGAAAATAGACACACTAATCAGAAATACCTGTGTAGACTGTAGGTGTCAGGTCACAAACTCCCATTCCATGCCAGCAATGGCACCTAACAACCAGGATGAATGTGCACAATGACGTGATATGACTCACAGGGACAGCAGGGAAAATCACAGAAACAGCATCCAGACAAAGGCCCACAACAGCAATACCAATGCACTGATGCAGATGCACAAACAGAATCAGGCAACCTCACACGGCACATCTTACACAGAATGTGTGTGTGTGTGTGTCACAGTATCCCCAGACAACTACACAATACATGAGGGGGGCTGAACCACAGTGACACAGATGTGGACACAGTGCCATACAAAAGTAAACCATCATTGGGACACCCTTAGTGGGCAATCAGGCATTGTAAGATGAGAGAGAGCACAAAAGACACATGTGACACAAGCTGGAATGAACACCAACTAACACAGCAAGAGTCTGACACACAACAGCACTACCCTCAGGGACCAGACATTGGGGTGACACAAGCATGCATGACACCTCCACTGTGATGACAAAGGCAGATGTCGTACAAACCGGGAAATCCAGACATGTGTCCTGTTCCACAAACGTACATCACACATTCACAAACACAAATCACTCAGCATGGCCCCTCATCCATGGACAAACGGGAGCTAAGGGACCATCCATGCAAACATTTACATCAGTCCAGCCTCAACACCACACACCCTGAACTGCAACAATGTGCATCTGTGAAGCCCACATGGAGAGGTGACATTACACATGCACCCATGACAAACACAGGAATGTTGGGAGGAACTAAGGTGCACAGACACATCACACAAGGACAGTTTACAACCCTGGGGAATGACAGACATACTGCACAGTATGCGGTACATGGCCATGACTTCAATGCTCACTTAACCTTCAGAATCCCTGCCACAGTCCCAGGACAATGCAAAAGCCAAGGAGAACCACAAGGCACACATGCTGACACCTGCCAACATTGCAGCCATGAACCCGACAAGTGGGAGCAGTCACACACACATACAAATGTGTCAATCCCTGAAAGGTACCACCTACGGACAACTACATGATTTTGCAAATAAACAAGTGCCTTGGGGAACCCTGACTGTGTCCCATCTGTGTCTGACAACATTATCACCACTCAGAACTGACAAATCCCAATGAGGATACACCACTTAACAGTAGTGTGTCATGCACCCACACATCTGGTAGCCCATGGCAAAGTAGTGGGTTGGAGCCAGTACCATCCAGCAAGCATCAACAGGAACATATCAAGGGAACACTGCCTGTGTATGAACAGGGATGTGGACACACACACATGCTCATACAACACACACCATGGGCCAAGGCTATGTCACGGGACAACACACTTACTTGAGGGGATCTAACTCCTGTGGAAGCCCAGCTGTGCCAAACATATTCACAGCACCTCTCACTCATGTCTACAGAACACTTGGTCAGTCAGCCATTAGTTACCACACAATGAAGGCTCTGGTCACAACAGCCTGGGTACGTGAGTTTCCCCTGAGTCATCTGCACATACTCAAAACATATGTCTAGCAAGTTGCACAGAGGACCCAGTTGCTCCTATACCAATGATGCCCACACCTGTAGGTCCAGTGTGATGTGCACAAAGTTTGTGGAATTAACAAATTGGACAATGGGAAGCACATCATATGTGCATGGGTGCAAGCCAGAGATGTGACCATGCAAATGAAATGTTCACAGAGATGCCCACAAATAGTTGATCATGACACACCCAGGTAGCTGCAAAGGATGACATGGATACCCACCAGAATAGGATACATATCTCATGGACCACATGGAGTACCTCACAGCAACACATCAGTATTCAACATTGGAAACCAAGCATTACAGGTGTGAGGGCATGTTAAACATCATCAACATAATGTACAGCTAAATCAAGTTCACAGGGATAAAGAAAAAAGCTTTATTCAGCATATTAAAAGTTAAACATCCGTTCAAACAAGAGGCCAATGGCCAGTCCATGTCCAAATGCCAAGGAGTGAACTAGAGTGACAACTGTCACACGTTGCTTGCCTGCACTGCTAAGGACCGGGGTCATCCCCTCGGAGGGGCATACATGGGGGCAGGCCAGGCACCACAGGGACAGGATCAGGGCGCAGCAGAAGGAGGCAGTGAAGAGGTGGTGGATGCAGTTGAGACACTTGCAACTGCAGTGGAGCTGACTCAAGTGGTGGGTGCTGTTACAACTGTGGGGCACAAGTCAGATGGGGTGGGTGCCGGCACAACTCCAGTGGGCAGGTCAGATGGAGTGGATTGGGTCCCCACTGCAGTGCCCAAGTCAGATGGGGTGGTCGTGGACTCCACTTCAGTGCCTACATCCATGGGAGCGGAATGGGGGGCAGGTGAGGTCGGCAGGACGGGGGGGGGGGGGACACAGTCCCCACATCAGTGGCACTAACCGTCTGACCAGGTGTGGAGGAGCAAGTGGTAGGTGGATGGCCTTAGCATTTTGGGGATGGTGTATCTGTGGGTGGGGATACCCGGGGCAGGGAGAGGCGGGGAAACCTCTGGAGTGGGGGCCTGGGAGATGGAAGATGGAGACTTTGCCTTGGAGCTGCGTGGTGGCGGGGGGGTCTTACTCTTCCGGCTCCAGGGGGACTTGCGGGTGGGGGTCTCAGTCTGACTGTGCCTGGGGGAGGGGGTCCGGGTGTGAGGGGCACTCCCCTCTGTGTGTGGGGACTTCCTCTTCCCCTTGTAATCAGTATCTGCTGGGTCGGTGGGGAAGAGGCCAAGGTCACAGAGTAAGAGCTTCTGGGGAGATGGGGTTGCAGGTGATGCATGGGAAGGGGGCTGGGAGGGAGAGGTCTCGGAGGACTGCGGAATGGTTGTCGATGACTGTGTGTGTGTCTGCAAACCAGCCCCTGTGAGTGTGGTATCAGTCCCCTGCGCTTTCTTGTGTGCATGTCTAGACCTTGGTTTGGGTGTTTGTGTGCTTGGGACAGGTAGTCTGCTAGGAATTGTGGGTGGTGCAGGGCTAGGAGGGGTGCAGGACTGTTGGAGGAGGGACACTGCTGCCGTCAGGGAGGAGGCCATGGACTGATTGGTCCTCTGTAGGGCAGACATGCCTGAGGAAATGCCCTCCATGAACGACACCAGTTGTGTCAACAGACTTGTGTGTGCATGGAGGACACTCAGCATCGACATCTGCCCTACATGGATCTGTCTAAGTAAGTCCACAGACTCCTCACTCAGGGCAGCAGGGGACACAGGGGCAGGGGGTGCGGTGCCTGGCACAAAGGAGACATGCTCACGAACACGGGAGCCTACAGAGACCTCTGGGATGGGAGCCGATGGGAGGGAGTTGGTGGTGGTGGTGGTAGCGGGGACAGCCTCACTAACTGGGGTTTGGTGGCTGCTGACAACCACCTCCACAAGGGAGTCATCCTCAGAGCTGCTATGGCCCTCAGCTGGGGGTGATGGTGCTGACGACTCCTCTGTGTGGCTCCACTCGCCCTCCGTGCCACTGGATCCCCCCCGACTCCTCTCCTTCTGTCCCTGTCAGGCTCCGTGGCTCCTCCTGGTCCATGGAGCTGTCCCCTCCTGTGGTCGTGGATGTATCTGGATAGGAATAGGAAATAAGAGAACAACATCAGTCACCTGCACTGACTGCACACACCACAGGTAGTTCATCACATCACAGGGCAAGCCCTGGCATCATCAGCTGAACACAGCTCAAAGTGCACTGTTTAGAATAAGCCAATTGTCATTCTCAACGTCAACCATGGCACACATATCCCTCCTTGACTTTCACACATATGTCTGTTGCATGTTGGATGCTAACACCCCAATGTGCCGACATGCACCACCCACACCTCATTTGGACATGTAAGTGAACATGTAGGAGTATGTCACTATACACATAGCACATCTCTTGCTACTGACTCAGTACAGGTGTCCGGATGAAGGGATGGGCAGAGACTCATTTCACATGCTTGTGATGCATGCCAGCAACACACACTATGATGTTCTCATGTCCTGATAGTCAATGCCACAATGGGGTGCTTGGTGCACAGTTGAACACAATGCAGGATCACTCATAGCAAGTTAAATGGCATGGCACTGGAATGCCCAGAAAGTCAGTCAACACTGTCTCCTGTCACAGGGGCAGGGCATCCAGACAACAACAATATGCACTGACTCACAATCTTAGCTCAGGGGTAAAGCTAACTCTGCAGATGACCGGCGCACTTGCCCATCCCCTGCAAACAACATATACAGGACCCAGAAGACCCCACATCATGCAAATCAGACATATGAGTCTCTGCAAACACAACTCCCTGTACATTAACACATCACAGTCTGCCATGCATGTAACCCAGCTGCATGAAGGACACAGTTGTATACACCATTGTGCGCTGTCAGATGATCACACACCTATATGTCACACAGGTCTTGTCTCTCACAGTCACATCTCAGATGTCATGCTGACCCTCTGAATCATGGACACCCCAGTTGTACGTAATAACAAGCCACACCCTAATGACACAGAGGCAGACACCTGAGGGCACATGTCACTAAGCACAACCTGTTATTTGATACACAGGAGTGGGATTACAGAGTGTTTCTAAATGCCCTTGAGGAGCCATGACTGGCCAGTTCTACATGAAACAGTGTTTGGCCCTGGACAGTAGTCAGGTGGCTAAGCAAGTGTGACATACTTGATATACATACTCCTGAGGCCCCAGAATTAGGGTCCCCTGCTGCATGGGTTTGTTTGGAATACCCCAGCCACATGTGGCGAGTCAGACCAGCAATTGGAACACATCTCAAGGGCACACACAGATCACATGTCAGATCTCAGGCATTGGGTAAACAATTGACCCACCCATGAAACACACACCAGAATCACGGGAACAGATGCTGGCCGGTAGATGAAGCATAGCTGACTGCATGGACACAGTGCCCTATTGACACAAGCAACAGACTGTAGGGGCCACATCTGTGGAACAGATGAGGAGGGTGCATCACACAATTGAGGGACCTGAGTATTGGACTACAAGACCTACGTAATGTGGAAGTGTGACCAGGCCAAAAGACTGCAATTGGCATGTCAGACATAGTACACAGATTAGGCATGGACTTACCCCCTTCCTGCTGCTGTCTGGCCTTCAGCTGCCTATCCAGGTCTGGGAAGACCACCGCTAGTATCCGGAGCATGTGGGGGGTCAGGGTGTAGTGTCCGCCCCTCCTGCGTGGAGGTGACAGCTTCAGCTGGACTCTAGCTATCCTCCGGGTCCAGCCCCGAATGTCCTGCCACCTCTTCTGGCAGTTGCGGATCCGGGTATTCCTACTGTTCCTGGTCCTATCATAATAAATGATGAACCTGAATATGAAGTCGAAGCCATCATTGATTCAAGGAGAGTGAGGAACAGGCTTCAGTATCTTATACACTGGAAGGGTTATGGTATTGAGGAACGTACTTGGGAACCAGCTAGTCAGATACACGCCCCTCGCTTGTTGCGAACTTTTCATAGACAGCATCCTGATAAGCCCAAACAGGTAGGGGGAGCTGTGGGGGGGGGGGGGGGGTTTGCTGTCACGGTTGCCGGTTTGGGGGCACTTGAACTACAAGCATGGCTGCCAGTGAAGACGCGCATGGATAGGTTGGGCATGCTAAAGTCCGGCCTCTCCCGTGTGAATGCGCTTCGCGTTCCAGCTCTTTGCTCGCTCTTCTGCATCACTTCCGTTACGTCGCGGCCCCTTCACTTCCGCGTCGTGTTACGTGTCGGTTTCCTTCGGTGGGTCATCTTGGCTTCATCTCCTGGCCAGCCCAGTTCACGGATTACCTGCTAAAGAAGAAAAGAAACACAGTATTGACTTTCAGACCGGGGTTACGGTAACAGCGCGTTGCGCTGCTGTTTACTTTACTTTACGTTTATTACAAATCCTCGGTCTCACCTGATTTAGACTGTTCGAAGCCCTTCTCCTTCTTGAATGTCCTGATGAACCTACAAGGATATTTATGAGAGGTTAACCAGAGGATGACAATACAATTGTTTGTTATGCACTTACTTACCTTCAGAAGAAGTATAGTTTAGCTACGTCTGTTACAAAGGTGGGCAAATCACATTCACTGAAATCACATATAGCTTCCTATTAACTTATCTCCCTAGTGAACTATTTCTTTACATTTTACAGCGGTGAGCAGACATTGGTACCCTACAACACTCCTTTATTTTCCTGAGAATTAAGAAGGGAATCTTTAGGTAAAAAGCAGACCCTGTATGGAACTTTAAAATAAGCATTGTGTCATGTGTGTTTCCTAATGTTGTTCCCTCTTATCTACAGCCTTTTTCACCTTGATGCACTCCTGTAGTTCCTGGGTTACGACGGGGGATTGTCTCCCCTTCTTTCCTTGTTTTGTTTCCCTTCTTCCCCGGATTACCTTTTGTTGCTTAGACATAGATAAGCACAATAGGTGGTTTGGAGAGGTTGCGGACTATACTTCAGTTCCATGATGTTCCGGTGGAAATACAGGTGAGATCCTGACATGATCTGCCCCCAAGGCAAGAGCACAGCTCTCTTGCATCAAGAAGACCAGAAGCTGTGGACACTCCGTCTCATACCTTGCAGTCAAGAACCTGGAACGACCTCCCGAAACACCTCAGAAACTCCCATGAATTTATGATGGAACTTCAAAACATGGCTCTTCCAGACAAAACAGGCATAATCTCCTCCTCCCCCCTCAACACCTGGATACCCTCATGGGTGATTAGCTGCGCTCTACAAAAAAAAATTAGAACTGAGACTAGACAAAACACAAATCTCTCCAGCAGGTGCATTATCCTCTAGAGTTATCTTACCATTGTTATTATCCCCTGAGATTTACTTGGCATACAGAGATTTACGCAGCAGTTGCCTTAACCCTATAAGATATTTTAAAATGCAGACTTTGAAACCAATTAAGCAGAATGGATTTACTGCCACATTTCTCCTTGTTGACAATTTCTTTCTCGCAGAGTTTTAAAAAATAAATGTATAAATAGAGGCCTAGATTTAGCATAGACTGATTAAATGTTTTGGCACAACTCTGATGCAAATTCTAATTTCTTAAATACAGTAATGAGCTCAAATGTACTCATGATAGACCTGGTAAACATATATGTGAGGACTTGTGATCTGATGTCACTTCTTGTGATGTCACTTCCTGTGCAGTCATGGGTTGTGATGCCACATGCGATGTCATTCGCCATGATGTCACTTGGATGCTGCCTAGCTTCGTTAATTCCCCCACTTATTTTTTAGGACCTGTTGTAGGAATATCAAGATATGAAAAATGCTGCAACAATATGTATTCTTGAAGGCAATTCTCCATAAAGTTTATTTGATTGACAGCATGCAGCTACATAAAGAGGTAACAAGTGAATGTCGCAACCGTTCCTTTCCCCAGTATATATATTCCCTCCCACATTTAGACATATACCACCAACCTCCCCCCAACGAGCGAAACTGATTTCGCCCATAGTGCCACATATGAAATAGGCACGAGCGACAACGCATTGTCGCTCGTAACTACCCCAAGGATGGATGCAAAAGTAAACAGGAAGAGAGAGCGGCAGTGCTCATAGAGACCATGATACGCAAAGTGCTCGCGGAGCTCACGAGACACCACACATGTACCCTGGGGTTCCGTGAAATATTGACTATTCAGGAACCCACACAGTCACCTCAAATGTAATAACGACGACGAGGGACGTAATATAGGTCATAAACATTACCAGTATATGATGTGGATTTCAACCTAACTCGTGATTTTGAAACATAAAAAATCATACACCTTACAAACCATTGACAAGAACGATCTTAGGTTCAGCCAATCCCCTGAACCAAGCTCCTGATTACCACCTACTCTACTAAGCCCTAACCTCCTAATGATGATTGATCCCCTGCAATCAGTCAAGATCCAGCTTCACCGTGAAATTCAGACTCATGGGAACATGATGGATTTTTTTATTAAGTGTTTGGTACAGTTTACTACTGGGTGCAACTGCCAATTTATGTTAGCGCTCTAGGGGTCAGATGTACAAAATCGCGTATTTTACTAATAGCAAATTTCGCTATTAGTAAATTGTAAACTGCAATGTACAACAGTGTTTTTAACACTGTTAGTGATTCGCAGTGGGTTGTAAATGGACCTGCCTCATCAATATTCATGAGGCAGGTCGCAATTAGCGCAATAAGCGACCCATTGCGAATGGCTACAATCAGAGGGATGATGGTCTGCTGGGGTCAGCTGACCAACATATCTGTGATTGCTTTTTAAATAAAGCAATTTTTAGGTCTCGCCTGAGCCAGCGCATGCGCTGGCTCAGGTGAGACATTTAGTGAGTGGGCTTTAGAAATGTGACCACACGCTTTTGCTTGTGGCCTAAAGCTTGCGGTTACGTGTGTGGTTACGCGCACAGCCGCCATCTGGCTTTCCTATCTCTTCCTCATTATGCGCATCGCTCAAGCGCATCGCTCGCAGGCACCCTTAAAGCGCGCGCACCAAATGGGCCTTGAGCCGTCGCTCTTCCAGGCGAGCGCGCGCGCACCACTCACAGGCTCACCTCCTGCCCCCCCTGAGTTAATAGTTAACTTTCGTGGCGGCGGGGCCGCGCTAGTGTTTTATTTTTCTTTTAACTAGAGCTCGTTTTCCAGTTGCGATGCCCGCTTCACGCCATCCATGCTAGTTTGATATAATGTTATTTTACTCAAGCCGCTTTTGCAGTGTGGCTGCCTACTCCTCCCGTAGTCTCGGTGCGGACCGGCTGGTGCTGCTGCTCTTCCCCTCCTCCCGGCGCCCTCAGTAGTCCTGTGTCCAGCTGCTGCTCTGGACTCCTCCCCTTGTCCTCTCCAGTCACTGGTTGCGCTCTCCGCCTGTGCGACTGCTTTCTTTTCCTCCCACTCCGTAACTTTACCCCGTTGCGGGTTCTCCTCTTGTTCCCCTTCCTCTTCTATACGTGAGGTTCGTATGTCGCTGTTGTAATATTGTGACTTTATTTGGTCCTCGTTGTTAGAAATGAGGGGGCTCTGGTTGGCGCAGGTGAGTCCCAGCGACAAGCAGGGACCCTTTACTTCTAGTCAGGGCGAAGGATGGCTCCTCAGAATGACCCCTGCTCACCCTCTAGGTGCGTGGCGCGAGCAATCAAGGCTAAACTTCAGGGCGTACACGGTTACAAGGCCCATAAACGTTGACAAGGTGCGGACACAATCTCTGTACTTACGGAAGTTCTTTAGGCTTGTGCACTTGCCAGTCAGCATGTCAGTACCAGACTGCACGCAGGTTCTGCGATGGCAGACCTAGACACATTTTACCAGGCCGCTTCTGTGGGTGGCACAACCAGTGCTGCAAGCCCACCAGCGGTATTTGTATTTACACGCCCTGGCACTCCTGGTGCACTTTACTGAGGTCTGACAGTAAACCAAATAAGCCAATCATGGAATCCAACCAACATATACATTTTACATAGGGAGCACTTGCACTGTGGCACTGGTTGGCAGTGGCACAGTGCGCTGAGCGGCCAACACCATAAAAATAAATGAGGCACAGCGACAAAAAGTGGAAGGGAGACTCACGCCAAGGTGCCAGGTCTAACACGTGTCCCCTCCAGCTGAAAAGTGGGGAGAACTACCCTACCCCAGGGAGTTCCTCATCACTAAGGCGGAAAAATCTGGACAGACCGTCAGCATTGGCGTGATCTGTACCCGGGCGATGTTCCACCGTGAAATCCATACCCTGTAGGGAAATGGACCACCTCAACAGCTTTGGATTCTCACCCCTCATATGCATCAACCATCTGAGGGGCCTGTGGTCTGTCTGAACCCGGAAGTGAGACCCAAACAGGTAGGGTCTTAGCTTCTTCAGTGCCCAGACCACAGCAAATGCCTCACGCTCAATAGCACTCCACCTCTGTTCCCGTGGAAGTAACCTCCTGCTAAGGAAGGCTACAGGTTGATCTAGGCCCTCTTCATTAATCTGTGAAAGAACAGCCCCCACACCATGCTCTGAAGCGTCTGTCTGAACAATAAACTCTTTGGAGAAGTTGGGAGCCAAGAGCATGGGCGCCGTGCACATAGCAGCTTTCAGGGCCTCAAAAGCTTTCTGACAGGTGTCAGTCCAAATCACTTTCCTGGGCTGCTTCCTACAAGTCAGCGCTGTCAAGGGGGCAACAATGTTGCCATACCCCTTGACAAACCTCCTGTAGTGCCCGGTGAGACCTAGGAAGGCTCTCACCTCTGTCTGGATTTTGGGCGACTCCCAATTCAGGATGGTTTCTATCTTGGGTTGAAGGGGCGCCACCTGGCCGCTCCCAACCTGGTGCCCCAAGTACACCACGGAACCCTGCCCGATCTGGCACTTACTCGCCTTGATCGTGAGGCCTGCCCCCCGCAGCACCATCAACACTTCCCAGAGGTGGCGCAGGTGTTCTTCCCAAGTGGAGCTGAACACTGCGATGTCATCCAGGTAGGCAGCACTGAACGAATCCAGTCCAGCCAACACCTGGTTGACCAACCTCTGGAAGGTGGCAGGGGCATTCTTCATCCCAAAGGGCATAACCCGGAACTGGTAGTGCCCATCTGGGGTGGAAAATGCTGACGTTAAATCAAACATGCTGAGGTAGTTGGCAGCCCCTAGCCGATCTATGAGCTCATCAGCTCTGGGGATGGGTTGTGCGTCAGTCCTGGTGAACTAATTGAGTCCTCTGTAGTCCACACAGAACCGGAGTTCGGGTGTGGCTCCTGGCGCTGCAGCCTTTGGGACCAAGACCACTGGGCTGGCCCAAGGACTGCTGGAGGACTCAATTACCCCGAGTGCAAACATCTTGGAGACCTCCTCCTTGATGCATGCCCTTACCCTGTCAGTCACCCTGTAGGTCTTGTGCCTCACGGGTGGACTATCCCCAGTGTCCACATCATGGACGCACCAATCCGTGACACCGGGAACCAGGGAAAACAGATCAGAAAATTGCCCCAGCAATTGGCGACAATCATTCTGTTGCTCAGGGGTCAGGGCGGAAGAGAGGATGACACCATCCACTGACCCATCTTGCTCCTGGGCTGTTAGGAGGTCTGGAAGAGGCTTGGTCTCCTCTTCCATCCCAGCATCTGTTGTCAGGAGCATGCCCACTTGGGACCTCTCCAAGTGGGGCTTGAGGCGGTTGACATGAAGGACCCTTAAGGGGTTCCTTGGAGACCGCAAGTCCACCAAATAGGTCAAAGGACTCTTGCACTCCACCACCTCAAAGGGACCGGTCCACTTATCCTGGAGCGCACAGGGCTCCACTGGGGCCAAGACCCATACCTTTTGTCCAGGCTGAAGCTCTACCAGAGTGGCATTCTGGTCGTACCACCGCTTTATCTCCTCCTGGCTGGCTTCCAGATTTGCCTCAGCAAGTTGCCTGAATCGCCTAGTCTGATTCCTGAAGGCCAGCATGTAACTATATACATTCTGGGGAGGTTTCCTGGGAGATTGCTCCCAGCCTTCCTTGACCAGACTTAGAGGTCCTCGCACTGGGTGGCCGTACAGGAGCTCAAAGGGGCTGAACCCTAGAGACCTCTGTGGCACCTCACTGTAAGCAAAGAGAAGGCATGGTAAGAAGACGTCCCACTTACGCCTCATGGGTCCTTCTAGGCCCATTATCATGCCTTTGAGGGTACGGTTGAATCTCTCAACCAACCTGTTTCCTTGGGGGTGGTAAGATGTGGTGAACTTGTAGGTTACACCACACTCTTGCCAAAGGGATTTCATGTATTTGGACATGAAATTGGTACCCCGGTCAGACACCACCTCTAGAGGGAATCCCACTCGGGAGAAAATTCCCATCAGTGCACGTCCCACCACGGGGGCCGTCACTGTCCTCAGAGGGATGGCTTCCGGGTACCGGGTGGCATGGTCCACCAGGACCAGGATGAACCTATCGCCCATGGCTGTCCTGGGGTCCAGTGGCCCTACAATGTCAATCCCCACTCGCTGGAATGGGGTATCGACCACAGGGAATGGCTGGAGTGGAGCCTTCTGCTTCCTTCCACCCTTTCCACTTGCCTGGCAAGTCTGGCATGTCCTGCAGTGAGTGTCTGAACTCCTGCACATTTGAGGCCAATAAAAGTGAGTGACAAGCCTTTCAAATGTCTTGTCCTGCTCCAAATGTCCTGCCAATGGCACATCGTGAGCCAGCCCCAGTAGGAAAGCTCTGAAGTCCTGGGATACCACCAGCGCACGGGCTGACCCAGGCTCAGCAACCTTAGGCTCTGTATATAGGAAGTCGTTCTCCCAGTAAATGAAATGTGACCCAGATTGATCACCTGCGGCCTGGTCTGCAGCGTGCTGCCGCATATCCACGAGAGAAGGGCATTCTCTTTGCGCCTTACAAAAGTCCTCCCTGGAGGGGCCTCCTTCCTGCTGCCAATGGGTCAGCTCCGGCAGGTCCCCCAGTACAGCTATCTGTTCCCCTGTAGGCTCCAGGGCATCCCCCTCAAGGTGTGCTTCCTCCTGGACCGTGGGAACTTCAGGGGCCAGTTTCCTGCGCCCCCTGCTCCTTCTCTCTGAGGCCGGTTCCTGGGCCTCCCTCTCAGGCTCCAGGACCTCTTGAGTACCTCTACTTGCTGCCATGGACCGTGTGGTGACACACGCCCAATCCGGCATACCCAACATCTCCAGGTGAGCACTCCACTCCACCTTAGCCCAAGGTGAGCTCTCCAAGTCGTTCCCTAACAGACAGTCTACAGGCATGGCGGGCTTCACAGCTACCTGAAGAGTACCAGAGACCCCACCCCCCACTCAAAGGGAACCTGAGCCACCTTGCAGTGACTCTCTGTGTTGTCAGCGGCAACAACTGGATAGAATGCTCCTGGGACCACCTGCTCTTGAGGCACCAGGTGATACTTGACAGCTGTCACACTGGCTCCTGTATCTCTTAGAGCTTCCACCCTACGGCCATTGATGGTCACCCACTGCCTGTATTTCTTAGTGTTATCAGGCAGCTGGGTTTGGGGGACCACTTCACAGTCTCTTAATGAGACAAGGGACATCTCTGTGGGACCCCACCCACCTTGGACACCCATCTCCGCCCCCAAGGCTACACTAGTCACCTGCCGGGGTGGAGCACCAGTGGGTGCTGGTTTACTATACAGCGGACACTTTACATCAGAGGCAAAATGCCCCATGTTACCACACCTGTAACATTTTAGGGGCCCCTTCTGAACAGGAGGACCTGTCGGGGCCCCGGTCGGTCTCGGGGGTGGGGGAGGCTGAGAACCTTTCCCTTGGTTCCCTTGGGGATTACTTTGGGGCCTTTTTGGGAACTCCCTCTGGTTACCCCTGTCCCCCCCACTCTTCTGCTGGGGACCCTGCCCACCTTTGGTTGAATCTCCCACGTGACCCTTGTGGACCCTGGTACTGACCCAGCGGTCCGCCTCCTCAGCAAGCTTCCTAGGGTTAGTCAGCCTACTATCAATTTGGTGCTGGCATAGCTCAGGAAAACAATTACTGGACAAGTGCTCCCATGCCATTATATCAAGAAGCCCTTGAAAATCATCAACCTTGCTACCCTTTACCCAACCATCCAGTGCTCTGCAAAAAAAAAGTCACATACTCCACATACGTACTATTGGGAATCTTAGTGCAACCCCTGAACCTCTGTCTATACATTTCAGGAGTTAACCCATACCTAGCCATTAAAGCAGCCTTCATATGGGGGTAAGAGTTATACACATCTGAGGGCAAATCTAGCAGTGTGTCCCGCCCTTCACTCAAGAACTGACCCCACAACCCCGCTCCCCAACCCTTCTCAGGGACCCGTGGGAGGACATGGCTACTTCGTAGGCTTTGAACCACTGCCCTATGTCATCATTCTTAAAAAACTCTTTAACCACATCTTTAGGAATATATACCCTTGATTCTGCCGGCACTGGCGGTGTGCTGCCACCATAGGGATTAAGCTCCAAACTTTTCGCTTTCAGCTCCAGCTCCCTCAGCTTCATCTCATGTTTCATTTGGATTTTTCATTCTTCCATGGCTAACCTTTGTTTGTACATATCCATCTGCCCATTAAGCTTGGCCATCTCCACTTCATGTGCCCTGGTTGCTGCCCTGTCGGCCAACTCTTCTGGTGATAGGCTTCTGGCAAACTCATGGACGCTTTCTGGTGGAACCACTTCCACCATATTCTCTGGTGCCCTTGACTCATACCAGGCCCTCAGCGCCTTTACAAGTTGGGCCTTGTTTTTCAATCCAGTTTGGGAAATTCTGAACTTGGAGCAAAAACCTTTCAAATCCTCATTTGTGTAGCTCTCAAGTGCGCCTTCTCCCCAATCTACATCGTCCATTCCAGAGACTATAGAGGCTGCCCTTCCTGCAGGGAGTGAACCAGGCATGGTTTCTCAAAAAGTGGAGATTCTTGGCAAAACAAAGTCAATCGTATTGTGGCTGCGTTACTGGTCTGCACTCACTATGTGGTGATCAATGATCCACTGTATGCAAACTACCAATGCAAATCTGAAAATCCTCACCGCTGCCTCCAATGTTAGAAATGAGGGGGCTCTGGTTGGCGCAGGTGAGTACCAGTGACAAGCAGGGACCCATAACTTCTAGTCAGGGCGAAGGATGGCTCCTCAGAATGACCCCTGCTCACCCTCTAGGTGCGTGGGGGCGAGCAAGCAAGGCTAATCTTCAGGGCGTACACGGTTAAGCACTCGGCATTATACACACAGCGGAATCATCACATGCACCACAAATGGACTCTAGGCAGGTTGTATAGAAAAATAAGACTTGTATGTACTTTTAAGCAGAATTGGTACAAGGCCCATAAACGTTGACAAGGTGGGACCACAATCTCTGTTCTTACGGAAGTTCTTTCAGGCGGGACAACAAGGAGAACTGGAAGTCTTAGCGCGCTTCGCGCTGAGGCAGCGACCGGGTAGAGCGCGTCGGGTGACAGGGAAAACAAACGGTGCGGACCCTGGATCTGATGCGAACTCGCGGTCGAGTTCAGGTGATACAGTACCTTGTTTCTTGCAGCAAAGGTGGTTGCGGGGCGTCCAGCGGCTCTTGTGGAAGGGCGAGGCGGTGTCCGGGGCTCCCACACTTTACGAGGGGGGGGATCTGATCCTTCAGACTCACAGGGGGAGTGGGGTGCTCAGGTGGGGCAGGTGAGCAGAGCGGGGCAGCCGGGTACGTAGACTACGTCCGGGCGGTCCAAGTCTTCGGGTTGCTCACAATACCGATTCCGGCGGGAGGGGTGAAGGTGCGCAGCGGGCCTCCAGCGGGCGAGGTGACGGGGGCAGCCCAGCACAGCGTAGAGGGAGCGGCTCGGATTGAGCGAGGCTCGGCTCAAGGCGGGGGCGGCCGAGCAGCCCGGTCACGGCTCGAGGAGGGGCTGACAAGCACGAGGGTCACAGCTCCGGCGAGGGAAGGAACACCACAGAGGCGGGCGGGTGAAGGTCAGGATGAGCCCAATGGTCCTGGGGCGCAGTTCAGGGGGCAAGCTCGCTTCCAGGCCCTTGGAGATCGTTTTTGAAAGCACAAGTTTCTTGAAAATAAAAATAAAGCAAAGTCTCTAGTAAAAGGTTCCTCTTCTCTCCTTTGGCAGCAAGGTCACCACTGCAGGCCAGTTCCCCAGGATAGGGACAGTCTTCCTCCTTACAGAGATTCTTCTTGGTTCAAAGCGGATCTGATTTCTTAGTAGCAGGGCTCCTACATTTATACTACATTTCTTTTGTTCTCCCAGGCCAGGGGGGCCCTTGCCTAGTTCAATCCAGTTCTGGAGCACTTTGTTGACGCGATGCAGGCTTCTTCTTTCAGAGTGCAGGGCAGAGTCATCAGACGCTCCACAGGGGGCGGAGCCGGCATTGTGGTGGCAGATTACAGTCCTATTCAGAGTCCAGGTGTACTCCTCCCACCCATCTACCTGTCAATCTTTCTATTCACCACCAGGCTACCTAGCCCTGCCCATCTGGGTTTCCCCAGCCCTGTCACTCACACAAGCCAGACAGCAGATACACATCACGCAGAGGCGGGCTGAAATGGTTAGGCAAGTAAAGGCCAACTTTCTAAAAGTGGCACTTGCAAACGCAGAATATTAAAATAAACCTTACGAAAAGATGTACCTTTGTGAGAAGTTGGCCTGGCAAGTTATAGGGACACCTTGCACCAGTCCAATTCGACTCCTATTGATGATAGGTTTAAGACAACCTTTAAAGAAAGCTATCCTAGTGGTAGCTGTGGAGAGCAGCCTTCAGGCTAAGTCTTGAAGGAGTGTTAAGCTTATTGTTTTACCATAATAACCTCTTGAATAACCAAATGAAAGAGTAGCCCACACAGGTATATATATAAAATATATGTATTTATTCTAGACAGAATCCCACAGTCACTTTATGTGGCTAGTGGCAAAGTTACACTTCAAACAAGCATTTATAAACACAATAAATAGCACAGAAATCAATGGGCCCCAGGGGGGGACCAAACCATATACTAAAATAGTGGTATAAGAACCACGACAATTCTACAGGCAATGCCTAGGGCATTCAGGATCGCTGGCCCCTTAAGAATCCACCCACAGTTAAGAGGAAGGGGACCCACGGGAGGCGTGTGCAGTGCGAGAAGTTGCTATCAGGATCGCAATGTTAGCCTATGGAGAATGTCGCGGTTGAATAATTAAGGTTTAAGGACACTTCTAACAACAGTACAAAGTTAAGGCTTGAGACTTAAGGCTTTGGAGAGCCCACCACCACGGAAGTACCGAAGTACCACTGTTACCTGCCCCAGGGAAGCCGGGTGCATAGGTCGATTCTGGTGTCGGGTCGCGGGCTGATTTTCTATGGAAAAGGAGTCCAAACTGCTGCTAGCTGGAAGTGTCGTTGAAGTCGTGAAGATTAAAGTTGAAGAAAAGACAAAGAGGAACCTGAAAGCAGAGGGGACAGAGTCTGGGTCACAACACAGTGATCAGGGAGCTCACAGGAAGGAGCTCGTGGATGTCGGGTGCTTCAGGTGTGGAAGGTACAGCTGGGCTCTGCAGTCACGGGCTCCGGGAGGCTTCAAGGAAGGCCAGCTTCTGGAGGGCAACTGTCCCACGTCGGCTGAGGGTCGCTGCGGTGTTAGTGTCCCGATTGGATCCACTAAGCATTGGCAACCGCAACCCACGCAAGATGAACAAAGCAGCTGCTGGTGCAGACCCACGAGGTCTGAGGGTGCTCTCCTTTGCAGGGAGCGTAGAGCATTCCTGGAGCAACCAGGGGAACTCTTAGAAAAGAAGATTGTCCTCCGTCAGGGCCCACAAGTCGAGAGACAAGGGACCGCGGAAGGCAGCAAAATGGAGTGCGTAAAAGGGCTCCCACGGGCCACCGGAGCGGGCCAGGGAGCTGAGAGTCGGCACAAATGCTGCTTGAAGGTTGGCTCAAGAATGGGCCAAAGCACAACTTCCCCACTGGTCGGGGTCGTGTGCTGGACAAGAGGTGGCCGGTGTCTCGGGGTATGCGGGGATCTCGACACCCACGTGGTCCAGGGTGCTCAGACTTGCTGGGCACACTCACAGGACGCTAGGATGCACTGGAGACCCACCTCGAGGTTGCTGGAAGGCGTCGAAGGTCGAGAGAGCCACGAAGTTCCAACCGGGTATCTTGTAGTCTTTTAGGTGCCTGCCAAGCAGGGGGATAACTCCTTTATCCCAAGGGAGATTTCTTCAGTCAGCTGGGCAGCAGCTCGTCGAAGGTCAGTTCTGTGAAGTCCTGTACGAATCTAAGGCTCTAGGGCAAAGTTATTCCCATATATCCCCAAGATTAGGGGATGGTCCAAAAGAGAGCCTACCAATAAGAGTAGAGGCGGGAAAGGGTGGCTACACCCACTCCCCTTTGTGTGTTTCCCGCCTGGGCGAGGGGCAGGACGCCCCTGAACCGGTTCCAGGCGGTGTATGCAGAATTGGGGCTCTGCAGCTGCCTACGTGCAACTCTGAAAGGACATTTGGTGCACCCACCCTGTTCCAATCCACATATCCTGTCTGGGGAGGTGCTGGCACCTCCCTGCCACAGGAGCCCCATTGTCCAGATGGCGAGGCTGGGGTTTTCCCCAGCAACAGCCAGCCAGAGTCGTGTAGGTGGCGAACAGTAGCCATTTTGTGGTACATGTGCACTTTTAAATTGGTGTCCAAATTCTACCGCTTTTCCCATATCACCCTCCTAGCAAGGGGGAATCGTGCCCCCATGCCCATGGCTGGACTGGGGGTAGGATTCCTTCATGTTTGACACCAAACACGATATGGTTCTGTGTAGCCATTCCTAAGTTACAGCGATGACGCAATAACTTATAATGCGGTTAAGAGTATATGGTATGGCTACACTACAAACAACCCAGTAACGATTTTACGAAGGTTGCAGAGAGGTCCTACTCACGTAGGGGTCCCCCCTCACACATACCTCAGCACCCAACCCTGTAGGATTACCAGGGCCTGCCATAGGGGTGACCTATGAGAGTATATGTGTTGTATGGTATGGGACATAGGGTACCTACATCCCTGTAAGGGGTGCTAGCACCACCTTACCCAGGCTACAGTAGTGGCCTGGTGGTGTCAGTTTGGGTGGCTGTCCCAGGGTGGCACAATAAGTGCTGCAGCCCTGGTAGGCCTACTGGGGGACCCATGCCCTGGGTACCTAGGGTACCATCTACAAGGGACTGGTAGGGCATGCCCAGCATCCAATTATGTTTGTACCTAGAGTACTCACAACAGTTTTAGGGAGGAAGCAGATAGGCTGGGGTCCTGGATAGCAGGATCCCAGCCAGACTAGTCAAAAACCACTTAAATACCAGGCAAAAAGTTGGGGGCAACCATTAGTCAGATTCCACTCTCCTACAACCTTATTATTCTGAGTTCAGGCATACTAAACTCGATCTTCTACCATGTTCCCTGGGCTTGTTAGGATCATAGGATGTAACAATCTTAACAGCCCATTCTGGCCTATGAGAACAGGGTAGCCTTACAATAGTGAAAAACGAAAATGGCTGTAATTCACTATTAGGACATGCCACACACATCAGGGCTTGTCCTACCTTATGCTTACAACGCACCCTGCCCTTGGGCCTACCATAGGGGTGACTAACATGAAGTTAAGGGAAGGTTTAGGGACTGGCAAGTGTGTGCACTTGCCAGTCAGCATGTCAGTACCAGACTGCACGCAGGTTCTGCTATGGCAGACCTAGACACATTTTACCAGGCCGCTTCTGTGGGTGGCACAACCAGTGCTGCAAGCCCACCAGCGGTATTTGTATTTACACGCCCTGGCACTCCTGGTGCACTTTACTGGGGTCTGACAGTAAACCAAATAAGCCAATCATGGAATCCAACCAACATATACATTTTACATAGGGATCACTTGCACTGTGGCACTGGTTGGCAGTGGCACAGTGCGCTGAGCGGCCAACACCATAAAAATACATGAGGCACAGCGACAAAAAGTGGAAGGGAGACTCACGCCAAGGTGCCAGGTCTAACACTCGTCTTTGTGTCAGTCTTCTTCAGATTACTCCACCAACATGTTTGTTTTACCTCATCTATATAGGTCACCAAACAACGTTAACAATAAAGCGTTTGTCCTGCTCGATGGGTGTTAACATATGTTTCTCCCGCCCCCTCCAGCACCACTCCTCCCACAACATGTGCCCCTGACCAGCCTTTCTCTTCTCCTCATGTCCCCCTTCACCTCTACCTCTCCACCCCAGCCAAGGGAACAATCCACATATCTTTAACTGTGATCTGGCCCAGATAATAGAAAAAGGTAATATCCCTTTATTGCTCTTTTAAACAGGAGCAGAAAGGGCAAATTCAGTGGAATACCCTTTGAAGTTTGGTGATCTACTCAGACTACCTGTTTCACCCATTCTTGTCATGCTTCACTGCCCGCTTGTACTTAAAGCAGTAGCTTACAGCCCATAAAACAAACTTTCTTCTAGTAAGTACTGTACATTTTACATTCAAAAATAAGACCCAGATTACTTTGATAAATATTAAGTCGAGAGTAATATACATATAAAATAATGACTTGTTTTTTTATGTATATATAGCGCTTAATTTCACACTTCTGTCATTTCTCAGCTCTGTTATTCCCTGGTGTTACGATTCCTACATTTATCGACCTCGAAAGGATGGGATGCTAAGTGGACATAACTCACCAGAGTTGAGCTCGCGACCTACTCATACCCTTAACTTACTGAGCCACCCTGCCACCTTAGCCCACAATATTGATTGGAACACCTGCATCCACCCCACAACACATGAGAGATTCGGAGCCTTCAAGCCGTCTTCTGTGGAAAGCGCTCGCACCCCAGCTTTAGCCCTACTCTCCCTTCCGCTCGTGAAACACTCTCTGTAAAATCACAAGCTGGAACTGGAAAACTAGGCCAACTCACATCTGCCCCTAACACACCGCCATTGAAAAGTTCTACAATGTATAGCACAATCAGGGCAGGCTTTAGAGCTGGCAGCGTCAGGTGTGACAGTCTTTTTGGCGGCCCCGTCCCATGGCCTCCTCTTCGGATTCTCTCACAACAATTTGATTTGTTTTGAAGAGCTGGTAAAGGCTGGCATTTCTAATCCCCTCGGCTATCCACATAAAAGGCAGATATGTTCTTTGCAACAGGCATCACAACCCTCCACGCTTCTTGATGGGGAGTCAAAACTGTCACTGGATAAAACGCCATCTCTCTTTCTAGCAGGAACATTAATCACAAGAGTTATCTTGACATTTTTATTGCTGCCTGAAAGATGAACGCACAAGGAACTCTGCAGCAGGTGCTTTTAAATTGCAAGTTATGGCTAAACACAGCGCCCCTCCCTGAGGTCTGAGCCGCCCTGCCGCCCCCCCCCCCCCGAATAGCTAAACACAGCGCCCCTCCCTGAAGTCTGTGGATTTAGGTAGACGAGCAGTCACAGCCAGATTTAGATGGGGTGCTAAATTAAATATTCAGCTGTGTATATTTGATTATCGTATAATATGTGTAGTTATGTAAATTTGGGTATGCTATTTTCACTGACCGTTTGTTGCCATGTGTAGTTAAGTGAACTCTCTGTATGCTTAGGGATGTTAGCTTTAGTTATTATTTATTGACCATCTTCTTAGATATATTGTGTTTGATTAGGTTTTGTTTTGTGTTTTTTTAATTTTTAGGTTTATATTTTTAGTAATTTATGATGTTATGCTTAAGCACATTAGATTTAGTTACTTTTTGCTCATACTTCTTTATTGGGTTTTGCACTTTCGGGTGGTGCTTTACAGAGCAAATGCTTGCCTTCTACAGCTCTTTAGGAAACAAAACAGCATAGGGATTAACATCATTATCTTTAGTATGAGCCATAATAATCCCATCCTTTTCAATCCCTATCCGACCCCCACCAGCCCCAGGAGTGTCCATCTCACGCTACATGGGATTTATAAGTCATTACATGCAGAACTGAGAGGATGTGGCCTAACGGCCAGATCTGCCGACTTTGGAGCTGGGGAACCAGGTTGGAGCCTCGTATTGTGTTTACGGTCTATGCCGACAGAGTGAGGTTTAGTTACTTAATATTGGTTTTCTGTTTGGCTATGCTAGTTTAGTGTTGTTATAATAGTTGGAATGTTTAAGTTAATTTAAGTATGTTTTGTACAGCTATGTACTGCTGTTTTCATGCTTAGCTATATGTTATTGTTTGTTATTTGTGGTCATATAAGATTAGTTTATGTGATTTTATGTTTGGTGTGAAATATTTAGCAACATTGTGTACAGCTGTCATGCTTCATACCAGCATGCCTTATTTTGTTCTGTTTATTGATATCGGTTTAGTTGCCTTCATGGTTTGCTATATTATATTTAGTTCATGCCAGCTGTAGGGGTGTTATGTTTAACCATGCTTTGTTTGCTTATGTTTTTTAATGCATTGTACTTCAGTCTATCGATATTAGGAGGCCAATTCAGAGCATGTGGCGCTTCCAGCCCAACGCATAACAACAACAAGCAGCGGTATACAGCACCTTCAGAACAACAAGCATTGGCATAGTCAATAGGTCTCGCTTTTGGGACCTTATTAGGGTTTAGCCATGCAACAGTTAATGTTGTTGCAGTAAGGATATTGTGCTGCATAACTAAATACTTATAAGGTCCCAAAAGCGAGACCTATTGGCTATGCCAATGCTTGTTTGTTGTTGTTGTAATGCAGCTTGTTTTCCTTAAAGGAAAACGGAACGCATTTCAAAAATAAATATGAAAAGCTACCTTTAATCTTTTACGAATAGGCAGTGACTGCCTGCTCTTAAAAAATGTTAGCACCTACATTCCTGTTGCAAATGGCTTACCACCAACTTCAAGTTGGTGGTAACTGAGAATGTTTTGCAACCGCATTCCCAGTCACAAAACATTCATAGGTACCAGTGCTATTCATATTAGGAAGGGACACCCTAAACACCCTGTTATGTCTATGTAGTATAATGTTTAGTGAACAGAATACTGTGTGGGTTCTGCGTTCCATGGAATATGGAATGTGAAGTTAAGGGTGTTGAGGACCAGCAGTTACAGAGAGAGGAGGTTACTGAGACAACGCATACGCTGCATACTTGTACCTGCCTGTTTGTACAGAATAAAGTCATTCTGAAGCTACCCACGTTTGGACCTTCATTCATAGCAGAAAATGGTGACGAGCGGGATTCTGTTCATCCCAAACGAATGAAGGACAGAGGAAAATATCTTTAAAACAGGCAGAGTTGACGCTGAAAGTACACTGAACAGAGTTGGCGCAGCACACATACGCTGGTGAGCGGCTGTTTATTTACCTTATTTAGGAGCTGCAGGGCCTTTATATGAAATCTTTAGTTATTTTTTATTAAACTTGGGCTTACTATTACAACAATGGAGACTCCATTGCGCCGCCGGTGTATGGTTGGGGAGACAAGAACGGTGCTCTTCTCCACCGGCTGGCCACATACCCCCGGTCCAGCAGGATTATTCCCGCGATTGCGGGCCCCTCCGGTGAGATTCACACGGCCTCCGTGGCGGTGGCCCAATCCTTTGCCGACTATTATTCCACGCTGTACCGTGCTCGGGAGCCCGGGATCCCCCTTGGGGAGCTGTTGGGAACAGGTGGTGTGGAGCTGCAGTGCTTGGGGCGTGAGGCTAGGGAGACCCTCGACTCGCCCTTGACCCTACAAGAAATTGACGACCCCATCAGCCACCTGGATCCCGGGAAAACCCCGGGTCCGGACGGCTTCCCACAGGAGTACTATGCCCACTACCGTGAGACCCTCGCTCCGCAGATTTTGGGCCTTTATGCAGAGGTGATAGAGGGGGTTCGTTCCCTCCGGAGACGGACACGGCTACGATAGTCGTTCTCCCTAAAACGCAGCCTCCGTCGCAGTCCTGCTCGGACTACCGACCGATCTCTCTTATCAACACTGAGATCAAAATATACGCCACCATCCTGGCGCAGCGGCTGCGTCCTTACCTCGACTCGCTGATCCACCCGGATCAGTGTGGGTTTATGCCGAACCGGGGAACTCGACACTGCTTGCGGCGCCTGCATCTTGCCATGGCTCACCGTGAGCGCCTATCTCCGTATCTGGCTTTGTTGTTGGTCGACTTCGAAAAAGCCTTTGACTCGGTGGGGTGGGCCTACCTGGACGAGGTGTTGGAGAGGATGGCGTTCGGTCCTCAATTCCGCGCCATGGTCCGGATCTTGTACGCGGCTCCACGGGCCAGGGTGTTGGTGAATGGGGCTCTCTCTCGCCCGTTTTCTATCGGGAGAGGGACGCGTCAGGGCTGCCCACTCTCGCCCCTCCTCTTTGCCTTGGCAATGGAGCCTTTGGCTGTCCTGGTCCGCTCCGACCCTGCGCTTCGTGGATGGGACTGGCCGGGCATGGTCCCCGATAAAAAAAGATGTCCTCCTTTACCTCTCCGACCCCGCTACTTCGGGTCCTATTGTGCGTGGGATTCTTCGCCGGTTTGGTCGGGCGTCGGGTCTCCGTCTCAACCCCAGGAAATAGGTCTTAGTTCCGCTGCACCCGGCTAGAGATTGCTTCGACTGGCAGTCCGATATTCCCCTCCGGAGGCTATCTTTTAAGTACCTGGGTATCTAAGTCACCCTTCTACCGGAGCTCTGCTGGGCCCTTAATGTGGCTCCTGTGGTCAACAAGGCCAGATCTGACCTGGCGAGATGGCAATCGGTCCCATTGAATCCGTTGGGGAGGATTGCTCTCTATAAGATGATGATCCTTCCCAAATTCTTGTACATGCTGCAAAACACGCCCTGCTCTTTCCCTCGTCCGTGGTTCCGGGACTTGGACAGTATGGCGACCAAGTTCCTATGGGGTGGCGGTACGGCCCGTCTGGCCCTCGGCCTGTGCCGGATTCCATCACATGACGGAGGTATGAGTATGACCGACCTCTACTTATACTACCTTGCGACTCAGCTCCTGGTGGTCCATGACTGGTTCTCGGGCGGCTGGGGCGACCCGGCCTATAGGCTGGAGGTACAGATACTGGGGTTCCCTTCCATTCAAAATATGCTCTACGGGGCGCGGCTTCCTTGGTCACTTCCAGATGTTGTACGGGCCCCCTTTTTGGCCTGGCACGCGGCTCTACGGCATACCCGGTGGTCGGGGAGACTGACCCGTGTTACACCACTCTGGCATGGCACCTGGCTGCAGGAGGTCACGGGCCTGGAGGGCTTTCGAGCGTGGGACCTCCTCGGGATCTCCTGCTTATGCGATTTGTGGCGGGGGAGTCGTATGTGCTCCTTCCGGGAGCTTCAGGCTCGCTTCTCGTTGTGCTCCTCACAGTTTTACAAATATCTTCAGCTGCGCCACGCGGTTCAGTCCCATGTCCCGCTGGATTCGCGGATCCCTGACCATAGCCCGCCAGAAGCGCAGGTGATGATGGGGTTTCTGGGTAGGGGGGGGTATCTCCCGTATTTACCAGGCCCTGGTCAATAACACCCCAACGGACTGCGAGGTCACGAAGGCGCGCTGGGAGGCCTGGGTGGGGCCACTGGATGAGGCCGATTGGAGGGACGCCCTTATGGCACCTAGGTTGATCACCTCCTCGGCCAAGCTGCGGCTCATCCAACTGTACTATTTGCACACTGCCTATCTGACCCCGGAGCGCCTTCACCGTGCGGGTCTCTCCCCAGACGCTTCATGCGCACGTTGTGGGGCGGACCCGGCGGACTTCTTCCACATGGTGTGGACCTGCCAGGCGAATGGGACCCTACTGGGGCGAGATTGAGGCTGAACTAACTGAAATACTGGGGTGGGAGGTTCCCCATGATCCCAGAATGGCTCTGCTGGGGATAACGGACGGTCTGGACGGTTCCCGTCATGAGAAATTTTTCCTCACTACTGCTTTGGTGGTAGCGAAGCGAGATATTGCTGCCGCCTGGAAGCGGCCTGACCCCCCCATATGTGCTGCGTGGAGGAGGGGGGTGGACTGGTGCGCGACGCAGGAGCGCACGATGTATTCGGCACGGGGCTGCCCCAAGAAGTTTCACAGAGTGTGGGGGAAGTGGCTGGGGGGTATAATTTAAGGGTGTCAATGCGGGTGGGGGGAGTGATGTGGTCGGGGATGGGGCGGGAGGTTGTGCTGCTGAAGGTCACTGACTGTATCCAATGTATTTTGATGCCAGTTCGCTTGGACGGTTGTCCATATATTTTTGTATGTTTATTTGCAAAAATAAAAATGTGCTTATCAAAAAAAAATATATTGTGATGACAGTACCTGAAGGAGAGAGAAACAGAGAGCAGTACAAGGACATACTACACAGAATTATATTTACCTAGGATGGTGTGAAGACCAAACTCCTGGCCAAGGAGTCAGGTGGAGTCCCCCAGGACTGGTCGGGAGACAAAGGATCAGGACAGGTTCCTGACCGGGAAGGTGACCTCGTCTAAGTGCAACGCCTGCGTCGCACCCCTCTCTGGCACTATTCTCCTTGATTTCTTCCGCGAACCCCTTCTTGTATGTGCCTCCTCGATTCTTCCGCGATCCCCTTCTAGATGATTGGATTCTTCGATCAGTATTTAGGTCTCTCGAGTAGGGTCTCTGGCATCTGCAGTCTGCATAGGGTCTGTGACATCTAACTAACTAAACTACCTCAGTTATACTATTCTATGTTCATGTACCACCCCCAAATATTTCAATATCGTGGAAACCCCTGCTTCTGATTGGGCAAGGCAAGGGGAAGAGGTCCTCACACCATGCTAAATGTATATATTTTTACTTTAGGTTCATTGTTCAATGTTTCCGCCCCTTAATTTACTTTCCCAAGCTTTATTCCCACCCACATTTCACATTATGATCAATACATTGTATACATTTTGTATATCTTCTCCTTCCTCTGTCCAGGTCAATGGGTTAAGTTCCCAACAGATTCTTGTCAGCGCGACCGTGGCTGAGTTTCAACTGTGTCATCATAGTTCCGGGCAGGTTTGAGTGCGCTTGCAAACGAGTTACGTGGGGTAGGGATTTCAGTCACCCTCCGAGGCCCAAATATGAACTATTAATAAAGTCAGTTAGAATTTTAAACAAATAATTTCACTGTATACCACTTATCTCTACCCTATCCCCATCTACTTATATATATATTTCGCATTAGCAATTTAGTAGAACTTGCAAGGTTTAGTTTAAGCAAAGCATGCGCATTAACATGTGAGTTTCAAGCGGGCATTTTAGAAGTTATTGCGCAGCTGCAAAGTTTTCCCTCGAAGCATAGAAAACATCATACAACGTAGATGCAGTAGACGCATGCGCAGTAAGAATCCCGTGTTTTTGGCGGCCATTTTTAGTGACACTCGGGTTACTGG
This sequence comes from Triturus cristatus, assembly GCF_964204655.1. Classification (NCBI taxonomy): domain Eukaryota; kingdom Metazoa; phylum Chordata; class Amphibia; order Caudata; family Salamandridae; genus Triturus; species Triturus cristatus. The sequence continues at coordinate 560,103,219 of NC_140586.1, forward strand.
TTAGTAATACACATAGACAAGCTTCCCCTGGATTCAGTGTAATGCAATATTAGTATTTACAAACAGATTGATTACAGTGGTGTACGTTGTTTGAGAGGATTGCATCCGAGCAAGTCTCTTCTGTACGAGACCTTGCTCCATCAATGTATCCTGATGTGTTTTCCAGTTTGTTTTGCGCTGTGGAGAGAGGCTGCTAAATTGAGTACTTGAGAACAAAGAATTGTTTACACATTGGAAATGGAGCGACGTGTTGTCGGGAAAATTGGCACCGCACTCACACTGCTGTAAGAAACTACCACCGTGGTATTTTTTCAATAACTGAGAGTATGTTTTTTTGCTGATTTTATTACCCCAAGCCCCATGTGCACCATGGCAGTTAAACCGTTGTCTCCCATTTGAACTTGTCACGAGCTGTCAACAGCCTGCGCATACAGGGCAGAGCGCGCGCAGCTTTACCTGATACTGATTTCGCGTGCTGTTACCGTGACGATTGATCCCACGTGGAGAGGCATTGGAATCTTGTGCTGCTGAGACACGCTCTGCAGCTTAAACATGCCGTGAGCCCTCCGGCACGGTGTACTTTACGTGCAGCCATCTTGTGTTTGGCTGCGGATGCTATTCCCAAGCTGGTGAACAGTCTTTACGTTGCCAACCACGCATCGTCTTTTCTGTGCCGATTTAGTTAATGGACATGTTGTCGTTTCGAAGCAGCCAAATGTTACAGGTACTCTTTTGCTTATAGATATTATTCTTAACTCTACTTTCAGCACAGTTGTGATGAAGCCATCCAGTTTTTTTTTATGGAGACGCATGTTGCCTTTGAGGGAAAAATGGTATGTCAACCATTTTGAACTGAATTGCTGGACACACTACATCGTTGTTTACTATTCACATCCATGGGGGATAATAACCAAGAGGATGTCACAATGCCACAGTGGATAGGGTGGCAACATCAACATGGAGCTCTCCAATAAGAGATCACCTTTGATGCAGACTTCGGGTGGAAGATTGTCCACCGGAGCATATGACTTTCCTTGTTTAAAAAAAAAAAAATTGTTTCCATCACTATTTATTGTAATGCTTGACTTCTTGTGTATTGGTGTGTGGGTTTGTTGCTTAATGGTTGTAGAGTCTGTTGTAGAATCTATTACTATGAGGTTGTGTGATGTGTGCTCAGTTCAGTCTTCAAGTATGGCTAGTACTATTTTATGGTGTTGTGGGTTGTTGGTACCACTGCATGTTTTTTTTTTTGGGTTGTGAGTACTCTTTTGTGGTAAAGTCGTGGGGCGGTAAGTGCCCCAGTTATGGATCTTAGGGAGGTGTGTTCTCTATTACGTGGACGTTGTGGGAGCTGAGTGCCCCAGTTCTGTTCCTAGGGTGGTGAGTACCCTGTTATGTGTAGGTTGTCGGGCGGTGAGTGCCCTTTTGCGGTGAGGTTGTGGGAGCTGAGTGCCCCAATTCTGTTCATAGGGTGGTGATTATCCTTTTACGGTGAGGTTGTGGGGGCTGAGTGCCCCGGTTCTGTTCCTAGGGTGGTGAGTACCCTTTTGCGGTGAGGTTGTGGGAGCTGAGTGCCCCAGTTCTGTTCCTAGGGTGGTGAGTACCCTGTTATGTGTAGGTTGTCGGGCGGTGAGTGCCCTTTTGCGGTGAGGTTGTGGGAGCTGAGTGCCCCAGTTCTGTTCCTAGGGTGGTGAGTACCCTTTTGCGGTGAGGTTGTGGGAGCTGAGTGCCCCAGTTCTGTTCCTAGGGTGGTGAATACCCTTTTGCAGTGAGGTTTTGAGAGTTAAGTGCCCCAGTTATGCCCCAGTTATAGATCATAGGGAGGTGTGTTCCCCTATTACGTGGAGATTGTGGGAGTTGAGTGTCCCATTTCTGGAGGTTTACCAGATTTTCGAGGGGTATGCCAATGAGTGGCATTAATGCTTGTTTTAATTTTGCATAAGGGAAAGGGGTGAGGTTAATCCCAATATGTTTATTTTTGAGAATGCAATGTAAATGCTTTCCTTTGCAATGTAAATGCTTTTCTTTCAGAATGCATTGTATATGGGAATGCCCTATACCTAAGAGCTCCCCAATTTACCCTCCATAAACTGCAAATAATTCAGAATTGTGCTGCCTGTCAACTTCTCCAGACTCCCCGGTGGCAATCTGCCAAACCAGCACTGAGGAGCTTCCACTGGCTCCTAATTTCGGCCAGGATACAGTTCAAAGCCATGTGCCTGGCCCACAGAGCCATGTGGAAGACTGGTCCAGACATCACCTACTCCCTTGTCACTCCCTATCACCCCTCCAGAAACCTTCACTCCAGCTCCTCTTTTCTGGCCACTCCAAAGAAAATACGAAGATCTAGATGGGGTGGACGCTCCTTTTCGTTTAATGCACCAAAACTCTGGAATATGCTCCCTTCCACTTTACGGAAGGAAAAAAATCTGCTGGCCTTCCGTAAACTCTTAAAAACCCACCTCTTCAAGACATCGCTTTAACGCCTCGGCTCTTCTGCCTGTTCTGTCTATAGCGCTGGGAGGCCTCCGGGTAGCCATGCGCTATACAAGTACAATTTCATTCATTCATTTATTCATTCATTCATATATTGATGTTTGTGTTTGCTTTTTTCACGTCTGCATTTTGTTTCCCTAAGGAAGAGGGATATGTTATAATTCAAAATTTGCGAACATACGTGACAAGAATTTTCAATTCTATTGAGGACACGGAGGCGAGGATTATGCTTCTCATTTCATTACTAAGAAAAACTCAGCAGCCAATCAGATTACAGTAAAAGAAATAAACACTACAATACCCATGAACACACACTGGGTATCAGCTGACAACCATAGAGAATCCCCTGTAAAAGGTCCATAAGAGAATACCATATCCTCTTTCTTTGGTAAGTATAACAGTTAAAGTGAAGAAACACAGTCCAACATTTGTGAAGAACGTGGAAAACAAAGAAGTTCGAGCACTGAAACAGCAGTCCAATGGGCTGGAAACAGAAGATTTGATGCGTGCATCGTCAGAACAAACCGGAACCTGCAGTGACCCATAAGACAGTCCATGGAGACAGAGCAACGCGCCTCACTTAGGATCCGAACCTGAAAGGAAATATAGAGTCGTAATACACCATTCCCTCATGGCAGAAAATACAGTAAAAGGGGGGGAAAGAAGAAGGAATATATCCATAGTACAAATATACATATGCAGTAAAAGCAGATAATATAAACAACCATATGAGAAACAGAAATGGGTGGGATAATCCTCGCCTCCGTGCCCTTAATAGAATTGAAAATTCTTGTCACGTATGTTCGCAAATTTTGATTTCTATGTCAGGACCGGAGGCTCCGATTATGCTTGTTCAAAGCTGCGCCACCACCACAGATGTAATATCCACAATCGGTTTATAATAAAAAGTCTTAAACATAGAATCATTGGACTAATCAGCTGCCTTCATAATATCCATTAAACTAACTCCCATAGAAAAAGCCTTTGAAACCATGGCTCCACGAGCTGAATGTGCACCAAATTTTGTAACATCAATTCCTGCCTCACCCATGAGCCAATTCACCCATCTTGTCAATGTAGCCGAGGTCACTGGGCGCAAAGGTTTTTGTAGACCAATCAACAATTGACCATGCATATCCTGTCGAAAGTCAGCAGTACTTACCTCATAATCCTTAATACAGTGCACTACACAAAGTTTTGGATTATTAGGAAAACTCGGATAAGTAATAGAGGCAGTATTACACTTAGTGCGTCTGGAGACAGCAAAAGTGACACCTTCTGGTGAAAATCTACGACCTGCAAGATCCAGAGCACGGATATCAGAAACGCGCTTACAAGAAACCAAACATAATAACATAGTTAATTTTGCTGAAAGCTGTTTGCGGGATAGATTATCATTGGAGGGCCAAGCCTCCAGGAATCGTAAAACAGTAGAAACATCCCATAAAACAACATATTTAGGGCAAGGCGGTTTTACCAACCTGATACCCCTGAGTAACTTGCAAACTAAGGGGTGTTCACCAGCAGGTTTGTCATTGATTGTTATATGGCCAGCAGAAATGGCAGATCGAAAATTATTAACCGTTCTATAAGCAAGACCAGAAGAAGCAATTGATGCAAGAAAATTCGCAATCAAAGAGATATCTGCTGAAACGGGATCCACCTCCCGTTGATCGCACCAACTACACCATCGTTTGTGTTTGCTTTTTTCACGTCTGCATTTTGTTTCCCTAAGGAAGAGGGATATGTTATAATTCAAAATTTGCGAACATACGTGACAAGAATTTTCTATTCTATTGAGGACACGGAGGCGAGGATTATGCTTCTCATTTCATTACTAAGAAAAACTCAGCAGCCAATCAGATTACAGTAAAAGAAATAAACACTACAATACCCATGAACACACACTGGGTATCAGCTGACAACCATAGAGAATCCCCTGTAAAAGGTCCATAAGAGAATACCATATCCTCTTTCTTTGGTAAGTATAACAGTTAAAGTGAAGAAACACAGTCCAACATTTGTGAAGAACGTGGAAAACAAAGAAGTTCGAGCACTGAAACAGCAGTCCAATGGGCTGGAAACAGAAGATTTGATGCGTGCATCGTCAGAACAAACCGGAACCTGCAGTGACCCATAAGACAGTCCATGGAGACAGAGCAACGCGCCTCACTTAGGATCCGAACCTGAAAGGAAATATAGAGTCGTAATACACCATTCCCTCAGTAACTTGCAAACTAAGGGGTGTTCACCAGCAGGTTTCTCATTGATTGTTATATGGCCAGCAGAAATGGCAGATCGAAAATTATTAACCGTTCTATAAGCAAGACCAGAAGAAGCAATTGATGCAAGAAAATTCGCAATCAAAGAGATATCTGCTGAAACGGGATCCACCTCCCGTTGATCGCACCAACTACACCATCGTTTCCAGGCTGTGGAATAACGTTTGTGTGTGTTGGGAGACCAAGCCTCGCTGATAAATTTGGTAGCGTCTCGTGAAAGGCCTGGGATTTTCCAGCGATCCCCGAAACCCGCCATGCCACTAGAAGGAGTTGACCCGATTCTATCAGTGGATGCGGGTTTTTGAGAGGGTCCAGTAACAGATTCCAACGCTGGGGAAGAAGGAGCGGCACTGCACAAATCATCTCCAGAAGAACCGGGAACCAAGCATGGGCCCTCCAAAGAGGAGTGACCAGAATCACTTCCGACTGATAATGTTTCGTGCGAGCCAAGACCATGGGGATCACCACAAACGGGGGGAAGGCATTACAGAGATGAGACGGCCAGTCCTGCAGAAACGCATCTGTGGCCAGAGCTTCCGGATCCGGGCGCCAACTGAAAAACATTGGAAGTTGTCTGTTGAGTCGAGAGGCAAAGAGATCGATCTGGCACTGACCCCAAAACCAAGTTAGAGACCTGAAGACACGAGGATGAAGCCTCCAATCGCTGAAATTTCTGAGATGACGAGAGTTCCAATCTGCAATCAGATTGTGGCACTCCGGAAGATATTCCGCAATCACTGTGATTTTTCTCTGAAGACAAAAGTGCCAGAAATCCTTGGCGATCTCTGCTAGAATCTTGGACTTCGTTCCCCCTAATTTGTTGACATACCGAACCGCCGACACATTGTCCATGCAGAGAAGAATGCAACAATTCGTCATGCCTGGTGAAAGAAAACGAATCGCAAAAGACCCTGCCAGAAGCTCCAGACAATTGATATGGAGAGACAATTTGTCCTGGGACCATCTGCCCCCCGTAGTTACTTGACCGCAACGGGCTCCCCATCCCCACCAACTGGCGTCGGACTCTATCACCACTTCCGGAGCCACTTCGAACAGGGCTCGACCATTCTAAGACTCCATGTGTTCTAACCACCACAACATCTCCCACCTCGCCTCCTCCGAAAGAGGAATCTGATCTGAATATTTGAGGCCTTTCTGGAGATGGCGGATTTTGAGTCGTTGAAGTGCACAGTAATGGAGAGGACCCAGGAATATTGCTTGGATTGAAGAAGCTAGTAGGCCGACTATCCTTGCTACAGATCTCAATGATACAATCTGTTTGTGTAAAATCAATCTCAATTCCCTCTTGATAGATCTGATCTTTTGCTTGGGTAAGAGGAGCTGACAACTGAGGGAATTGATCAGAAAACCCAGGAACTCCATCGATTGAGACGGGATGAAGACTGACTTCTGTGGATTCACTAGAAACCCGAGCGATTGTAAAAGATCTATGGACCACTCCAAATGAGTCATTAACAGGCGAGGGCAATGAGCCATGATGAGAATGTCGTCCAAATAAATTATCAGACGAACACCCCGGGCTCTCAGAGACTCCACGACAGGCCTCAGAAGTTTCGTGAAGCAACAAGGTGCTGACGAGAGGCCGAAAGGGAGAAGCTTGTACTCTAACCAGACTCCCTGCCATTGGAATTGCAGAAACCGACGATGAGGACCGTAAATGGGGATTAACAGATACGCATCCTTCAGATCTAGACGAACCATCCAGTCCCCTTCCTAAAGAAGATCCAGAAGAGGATGGATGCCCTCCATCTTGAAGTGTCGATAAACGACCCAGCCATTGAAGTCCTTGAGGTTGAGAACTAGTCTGGAGCCACCCCTCGTTCTTTTGAACCAGAAAGACGGTGCTGGAGAAACCCTGAGGATGACGGGTGGTCCGAACAATGGCCCCTTTTTTCAGAAGAGAATCTATTTCCACGGAAAATGACAGCTTGATCCTGAAGGGAAAAGACGAGGGGCGATGGAGGATGAGTCTGAATGGGAAAACTGAAGAACTCTATCTTGTAACCCTTCACGGTGTCCAACACCAATGCATCGTTCGAGATCTGTTGCCAACTGGGAAGAAAAAATTGAATCCTGCCCCCCAACAAAACTTCTGAAGCTGCTATTACGCTCACCTGAAGCTGAGGAATCGTGATGTTCTCCTTGATTGCCATCATAACGTCCCTTTCTGAACCTGTTGCGGGCTCTGCGAGTGGGATAGAAGGAGGAGGTGTTATTATAACCGGAGTCTTGATAACCTCCACGATGGGACTGAGAACCACGCTGGCCGCCCTGGTTATTTCCGCGGCCGAACGATCGTCCCCTATATCGTATGGCCCGTCCAAAAAACTGGCAAAAAGCTCGTCGAAGGGAGGACTGAGCCTTATCTAGACCACTGACAGTGGCAACAAATTTGGTCAGTTCTTTAAGAAAAGGTTGACCAAACAATAAACCCTGAGCCAATGGACCAGACTCGGAAGATGACAATTCTGCCAATTTTGGGTCCAATTTCAAAAGAATAGAACGTCTACGTTCACAAGAAATGGCACAGTTGGCGTTACCCAAAATACAGACGGCTCTCTGAGCCCACCCAATCAACTCATCTGGATCGATGGCAGAAGCAGACTCCTTAGCCCGAAAACCCAGTTCCAAAATGTTTGTAAGGGGGCCAAGCAAATCTAATAACTTGTCCTGACAAGAACGCCATGCTCTATCAATTCCCTTTTTGGGATCCTTGGCGTACTTTTTAGGTCTCGCCTGGCGTAAGACTGCGCAGACATTCGCAGTCTCGCTGGCGATATTTAATGTTTTAGGTAAAATTTCTCTAGTGGGCTTTAAGCCCCGCCCCTCCTTTCCATTGGCTGGCGTCACCGTTTATGCTAAACGGTGGCCAGCCATTGGAAAGGAGCGTCTCGTGACGTACACTTTTCTCTTCTGAGCCGTCCCAGTTGGACTGGCTGCCCCGACTTACTGCTGGCGTAAAAGGCTTTTTATCTTTATGGGGCCAAACACATGGCCCCATAAAGATAAGAAACCAGTCATGCGAGGCAGTTCAACTGGGACGCTATAAAAGAGAGTTGTTGTTGGTGTTGCAGCGCGCGGCAGTGGAGGGCTCTCTCCCTGCAGCTCGCAGAGCAGCCCGCCTGTAGCGCCCTCCCTGCCCGTCATCACGTAATCACCCGGGCGTAGCAATTATGAACATTAATGTAATTGGTACTAACTCTTGTAACGCACTTCAGTTTCTTCAGGTCCAGTTCACACTGTATAATAAACAAACAAAGTAGAAGTCCTCCTTACCCTGTACTCCTCAGTACTTTCCTCCATGGGCACCACGGTGTGCGCCCGGTGTTCCCAGGATTCTCTGCACACCAGGCAGGGGGCCCGCTGGTCCTCTTGGCAGTAGAGCCGCAGCGGTTCGTGGTGCTTGGAGCAGCGGTCAGCCTGCACTTGCGCCAGCTGCTCCACGAGCTCGGACATGTTAGCGAGATGTCGGTTAGGTCGCAGTTTTTTCCAGCGGGACACCCAGCGGCACTGCGGGCACGGGAAGTTAGTTGCACTGCAGGCCCCGCCAGGTCTGGTTGATGCAGGACCGGCAGAAGCTGTGGCCGCACTCCACCGACACCGGGTCCTGGAAGGGGTCCAGGCAGACTGGGCAAGAAGCCTCCTCCTGCAGGCTGTGCAAGGGGTCCGGGGTGGCGGCGGAAGCCATGGCAAACAGAGCTCCTCCACTGTCAGCTCAAAAGAAACTGTGAGCCAGGCACGGTTGGTTCAGCTCTACAGCCACCCTAGTGTAACCAAGAACACGAGCGAGAACCTCAGATGCAGCATGCAGACCGCCCACTAATCCATAACCAACGTGGTGGCCATCTTGGAATTCCTAAGGTCAATGTTTGTAGGAAAGGAATCCAAAGAACACATCCGCTATGAGCTTGCTACCTTTGTAGTACAGAAAAGATAGAGAATAATCTACAGCATGTAAATAAGAAGCGATTCAGTTAAAATGTGCATCTTGAATATTGTTACATACACGTCTGAAGTAATTACTGTGAGAAAAGTATTACAATGAGAAAACACTAGTAGAATTGAGAAAACATTTAAGTATTTTTCGATCAGTAAAACAAAAATCACCACAAAATGAAGCCGCCGTATTATGGTTGCTTAAAGGACGCACAATGTAATAGCGACTTTGATTGGTTACCGAAGGTTCAGGTTTAGCAGTCCTTACTGTATTTGTTGTAAAACAAGACCTCTTGTGAACAATACGAACAAGCATTGGAAAAGCCGATCATTCTCACCATTGAGAACTATAGGCATTACCAGTGCCTTTCGGTGCCTACCAAACATGCCAATAGACCCGATTCAGACGGGAGAGTCCTAACTTTGAAGTAAAAAAAATAGCTTTATTTTGCCTTCACTGGGCTAAACTTGCCTCTGCTTCAATACATACTTAAATCTTTCATTATGACTCTTAAGCCTTATGAGGCTCTGTAGAGGACACTCACTACCTCCGCATTACTTTTATTTCCATGTTCACATGGAAAGATCTTCTAGCAGGATTCACATGGGGGAGAGGATGTGGTCCGTCGGCTAGGCTGCCGACTTTGGTGCTGGAAACCAGGGCTCGAGCCTCGGGGTCGCGTCCACATCCTGTGATTCTCGGCAAATCACTTAATCTCCCCGGGCCTGAATATGTAATGTAAATACGGTGCTCATGTACAGCGCTCCAATACCTTCGGGTCGAGTTTGCGCTATATAAAAGATGCAAAAATAAAAACTTTCAGCACACCCATGGAGTGATTTTCAGGTTTGCTGTAAGATCAGGCCACAGGAAAAGACCATTGGCTGAAATGTTGACTGTCTATAAAGCCTCAACGTGAACTGCGGGCAGAAATACTGACATGATTAGCCAATGTTTTGTCTATACAGGTTGAATAAAAAACCTTTCGAATGTGTCTGGTACAGATGTCACATTCATTCTGCATGACGAGGTAGGCTGGAAGCATCTGGAGCATCATATAAAACTGCCCCACCTCCTCCTGTAGAGAGCAGCATTGAGCAATCTAGCTGCAAATGTAACAAGCATTGAAAATGCAATAGGCCTCGCCTTTTATTAAGTTAAAGCCATTTGCTTTGCTATATAATACCATTAGCAAAGAAGCAAATGGCTTTAACTTAATAAAAGGCGAGGCCTATTGCATTTTCAATGCTTGTTTAGATAAGTCATCATGGGGGATCTACCTCGGGTGTGTCTGCTAATTTATCTGCGAGATCTGGCCATGGACATTCAGAACGCAGACGCGTCCTCACATCCTTGTCAAAAGGTTGGCGAATATGGGCTTGAATATAAACTGCTACTTCTGCGGACAGGAGCCAAGAGGAGGAATTAGGGTGCACAATGTCTTTAGGATCAAAAGTAAGGAGTTGTGGATGTGTAGGTGCATCAACAAAATGCTCTTTACGAGCCTTCTTAGCAGGAGGAGGAGAATCGTCATGGTCAGAAGATGTGCCAGAAGAAGTGTCCCCATCACCCGCCTGGCGAGAATGAGAAACCGCCTCATCTTTGGAAGAATGAACATATGAATGGTCACTGGAGAGAGCCATGGCCAACTTTGCAAAATCAGACTTATTAGGATTTGCAGCCTTCGCAGCGGTCTTGGAAGAACGACAGAAGACCCAGGCAGCCAGCCCTGCTGCAGAGCATAAGAACATAAATGGCGCTTTAAAGGCTCAATAGCGCGGACCAGCGTTTTATTAACAGAATGCTGGACACCCACATCAAGTGCCTCTACCAACTCCTGCTCCATGGACCCAGAGGCCCCTTCATCATAGTAATATCCTTCCTCATCAAAATATTCTACTATAGTAACACTGAAAAGTGTAAATAATGCCCACAGGAGGAAGGAGAAACACTGCAACCAAAGGTAATGCCAGCAGGCACAATAAAGGGGAGTGGAAGTACCCCAGGCAAGCCAAGAACACAGATACAAAGTAACTGTGAAACAATGTAAATTAAGTGTGGAGGGAGGACTTGCCAAGAAAACCACTCTAGGCAGAGCCTATGCCCAATTATCCAGCCCAAACCCTTAATGAGGAAGTTTGGACATCAAATAGGGGCTGGGGCCAGGCTGTGGGCACAAGAGCATGAACAGCGCTGCTCCCGCGCTACAGAATATGCAAAACCCGGCAAAATACGCCATATAAACAAAGAAAATGGCCGCCGTGCATGCGCGGTAACGGCCGCCCGATCGCTAGAGAAAGACGTGCGTCCTCAAGCCCCACTCTCCCGCTCCACAATCCGGCAATAAGCGTGGGCACAAAGCGCCCGAACCAGGGAAGTGCCTCACGCTCCCAAAAGGAAAATAAAGCGGCGAAACAGAGCGCGGAAGCGAGACATGCGCAATGCGCTACAAGCGCCACACGGCAAACCAGGAAACTCAAAGCAGACAAAGCAGGTATGAACACGACAGCAGTACAATGCATTTAAACCATGCAACAATATAAGGAAAATGTGAAAGCACTTAACTGGCTGCGGAGCAGCAAAGAAAGAGGATATGGTATTCTCTTATGGACCTTTTATAGGGTATTCTCTATGGTTGTCAGGTGATACCCATACCCAGTGTGTGTTCATGGGTATTGTAGTGTTTATTTCTTTTACTGTAATCCGATTGGCTGCTGAGGTTTTCTTAGTAAAGAAATGAGAAGCATAATCGGAGCCTCCGGTCCTGACATAGAATTAAAAATTTGCGAACATTCGTGACAAGAATTTTCAATTCTATTAAGGACAACGGAGGCGAGGAGCCCGGTCCAGACAACTCACTTGTGTGCAGAACACAGAACTATAAACCAGCCAATCACAGCCGAACCATATTCAGATTTACTTGCTGTCAGCACCTGAAAGAAAGAAGAACACCCTGTAAAAGCCATTCCAGGTTGCTTGGTAAAAGACAACATAACCATTACGAGAAAAAAGGGGCGGGAATATTCAGAGCAATGCAAATATATAGCATGATCAAACATATAACATCACATAATACAATGTGTATTTCTGGGTGGGATAATCCTCGCCTCCGTTGTCCTTAATAGAATTGAAAATTCTTGTCACGAATGTTCGCAAATTTTTTATTCTATGTCAGGACCGGAGGCCCCGATTATGCTTGTTCAAAGCTGAGCCACCATCATTGAAGCAACATCCACAATAGGTTTATAGTAAAACGCTTTAAATATATGCTCATTAGACCAGTCAGCTGCACTCATGATATCTGAAAGGTTGACACGTGTCGAATATGCCTTCGAAGCCATGGCTCCGCGGGCGGAGTGAGCCCCAAATTTGGAAATATCATTTCTGCTTTGCCCATGAGCCAACGCATCCATCGAGACAAGGTAGCTGGAGTCACTGGGCGAAATGGCTTCTGCAGAGCAATAAGCAACTGACCTTGCATATTAGTACGAAACTCCTCAGTACTTACCTCGTAATCCTTAAAACATTGCACGACGCACAGTTTAGGATTATTAGGAAAAGCCGGGTACGTGACAGAAGTAGTGTTACTCTTCGTTCTCCTGGACAAGGTGAAGGTCACATCCTCTGGAGAAAATCTACGCCCCGCTAAATCTAGCGCACGTACGTCAGACACCCGTTTGCAAGAAACCAGACATAAGAGCATAGTTAATTTGGCCAAAAGTTGTTGACGAGACAAGAACCTATTGGACGGCCAGGCCTCCAGAAATTTAAGGACAATAGAGACATCCCACAATTGAGAATATTTTGGGCAAGGAGGTTTTATCATCCTGACTCCTCTAAGTAATTTACATATCAATGGATGTTCTCCTATGGGCTTACCTACCAAAGGTAAATGCCCCACCGATATCGCGGACCGAAAGTTGTTGACCGTCCTGTAGGCTAAACCGGAGGAAGCAATAGAGGCTAGATAATTAACCACTAAAGACACATGTGCTTTAGAGGGACCCACGTCCCGTTGAGCGCACCAATCACACCATCTCCTCCAAGAGGAGGAATATCTTTTGTGGGTGTTGGCCGACCAAGCTTCCTTGATAAAGTTGTTAGCCTCGCTTGAAAGGCCCGGGACACTCAATCTGTCCCTGAAACCTGCCAAGCAACTAGCGGAAGATGGCCCGATGTCACCAAAGGATGAGTGGAGAAGTGTGGCTCAATGATTAGAGCGGCAGACCCTGATGCAGAGGTCTAGCCAGGGACCAGGGTTCAATTCCCCGCCTCGGCGGGTCTTGGGCTCAAAAATTCCACGGACCTGATAATTCTCGCCTCGGTGCCATTCCAATCATGGAGTCCCACTCTGCAACTCTGGGCAATAGCTTGCTTAATCTCCACAACAGCCCCCACAACGCTAAGGATGCCTGGCCTCCACCTTGGGGGTGCCCAGGAGTGGACGCCTCACAGGGAAAGCCAGGATGGGTTCCACAGCGGTATTTGTACAAGCGCCTTGAGACCCTTGCGGGTGAGTAGTGCGCTATACAAGTATCAATTTTTACATTTATGAGGGTTCTGAAGAGGGTCCAGCAATAGGTTCTGTAACCGGGGAAGAAGGATTGGAATCGCACAACTCATGTCCAGCAAAACTGGGAACCATGCCTGAGCCCTCCACAACGGAGTGATCAAAATTAGTTCTGCCTGATAAGCCCTTGCTCGCGCTAGAACCCTGGGGATCATGAGGAACGGGGAAAACGCATAGCATAGAGACCTCGGCCATTCTTGCAGGAATGCATCCGTGGCCACTGCTTCCGGATCCGTTCTCCAAATGAAGAATTGGGGATCTTGTCTGTTCAGTCAGGATGCAAATAAGTCTATCTGACAAAGGCCCCAAAGCTAGGTCAGGCTCTGAAACACTCTGGGTAACAGCATCCAATCGCTGGAATCCTGCAGATGGCGGGAGTTCCAATCTGCTACTTGGTTGCTGGAACCGGGCAGGTATTCCGTAACCACCGAAATTCTGTTCTGAAGACAGTAATGCCAAAAGTCTTTGGCGATCTCCGCCAGCATTTGCGATTTGGTACCACCCAACTTGTTGACGTACCGTACCGCCGATATGTTGTCCATCCGGAGGAGGATACAACAATCCGCTTTCTGAGGCGAGAGACATCTGATCGCAAAGGAACCAGCCAATAGTTCCAGGCAATTGATATGCAAATGTAGTTCTTCCGGCGACCATCGACCACCCTTGGACAATGTGCCGCAGCGGTCTCCCCAACCCCATCGGCTGGCATCCGATTCGATTACCACATCCGGTGTTGATCCGAATAGCGCTCGGCCGTTCCAGGCCTCTATGTGATTTAACCACCAGTCCATCTCCAGCCTCGCCTCCTCTGAGAGAGGAATCTGTTCTGAGTAGCTGAGACCTTTCCAGAGATCTTGAGCCTCTGAAGGGCCCGGTAGTGAAGGGGGCCCGGGAAGATCGCCTGGATGGAAGAAGCCAATAGACCCACTATGCGGGCTAACGATCTCAGGGATGTCGTCTGCTTGTGAAGGGTAGACCGCAATTCCTGTTTGATGGCCCTGATCTTTGGCATTGGCAGCAAGAGATGACAAGTTAAAGAATTTATCAGAAAGCCCAGAAATTCGATGGACTGAGAAGGGATCAGTACCGACTTCTGTGGATTGACAATGAACCCCAAACTCTGCAACAGGCTTATTGCCCAATTTAGGTGCGTTTGGACTGTCTGAGGGGAGGACGCCAAAATTATGATGTCGTCTAGATATATTATAAGGCAGACTCCCTGAGCTCTGAGAGACTCCACTACCGGTCTCAGAAGCTTTGTGAAGCACCCCGGTGCTGACGACAGACCGAACGGAAGGACTTTGTACTCATAGCACACCTTGTTCCATACAAACTGAAGGAACCTCCGGTGGGGAGGGGAAATGGGAACAGACAAATACGCATCTTCCAGGTCCAACCGGACCATCCAGTCCCCTTCCTGGAGGAGATCGCGTAGCAGATGGATACCTTCCATCTTGAAATGCCTGTAAACAATCCATGAGTTGAACTCTTTGAGGTTTAACACTAATCTGGAGCCACCCCCTTTCTTCTCCACTAGGAAGACATTGCTCAGGAAACCATGAGGATGAATCACGGAGGGCGCAATCGCGCCTTTCTGCAACAAGGACTCGATTTCTGTTGTGATAAAGCTCTGATCTTGTTGGGAAAAAGACAGAGGGAGTGGGTGAATCTCCTGCGAAGGAGAGCCGTACATCTCGAGCCTGTACCCCTGTATGGTCTGCAACACCCATGCATCTTGCGAAATTTCGCGCCAGTTGTTGTGAAAATATCCCACTGTGCCCCCCAACATCACTTCAGAAGAAGGAATTAGGCTCACCTGAGCTTCCGGCATCATGCTGGTTATTGGAGTTTCCACCAAATCTGCCACCTTTGCAGAACCTGTTTCGTGAACGTCAAGAGGGGTAAAAGTTGGAGGTATTGGAACTGTTCTCTTGATAACCTCCACTTTGTTGGGCGCCTTGATTGTACCCCCGGCCGAACGAGCGCCCACGAATGCGTCCGGCCCTGCCAAAAAACGGGCGTAAAGCCCGTTTTAGAGAACCTTGGGCCTTATCTAGCCCACTGAATGTGGCCACAAACTTCGTCAGTTCTTTCAGGAAGGGCTGGCCAAACAGGAGACCCTGGGCTAGAGGACCCGATTCCGATGTGGACAATTCGGCCAGCCTGGGGTCCAGCTTTAAGAGAATGGACCGGCGCCGCTCTGTCAACAGCGCACAATTGGAGTTGCCAAGTTGGCACACCGCCCGTTGGGCCCAGCCAATCAGCTCGTCAGGGTCAATTGCAAGGGATGACTCTTTGGCCCTAAAGCCAAGTTCGAGAATCTTTGTTAGTGGCCCTGTTACGTCCAGCAGCTTACCTTGGCAGGACCGCCAAGACCTGTCCAGGCCTTTCTTGGGGTCCTTAGAATATTTCTTCAAATAAGTTAGCATTGACAGGTCCACCTCTGGGGTAACTGCCACTTGATCCGCCAGATCCGGCCTAGGGCATTCCGACCGTAGTCGTGCCGGCACGTCCGTATCAAACGCCTGACGCAGATGGGACTGAACATAGTCTGCCACTTCTTGGGATGGAAGCCAAGACGTGGAGTTAGGATGGATAATGTCAGCCGGCTCAAAACTGAGAACTTTGGGTGACGGGGTCGGAACCGAATGCTTCTCCTTTCTTGCCTTCTTGGAAGGACGAGGGGATTCCTCTTCGTCAGTGGTAGGGTTAGAGGTGGTGTCATGACCATCATCCTCTTGGGATATTTCAGTAATTGTGGCCTCTCTACCTGAAGTAGAGTGTTCGTGGTCCGCCATTGACTTTGCCAGTTTAGCAAAATCCACAGCGTGGGGATTCGCTTTTCTTTTACCCCCAGATCTAGCTCGGGAACCGGACGAGGGAAGCCAGCCTTGCTGCCTGGCATAAGTACAAAGATGACGTTTTAAGGGAACAATTGCTCTCACCAACACAGAGTTCACAGACTGTTGGACACCCGCGTCCAATGCCTCAACGAGGTCATGCTCGATAGACCCAGAGGGTTCCTCCTCATAATAATAATAGTCCTCTTTATAATACTCAGACATGTTTTTCACACCAGTGTGTAATCACCGACCCAGGAGGACTGCCTGTGACTCTGTCAAGTCAAACCAGGTAGATAAGGTATGCAAATGGAGGTCAGGGGGAGTGGTAACCCCAGGCAAGTCCTAGAGCATTCACCACACAGGTGAAGCAAAATTACAGTTTAGAATGTGGAGGGAGGGCTTGCGAACCCCACTCTAGGCAAAGCCTATGCTCAATTGTACAGCCCCACTGTGTGGTACAACAATAGGGCGTCTGAGGAGCGAAGAAACGAGCCTTTTGCCTGTAAATTGGCAGAAACACAGGGTCAGAAGCATCCACAACGCTGCTCCGGCGTTCATTCAATGCCCCCAATTACGTTAATGAGCAAATATGGCCGCTTCGCATGCGCGCTGGCCGAGGCTCGCTAAAGACTTAAAGAGGACTGCGCGTCACTCAGCCCGCTCCTCAAATCCTCCCGCTCCACCAGAGCCCGAAGCCAGCGACGCGAGGGCACCGCTCCGCACTGAAGCGGCAGAACAAAGGCACCAAAGGAAACCGGACACCCCCCGTAAGCGCACACAGCTCGTCCGAGGTACCGCAAACCTCCAAAGAACACCAGCACTAATAACTGTATGTAGTTAAGCCTAGAAGCTTATAACTCGCCTCGCAGCAATCGCGCACCAGTGACAGCGCGTACATTCAGCAATTAACGCCAGCAACAAACGCACAATAGCAGTTACACTGTCCCAGTAAGAGAAAAAGTAAAGGGCACTTAACTGGCTGCGGAGCTGCAAAGAAAGAGGACTCTATGTGCCTACAGGGACCTTATATACCCGGGACTCTATGGTTGTCACATGGTTTTTTATCAGTGTTTTCATTGGCTGCTGTGAGCTTCTTTTAAAGAAATGAGAAGCATAATCGGAGCCTCCGGTCCTGACATAGAATTGACGTGTGTCCTTCCTTTCTCTGGCTGGGTCTTCCCTGCTGCTCAGCTAGTATGAGTGTTAGAATGCCTGATGACCTCATGGAATGTTTGAGTGCCTGGCTTGTGTGTGGAGTGTCAGTTGATGGCAGGCAGGCTGAGTGGCAGGGAGGCTGCTCCTGGTGGGGCTACATCTCTATCGTCTTCTAATGAATTTACCTTGTAACTAAGCTTAAATAAATCTAACCTATTTTATATACCTGGCTCGGTGGACTTTCAATTTACCACAGAAGTCAAGGGTGTTGAGGAACGACAGTTACAGATGAGAGGAGGTTACCAAGACATGCATAACCTGCATACTTGTACTTGCCTGTTTGTACAGAATAAAGTAATTCTATGTCAGGACAGGAGGCTCCGATTATGCTTTCTCATTTCTTTACTAGAAATGCTCAGCAGCCAATAAAACACAGTATAAGAAAAAACTACAATACCCATGAACACCAGGGTATGACGTATAACCATAGAGTCCACAGTGTATATAAGGCAATATGGCAAGCACAACATCCTCTTTCTTTGCTGCTCCCCAGCCAGTTAAGTGCTTTTGACATTATTTATTGCATTTATTGTCACTTTGTTGCAGCTTTGTTCCTATTGCTCTTAAGCTGCCACGCTTTTATGTTTCAGCGCGCATTGTTGTCATGGTTACGCTGTTTATTCTATCAGCGCTGTTGTTTTAAACCTTCGCTCGCCGCGCGTGTCAGTCAGGTGCGGGGAGCGTGTGGTTCACCTCCCGTTACCGGGCGCCTTGCGCCTGCGTTTAAACTGTTGTGGAGAGGGAGACAGGGGCTCGGAGACTCGCGCTGGTGCTGCAAGTGCTCCGTTTTTGAAAATACTGGGCGGCCGTTACCGCGCATGCGCGGCGGCCATATTTGTTGATGACAACAGGTGTTTCTCGCCTGTCATAACGGTCGCTACGCGCCGAGAGCCCACAGCTACAGTATTTCCCCCTATTTACGCCCATTTTTCTATTTTAAAGGTTTGGGCTGTATAATTATGCATAGGCTTTGCCTAGAGTGCTAGTTTTTTGTTTACAGCAAGCCCTCCCTCCACATTTGAATTTTATTTACTTGAAGTGTTTAGTTTTATCTACACTTCGGCTTGCTGTGGGGTTTTTTCACTCCCCCTTGCATTGTGCCTTTGGCCACTATTGATTTGTTTATTGTGGGCTTTGACTACTGTTACACTTTGTGTCAGCATGGCAGAATATTATGACGAGGATGAGTATTATTATGAGGAGGATCCTTCTGGCTCTTTGGAGCAGGACTTGGTGGAAGCTCTTGATCAAGGGGTGCAGCACTCCGTGAATAAGGCGCTTGTGCGCGCAATAAATCCTCTGAAGCGACATTTGTCTCTGTATGCACAGCAACAGGGTTGGTTACCGTCCCGTGCGTCAAAGTCCCCTGTCAATCCTCACAAGGCTGATTTTCAGAGGTTGGCTAAGACGCTGTCTTCGGACACGTCTTCTATTACAGGGGCGGCTGGGACTTCTTTTTCATCCTCCCATGATCCTGACGGTGATGATGCACATTCCTCCTCGTCTGAATTTGAACCACCTCCTCGGAAAAGGGCTCGCAAAGAGCATTTTGTTGACGCTCCTTCCACTCCTCCCATTCTTACATTTGAACCTTCGGAGATTATGCATCCCCATTCCACTTCCTGGCTACCTTCACCAGCGGTGGCGGATTACGTCCAATCCCACATTCGCCAACCTTTTCCTCAAGATGCCCGAGCACGTATGAGATCTGAATGTCCCCGTCCTGATCTGGCAGATCATTTGGCCGACACTCCGGAGGTTGATCCTACCATGGTCACCTACCTGAAGAAGTATGCACGGGACCCTAAAAAAGGTTTGGATAGATCTTGGCGGTCCTGCCAGGATAAATTATTAGATTTATTGGGCCCACTCACAAAAATGTTAGATTTGGGTGTTCTGGCTAAAGAATCATCGGCTCTTGTCAACCCGGATGAACTCATTCAATGGGCTCAGAGAGCCATATGTCAATTGGGTAATGCCAATTGTGCGCTTTCATGCGAAAGACGCCGCTCCATCCTTCTTCGCCTGGACCCCAGGCTAGCGGAGCTCTCCTCTTCTGAGGCCGGTCCCTTGGCTCAGGGGCTTTTATTTGGACAACCATTCCTCAAAGAACTTTCTAGTTTTGTGGCCACTTTCAGTGGCCTTGACAAAGCCCAGGCCTCGCTGAGGCGGGCGTTTCGGCCGGTTTTTGCTAAGGCCGGACGTCTTAGGGGACGTTCGTTCGGCCGCGGATCCCAGCAAAATTCTCAACGAGGATTTCAGTCCCACAGTGGCGGTGGACAAGATCCCGGCTTCTCCACCCGTTCAAACTTCTATCCCTCCCGCAAGGGAAGGGGACAATTCCGGAAGGGTCGCTTCGGAGGACAGCAAGGAGGTCATCACGACTCCAATACTTCAGGTGAGAGTGATTCCTTTTTCCGATGTGGTTTTGGGGGGAAGGCTCCAGTTTTTTCTACACAATTGGCAACTAATCTCCAGCGATGCTTGGATTCTCGAGACTGTTCAGGGCTACAAAATAGAATTTTACCAGCCCGTGCCTCAACCTCTCCTTCCTACCCCGTTGATCTTTTCTCTTCAGGATCAGGAGATCATCTCATCGGAGATCGTTTCTCTTCTCGCGAAAGGGGCTATTCTTCAAACTACCCGCCATCCCAGAGGGTTTGTAAGTTCGGTGTTTCTAGTTCCGAAACGAGGGGGCGGTTCCCGCCTCGTCCTCAATCTAAAGGAGTTCAACGGCGGAGTGGTTTACCGACATTTCAAGATGGAAGGGATCCATCTTTTGCGAGATCTTCTCCGAGCGGGAGATTGGATGGTTCGTCTCGATCTCAAAGACGCCTATCTGTCAGTCCCAATCTTCAAGCCTCATCGGCGTTTTCTTCAGTTCCAGTGGCAAGGGAACTGGTTCGAATACCAGGTCCTTCCGTTCGGCCTCTCGTCGGCCCCGTGGTGCTTCACGAAACTTCTGAAGCCAGTGGTGGAACACTTACGCGCGCGGGGTCTCCGCATGATTGTCTATCTGGACGACATTCTGATCATGGCGGATTGTCCTCACAAATTGATCCTGCATCTCGATTGGACGATCGATCTTCTCCAATCATTAGGGTTTCTGGTGAATCCTCAGAAATCTGTCCTCCTTCCTTCACAGGTGATGGAGTTTCTAGGTTTCCAGGTCAATTCACTCACCTGTCAACTTCTGTTGCCCTCTCAGAAGATTCGTTATATCAAACGAGAGTTGGTGTCGATTATCTCCAAACGGATTGTGTCATTGAGATCTATAGCTCGTGTAGTCGGTCTATTAGCGTCCTCAATTCAGGCGATCTTTCCGGGTCCTCTGCATTACAGGGCATTACAACGGTTGAAGATCCGTCATCTTCAGCAGGGTCTTCGCTATTCCGATCAGATTCCTCTGTCAGACGAGGCGAGATGCGAGATGCAGTGGTGGCTGGACCACATGGAGGCCTGGAATGGTCGAGCCCTGTTCGGTTCCTCTCCGGAGATAGTGATAGAGTCAGATGCCAGTCGGTGGGGCTGGGGAGCCCGGTGCGGTCCGATTTCAACGGGGGGTCGTTGGTCCCCGCAGGAGTTGTCTCTTCACATCAATTGTCTGGAACTCCTGGCGGGTTTCTTTGCGATTCGTTGTTTCACGCCTCTTCAGGCCAATTGTTGCATTCTTCTCCGCATGGACAATGTGTCCGCGGTTCGTTATGTCAACAAGTTGGGCGGCACGAGGTCCAAACTGTTAGCGGAGATCGCCAAAGATTTTTGGCATTATTGTCTGCAAAGGAAGATCACTGTTATTGCAGAATATCTTCCGGGCCGCAACAATCTGATTGCGGATTGGCATTCACGTCACCTTCGGGATTTCAGCGATTGGAGACTTCATCCCCGCATCTTTCGTTCCCTCAGTCGGTTTTGGGGGCAGAGTCACATAGATCTCTTTGCCTCTCGCCTCAACGCGCAACTTCCCCGATTCTTCAGTTGGAGACCGGATCCGGAGGCTCTGGCCACGGACGCATTTCTCCAGACCTGGCCTGCCCTGCTGTGCTATGCCTTTCCTCCGTTCATGATGATTCCGAGAGTCCTGGCTCGAACAAAGCGATTTCAATCAGAGCTGATTCTGATTGCTCCTCTGTGGAGGGCTCAGGCTTGGTTCCCAGTTCTTCTGGAAATGTGTTGTGCGGTGTCGATCCTTCTTCCCCAGAAGTGGAATCTGCTGCTGGACCCTCTAGGGAATCCGCATCCCCTAATCCAGTCAGGCTCTCTCCGTCTTCTGGCTTGGCGACTTTCGGGGACCGTTGGTCGGTCCCAGGCCTTTCAAGCGACGCTTGCAAATTTATCAGTGAATCTTGGGCACCCAACACTCACAAACGTTACGCAGGTTCTTGGAAACGATGGTGCGATTGGTGTGTTCAACAGGAAGCTGATCCCGCTACAGCGGATGTCTCTCTAATTATTAATTTTTTAGCGTCTCTTGCCTCTTCAGGCTTAGCTTATCGGACCGTTAACAACTTCCGTTCTGCCATTTCGGCAGGCCATTCTCCTCTTGACGGTAAACCTGCTGGGGAGCACCCTTTGATTACTAAATTGCTCAAGGGTATTCGCCTAACGACTCCCCCTTGTCCTAAATATTCTTCTTTATGGGATGTTTCCATTGTCTTAAATTTTTTGGACGCCTGGCCTTCCAACTCTTTGCTTTCCCGCAAACAGCTGTCAGCCAAACTGACCATGCTACTTTGCCTTGTCTCTTGCAGACGAGTCTCTGATGTTCGGGCCTTAGATTTGGCTGGTCGTTGTTTTACCCCTGAGGGTGTCACTTTTCGAATTTCTCGTCGTACCAAGACGAATACTTCATTGATATCCTATCCTTCTTTTCCTCTCCGTCCCAATCTTTGTGTGGTCCAATGTCTCAAAGATTATGAGGTAAGTACTGTTTCTTTACGTTCTGATTTACAGGGTCAACTGTTGATTGCTTTGCAGAAACCCTTTCGTCCTGTTACCCCGGCTACTTTAGCTCGTTGGGTGCGCTGGCTTATGTCAGAAGCAGGCATTGATGTATCTATTTTTGGGGCTCATTCTGCAGGAGGAGCTATGGCTTCTAAAGCTTTTTCCTTGGGTGTGACTTTGTCTGACATTATGAAGGCCGCAGATTGGTCTTCTGATTCCATGTTTAAGGCTTTTTATTATAAACCTATTGATCATGTTGCTTCAGTAGTGGTGGATAAGCTTTGAACAAGCATAATCGGAGCCTCCTGTCCTGACATAGAATTAAAAATTTGCTAACATTCGTGACAAGAATTTTCAATTCTATTAAGGACAAGGAGGCGAGGATTATCCCACCCATTATGTTCCTTCTCATGTATTAATTTGCATTTATTCAGATGTTTGCATATGTATTATGTATCTTCTGCTGTTATATTGTTCTCTGATATTTTTTCCCCCCCTTGTTACATTTTTCTTATATTGGATGTATTTTACGGCAGTCTGTCTCTTTTCAGGTTCTGACCCGAAGTGACAATTTTACTGCATCTTTTGGTTTCATCTGCATCCGATGGCGTGTGGCTACCTGAGTCCTGTCGCCCTCCAGTGCTGTGCGTTCTGCCTTACAGACTCCTGCGGCCTCTGATGGTGGTCCCTCCTGTTGGTCGTTATGACTCTTCATCTGTTTTTTCTTCTATTGGAACTGTTCTCCTCACCAAAGAAAGAGGATGTTGTGCTTGCCATATTGCCTTATATACACTGTGGACTCTATGGTTATACGTCATACCCTGGTGTTCATGGGTATTGTAGTTTTTTCTTATACTGTGTTTTATTGGCTGCTGAGCATTTCTAGTAAAGAAATGAGAAAGCATAATCCTCGCCTCCTTGTCCTTAATAGAATTGAAAATTCTTGTCACGAATGTTAGCAAATTTTTAATTCTGAAGCTACCCATGTTTGGACCTTCATTCATAACACACCCAAGTCCTAATAATGAATCACAAAAACAAAATGTGATTGGGTAACAAGTTATCGATTGGCATTTTGCCTTCTACGGTGGCAAAATGCATGTTACCGGTCGCAAAGGGTGATACCGGTCGCAAAGGGTGTTATACTTCCTACACCTGGCCTTAAGACTCCAAACTCGTCCGCTGCGAGCGCGGATCACTTGGAACCATCAACATAGAAAGAGGACTAATCTCTGCCTTTCTAGCACGGTGGCTGGTGAAGAATCGAATGGGTCTAAGAAATATACAAATAAATGTTTGTTTTGAGGACCGACGATGATAGTTGTATTTGATATGTTAATTAAAGCAAATACTGTCGCAGGAGCACGTTAAATTTTTTTTAATCTAAATCATTACACCTAAATTATTGATCCAAGCAATTGCCTTGTTACAAGGTCGTACAACGGGTTAGTTTAGGGACAATTCAGCCTTTCTTCTTTTCTATTATGTTAAAGTAAAATGCCATTAATTGTGGATATTAGTCACATGTGACAAGATTTGAATTTGTGAACTGGCGTTCTGATCACCCGCATTTTTGTGCGTTAACTCTGTGAGCTACCTTACCTTTTTCTGGCATTCTGCCGCAAGAGCAGTTTAATGTTTTTTTTGTTCTCTAAACATTTCCAAAATGTGACTTAGTGTCTCTGCGTAATGCGCTAGATAAATGATGATAACATACCATTTACCTGACTCTATTTCGCTAAGACTAAACTATTAGTCTTTGTGTTTCGGTAGTATAGCCGACTGACATCGTTGTGTGGGAAGAAACTTGTTTCGGTCTTGTTTTGTGGGGACTTGCGCTTATTTTGTGTATTTCAATATACATTGTGCTTGTTTTAAACTTCCGTCCTGGGGATACTGGTCTGGGAGCGCGGGGCGGCTGATGTATATATTGGAGGCCTTAACCGAGACCCCGTTACCGCGTGTTCCTTGTTCTCACGAGGAAGTTGAATAAGGTAAGAGAAAGGATTCAATTGGGTTAAAGAAAAGGGGAATACGAGCTGGCTGAAACCAGAATGAATAAACGGGGGGAGAAGGATAGTGTCCCCGGGCGGGAGAGGAGGAACTAGATCATATGAAGTGGAACAAGGGAGATCAAGGCTGAAGGTGATAGGGAAGAGAACGATACAAGGGGATGAATAATCAAATGGAAGGGATTTGCTAGGTTGCGCATGCAATGGCTCGGGTGCTGATGGGAGAGATGTATAGGAATATGGGTATTAGAGTGGTAGGGTTAAATTGGAGCTATATGAGTGAAATGAAGGATCCTGTCTTCCAAGGTTTGCTTGCTCTGCGGGTGAGTGGTGATGAAGGTGTGTGGCCATCTGAATGGCAAGGAAAGGATATGTAGAAAAAAACAAGGAAGGTATGGTCACAAGATTTACATCGTAGTGCATGGGGAGTCACTAAAGACAGCTTTACATTTTGTAAACATAGTAGTTGTCATAAACTGTGTTCCAGGACTTGTCAGAAGTCAAAAACATTCCTTTGGGCACAGTTAACAAATGAATACTGAGTGATGCCACTTTATTGACAGCAATCCATGCATGTCCTTAGGCTCGTTTTCAGACATAGCCTTTTTGTGGAGTGATGCTTCTCTCAGCTTGTAGCATTGGGGCTTTCTCCAATCTGGAGCCCCAACAACATAAAGACAGTGAAGTATGAGATCCTGCACTTGACTGGCATTCAACCTCTCTGGAGCAGTAATCGAAGACACAAAAGGAAAGGCCGTGTCTAGAAACTTTTGCACCTTAAATAAGGAAACTGTAGCCCCCCCCTCACATTTACCATATGCTAACAATGCAGTGCTCTGGAAAACAAGTAATCAGTAGACCTTTGTTAACAAGGCCCTCACATTTCTAAGAGGAGTCCTTCCCCCTCTATCCTAATATTAGAGCCCAGACTCAACCTTTAAGCCACAGGAATGCAGGCAATACACTTCCACTCAATGGTGAGGCTGCCCTTTCTCCATCATGTGATTCTATTTGTCATCAGGGATGGTAAGCCATATATAAATGCAATTACTATACAAGGAGGATGAGTTACATGGATCAATCAAGGAAGGAGGGTATTAAGGCAGGGTAAAAGGGAAGCATGAGTGTTCAGATTAAGATGGGAAGGTTTATGGAGTGATAAATTGGACATATGTAATGAAAGGAGAAACCGTATTTGAGGAGGTGAGCCTACGTGCTAATTGTCACAAGACAAGACCACTAGGTAAAGTGGTGTCATTGTGATGAGTGTCAGAATTGGCTATGTGACGACAGAGAAATATTTAGTATGTGAACAACTCTCAATAACTACTGCTGCATAACTGTAAATTGTAAATGTATTTATATAGTGCTTACCAAACCTGATGAGGCGTTGAAGAGCTTTTTCGGCGAGTAGCACATTACACTGGAACCCAAGATTAGTAGTTGGGTGAGTACAATTTGTTTTCTTCTTGTATGTTAGCTGTGTTAGGTTTGTGCTCCTTGATTTCATGTGTGTTTAGTAGAGTTTGGAGTAGGGATGGAAAGATAGCAATGAACTTTAAAGGGGTGTTTGGAGTAGAATTATAGGAATGGATTTGAAAAAGCTGAAGTAGTAATTTTTTTGCAAGTAGTCTTGTGTGCTTGTTGGTTTGCATGGCTAAAAATGAGTGGTGAAGTTTGAGAAGGCTGTTTGGGAGTTCATAGTAGTCAGAAAGGTTTGGGTAGAGAGGGAGGGGGGATTTGAAGGCCAGAAAGGAGTTTTTCAAAAGTAGTAACATGAAAATAATTTATACATGCAGATCACAGATGTTTTTTTTTTCATTTAGATCGGCTACTGCTTTTGACACTGAAATCATTTTCTTACTTCCAGTTTGTTAGGCCTGACATCTTTGGTGTGGTTTCCCCAACTTTGTTGCTTTCAGTCCTCCTGTTTTTGCTAACTTTGTTTTTGCAGGCCTTAGGACTCCGCACACTTTACCACTGCTAACCAGTGCTAAAGTGCTTGTTCCCTCTCCCTAAAAATGGCTAACACTGGCTTACATCCAATTGCAAAATTTAATTTACTTGTAAGTCCCTATGTAACTGGTACTGCCTGTACCCAGGGCCTGTAAATGAAATGCTACTAGTGGGCCTGCAGCACTTATTGTGCCTCTCACCTAAGTAGCCTTTCTAACATGTCCCAAGCCTTCTTCCTTTGCAGCCTGTGTGTGCAGTTTTTAAATTTCCATTTCAACCTGGCAAAATAAATCGCTATCATTCAACCAGACCTCCTCCCCCCTTTGGTTGCAGCAGACGATAGTATCTGAACATCCCTAATGCAGTTTAACCCTTTGCAAGCCACACCTAATGCAAGGCGCCACTTACCTCCTACAATAAAGTCATGGAACCTAATGTAAAGCGCTCTGATACCTTCGGGTCTAGCCAACACTATATAAAACTCTTTTTAAAAAAACAAATAAAATTGTATAGAAATCCATTCCAAGTTGCCCACACCACTCTTCTCGCCCATGCTCCCCTCTACTACCTTTTAGCCCAAGCTCCTTAAGCAGCACAGGCTAGGAAAAAGCAGGAAATGATAACCTGAGACAGGCAATGAAACAACTTTTGGGGCGTTTTAGGTTTATCATGAAACTTGAGGTTCATGTGTATCGTCCACATTTATGTAGTGACCTATTCTGGAGGTGTCTAAGGATGTTAGCCCTGAAGAGGCATTTAAAATTGGATAGCAGGGTGACAAGCAATAGCCATGATGAATGCCACATTTGATGTTAGTTGTTCCCGTAACGAATCGGCTCTGTTGGACTTAATGAGAGCAATTCTGTAAGAATGATAAAAGCCATGTTATTGCATGTCCTTTGATACAGAGAGAAATGGGCAATATTTTGATTAGCACCTGACGGTCGATGGTGTCCAAGACAGTTAGGAGGTCCAGTAATATCTCTTGAAAGGGATGCGGCGGTCAGAGGAATTAAGAAATTCTTTCCATGTGGTTGGAAAGGTGGTCTTCTTGCAGTGGTGAGATCTGGAACCTGAATAGAAATGGGGCAGAAGGACATTTGCCTCCAGGTATTATGAAATTGATATCTGACTGTTTAAGCACCTTTGCTAAACAGGTTAACCATAGGTGGACCTGTGTTTTGTAAATATATGGCCAATGGTCGGACTTTTTCAGATCGGGCTTATTCTAGTAAATTAGAAAGCCTGATAAATGAGGCTACTGAAAAGAGAGACCTTGACCAATCTGGTGACTGGTGTTCGAACAGCAATGCCATATTTGTTACTTGGGCATTTCAGATGGAGTAAGTAGAAGAACATTCTTGAATGTGTTCTGGATCTTAACTAATCTTGATTTCAGACACTGGTGCCAACTTGCAGAGTGAGACTGTGCAGGCAGGTATAAGAGTGCAAAGGCTAGACTCTGTGTAGCAGTGATGACGCTGGTCCCTATGGTATCAATGTTGTTGATAAGAATGACAGGTGATTGTCACAGATGGCTAGTGAGGAGGCTGGCATACCCGATGACTAGCGAGGGAACACCATTGCTTTAAAGATGTGGAACAGCTCTTTAGTCTAGTTGGTGGATCGAACACTGATCCCATTCACACGCTGAAAGTATATATACAGTATGCAATGTCAAATACAACAGTAGTCTTCTTTTGTTTTCATTGGTACCTTATTTTCTTAACTTCCTTGGATGGTGTCATTACACACCCCAATCAGTGTACTTTGTTCTTAGCCAACATGTGTTTCGTAGCTTACAGGGATGAACCTGTGACTTCTTCAGGACTAAGAGGATATACAAATGTGTGTTGTTGTACATAAGGAAGTGATAGGTATGTAACGTACACCCTAGTGGATATGTGTCAACAAAATTGATTAACTAAAGCAGCTCATAGTGGGAATCTGTGGAAACCCATGCGTACATTCATCAGATTATTTGTGACCGTATTATACAAAGAAACATTTGGTGGATTAGAGAATATAACTTAAACTCCTTATTAAATTGGGTAGCTACATCCCCTAGTAGAGCTAGTTGCATACGAAGGTTTTAAATGCACTGTCATAAAATCAAATCTATTTAATCCCTTTGCTTGGTGTGTCATTGTGCCCCCATGCTGCCAAGTTTGTGGCCCTAACAGGTATGTATAAACAGTGCTCCCCTGTGTTAAAACTAAATGTGTATCTATGCCAGATTTTATGCCAGTGCATTTAAAACCTTCGTATGCAACTAGCTCTACTAGGGGATGTAGCTACCCAATTCAATAAGGTTTTCAAGTTATGTTCTCTGGAAAAAAATATTTTAAAGATGGATACATTTCTGCATAAAGGGCTTCTGTGGCATGGTTATTATACCCTAAAATCCTACTACAGGATATAAATTGAATATTTTCAGGCAGTATGCCTATAGACATTTGAAATGCTGGATCTTTGAGAGTGCTTCTTCCATATTGTTTGTTCTTGTTTTTATGAGGAGGGGAGGAGTTGGACATTTCAGTCATTCAGGTGACCTGACCTGTGAAGGTTAAGCACTGATCAATGAATTTGACTATTGCATGTGCAATTTATTGATCATGGTCACCTTTTGTTTTCTCTTTGTACAAATGAATTTAAATGAGACTCAACTCACTGGAACGCTGGATACCTGATTAGGTGCGCACTGGTGCATTTTTTGTTACTTTGCTGGATACTGTTTACTAAGATGACTTTGAAGTATCCACTGGTTAACATTGATTCTTTCCTATTTACCCTGGCACTACCTAAATAGCCCCCAGCACAAGCAGGTCATTGTTGTTAACTGGCAGCCCACTTTAAATAGAGGTCTGTTAGTATCACTTTTAACTGCATGGGAAATATTGTACTGCTGTTTTGTGTTTCTCACCTTCTGCCTAATAGTATTCATGACAAGTGGAAAATAAAGCTAATGAGTGACATGTGATTGCCTTGGAATGGGTTGGGTCTTAAAGTTGCTTCTCATTTTAATCTGGACGGGTGATTTACAGATTCAAATAATACTCTTCCATGAATGAAGGTTTTTTCTTATCAAGAATTTGCGGGTCCACAGGCTGTAGGGGTATCTTTTTGAAAAGCATGGTGTGTGCTTATTACGAGTTTGGTTGGAACCTAGGTGACCGTAATGAAATACACCCAAGATTACACATGCTCAACCAGGTCATATTTTATTTACCCCTTTGGCCTACTACCATAGTATACCTTGCAAAGTTTTACTTTCCCTATGTGCCTGTAAGTCCTGTATTCCCTGGACGCAGGCTTTCATCAAACTCTTCTTTAATTGAAGGTTACATTTGCATGTGGACTTTTTAGGTCTCGGCTAGCGAAGGCTGCGCTTGCGCAGTCTCGCTTGCGAGAGATAATGACTTGGAGAAGAGGGGCTTGAACCCGCCCCTCTTCTCCATTGGCTGGCCTCTTGAATGCTGGCCAGCCATTGGAGAAGAGGTTCGTCACTCCGAACAGGCCCCGTCCTTTTCGGATTCGGGGGCGTGTTTTTTGCAACTTTTCTAATTATCTCCTCCAGCCAATGGCAAGAGGAGAGAAAAGAAAAACACGCCCCCGAATCCGCCGCTGCCTTTCTCCGAGGCATTTCTGCTTCGCCTCGGAGAAAGGCAGTGGTGGGCTCGTCCTCTTCCCCCCCCTGCTCTCGGCTCCCTTGGTGCTATCCGGGTCCGTAGAGGCAATACATGCTTACTTAAAATGCTGCCTCTACGAGTTGGGGGGAGGGTGCACACCCTCTTTATTATTAGACGCACCAGTTGTATCTATGGTTCATTGTGCGCCCCCCCGCCACAAATCATTTCTAAAGACACCACTGGGTTTTAGAGTTGGCAGCACATGCCAGCTGGCCTTGTTGTGCGCTCTTTGCCTCGCATGTACTAATTGGCACCTCACAAGCATAACACATGATTATAACAAAGCTGCCCTAGCTCGGGGCCTCTGCAAACACGCAGCAATTACGGCTCCCTCGGTGCTTCCCGTGTCCGGGTCCGCCCCATTTGTCCTGGACTCTTCTTTGTTCCCCACAGCTGTTGACTGCTGCCTCTACGAGTTGGGGGGAGGGGGTTAACACGAGAACAAAACAGGCACTGACAAAATAATGTCTAATTCGCTTTTACACATGGCACCAATAAAAGAGACCACAAGAGGGCACCAGAATGCAGAAAATAGCCTCAAAAAGGTTACTCGTGAAAAGGGAGCGCCCAAAGTCCAAAGCACCATGTTGCTTGGGGCACCGAAAATTCTTCACCTGCTGTGGTAGATGGACCTCATACAGGTAATCCGTGGTTATCCTGATAATCTGTAGGGACCTGGCGTTCTGGGACATACCATGGACTCCTCTCAACTAAATCACTGCTTTAGTTGCCAGACATTCAGACCACCCTTGGTTCAGGATGCATTTTAGAACATTTAGAAAGAGTGTAAGGACATTTTTATTAAAAAAAATAAAGTTGTGAACTGAGCCACAAAGTATTTTGTTCCATTTGTGAAATAACCTTCACCCTTAGTGTGGGTGTTGCCGACTCAAAATCCTCTTGTGTGCTAGTTCTAAAACTTTTCCATTAGCAGCATGCGTAAATTGTGCAGCGTTTAAAAAAAGTGTATTGCGCTCACAGGCGTAAGTGCCTAGCATAATACTTGTTCACAGCTGAGTGTTGTGAGAATTTTTTTATTGGTGCCTGCTCTTGTAAAAATGCGCAAACAGTTGTAGTGAATTTTTCTCCGCTACTAAATAGCAAAAATTGTTGTCAATTTGCCACAATTCAATTACTGAAGTCCGCTGCAAGTTAAAACACCACAAAGACAAGCGAATCATGTTCTCTGTTTTTGAACCTCTACAATCGTTGTAGCAGGCTTTGCTCGCTTGTGCATACAACCTTAAATGACATGGCCTGTTCTAGGTCAGTGCCCGAGCCCTCTTATTTTGCACGTGCCGTTCAGTTGACTTTAAAGTTGCAACCCTCTCTCTGTCCAATTTCTTCTTCTCGCTTCTAATATGTGACTGCCTTACTTGAACGAGGTGGTTAGAGTAAGCTATGGACGTGCGTCATTTTGTAGGCACACGCATACTCTATTATGCTAGCGTTACTACGCATTAAGTGGGTGCCCTTTTTTTTATCTACAAATCTGAGATGGATCGGTACATAAACAAAATAGCAATAGCCCAAAAGTTTTTTCAGGGTGGAAAGGCACAATGTGCAGCCTGCGGTCCTCTGCCTAAAAGTCCATGGGGGACAGGGATGCAACGGGGATAGGGCTGGAGGGGGCAGAAGCAACTTGGGGTGGGCAGGTTGGATGGGTTAAGATGGGTTAAGCAGCACTCAAGTGAGAAGCACAAGAATGAGAAATCAACATAATGTTGAAGCACACATGGGCAGCCACAACACAGGGGGGCTGGGAGAAGGATATTGGTGAGACAGTCAGAGCAACATGGGGCACAGCAGAGAGCAGAAAAGAAGTACATGTGGGAGACAGCTGGAAAACACATACTAATTCAAGGAGAGCTTGACCAAAAAGAAAAATACATTTCGATTAAAAACGAGCAGAGGAAGCATAAATCCGGCCATTAAGAGAGATGGTAAAATGGTCATGATTCAAGGGAGAGACAAACACAATATGGACAAGTTGTGACAAGAAAAGCCATTGAATATTGAATAAGAAGCAAATGAGAGTGACAAAGGCAACCAATAGCAAATAGTTGGCGAGCTGTAAGCCCCTGTGAGCTATTGTTAAACCCACAATTTGGTTTTGTAAACTGACAGCTTTGCTATCTGGAAGGCGCAACCTAACAGAGGCTTCTGAAGCCACCTTGAGGAGTTTGAAAATGTGCAATTGCTTTTTAGGTCTGGGCTCCAAGGCCAATGTCATGAGCAATACCAATAGCTCGAACTTTGACAATGCCGAGACCATTGCATTGTAAATGCTTGTTTAACGCTCTGAAGATCAGGAGTGTTCGATTTAAGCTACCATTTTGAGATTGGAGACAACATGAGTGTTGGAACCTGACATCCTTGTCATGGTTTTCGCCCAACTTTTTGCTTTCAATCCTTCTAATTTTGTTGACTCCGGTTTTTGCTGACCATGGGACTCTGCACACTTTACCAATACTAACCAGCGCTAAAGTGCTTGTGCTCTCTCCTTTAAACATGGTAACGTTTGCTTACACCAAAATGACGCATTTAATTTACTTGTAAGTCCTTGATTAAGGGGTAGTGCATGTACCCAGGGCCTGCAAATTAAATGCTACTAGTTGGTTTGCAGCACTCCTTGTGCCACCTATTTAAGTAGCGTTTTAAAACCTGTTTCAGGCCTGCCATTGCAGCCTGTGGGCAGTTCTAAAATGTCATTTCGACTTGTCGAAATAAACCTTTTCCCAGGCCTAAACCTTCCTTTTTATTACATACAAGCACTCCTAGGTTAGGCCTGACCAGCCCATAGGGCAAGGTGTAGTGTATTTAAAACGCTGGGTATGTACTTTTGACTTCTACATGTCCAGATAGTGAATAACATAGTTTTTCACTACTGAGAGGCCTGCCTCTCCCTTAGGATGCAAAAACAACAGTTGATGGACAGATTGCAAAACTATGTCATACATTCACCCCAGTACAGAGATCTGGGCCTAAATCCATCGTTTTTTTGCTCACCATGCCATTCCAGGTTGAACCCAGCCATATGCAAATCAGTCTTGACCCTGTGCCTCATGGGAACAGTCCAGCCCGAACTGCCAAGCCAGGTCCTCCCTGGACTGGAACCAAGCATCCTAGGACCGGTTTCGGGGTTTAACCCCTCTTCCGCCAGGATAGCTTGATTCCAGTGGCATGGAGAGCACGGGACTCACGTCTGAGCATACCCGTCCCACTCGGGGTGACAAATGCAAAAACAACAGTTGGACAGAATGCAGAACAATGTCATACATTCACCTTAGGATAACATTGGGTTTACTTACTACTTTTAATAAGTGATACCTTTCAATTTGGTTTAGGTAGGAATGTAGAGTTTAGTCTCTAAAGAATTATAATTTCTAAATACTCTTTAATAGTAATGTTGGATTTTAAGTCACAATTCTGAAAATGCCACTTTTAGAAAGTTTTCTTCTCCCATCCATTTGTTGCCTGTATTCTGGGGGGGTTGCATGACTAGGTGAAGCTGGCAGTTCGTCTTTGTGTATTGCTCTCAGCAAGTGAGACAAAGGATGAATAGGGGTTTGCAGGATGGGCCAGCTCTGTCAGGATGAGGGAAAAGAGCTGTCACCTACCACACTTGCACACCAGAAAGACTGTGCCCAGCACATTCACAAGGGTTTCACACTAGTCTATTGTGTCCCTTGACAACCTAGGGCCTGGGCAGGGAGCCAGGATATTCCAGACACCTCT
Organism: Triturus cristatus; assembly: GCF_964204655.1. NCBI lineage: Eukaryota > Metazoa > Chordata > Amphibia > Caudata > Salamandridae > Triturus > Triturus cristatus. The sequence goes on from NC_140586.1 coordinate 560,136,922, forward strand.
TTTGGGTGAGGGCTCTTGAAGCTTCTTCCTCTTCAAAGGGGGCATGAGGTATAAATAGTGGACCTCTAGACCCAACTTTTCAGTACACTTCTGGACCTGTGGAAGGCTCAGAAAAAGGACTGCTGACCTCCTGATCAGAATCTCATGGGGGGGAAAAAAGGTTCCAACCATCTTGAACCCTGTACCTGAACTCTGCCTGCTGTACCTGAACTCTGCCTGCTGTACCTGAACTCTGCCTGCTGTAACTCCTAAGCAGCGCCCCTCCAGTCTGATGCAAGTCTGGATCGCAGCCCTCACAGGACCCCAGAATATCTGCTGCACAACGCAATCTCGACGCCCACCAAGCATCGCTCCTTCGGACCGCCTTAGTGCAATTCTCCACAACCAGTATTCAAGGTACATTCCTCAGCTGGGCTATCTTGGTCTCTATATTGTATTGTAATATCATCATTTATATAGTACTTCCTCCCTCTGACGAGGCGTTTAAGTGCTTTTTTTCTGCGAGTAACGCGCTACTCGCGAACCCACAGAGGTTATCGATGAACTAGTATAGTGAAATTTGAAATTAATTTTAGCGGTGTATATGTTAGTCTGTTATTTGGATTGAGATGGATAGTGGAGGGGTTAGAAGAGGGAAAGGTTTGCATTTATATAGCGCTTGCTACCCGTTATGAGGTGTTGAAGCGCTTTTCGGCGAGTAGTACGCTACTCGGGAACCAAAAGGATTAGTGGTGAATAAGTCTAGGAAATACAAAATTATTTGCAGTGGACGTTAGTCTGTTATTTAGGTTGTAAATGGGTAGTGGATGGTTTAAAGGGTTTAAATTTACATAGCGCCTGCTACCCCTGATGAGGTACTGGGGTATGAAATTAATTTGAGGAGTGTGATGCAGTGTTGGCACTTTGTAGAAGAACCAAAGGCACTGACTGAAATTCAGCAATGTCCATTTAAGCATGTGGCTTGTTGTATAAGGGATACAATGGCACCCAACTAGCTTACTTCACATATGCAGTCAGGCTTCCCTGACTTCCATATGCTGCACCATAACTTCACGTCAATGGCTGGTTATTCAGACTTCCATAACTTGTCTGGCTCCCCATTCCAGCCATCATCTTGTGCTGTGGAACTCGAGCTGTCGAGTTCTCAGCCCATGCACTCTCCGTGGCCTCCACAACACTAGTGAGTAGACCTAAACACTGCAGATGCACATCTGCTCACGCAGGCACGCCCGCACCTGAGATACAGTGCACCCTGCCCCAAGGCCTACCAGAGGGCCAGTCCTCCTACACCCCAGGCAGCGCTAGTTTGCATGGCACACAGGCAGTATGCCACATTGATGTTGTTTTGTCTGCACCAGGGCATGCATGCTGCAGCGGAAGTCTGCATGGCCTTGGTGATGGGTGCCTAGGGGACTCTCCTCAGCCCCAATGCCCAGGCACAATCCACTATTTGCGACTCTGGCCTGGATTTGTCCCTAAACACTCTTTAATTTTGCTGTTAAATGCCCCATCTGTGTCTGTTACACACACTCGTTTTGTGGATATGTATACTCAAATCATACCTGATTTGCTTGAAGCAGCTAGGCCTTGTTTATAGTTGACATGGCAGCACTATGACTGCTGTCCCTGGCAACAGTGTAAATGTAGGCACCAAGCCATGAAGCAAATGACACGTATGATGTTCTAACCGGTATATTCCAGCCCTCATCTCCTTGCATGATGCTAAAAGCACACACGCACGGTGCAGCAGGAGACGGGTCATAACCTGTGTTTGGTACCTGGCCCAGGCTCCATTGCGGTCGGCTTGAACTTCTGACTCTGTTCTGGTCCGGCGCGAGCAGTTCTCCACTGTTGGTACTTTGTGCTTTTAAGCACTATTTTTACATACATTTTTAAAACTGTTTATCTCCTGTTCTACTAATTTCATTTTCATCATTTTGGTGTCAAATAATTACTTACATTTTACTTTATTTTTCTAAACTGTTGTTGGATTTTTCTTGAGTGGCTTCACTTTATTACTGTTTGTGTACTGCATAAATACTTTACACACTGCTTCTGTGTCAAGCTATCCGATGGTTAAGCATAGGTTAATTTGGGCTTTGCTTGTGTTTCACCCTGACAAGAATTGTGGTTGCTGCTTAAGCCTGGTTCCACCCCTCTAAACCAGTGACCCAATTTATTACAGTAGGCATACCAAAAACGTTTTTTTATCTTGTTAAATAATGGATGAGGTTGCCCAACTATATAGAGTAGATGGAGCATGTTTAAATTGCGATAGGCCTACCATGTCCATTTTCCAAAAAAGTGTAAAAATACAATTTGAAAATGTATAATTGAGCTCAGACTACTGACTTGAATATACATCATGGCCAGTTTGAGCTTCAAGAGTGTACCTTTCACTCTTGAAATACCTTATCTGGTGTGCTCATAGCTGTTAATTTCATTAATGAGGCATCCCCAGACCTAGTGATGCTCAAAGTACGGTCTGGGAGCAGCATGCGGTCCACCTGACCTTTGCATGCGGTCCCTTGCTGAACCATTGTACTGGGCTGCATTTTACTTGAGCGAAAACTAAAATTCAGTAATATGTTTAACTGGGAAGCGTTTATTTCTAAGCTAACTGAAGTAAAAGCGAAGAAGCAAATAAAGTATGCTGCAGCACGTAACTTTAGAAACACATTAATTTTTAAGACATCTTGCTACAAACGTTCAAAAATATGAAAATGCACTTCAAAATCCAACATGCAGAAGTGTTTCACCTGAATACATCAGATTGTGTGAGTGCATCGAGAAGTATTTTCTTTAAAGGTGATAGTTTTAAAAAAGGAACAAAGAAGCATTCATGCCTAATCTCCTCCTCCCCCCCCCCCCCCTTACGACAATGCCAATATTGAACTTCAAGACAAGTAAGTTGTCATGTTCAACCCTCTGCTGGGTGGCCTGGGTTATTATTATACATAGACAAGATTATAGTTTGTTAAATCAAACAGTTTTTCATGTGATGATGAAGAAAAATGAGGCAATGTGAAATAAAACAATTGCCAGGGTTCACACAATTTGGCCAAGTAGGGAAACTGGGATTAATTCTAGGTTTTTTGGTTTCGATGTGTGCAATTCTATTCTATTTCAATCAAAAATGAACTTGATACTTTTTTACTCTTGACTCTGCCATGGTTGTGCGAACAAATAGATAGGCCTATCCTAAGGTGTGGTAGAGGTATAGCGATTCAAACATAGCAAAACACAGTATTGTCAAATCTATGACTCTTCTAGAGATTAGGGGATTAATTTAGAAGGCAGTGTGGAACGAAAACCTCAAAATAGCTCCATGACTCACTGACTACACCATGTACATGCTTTGCTTCCCCCACACCAGCCTTGCCTCTTCTCACCCCCCCATTCCCTGCATCCCCGTCCCCTCTAGCAGAGCCCCACTCTCACCCTGATGGCATCAATGTTGCCCTCAGGCACACCGGAGACCATATTTTGTGGCCCCTGGCAAAATGTTTGTGAGTACCCATGCCCTAGACCCTTATCTCTATTGCCACGTACATAACATAACGTGTATTTTAAAGCGCCCGTTCACCCAAGGGTATCTAGGTGCTGAATAACAGATTTTTATTGTTACCCAACTCAATGGTACTCTTTTTATCGACCACAGAAGATTGAGTAGACTCGCAGGGATTTGAACCCGTAACCATGAGGTGGAACACAGTCTCCTACAGTGGTCACATTAGTCCACTAAACCACCAGACCTGGCCACATTCTTTTTATCTGTAATCTTCACAAAGAGTTCTCCATGACTCATCTGCACTGTTTACAAACTCTTGTTCAAACTCTTCACCTGTAGTCATATTGATACATCCTTGTCTGAGCCTTAACCTGACCCATTTGCATAACATCTTCTAACCCCCGTTCTCTTCCTGTGTAGCATGCTTCCTGCCTTGTCTGTTTGCTTTGAACTGGTACATTGAGGCACTGTTCTGCATATTCCTCATACCCGTTCTGCAGTGCCCTGTACAGATATACCTTTGCAATGGCCCAATCAATCAATCAGGTGTTTAAGCGCGACTACTCGCCCGTAAGGGTCTCAAGGTGCTGCGGGGGGGGGGAGGTTTAGCAGGCTCCAGTCCATCAAGGGGGGGGGGTCCTGTCCAAGAGTCAGGTTTTGAGGTTTCTTGTGAAGATTGGAAGTGATGTCTGTCTGAGGTGGAGCGGCAGGGCATTCCAGGCTCGGGCTGCGAGCAAGGAGAAGAAGCGGCCTCTTGATCTGGTCTTTCTGGTGCGGGGGACCACAGCGTAGGAGAGCTGGGCAGATCGTAGGGTCCAGCCCCGGTTATGCACTTGCTCTCAGTCTGTAAAACCACATCTGCAAGGACCTGTTGTGCACTGCATCATCCAGATGGCTAGGTAATATCCAATGTTTTGCCCTCTGCAGTGTTTTTTGTACAACCCTTCTTATGCATTATTCCTTCTAGACTCTTCTGAACTGCTCATCCAGACTCCATTAGACAAGAACTTAAAACACCTACTCTGTACTGCCCCTTGAGTTGCCCTCTGCAAAGTCCCTTCCATACTCCTCTGAAATAGTAAAATATAAAATAATGTTATTATATTGTCTAAATACAGACTACCCCATACAGCGGGACACTTGCACTCAGATCATCTTCCATATTCCATGGTGTACACCTTACCCTCTCCTCAGCACTGTCTTTCAGTGCCCCCCTCTTCCAAGACACTCTCTGCATCCTGCTTGAAAGACCATTCCAACCCATTGTAAATTTCAGCCCAGGCTCTTCTGTAGAGCCTCTATGTGCAGATCATACAGTGCTCCTTTTCATTTAATTCAGCACTTGAAGTACCTTTTCCATCTAGACCCCACTAGTTTTGCATACCCCAAACCATCTCTGTAAATCATCCTCCATACCTTGTTCACTCACATCTAGGACCCCTCTTGGAAACCTCACCCTACACTCTTGAGCCCCATCTCACAACCACATAAAAATTCAAGTAGGCAAGCCTGGTCGGACCCTTCAGGACTGTTCTTGTACAGACTTTTTACTCCAGATAACCGTAGCTCCAGGTACTCCTTTAAGACACCTCTATAGCAGCATCTTGATGCAGACTCTCCCGTCCAGAATCTCTTCTCTTGGAATGCTGTTCCGAGAGGCCTTTTACAGGTCTACTCAACACCATGGTATAAAGCTTCCCCCAGGCTCGTCTAATCTGAGCCATGTGAGGCCATTTGTTCCAGTCCGGTGCTAGCAGATAACCACAGTTGGCGCTTTGTGCGTTTAAGGACTGTTTTTACCTAAATCTTTAAGATTGTATATCTCCCGTACTGCTAAATACATTTTGGTGCCAAAAAGATTATTACATTTTACTTTATTTTTCTAAAATGTTGTAGGATTTTTAGGTCTCGACCTTGCTATCGCGTAAGCGATCGCAGAGCGAGACTATAGAGAGCAGGTTTGAAGAGTGCTCCCAAAAAGCGGATTGCATGGCTAGCACGCGCACAATCATGCGCATGCCGCCATGCAATCCGCCTTTTGGGAGCACTTCAAAGGGTCCGCTCCCCCGCCCCCAAGCGCCTGCGCGCCACGCTCCGCCGGGCTTGGTTTTTTTTTTTTTTTTCATTTGCAGCGCCGTCCACACGCTTGTAATGGCCGCTCTGAGAGCCTCTCCTGCTTCAGCCCCCCCAGCCTCAAACTGTGAAATTCTGCTCCATCATCAACTCACCCTATCTCTCAAAGCTGGTTTCCCCACACAGCCGTTTCTGGACTTTTAAGTTTGCCCTAACCTTCGAAGCCAGGTTTGTCACAATCTCTTCCTTGTTTAGCTCGTGATGGTTTAGGCTGCTGTCTGTCGAGCCCCAAGTTTCTAACCCCTGACATCCACTTTTCTTTAATTTGCTCGTTTTCTTACTCTTGAGAAAACGCCCACTTCCCTTTGTCACCTTGGCTTGCCATACAGAGCGCAAGATATTATCTTGCTAAATCCTCTTCCCTTTCCCCTTCCGTTATCAGGACCCCCACCCCTCTCAATATTCTCACTGATCTGTGTTTGTCCCGAGCACTCATGGTTAAGAGTTAGTTAAAAAGGATCACTGAAAGTCTTACGCCCACTTGCTCTGTTCTGATGGCTATTTCAAAGTCGTGTGCGATTTATTTTTAAGGCCAACCCCCTCACTTCCTCCAAGGGGCCCGCTAAAATGTGTTCGCTGCTCTGGCGGGAGCATTTGCTGGTGTCAGAATAGACTACTGGAGCCTTTAAGCATGTGAACAGGCAGCCAAATTACTTTCGCTTTAAGGGGCCTTTAATGTCCACTGACTCATCTTGTTCCGGTGTTCAGGAGGGAGTAATTTCAGCTCCAACCGAAAAATTCCTTGGCATTAGTCAATAGTCGGACTGGTATGAGACATAGGGTTACTGGGCTTTAAAATATGCACATGACAAATCTTTCCTCGGAGCATGGAGACTTCCCACGGGTATACCACGCTCCTCACACCAACTGATGAGGATGCCTCATCCTTGCTGTAAGGCTTTTCTTGTTTACAGTTGCAGACCTAAATACTGGAGTTTAAATATCGACGATATGGCTCTCCCTCTAACTTTGCTTACCTCCAGATGTAGCGCCTCCGGGCGACCCTGCGCTGGAATTCATCTCCCCAGGCTGTGGGGTGGGGGAGGGGCAGGGGCTGAAGCTAAAACGATAAATCTGCCGCATACTGCCATGGCTTGTAACTCCTTCGGCCTAATCTAGCTGGCACCTCGTGATACTGTTTGTGCACAATCCCGCCACCCCACTGGCTGCCCCTTCCTGCTGGTGGGAAATTGTGTTTTGCTGCTCGTTACTCTGTGCCTGCGCTCGTCACACGCCCACGTGGCCGGATTTTATGCTTGACGGGGAAGTTAAATAAAAATATGTTGCTTTTAGGGCACAGCTCATTATAGCCCGATGTAAGTAATTCTTGGTACGAATTCCGGCATGGGAACCTGAGGGTGCACGTTACTGTTCTCTATAGGTTCAGTATCTATAGTATCATGAATCAAGATGGTGTCTTAACATCCATCAGAGAGAGCAGTTCAACCACCTGTGCCGCTGCTCTCTCCTCCCCCGCCAAGAGCTAAAGTCCATCTGTCTAGCATGGTGTTTACAGCCCTACTCTCTCTCCCCTCTGTGCGCCCCTCTCTCCCCTCTGTGTGCCCCTCTTTCACTCACCACTGTGTGCCCCTCCCTTTCACTCACCACTGTGTGCCCCTCCCTTTCACTCACCACTGTGCGCCCCTCCCTTTCACTCACATCTGTGCGCCCCTCCCTTTCACTCACATCTGTGCGCCCCTCCCTTTCACTCACCTCTGTGCGCCCCTCCCTTTCACTCACCTCTGTGCGCCCCTCCCTTTCACTCACCACTGTGCGCCCCTCCCTTTCACTCACCACTGTGCGCCCCTCCCTTTCACTCACCACTGTGCGCCCCTCCCTTTCACTCACCACTGTGCGCCCCTCCCTTTCACTCACCACTGTGCGCCCCTCCCTTTCACTCACCACTGTGCGCCCCTCCCTTTCACTCACCACTGTGCGCCCCTCCCTTTCACTCACCACTGTGCGCCCCTCCCTTTCACTCACCACTGTGCGCCCCTCCCTTTCACTCACCACTGTGCGCCCCTCCCTTTCACTCACCACTGTGCGCCCCTCCCTTTCACTCACCACTGTGCGCCCCTCCCTTTCACTCACCACTGTGCGCCCCTCCCTTTCACTCACCACTGTGCGCCCCTCTTTCACTCACCACTGTGCGCCCCTCTTTCACTCACCACTGTGCGCCCCTCTTTCACTCACCACTGTGCGCCCCTCTTTCACTCACCACTGTGCGCCCCTCTTTCACTCACCACTGTGCGCCCCTCTCTTTCACTCACCACTGTGCGCCCCTCTCTTTCACTCACCACTGTGCGCCCCTCTCTCTCACCACTGTGCGCCCCTCTCTCACTCACCACTGTGCGCCCCTCTCTCACTCACCACTGTGCGCCCCTCTTTCACTCACCACTGTGCGCCCCTCCCTTTCACTCACCACTGTGCGCCCCTCCCTTTCACTCACCACTGTGCGCTCCTCCCTTTCGCTCACCACTGTGCGCTCCTCCCTTTCGCTCACCACTGTGCGCTCCTCCCTTTCACTCACCACTGTGCGCTCCTCCCTTTCACTCACCACTGTGCGCTCCTCCCTTTCACTCACCACTGTGCGCTCCTCCCTTTCACTCACCACTGTGCGCTCCTCCCTTTCACTCACCACTGTGCGCTCCTCCCTTTCACTCACCACTGTGCCTTTCACTCACCACTGTGCGCCCCTCTTTCACTCACCACTGTGCGCCCCTCTTTCACTCACCACTGTGCGCCCCTCTTTCACTCACCACTGTGCGCCCCTCTTTCACTCACCACTGTGCGCCCCTCTTTCACTCACCACTGTGCGCCCCTCTTTCACTCACCACTGTGCGCCCCTCTCTTTCACTCACCACTGTGCGCCCCTCTCTTTCACTCACCACTGTGCGCCCCTCTCTTTCACTCATCATTATGCTGCTATAAAAACTATTTTTGCTGAGACGCTCCCTCTTGGTTTCTAATGGTATTACCCACAGCAGCTGCACCTACACACGGCTCAACAGATTAATAAAGTCTTTAAACTGTCACTTAACCTTTAAATATTTTCAGATCCATTACTTAAGCAGTGCTTTGTGTAATTACAAATTCACTCTACTGTGAAATCATCACCTTCCTCACCATTATTGGGCCAAACTCATTAACTCCTCTGTTTCACTAGGTGATGTTTTTACTGCCTAAATGAACCAGCGCCCATCAAAACAAGCATTTACAATGCAATAGGTCTCACATTTGCGAGAGTTTAAGCTATTAGTATTGTAAATGACAATGCCTTTTATTTATGGTTTAAAAACCAAAACATAAATAAAAGGCATTGTCATTTACAGTGCCAATAGCTCAAACTCGCCTAAATGCGAGACCTATTGCATTGCAAATGCTTGTTCTTGTGTTGTGGTTTCACTTTATTACTGTTTGCGTGCTGCATAAATACTTTACACATTGCCTCCAAGTTAATCCTGACTGCTTTTGTGCCCAGCTATTAAATGGTTAAGCATAGGTCTTTTAGCATACACCATCCAGATTGTACTAGGGTGCCCAAAGTGAACCCTCTGCGTGGCCCTCCCAGACCCACTTTGCCCCAGTTGCTCATTTTCTGCAGCTCCTGTATTCAGATCTCCTTTTCATGATAACACCCTCCCCACTTCAGTGTCTTCACTCGGTCCCTCTACAAATCTACATCCAGAACATCTTCAGCATTGACCCATGGCGATCCAACACGCCTAACCCATTGATACTCGCTTTTCAAATCCATATTCAAACCCTTATGAACAGTCCGTCTCCCGACCCCCACCAGGAAACGGCGTTCCCAGGGCTTGTATCCAAACCTCCACTGCACTGTGTAACTTCAAACGCCACTACCCGCCCCCCCACCATTTATGAATTTTCCCCATCCAGAGTGCACTAAACCGACCTACGCGGAACGACCTCTAAAGCCCCACTGCCACAATGTCGTAATACAGATGTATCCTCTTCCCATGGTAGTCTGTTTTGCGCCCTTTCCACATCACCCCCTGCCCCATATTTCATACCCATATACAAAGAATGACCTAAAAATAAAAGAGCCTACAGGATAGTCACGATGTTATTACATAGAATAGAAAGAATCTTCTAAGTTGGGCAGCATCACTCCCTTCTTTCTATGCTGGGGGGGGAAGCAATATGGCAGCGCACTGCGGTTTGCATTACAACACAGACAAGTTTTCACTTCCCGCGCTATGATTGACAAGCCAATAATGCGGGACCAACGCGAGGGTGGACGTGGCGCGGGTCACGTGATACACACGAAATCTCTCTTCGGGGAAGCAGCGAGCAGCTATTGTTCGTTTCGGTGGCTTCAGCTTTTGCATCTCCCAGATGAATAACGGGTGCCCCAGTCTAACTAGTGACTTACTGCTCAACTTTAGGTCCAGAGTAAAGTAAAAATAATACAAATTACTTTTCATGTAATGTTTTCGGTGTACCCTTCTTTACTCCCTTCTTTACTCTTGGCCCTTCTCGGAATATTAAGATTTATTATTTTGTTTTTTACTTTAGTAAAATGTCTTGCACGTTTTTGCTTTTTTGTAGGTCTTTTAGTTTTTTACACGGACATATGTTTAATAATAGTGTCCGCATCTTTTTTTGTTGCGCAAATCCACCGACTCGTAACGATGTCGCATTAAGCTGAATGTAAATACTCTCCCCAACGCATTGGACCGTTGTTAACTTGTTGTATGTGGTCACAGTTTGAAGATTTTCATTCTGTGGTACAGCACCGTCCCGCTGATCGCCCGTCGGCGCTTCCAAAACGAAACGAAGAACTTCCGTGTTTAAACAAAGAACAGTTGTTAATCAATTCAGCCAAAGCCATCGGCAACAACACCAGGGTATTGGAGTGAAAAATGCCCAAAGGGAAAACAGTATGCAAGCTGCGTTGTATTCACTGTCCAACATTTATGAAATGCGTTTGTTGTTGCCAGCATTTTCCCTCCATTTCTATCGTTTTTGTTGTATCGCACATCTGATGATATAACTGCCCGTTTCATGCGTCTCCCGCCTTATAACCATGCCTCCCTGTCTACGCATTGTGGGGTGCAGTGGTTGACACCCCCTTACACTGGCTCTCATTGCTTGCATTGAACTTGCTGTGGAGTTTTCTAGGGCTTCTCCTGCACGATTTCGTACTTTACAATTAGGACTTATTGAAGGATCGTACTCCTTTCAAACCGTTTGACAGCCGCTTCTCATGTCCTTTGCCTTTTACATTGAAGAGATGTAAATGAGACAAATGCTTCATGCTCATTTAAAATTGATCCGTGCCCCGCGCTGTGAGTTGTTGGAAATTTCTCAAAGGCAACTCGGCACCTTTTTTGTAGTGGTTAGGTGTGAGCACCAAGCTGCTCCTCCTTGATAAGACCCGAAATGCATCTGGTGTTCTTGTGCTTCTGTCCTGTGCAGACAGGATGTGGCTTGGCAGTTAAGTACAGACAGGTCTTCTAGTTAGATCAAGATTGTTTTGCATATGGCCGCCCACTTTTGAATTCCTTCTACGGAACTAAAATGACGAAATGGCTTGCCACAAAGAGGAATATCACGGTAAAGGGTTTCCATCCATCACCTGCCCTATGTTGAGTAAACCTGTAGAGACACTATTGGAAATTGTTGTCCATCCATCAATCAAAAGCTTTATTCGGCTAAAATGATAGCCATAAAGTGCTTGCTAACAACAATAATTATTAAGAATTTAAATCCAAGTAAAAAAAAATGTGTAAGCATATAAGCACAATTAAAACGTTTTTTCACTGGCTGTTTTGCCCTTGTTAAAATAATCGCCTAAATAATCAAACATCAGTAATTTATTACTCCATGTATGTATCACTTCCTGTGGTTATTGAGCAGTTTATCAAATTAATAATCTCCTAGCACACCTCAAGGCTCCCTAGTTGCTGTAAAATAAAAAAAACATTTTTGTGATTTTTCATACATGTACTACGTAATATTGGGATTTTAAAAACCCGTTTCCGATGGGTAGTGTAAAGCGTGCAAAATAAAATACACTTCAGTGTGCTCTGTCTGGATCGGTCATCACATGGACACATGGGAAGGGTTGTAAACCATGACCTTTCAATGGCAAATGGCAGCATGTAACGAATAAGATTAAGGCGCAGCCTTGTGAGGAGAAATCTATGCCATTCATTTGAAATGAGTGATCAATAAGCCTCCCGAGCCGGACTTACAAATTGTATTCCAAAGAGGCTTGCAGGATTGCCTTGCATATGATTCCTCCTTGCGCGCATTGTGGCACCAATTGAGAAATTGACCTTTTTCCGAAACCATAGTAAGATGCAAAGTATTCTCTGGATTTGTATACAGCTCAACGATTTTACACCCCCCGCCCCCTCATATCACTGAAGGTTTGCTTAACAAATGCCATCTAGGGAATGTTCGATACACTTCAAGGCGAGACAATACAATATTACAGTCCTAGTAAAGTGGGCATCCTGGTTTCTCCACACTCTTAGCCATGGCAGTGGGGGTTGCAGTTTGATGCAATCCTCCACAAGCCTAAACCAGCCTCTGCATGGCAAGAAATGGTCGATGAGGATTGTGGTAGAGCCTTAAGTCTACGTAAACATTTGTTTCCGACCTTTTGTGTGTGGATAACATCTATATACCCACACTCTCCGGCTCCATATGTACCGACGGTGAAGAATTCGCTCTTAAAGATTTGAACTATCTCCTTCACTGGCTTATTTACGCCCCACCCTTTTATCAAAGTGAAAAAAAGAATCGACGACCTCTGAAATTGGAATGGCCTTTATTTTTAGTCAAAATTTCAAATTACTTACTATAGCCATAGGTATTCACAAGTAAGTGAAATTTTGGACTGGCTACCTCCTCTCCAGATAAGGTAGGGGAATTTCTTGGATTTAGAATACTTGGGCCACTTTTCATTAGAAATGATTTAGAGAGGTTTGTTTTCAGCCCAGGGTCAGTCATAAACGTGCAAAAAGCATACCAGTTGGCGGTTCTAGCTAATAACTCTGCATCGTCGGCCTATAATAATAATGGGACAGAGCTGGAGCCTATCTTCGGCAGGTCTTTCCCCATTGAACACAATTTTTCCCCCCAATATATTTATGTAAATTAAAAAGAGAAAGGGGGCCATGAGACAACCTGCTATACCTCAGCAGTTGAATATATGTTGGGAGATGATTTACCCCAATGCTGTATCGTAAACTTGCTGAGGTATGCCAGTGTAACTGACGGATCAAATCTATGAATGGTTTGTCTATCCCCATGCTCTCAATTCTATCCCAGAGTTCTGATGGATACATCTGCCAGTGGATTCCTCACCTTGTGAATATCCCCTGCGCCAGCATTCCGCAGAACTTTTTTCCCCAGCTCTCTACGCCGACGTGGACGACGTCATAATGCATAGGGCGATAGCAGTTAGGAAGGCCTTTGTCCCTCTTCTTGAAAATTGGTGCTACTGTTGCCTCCTGCCATGTTGGAACTAGTGGGCCTACAAGTAGCAGCTCTCGGAACATTTTGTAATTATAGGGACCCTGAATGAAGAAATGCTTTACGTAAACCATGGGGATTCCACCCGGGACAAGCGCTTTACCTGAATGTCTATTTTAAATTGTCAGGACCACATTGTTTATTTCAATTGATTTGCTCAACGGGATAGGCACCTTCTGATCATAGACCATTTCATCCATGGTCACTTGATCCTGATCCTGATTATTGGGGTAAAAAAATCTTGGTGAAATGCATGACCCATACACTGAATGGGAATACTGTGTCTGTCTGTGGTCTATTGTAATTTGAGAAGAAAGGATAATTTACTACTCTCCACAAGGCAGTACTATCCTTCATCTTTCCTGCAATTTCTAGGTCTTTCCGGCCTTTATTCCTACCTTTCTTTCTGCTACTCATGACACACTGGAATCGAGCTATCCTGGCTGAAGAGGGGTGAAACCCCGAAACCGGTCCTAGGATGCTTGTTTCCAGTCCAGGGAGGACCTGGCTTGGTAGTTCGGGCTGGACTGTTCCCATGAGGCACAGGGTCAAGACTGATTTGCATATGGCTGGGTTTAAACTGGAATGGCATGGTGAGCAAAAAAAACGATGGATTTAGGCCCAGATCTCTCTACTGGGGTGAATGTATGACATTGTTCTGCATTCTGTCCATCAACTGTTGTTTTTGCATTTCTTTCTGCTACTGCCACTTTGTAAGCTTTTCTTGCTGAAGTTACTTTATTCTTATCGTGTGGGTATTCCCCTAAAGCTGACATAAGACATTTATGGGCATAGGAACAAGCATGATTGAACCAGCTAGGTATAATTAGGCGAGGACCTTTGTGCGTTGTTGGTGTTGAAATGTAGGCACAGAGGGAGTTGTATATTTGGAAAAAAAATATGTTGAACTCCCTCTTGCTGAAAACTCGTTCTGATTGCTTGCTGATCGTTCCTCGCATAATCCCCCAAAAATTAGTCCTTACCCACCATATCCCATTTAATTTGCACACCCATGTTCTATGAATATTCAATTACCTTATTTAAGATCTGTACTTTCTTATTGCTAAGATCGATTTTAGGATGCAAAGTAAGCGGATTATGATTGCTAGTACAACTTGCCAATACCTCATCCTCCTTTTAAATGGGAACCAAATCAGATGAAAGTATTATAAAATCAATAACACTACAGTTTCCATCACCATTAAATATCAGGAGTGAGATGGTAATAATGGTTTATAGTCTTGCACAAATACCACATTTTTAGACAAAATTATCCAATTTAATTCAACCCTGTAGGTGGTGTGCCTAAAATCTGATTTACAGGATAATGCAAATGATCACATGTCATTGTAGTTATGGGATTATAGGTACGAATGTTAAACCCCCTTGCCCCCCCTCTTGTTTATTTTTTTTCTTTCCTGTTTTGTCTCCAAATTTTGGACCATGGGGTGGTGGTGTGTGCAGATTTAGATTCCGTATATAGGTTTCCCGATTTATACCCTTATACAGGTACAATTCACATTGCCCTTATTTGGACATAGAAATCTGGCCCTTATTTAGACATTGTCCGTATAAACCAAATACAGGCATGGCCACCTACATCCGTCCATCCACGTCACAACGAATTCTTGGAAAAGCAGACCCTTAAGCCTTTAGGAATTTCCCTCCGCTTGAATATTGATTTCTCCAAGAACTCATGAAGTATGCATGAACATCTATTCCTTAGGGGTTCATTCATGACGTTCCTCTGCCCGACTTTTACGTCAATACTGGCATTCCTAGACACCTTCAAGGTATAAATATACCAGCACTTCCCCAGGCAAATTGCGGTTCCCGGAGGATTCGATCCAACCCAGACTACGCGGTTCGCCACGGCAAGTTCGGAAGGAGATCGAGTTCCAGCCTGATGCACTAACCTGACGCTGCCATCCTCCTCGCAGAGAATCCAGCTCCAGTGCTCTCTGACTTCCCTTGCGGGGGGTAAGACTATTGAGTCCAGAAAAGAGATTCCAACCTCTCTCATTCTAAGGTATGGAGCTGACTAGAACTTGGAGAAACTTTTGGGACTAGAACTTGGAGAAACTTTTGGGAACACTTGGCTAAACTAAAATATGGCTAGCTATACTTTAGAAATGGCACTGTCACCCGGCAGGTAGGACAAGAAGGGAAGGAGCCAACACAGCAGCTGAATTTTACGTGGTGGGTTTATTAAAGCAGTAGTAGACCAGTGAAACAGTTCCTTTAGCTCTGTTCTGGGACTATTTCGTCTCTTGGGTCCCCTCCTCCTTGTTCCCCGACTTCAGCGTCCTTCCCTTTGGTAGGTCTCACGGGTGGCAGCCGATGCGGAAAGAAACAAACAAAAGAGAACAGGGCTTTAGGCGGACGTTCTGCGTCTCTATTATATGATTGGGAAAGGGAGTGCGGGAAGTACAGACACCACCATGGACCGCCACCAAGTGTGAGAGCCTAATCGTTGTCCCCCAAGGCCAATTACCCCTAAGTGGTCGGGCTCCTCAACCCCCTCCGTCTGCACAGCCCGTCGGCACTTCACCCGCTTCCCCCCTTGAAGGAGAACAGCCCCCGGATTCTCTTGCATACCTCTGGTAGCCACACTTCTCCAGAAGTGTGGCTGGGCGATGCGCGGTGTACTCGGCCTCCTGGCCCTTCCTCTGTGGCTTCCGTGCTGCTCCTGGGTTCGGTCCCGCCGTCCTTGTTGGGTTCCTGGCGTTTGCTTCCACTCTCCTTCGCTGGGTCCGGCTTTCGCGCTGGCGTCTTCCGGGTCGTCCTTCAATGACGAGGAGGACACTGATAGGTCGACAAAGGCTGATGTCACAGGGGCGAACTCCGCCTCCCCCGAGTCCGTGTCTTCGTTAAAGGGCCAGTCCCTAGTCTGCAATAAAGATAGAGAGTCACTGTCCCTGTTATGTTCCTGAACCCCGTCGACCCTGTCACAGGCACCTACTTCAAACCTCGTACTGCACTTAGGTTAGGTACACTGGGGTAGAACAATTTAGAAGCATCAGATGAGTATCACATTTTAGCTTATTAATCAAAATACATTACATAAATAACATATGTCATAGCTACAAAACATGTTATTGCAGTATTATTTTATCTTACTGCTAACCTCGTACGTATTGTACTTCGCAGTCTGTCTTACGATTGTAGCAATTCATATCTCTTGCGTGAGAAATAAGACTGTTCAATAAACCCTTTTATTGAAACGCCTGTCTCTCTTATTTCTGTGCAACTCTGTAGAAACGAAGCATGCACGATTTACTGAGTGAAACTGTTATCTATTGTTTCCACAATTCTGAGACTGTTCCGATTCTAAAAGGAAACAAAGTTGTCATGTTTATGCCGTTGTCAGACTAATCCCTTCTTGTATATTCGAGAAGTTTCTAGTGGCCTCTGAGTTAGCTGGCACACACAAGTAATTACGTTTAATAATCTCGATCGAGACATACTGACCGTAGTTCTATGTCGAATCTATAGTGTATATTATTCCAATGTGCAGAGCCGATCAGAGATATAGGAACTACACCAAATGGCGCCCAACGGTTTGGTAAGGCACTCATTTAACGCTTGATACTGAAGTAACTCAGTCGTGCTTTTCTCAGAGACCCTCTACTCGTAAAACTCCATAAGACGTCTGGAGTGGGTAGGGATAATATCAGCCAAAGCTGAGTAGGACGAAAATCCAATGTATTAGCTGTTTGGTTTTGTTCAACGTTGAAGGGTACAGTGTTCCAAAATATTGTGCACCTTATCTTTGTTTCCTTGAAAATTGCTCTGCAACTTTCATTAAACGATGTTAGAGAACGACGATCCTATCGTCAATGACGGTCAAACTGCGGCTGACCTTACAGGTCTTAATAAAGACGAGGTGGGTGTTATACACATCCCACCAAATTTAAGGAGAGCCATTACTCTAAAACTTATAAAACCTGGTCTGACACCAAGAGGTGGTAGAGCAGTTTTCGTGATAGAGGCACATGAATCTCACCAGACAGAGGTATTCTATTCATGGATAGTATTCCCAGAATCAAATCCAGTAACGCATGTGTTTCACTTCTACAAAGAAGATGAACCACCTGAGGAATATATTCCTTTCGAGGATATTGAAATTCCACTCGCATACCAGGAGCAAGAATTTAAAGGCGCCCTAAAACATTACAATCACATTACCAGGCTTGGTGTACTAGGTAGACCAGGAGCAACATGGCAGATTTTAGCCGGCTATACACCTCATCCTGACATTGAAACTGTCAGACGTAGATTTACTTGCTCAACCCAAGGAGTTAATCAAGATTTATAGACCATTGGTTCAATAAGTCATGCGGACTTTCACAGTCCAACAACCATTAACAATTCCAGCACCTCATCAGGTGAATACGTTAAAAATTACTCCACAGACTTTACACTCAGTCATGGGTAAATTACCTGCAAAACTCTAACATATTCCATTCTGGTTAGCTCAAAAAATTACTCCAATCGAAGCAGTATTTCCTAATACTACCCCTTTAGAAACACACAGAATTTTAACAATTTTTTACCAATGGGGATCACACCACATCTGGAAGACTGCACCTCTTGGGGCACAGTCTTTGCTGCTATCTTCACAAAAACACATGGTGTTACATCAATGGTGGCAATACCTGATGTCCTGAAACAGATTCAAAACTAATACGGTGCAGAGCCTGCTCTGAATTTAGGTATGAAATTACTTAAAAAATTTCGACCAGGTGTCGGCCATAATATTATCTAATAACAAAGGAGAAGCGGCATCAGTGGCGATCCGCCAGAAATTAAGGGAGTTTGATGTAACAGAACAACCTCAAGAACTAGCCAGAATAATTGAAAAATCCTATGAGCTATCGTCACAGACATCCAAAAGAGGACGGTCAGAAAACAAGGAAGAACGCGTGTAGTACAAAGACTATCAACACGTTTAGAAAAATAAAGCAAAACCTCTCCAAGAAAAAGGTAGCAGGTCTGAAGATCAGACATGCTGAGACTACTGAGAACCCAACTCGAGAATGGGCCCAGACCATGCTGAACAGTGCAGCAGAAGTTACAATAGTTCGCCAGAACCTGAAGGGACTTTTGGAGACAGTGGACTTGAATGAAGACATACAAGTTGAGACTGTTGACACCAGGGTTAGTTCTCCACATAGGTTATATGAAATAACACTCCGGATGGAGGGAGACATACCAAGAAAAGTGAAAGCACTCTTTTGGGAGGATCTTTCAAAGGGTTATGATCTACTTCTAGCAGAACAGGACTGACCACCAGAGTTTGTCAGGGAGTGCCCACATGGTGAGGACATCGTTATGCCCGCCTTCTCCAACCATGTTCCAATTCATTTAAAATATACATTAGCCAGGAAATATGAAGTAGCCCAAGCCCCAGCACTGTATAAAAATCATGTAGGATGGGATGAGGACTCGCCTCCCCATAAAATCCAGTTAAAAAATCAACCGACTGCACAAAGGCAGTACCCAGTTAAGGAAGAAGCTAAAAAACAAGTCGGGGAGATTTTAGATCAACTTTAATATCAGGGGGTGATTGAAACGTGCACCTCATCAATGAACAATCCTTTGTTTCCTGTCTCCAAACCAGACAATACATATTGTCTAGTTTTGGATTACAGACACTTAAATTCTTGTGTCAAAACATTTGCAGTGCAAAATGCACATGGTACAGCATTAATGAATAACATTGTGCGGAAAAAATATAAAACCACATTAGACATTTCAAATGGTTTCTTTTGTCAAAATATTGCACCAAAAAAGCAGATATTTGACCGCTTTCTCAATAATGGGGACCCAGTGTCAATTTTGTCGACCGCCCCAGGGATTCAAAAACACCCCGGGGTTATTCTCAGCAAGGGTAACAGAGTTACTACAGACTTATGATGACGAGGCATTGTCATATGTCGATGATATCTGACAGACTATGACCTGGATAGGCACTTGAACAGGGTGAGCACCATAATATTGGGTTTCGCATCAGAGGGTTACAGATTCAACTTTAAAAAGTCAAGAATTGCCCACCTCAACGTCCTTTTCCTAGGATATGGACTATCAAGTGAAGGCAAAAGCCTGGCAGCCAACTTTTTAGAAAAGTGTGCGCTGCTCCAACCTCCAAAAACGCTGAAAAATTTACAGTCTATTCTAGGTTTCCTGAATTTTGGAAGAACTTACATTTTAAATTACGCAGAAAGGGTTAAACCTCTCGACTAATTAATCAAACCTTATTTTAAAATCACACATTGGACACAAAAACACACAAATTTTGCGTTCACTCCAAACAGACATGTTAGCAACAAAATACTTGCAAACACGCTTAAACGTACGCAACTTAGTGATCCGAATAATTCCGAGTCAATGCGGATTCACCTACTTAACTTTTAACGAAGGTCAAAAAGTACCAATTTCATACAAATCCCACTTGTGTACACAAGCAGAAATGAAATTCACTTCTACAGAAAAAATTCTGACAGCAGTTCAAACCGCTGTAGCAAAAGAAAGAGCCCTAGCACAGGGGAAACGCATTATGGTTGTGACTCCTGTACCAGCCCTAGAGGCAAATACAAAGGCTAGCATTCCAAATGAAAGAGCTTTACATCCAAGATGGATACACTGGGTTAATTTTCTTGCTGCAACTGATGTTGAATACGTTTTTGATCCATATTTAAAAACACCAGCATTTCTGCAATATGAACACGAATGTCCTCTGCCTACTGAAATTCTCCCTCTTGACCAGTACGAATTTATAATTTATACTGACAGATCTGCACAGCCAGCTACGGGGAGTAAACCAGCTTACAGTGCAGCGTGTGCTATCGTTAAAGGTCACATGCGAGATGGCAAATTCAGATCAATAGTCACAAAAACCCAATCTCTAGGAGATTGTACAGCTCAGCGAGCTGAACTACAAGCATTTAAGATGGCACTTGAAAATACAGGTCGCGAATTCCCCACACTGATAGTGTGCTATTCTGTTTACTGTGTTCAATCTTACAATGAATATTTTACAGAGTTGGATTCAAAAGGGTTTCAAAGGTGGCACAATCAAGCGCAAATTGCTTTGGGAACAAGTAGTTCAGTTGCAAAACGGACTACAGAACACTCGCGTGATACACACGCTGAGTCACCAACGTTGAAGGGAATTCATTGGCTGATGCAGCCGTGAAAGGGGCTGTGCAAACGGCTTCCGTAGCTGCAATCACTCGTTCAAAAACGAAAATAGACAGCGAAATAATGCTGGCTGTCAATGCATCAAGCAAAGGCAGCGGTGTGGCATTATCTAAAGTTTCCACTCAAATACTCCTATATAATTGATGCGTATGGCGTTCCGTTTTCTCTAATCCCTGGAGCGGGGGATAGAGTAATTCCAAACAGGGAACGTAGAGCAGCTTTGATTTACGAAGCGCATCCGGGAGCGGGTCTGATACATCAGGGGATCTCAAAGACCATTTTAGAGTTAAGAGATGTACTGGTGGCCAGGGATGAATACTCTCATTCGCATCTTCATTAATAACTGTACAGCTTGCAATAGAGATCGCAGTACAGAACGCCACCTGAAACCGGACTACAATGTAGCCAGCCCAGTTCAGACACCATTGTTCGATAGCATCAGACTAACTATATACATGCGTCCTCATGGATGAATGCAATCCCAGAAACACTAAGTCTAGGTTCCTATGGATGTGGCTTCAGCGCTAGGCTGACGCTCGAACTGTTATAAAAGATTTGCGAGTCTTTATCGGCACATACGCAATAGGCACACTACATTCTGACCAGGGTCCTGCGTTTAGCTCTAGGGCTTACAAAGAAGCCATGGCCAGTCTGGGCATAGCACTGCGGTACTCTTCTCCATTCCATCCTGAGGGAAATTCTGTTGTGGAATGAAAAAAAAACGGGACATTAATCAGTCTATAACAGCTAGGGTATTAGGTTCGGGTGATGGGTGGGTCAAACATTTATATGGGGTCCAGCGCGCAATAAACAACTTGCCATGAACTTCTCTAGGGGGTGTCACTCCATATGAGGTCCTGTTTGGTACTAGAATGGTGGTTCCAGACTTGGATATGAAAGGCACAGTGGTGGAAATCAAACAATTTGATATCTAAGATCGTTTGGCTGTTTCACAGGACTTAAATGAACTAAGAACGTAACAAAGCAACGTGGTCCTGAAGCCAACCACCAGTGAGAAAAATCCGGCCGTCCCAGCAAGGTCTGTCTGGATCCCAAAGCTTGGGGATCTAGTCAGAGAAAAGATTGCGGATGAGAAGGAATTTGGGCCTTCATACAGACAACCAGTACCTGTCCTAGCAATCCACGTATCAAGAACAGTACTTTTGCCGCCCCTTGCTGGTATAAAGGAGAAAAGATTTGTGTCCATTGACCTGATCAAACCACACTATGTGGCTGATACTGAACAGTAGGCCAAGTGGACTCCGCCAGTGTAGCAGACGCACTCCTCTAGCTACAATTCAAGAGGTTCAAACTGAGAGACTCATCACCTTTGAAGATTGAACAGTAAGAAATAGAGGACTAAGCCACAATGCTATGGACCTTGTACCTCTTGAGACCCAAATAACAGTTCGTCCAGATACACCTGTTTACAACGAAGTAACAAGTGATCAACTGGTTCCAGCAATTTCATCAAATACGGATGCAATTCCAACCATTGACAGAACTGCTTCTGGCTATTTCATGAACTTTGATAAGTTTTCTGAGGATCCCAGCGAGCCTGAAACAACACCAGTACAAATAACTTTCAAAGAACAAGCAACAGACTTTTTTCATCTATTGGAAAAAACTTAGCTGGTTTCACCATGGATTGAAGTAGGAGTTCTTTTGGGAATATTTTTGTTTCTACTTTGGTTAGCTCTGGTAATAACTCTGGATATGCTGATTAATGGAAGATATATTCAAATGGACACAGCAAGTAAAAGAGTGAACTTACCTCTCCAGCCACACAAATCATCCCATCGTGAAGCAAGAGACTTGTCTGCAGTGAACTTCACAGCGATTCCTATACCTGATGGTATAGTTTGGGACAAAACCGAATTTGACATTTTTGGCCCGTCTGAGCTTTTGAAGATTCCACATTTATTTAAAATTTCATTAAGTGACTTTATTACCTCCAGTGCTTTTTCTGATGATTGGGACTTCGAGACTGTTAATAATATGATGTCTGATCTAGAGATGTCAACTGCATTCACTAATAATGAATGTTTACAAGGTTCATCAGACTATGAACAACTGTATTGTTATAACCACTATGGACATCATTTCTTGAATAAATCTGCAACACCTAGAAATGTATTTATGTATGACCAATGGGAACATTGTCCTACGCCACCAAAGGGTAGCTCGAAAACCTTTGCAATGAAATTTCCATATTTTTCAGGGTTTAATATCTCGAATGCAGAGACACTTTACTTTAAGAATGTCAACAAGACCGGAATGAAAAATATGTTAACAAATACCAAACGGATTTATTCTACAGCCTTTATTGCCCAACTGTCTAGACAGGGTTACGACTTTTGGAAAGACGACATTGAGACGAAAACTGTCTGGGGTACTAAAGATTGGCAAGTGCAGGGAATAGAAGCTTTGTTTAGAGCCTGTATCATCCCTGGGCAAATTATGTTTTTGAACGACACTGTCCAACAAACATCATGCCTTGGAATAGCCAAGATAAAAGACATGAACACTCAGTCTATACCTGCACCTACAAGTGAAAGCACTACATGGGTAGGTCGACGTACATGCTATTTTTAATAATAACAAATCCGATCCAGAATGGAAAAAATGGTTGCTCTGGCCCTTAGACACAAATAACTGTCAAGATAGATTACTGAACAAAACACAAGGTTTTACCTTTCAGAGGCCAGACCCACGTTATGTCCAAAGACAGCATCCGGGGGTAGTAACAACTTGCAGTGTAGGGAAACTTGGGGGCGCTAGAGAGCCCGGAGCGAGATGGCCGCCTTTTAGTGTGGCTCTGCTGGCCGAGACTTCAATCCGCCTAGCATCCTGATGAATTTAGTGCCATCCACACCGCTGTGGCCCGGATTTGTCTTCCTTACCGTATTGGCTCCAGTTTGATGTCTTTCTGCAGTGTGTGTTGTCCCGCCGTTCCGTCTTTGCCTGCCTCCGGAGCCTGCGTGTAATGGCGGCGCCGCTCCACTCCCTCTGGTGACCTGCTGCCTCGCGGCTGTTCTCCCGGTGTGTCGCTCTGCTTGCGGATGGGAGAGGTGCCCTCGGCAACATTGTGGGGCTGAAACTGTGTTGCTCTGGTGTCGCCCACTCTGCGGAGCGATGTGTTCCGGGTATCCGCGGCCCTGCAGCGTTGGTGCGTGGTTCCCGTCTGGCGCCTGCCCGGCCTTGGGCGCTGCGATCCCCGGAGGTGCTTGGGCCTGCTACGGCGGCGCCCGGAGGTCCTGCTCCGCCGCTCTGGTGCACCTGATGGCTGTTGAGGGGTGTTGGCTGCTGCGTTGGTCCCGCTGCTGAGAGCGGCGGCTGCCCCTGCCTGGATGACACCGAGGTGAGGCTGCTGACTGCTGCGGGCTTTGCTGGGCTTGCTCCGCTGCCGCCGGCGGGTCGGGTTAGCGTGGTGTAGCTCTGCACGCCCCCTGGGCTGCTTTGGTCCTGCCCTGAGGTTTGCCTGCATCCCGGTCCTGCCCTGAGGTTTGCCTGCATCCCGGTCCTGCCCTCGAGGGTTGGCACATTTTTTGGGACCTTTCACCCCTTGCCGACACGTCCTTGTGGGCTCTGCAGGGCGATGGACTCTGGCGGCCTGCTGTGGTGGGCGCTCATCCTTGGAGTACCCGCGTTGCATGTCTTGAGGCTTGGGGCCTAGTGCTGTGGCTGCTGGTGGCTGGGGGTCCTGGGGTGGTGTGCCTCCTCATCGCTTTGTGTTCGGGGTGCCCTATGGGCCTGTAGATCGGTGGGCCCCTGTAGCTTTGTGCGCCTTCTTTGCGGCTTTTGGCGGTTGGACTGTGCGACCCATGGCCTGAGCCTGCTGGCGCCATAGTGCTGCTTCTTGCCCCATCTGGTTCTGCCGCTCTCTGCCGCCGCTTCTCTCCTTTGTGCGCCTTTGGTGCTTGCTTGTTCAGCTATGGGGTGCACCGACAAACAGCAGAGCAAACTTACATTTGAGGCCAAAAAGCACCCCAGAACCCATACTCCTGTCGCTTCGGACGCGGAGCCTGATCATGAGCTGGTATCCGGGGCCAACCTGGAGCGCATGATGATAGCCATGCAGCAGAGCTTACATACTATTGACGCCAAAATTGACAATTTGAACATGCGTATGGAACAATGGTGTCCAGGCTGGATAAACACAGAGCACAGTTGGCTCAGGCTGAAAAGCGCATCTCTACGACCGAGGATCGGGTGGACGCAATTAGTACCTTGTGTGCGAGCATGGAAAAGCTCTTGGAGGTCATTAGGGCTAAGAACGAGGATATTGAGGCCCGGTCCAGACGGAACAACTTGCGTATTACCGGGATTGCGGAATCGACCAACACTGGGCCTATGGAACTGTACGTGGAGTCGCTACTTACATCTTTGTTTGGGACAGAGCACTTTTCGAAAGTTCTTATTGTCGAAAGATCTTATTGTCGAAAGAGCTCACCGCTCCTTGGCTGCCAGGCCTATCCCCCGGGCGCCACCCCGTCCTATTATAGCCCGCTTGTTAAATTACCGCGACTGGGACACTGCGCTGCCGCTGGCTCGGGAGAAGAGCAGCCCGAGTTATCAGGGAATGAAAGTGGAGCTTTTCCCTGATTTCACGGTGGCAGTACAGCAGGCGCGCAGGGTGTTTCACGTCGTGAAGAAAAAGCTGCAATCTCTAAGCATTCCCTATGCCATGCTCTACCCGGCGCGCCTGCGCATTCAACATAACGCAAAGGCCCGCATCTTCCTTACCCCTAAAGAGGCGCTTCAATACCTTCGGCAGCTGGAGCGCCGCTCGCCGCAGCGCTCTCCGCAACATGGGAAGATGGGAGAATCTGACTCTGATGGGTAAGTGGCGTTACCTGACTTTCCTTTTGTTATTGTTTTCCAGATCACTGCCTTGCATGTTAACGTCTAGTGTGGCCCTATCACGCTGCTTTGGTTGCCGCAAATATCTTAAGACGCACCTTCAGATGTTTCATTATGTCTTATGGTATTTATCTGGTTGTTTTGCTCCACGTTGCCTTTGTTTCTCTGACTGCAATGACTGTATTAATGTATGCTGGTGGGGGAAGGACCTTCTTCGATATGGTGCTAGGTGTGGCCGCATGGCGACACCTGTACCCAGAGTTGGATGGCTCCATCCTTTCCGTCTCGGCCCACCCTGTATTTCACGGGGTGCCAGGGGCCTTTGGTGCTTCTCTGAATGGGAAATCCCCACAAAGTTGTACTTATGTTTTGGCACCTTTCGGTGTCTTCGTCGCATTGTTTTCTGATTGGAGGTCCTACTTGTATGCTTTGCCCAATCTGCGACATGTTCTGGGGTGCTTTCTTTTTTGCTGTTTTCTGGGGTTGCCCAGTAGGTTTTTGCTGCTGGAGTGGGTGGGTCGGGTTGTTGGGGTTTGCAATGTTTTAAATTGTCCATTGGCAGTGCACTGCGGTTGGGGGTGGGTAATATTGGGGGCGGTAAGTGAGCATTGTGATGGAATGCTGCCTTTTGGTATTGGGACATGACTGACTCTGTCGACAAGACAATATCATGGCTTAGTTGGAACGTAAGGGGACTTAATAATCAGCGTAAAGTGCGCCAGGTACTTTCTTATCTTGACTGTCATCATATTCGAATTGCTCTTTTACAGGAGACGCATCTCACCAAGCAAACTGTGTCTTCTGTTGCCGCCAGGTGGGCTGGGGTCCGCCTTGCTGCCTCTTGCTCTTCTTATGCCCGGGGGGGTTATGATTCTGGTCAAAAGAGGCATCCCCTTTCTGCCGCTTTTGGTAGAGGAGGATGAGGGTGGGAGGTTTCTCATAGTGCAAGGTACACTGTATGGTCTGTCACTAGTGATAGTCAACGTATATGGTCCCAATACTGGCGACCCTGCCTTTTATGATGATTTATGGGGGAAACTCTATAAGCTACCCCCTTGTACCATTATCTGTGGGGGCGATTTTAATGTGGCCTTGGACCCTGTTATGGATAGAGTATCCACTGCGGACAGGCCTCCCAAGAAGGCTGTCACTGCTCTGCAGGACGGTATGTCGATGCTGGGGCTTGTGGATGTTTGGCGTCTGCGTCATCCCTGCGTTAGGGAGGGCACCTGTCATTCCTATGCCCGTCCGGTCTGGTCCCGTATTGATTTCTGGCTGCTGACCCGAGACGCCAATGACTGGATAGTACATGCTGAACACTTTCCTCGGACACTCTCAGATCATCATTCCCCCCCGTGCATATCCGTATCCTGCCGGCTTACACTCCCCACCTCCCCCCACCTCTCCCCCCCCCCCCCCCCCCCCCTCCAGTGGCGGCTTCAGCCTTCTGCCTTGTTGGATGCGGTATTCTGTGAGGGCGTTCGGGAGGCCATTACAGACAATTTTGCGCTTAATACTGGGTCGCTTGGCGCGTTGGGGACACTATGGGGGCCTTCAAGATTACCGTACATGGGGTATGCATCGGTCTCCAGGCTGGGGTTCTTCGGTCACTCAGGGGTACATTGTCTACGCTGGAACGTGAGTTATGGGGGTTGGAGAGGAGCTTTGAGAGCACACCAGACCCTTCTGTGCTTGCACTCATTAAGGAGAAAGTTGCCGAATATAATGCTGTGGCTGACCAGGAGGTCCGACACCTGTCCCGCAGAAGCACGGCCAGATACTATGGTTAGGGTGGCAGGCCAGGGTAGAGCGTTGGCGGCCTGTATTCTTGAACCCCGGGGTGGCGCGTACACTGTTGATTCGCTCACAGTCGATGGGGTCGCTTATCATGACACACCTAATATTTTGCAAGCCTTCGCTGATTTTTATCAGGACATGTACGCTTATCGTCCGGTACAGATGAAGCTGAGTTGCAGCAATATCTGGATGATATTGCGTTAGTGTGGCTCTCTCGTGGGCAGCAGGATTTTTTAATGCACCCACTCACCCTTGCTGAAATGCGGGACGCCATAGCCGCTCTCCCTACCGGTAAATCTGCTGGCGCTGATGGTTTACCAGCGGAGTTTTATAAAACTTATGTTGACACTCTTGCCCCTTGCCTGCTCCAGGTTTATGAGGAGGCATATGAAACCAACTGCCTGCCCCCAACGCTGCGGGAAGCATTGACTCCTACCGCCCATTGTCTTTAATCAACACAGATGTCAACATTTTAGCTAAAGTCTTGGCAACCAGATTGCAGCTAATTCTGCCGGTAATTGTCCTGCCGGACTAATCTGGTTTCGTGCCTGCTCGTTCCACCTCCCACAATCTTAGAACGATTTTTGCCGTTATGCATGTCTTGGAGCCTACGTTGCCTGCGGTGGCGGTGCTTCTAGACGCCGCTAAGGCCTTCGATTCTGTCTTCTGGTCTTACATGATGGTGATTTTACATCGCATGGGGGTGCCCTTTGCCTTCACTAAATGGATTAAATTACTCTACACCGGCCCTACAGCCTGTGTGCGGATTAATGGTCAGGTGTCTTATCCGATCCCTATCCATCGTGGCACGCGTCAGAGCTGCCCGCTCTCTCCGCTGCTATTTACGCTTATACTTGAACCTCTGGTCTGTATACTGCGGCAGCGTTATTCCCGGGTGGCGTTGCGCTTTCTTCAACGTCCTCTGGCGGTCTCCATGTATGCGGACGACATGGTTCTATGTGTGTGAGCCGGCCCTGGACTTGCCCCCCCTCCTTCGGGAATATGTGCGCTTTGAGTGGTTTTCTGGGCTTGGTATCAACTGGTCCAAGTCCATGATATTGCCCCTTACAGACTGTACATGTCCGTTTGATTTAGAATTTCCTTTGTGTGGTGTACTGATGCAGTGAAATATCTGGGTGTGTGGTTTCACTGCGATCCCCAGGAGGTGGTGCGAGCTAACTATGGAGTGGCTATCGCGCATCTTGAGGAGCAGGTTGCCCGTTGGATCAAACTGCCCCTTTCCTTCGCTGATCGATTGGCTATAGTCAAAATGGTGGTTCTCCCCCGTTTCTTGTATTTATTTTTAAATGTACGATACAGCCGTCACGTCACTTTTTTAACTCCCTTCGGTCACTTTTAGTTACATTGGCTTGGGGGGGGGAAATCTCGTCTCAGATGGGAAACACTTACGCTCCCTTATGAGCTGGGTGGATTTGCTGCGCCTGATTTCCAGTTATATTACCTGTGTGCACAGGCCCACTTTGCGTACTATTGGCAACACGATCCTGCCTATATCCCCCATGTGGCGGTTGAGGCTGGAGCGGTGCATCCCATACCGCTCAAGGCCATGATTGTTAATACACACACTGTGAGAAAGTGCCCTCTTTCTTGCATCGTATGCCCCCACTTTTTGCTAAATTGCTGAATGTACTTTGACTGAGTGTACCCTGGACTCCTGCCAATCAGGTGCCCAGGGCCTATGTTCCTTCCTTAAACACACAAACTCCAAATTGGCAAACCCTGGCCACATGTCAGCCCCTAGTAAATGGTAGCCTAGGTACCCAGGGCCTTGTGACCAGGGAAGGCCCCTAAGGGCTGCAGCACTCATTGTGCCACCCTTAGGGTCCCTGTACCCTTACACACACACCCTGCCTTTGCAGGGTGAGTGTCTGGGTGCAAGACAAAATGAAGAGTCGACATGGCACACATCCCTGTGTGCCATGCCCAACACCCACACTGCCAAGGCATATGTCAGTCACCCCTCTGGCTGGGTGCCTTATGCCCATGGTGTGGGCACAGGAGCAGGAGCCCTGTGCCCCTACAGTACCCAGGTCCATTCCCGGGCACTGTAAGTGCAGTGCTGCCATTTAAGAGTACATGGTGCTGAGAGCCCGTCAAACACGAGCTCCACAGCACCATAATGGCAACACTAAAGACTGGGAAGTTTGGTATCAAACTTCTCAGCACATTAAACCCACACTGATGCCAGTGTGAGATTTAATGTACCAAGCACCCCAGAGGGCATCTTAGAGATGCCCCCTTACAACTAACCTACAATCCACGTCTGCTCTGAGGCTGCCCAGGCTGCCACACAGCAGACACGTTGCTGGACCCCTGGGTGGGAGAGCCCCATCTCTCCCGGGCCTGCAACAATGCACATCCTATGTGAGGTGATAAATCTCTTCCCCCAGGATGAGCAAAGGGAAGCTTCAAAGGCCTGCCGCCTCTAGGAGTTTCCCCAGGCCACTGCAACCCCCCACTCTGGCGGGAAGCTTGGCCGGAAACCCCATACAAGGACAGGGGATGTGCCAGCCTGCCCACCCCACCCCTCAGGTGGGGGAGGCGAGGTGAAGCACATCTCCGGGCTCTCGCCATCTTGAAGATGGGAGGCTCTACCCTATCAGGATTAGGCTACTGCCCCCCTCCCACAGGAGTGGGGCAGGATAGGGGGTGTACCCACCCCAGGACAAGGACCCATTGGTCTCTGACCTTCACCTACCTGTAACGCCCCTAAATCTAGTATTTAGGGGCACCCTGAACCTTCCTTCCCCAGATTCGAAAAACTGCAAGAAGAGCAAGAAGAACAAAGACCTGCCCTGCAGCTGCTAAAAAGGGAAGAAGACACCAACTGCTTTGGCCCCAGCCCTACCGGCCTGTCGACTCCCGGACCTGCACCAGCGCAGCATCTCCCGTGGCCAGCAACCTCACCAAACCCCGGAGGACCTGGCTACCTTTTGGCTCTAAGCCCCTGGGACTCCCATGAGTAGAGGCTCTACTCAGAAACCTATTTCTAACCCCTGGCAGCAGCCC
Organism: Triturus cristatus; assembly: GCF_964204655.1. Taxonomy (NCBI): domain Eukaryota; kingdom Metazoa; phylum Chordata; class Amphibia; order Caudata; family Salamandridae; genus Triturus; species Triturus cristatus. The sequence continues at coordinate 560,166,968 of NC_140586.1, forward strand.
GGAACCGCGAACCCAGCACACTCTGCACCAGCCAAGCCTGGCCAGTGCCGGAGTGGACAAAGACCCTGAGGACGACCCCACGGCGACTGTGACCCCGAGTCCGGCACCCAAGGACCCCCCTCGACATTCCGGAAAAAGCCTGCAGCCTCGGAACAAGGTGCCCCCCCAACCGCGATCATCAGAGGGTAAGATTCCTGACACCAAAAGGCACCCCTGCACGCGGCGCCCTGCGGCCCCCTGTGCCCAATCCCGGGGTACCCAGCTAACCTACAACTACCCAACTTACCTCTCAAAGTGGTGGTGGCACCTGAAGCATCCTCGTCCCCGAGCTTGCAGCCTTTTTCCTAACCGGAACATTCCCATTGATTTCCATTGAGCGCCCGAGGGCTCAAAAGCACCCTGCACCCAGTCGCCCGAGTGGCCCTGGCAGTGCAATCTCTACACTAGCCTACTTCCCCACTTGCCCTGAGTGAGTGACCAGGAGCCCCGCTCCCACAGCCGCGTGGCCTGCTAGTCAGCAGCCACCAAACCAGGCCCCCCTATTCCTCATAGGCTAACATTGGGCCTAACTGTCTCTGCACCCGGCCGTCCTGAAACCGCTGAGGGTGAACTGACTGTACCTACCTGACACTGGGAGACCCCTGAGTCTATGCCCAGAACCTCAACTCTGCCAGTCGAGAACTTAACCTCAAACCGCGAACTTCATTTTCCTCATAGGTTAACATTGGCTGGCTTTTTCTTGGAAATTCTTTTAAGTGTGAACTTTTCAAAACTCAAAATATTCACCAAAAATCAGCCGAGTACCAAAAATGAATTTACTCACCTGCTCTTAGGTGAGCTCCCAGTGCTGGATCTTGGTGCCCAGCACTGACTCTGAAAAGTACCCACAACTATACTTACCTTTAACCCATTTTTCTTCCATAGGAAACCATTGACTGCTTTTCTGTGAAATTTCTTCTAAGTGTTGATTTCTGCAATCTTGAAATATTTTTTTAAAATCGTACAATTTCTGCAAACGTAATTACTTGCCTGTTTCTGATAAAGACCCCAGTGCTGAGTCTAGGTACCCAGACCTGGATAACAAAAGTAACGATAAAGTACTCTACCTGCAACTTGAATTTCTTGCCATAGAGATCCATTGAATGTTTTCTTTGAAATATTTTCTAAGTGTCAACTTTTGAAATGGCTAAATATTATTTAAAAATCGGTACAGTAATTAAGTCGACTTTCACCACTTGATTCTGAATATTGTCCCAGGGCTGGATCTAGGAACCAGACCTAGAATTCCAAAAGTAATCTGAAAAGTAATTTATTACAAATAACCTGAATTTACCATTGAGCTCAATGCATTGTTATGTTTAGGAAATAGGATTGTTTATTGTAACCAACTGTGACTATTTACAAAAATCCATTGCTTATTGCAAAAGTATTTATATTCAACCTCTCATTAGGAGAAAGTATATTTTTATTCCCTTTGTGGTTCTAAAAATAAAACAAGTATATATTTTATATATATAAACCATTGACCTAGAGTTCAGTTATTGAGTGTGTGAGACCATTTGCTGACTGAGTGTGTACAACAAATGCTTTACACTGTCCTCTGGTACTGCCTTACTGCTCGACCAAGCTACCACTTTAGAGAGTAAGGTCATACCTAACTTTAACCTCTATCAGCCCCTGGGGGACTGTGGACTCTGTACACCCTGTACCTATTAGGGAACAGTATATACAGAGCCACTTTCTCACACACACAGTGTTCGAGAAGGGGGAGTTTGACACGGTTCAAACCACGGTTAAGGCATGCTAGGAGCTGGGTAGACGAGCGCAGAAGCTGCAACTTTATGCGCCCGGTATTCCTTTGCTTCACCACACTAGCCTCTCGGTTACCGCAGAGGCTGGTGCTCTGCGGATCCTCAGTGACATGAACCTGGTGACCATGAAAGATGTGTACCCCGGGGGCAGGTTAATCACCTCGGCAGCTTTGGCTGCTGATGGCCCTGTCACTGCTATGCGACTCTTCATCTACACCAGATTGCGGTCTGCCATACGCGGGCTGTATTACCAATTTCCTGCAGAGCCGCCTACGCTGGAGGCGCTGCAACTCTTGTATACTACTCCCTCCAGGGTGAAATTAGTCACCAGGCTATATCGGACATCCGAGGGAAGCAGCCACTTCTGTTGTGGCAGCATTGCACAAATGGAACGCAGTCTTGCCGCGCGTTTCGGCTGAGGATGAATGGGTGGGCTGCTGCCGCCTAACTGGGCAGTTGACTTCGAACGGAAATCTGCGAATGGTTCACTACAAATATATACCCCAGCTGTATTATACGCCTGCCCAATTGCACCGATATGGTCTGCGCGACTCTGCCGCCTGTAAACGATGCGGAGCCCCTGACGCCGATTTTATCACTTGGCGTGGGTTTGTCCCAAGGTGTTCTCCTATTGGGGTGATGTTGTACTGACTATAAACCACATGATCGGGCTGCCTCTGGACTGTACTCCACAAGTCTGTCTTCTTGGTCTTGTTGCTGATGTTAAGGCCTCCTGTCGGCGATTTGTGGCCCTTGCGTTGCTGGTGGCCAAGCGGAGGGTCTCTGTGTTGGGAGAATATGTTGGCCCCCTCTACCAAACTGTGGCTGCAGGACCTGACCTACTGTCGAGATCAATTGGTCTGTTATGCTGCCCGCACCATCCCAGCCTCGGGATATTTGGTCACCTCTCACTACCTATCTACTGTCTGTGTCTACTATCTAATCTCCTGTTCTTATGGTTACTATGATGGACGGGTTAATATATTACTGTGCTGCACTGTACCCCCCTTATCCCTGCCATTTTCCCCTTGTGTTCCGACTGGAAGGCTCATATGTGATGGCTTGCATGCTCAGGACCTGCCCTCAATGGATTTGGCATTCTTGTGTAATGTACAGATACCTGCCCTTGCACTGTGTAATGTACTTCATAGTGATGTTTGTTTGATGTGAAATGCTCAATAAAAGTTACAAAAAAAAAACAGTGTAGGGAAACTTTGCCTTGATTGGCTACAGAAAGCTACACTAGAGGATGTAAAACAACACTTAACTTTGCTTCACGAAGGCGCAGATCTTAGGGAATTCTTGCTAGGACCAAGAAAACCGCGTCAAACGTTTCATATATGCTGGTATCTACGCTGCTTATAATGAAGCATGGAAGGTCACCTAAGCAGAGACTGCAGAGCAAGTGCAAGAAATTGATCGTATTCATTTAGAGATCTCTCTCTGTAGTAGACAATGGGTTAACAACTCTGTCGTCCAGGATATATTCTTTGGATAGCATTGTATCCTCTGTCATATACATCATGGAACAAGACTTGGTCCTGTTGCAACATGGTCAGTCACAGCTACGTTCTATCATGCTATTAGGCTGGACGCTTCAAAACCTGCGTTCTGGCTATGTGCCTTGGCGTTTAACCAATACTACGTCACTGTTTGCAGAATTCACTCTCACTGATAAATCAAACTGGCACAAAGGGGAGCAGACTATATAGTGCTGAGCATTGAAAAACTGGAGAAATTACCATTCACAGTAGCAGAAAAACCAGCTACTGAGTGGATCATACATGGTAAGATTACTCTGCCCGTTAAGACTTTCCATTTTTAGTATTGCCTAAAAAATATACCAGCAGGCAAATATGAAAGGTTGGGTAAAGAATACATCAAGACATCCTGGGATTTACCTTACACACACACACAGATGTTGGAGTGGGTGACGTGAAGTTTTTCTTAGCGGTGAAAACTGTGAACACGCACTAAGCGGTTCTCTCTTTTGTCAGGGTATTAACTTACACTGGACCTTTGACGGTTCCACTACAAACTTACCTTGCCACCTGCACGGTTCACCGGCAGCAGTGATTTGACCAAAGATTGGATTACTTTCAAATGGGAGTTACATTATGTTGAATGATCACAGCTGCTGTGGCATGATGCCAGGTATCCCATATCTAGTAACGGTTACATCGAGGGTCACTTGCTGTATGCAGGTCTTGTTTCCCCAAATAGACATAGTCAGGGAGTCGCCTTTATGGCCTTCACTGAATATCTCTTCAATACGAGTTGATACTCTAAGCAGAATGAAAGCCATTCTTTTACAAAAAACTGTGCCTTTGACCTCTGCCAAAGAAACCTATGATCTCCAAGTCACAAGGACTTCTGCAGAGATACGTACCCTTTTGTATACAAACTGTCCTGTGCATTTCTCAGAAATGTTCTTTAAACAGGTCTGATACGAGTGGTATTGTACATGTATTTCAGAACGTGTGTGCAGGACTGTTGGCACCTTTTCAAGCAGTCCTCTGAGTTTTTCCAAACTTCGTGCATTCTGTGTTTGGCGTACTGCTGCTCCTTTTAGCACTCGTTGCAGGGATACTATTTTTTTCTCCTCCTGCTACGATATGGCAAGCCAAATCACCAGCGACACCCAGTTCACCATGGAAAGAACTCTATTGGAGAGGAAGTGTCGTGAGCGCATCGTCCAAATTCTGGGTTTACCTTGTCTACGAGAATTAAACACCACTTGGTTTCTGTCATTCAGACCAATCTGGCAAGATTGCATCTTACCTGTTCTACGCTGCCTGCTATGCGGTGAAGAATGCGTGTTGGACATTTGTCTGACACTCCCATCAGTCATGCTTACCGATATCGATACTCTGCTGGACCCGATAACTGCCCATGCTATGTGTTGTCCCCAGCAGCTACCAATCCTGATGGCGGCATTCATTGAGATCTCACAGACGCAACATGCTACTGCTGAGGTACGAGAGTAAACCCCAGGCGCACTGGTAACATCCAATTCGGACATTGCTGATGCTTCCCATGCTGAAGGTAGTAGTTTGTGCCTATGTGCTGTTGATCTTCTACACAAGGTATTCCAACTCTCACCCACAACGGTAGACGACTTGTCTACAGGATTAGAAAATGTTATGTTTTCTCCATCCCCACACACTGACTTTTGATTCAAGCATACAGTGTTCCGGAGAGACTCTGAATTTGGCCTTCATTCTTTTTCAAAGTGATACTGACTTTGGAACTTTTTCTATGATTATATATTTGTTTTTTCCCCGTCCCAAAATTGTATTTTTCATTTTTTGGCACAGTGATCTGCTTATAATAGAATTATTAATAGAGAACAGAATTCTTTGATAACACTTCCAGGGACAGTATGCCACCTTGTCATGAATAACAATTTGTCTTGTGTAATCTGATATGAAATGGATTCGGCCCCTTTTTCTTCTGTATTGCAAGCAATTTCATCACATGTATATATTTTGGTTCATTCATTTAGCATTCCAATGTGATCCTATGCTTAGAATGGAACATTGCCTTTAATATGTACAACACTTTATGCATAGCAATGGTTTTGTAATGTATTTTTAGGACATATGTTTTAGATATTTTTTTAGCTTATTTTAGCAAACCCGTGCGATACTCTGTTTTAAGATATGTTTAGGATTTAGTAACGTCGTTTATACGAAACTGGAGTGGGTGTTGTGTGCAGATTTAGATTCCGTATGTAGGTTTCCCGATTTATGCCCTTTTATAGGTACAATTCACATTGCCCTTAATTGGACATAGAAATCCGTCCCTTATTTAAACATTGTACGTACAAACCAAGTACGTGCATGGCCACCTATATCCATCCATCCACGTCACAACGAATTCTTTGAAAACCAGACCCTTAAGCCTTTAGGAATTTCCCTCCGCTTGAATATTGATTTCTCCAAGAACTCATTAAGTTTGCATGAACATCTGTTCCTTAGGGGTTCATTCATGACGTTCCTCTGCCCGACACTTAAGTCAATACTGGCATTCCTAGACCCCTTCAAGGTATAAATATACCAGCACTTCCCCAGGCAAATTGAGGTTCCCGGAGGATTCGATCCAACCCAGACTACGCGGTTCGCCACGGCAAGTTCGGAAGGAGATCGAGTTCCAGCCTGATGCACTAACCTGACGCTGCCATCCTCCTCGCAGAGAATCCAGCTCCAGTGCTCTCGGACTTCCCTTGCTGGGGGTTAGACTATCGAGCCCAGAAAAGAGATTCCAACCTCTCTCATTCTAAGGTATGGAGCTGACTAGAATTTAGAGAAACTTTTGGCAACTCTTGGCTAAACTAAAATATAGCTAGCTATACTTTAGAAATGGCACCTACTTCAAACCTCGTACTGCACTTAGGTTAGGTACACTGGGGTAGAACAATTTAGAAGCATCAGATGAGTATCACAGTTTAGCTTATGTTATTTATGTATGTATTTTGATTAATATATGTCGGAGCTACAAACCATTCTATTGCAGTATTATTTTATCTTACTGCTAACCTCGTACATATTGTACTTCGCAGTCTCTTACGATTGTAGCAATTCATATTTCTTGCATGAGAAATAAGACTGTTCAATAAACCCTTTTATTGAAATGCCCGTCTCTCTATTTCTGTGCAACTCTGCAGAAACGAAGCATGCACGATTGACTGAGTGAAACGGTTATCTATCGTTTCCACGATTCTGAGACTGTTCTGATTCTAAAAGGAAACAAAGTTGTCCTGTTTATGCGGTTGTCTGAGACTAATCCCTTGTATATTCAAGAGGTTTCTTGTGACCTCTGAGTTAGCTGGCACACACAAGTAATTAAGTTTAATATACTCGATAGAGACATACTGACCTTAGTCCTATGTCAAATCTATAGTGTATATTATTCCAATGTGCAGAGCCTAGCAGGGATATAGGAACTACAATACAGTGGTAAGGGGAATGTCTTGAGCCCCCACCACCAGTACCACTCTCTATCGGAGACATCAAGCCCCATACTACCCTGTGCCTGGAGGTGCCAACAACTAGCCGGAAAGCAAGGGGGCGTGGCTTCCTGCTATGCCGTGCTACAAAGATCTGACATCTGTCCTGCTGTGTGGGACGCGCCCAGGCGAAGACCGGGCAAAGAGTTGGCCCACCTGCACCAGTCGGAGCTCGGAAGAGGTTGGGCTGGACCAGGCCACCTCTCTTTGACTCTTTAAGGTCCTGTGCTGTCTAAATTATTCTTACTGCTATTGCGTCCTCCTTTATGATGGTGAAGCATAATGCCCTCACTACAGCAAAGGCTGGATCAAATCCAAATACTCTGGATGGCCATATTAGAAAGGCAGTGGGCGCCTTAAGCAAGGAGATTGGACATGCTGAACGTCGCCTATCTGCCACCATTTCATTGGCCACCAGGCTATCGTTCCTTTCTGATACAACCCCCCAGATTGCAACACACTCCACTCCCATAACTGTACTGGATTCCTGTCCGGCCCAGCCCCACTCAATTCTCGCATGCAATGTCTCCTGTAGCTGCGTCTTCTGTCGCTCATGGCCAGCATAACCGTTTGTTGCCAGCATTGCCTCATTCGAAAAAAAGAAAACATGTTTATTAGCATTTGAGTATACAATTATTACTTTGTAATAACACATGTTTTAACAGGTACTATTTCTGTAAGCCATTATCCATCACTTATCCTGGTATCGAACCCAAGCCGTAACATCCAGCGAATTTCAGACCATCATCTTAATAAGTTCAACAATAACAACGCCCCAGGAGCATGTGTGTACAGGTATGGTTAACTGGATACACTGGGTTGTTGAGGGCCTTAGGCTCATTCGTTGTTTATTTATTGCTAGTGAGTACATCCTGGTAGGAGAGAGGGAGCCACTGCAATAGGAGACTTGCCCTCATGGTGTAACCCAAAGGGATAGTACAATAGGAAGATAGAAAAAGAAAAGAAATGAACTCTAAACTGAGTAACTATGCAGGGTGATATGTCAGTTCAGGTACTTATCAGGTGGATCGTGCTGGGTGAGGGGGTACCAGGCCGATGTGGGGGACCACCACTCTCAATCATAGGCATCCGACTATCAGCGTAATGAGAGACAAGAATTCCAAGTTTACACAAGATTGGGGAAGGTGGGTGTAACCGCCCGGGAGCCAAATACAACATGGTTTTCTTTCCTGTCTTACTAATCTGTGCTGTTAGTGCTATCTGAGTGGGAGCTAGACTCAGTCTCCTCTCCTAGGGGTTGGTATCTTTCAGGATGTTCCCAGTCCAGCACAATAATGCCCCACCAGATACACGCAAAAGACGCCAGGGGCAAGGAAATTGATTCCTACTTTTGACTCTCAAGCTAGTACCAACATCGCCAATGGTCCCGTTTTTTCTACAATATCATCAGCAGGGGATCTGGCCACATTCCAGGAAGACTTTTGGACAGCATAAAGGGTTGGTGGAAAGCTTACTTTTATCCATTACTGCACGACTGGGTGAGATTATATACCTTTTGTGTAATTTTTAAGATTTTGTACACTGCTGGTCTAGGTGCCCAACTACACCAATCAGAGGCCGCGGAACCGGCTTCTGAAATACGTGCAATCAAAAGATGCCCCTGAACTGTGCTAAAGCATTTTGCAGGCAGCAGTGCTTTTGTGGTGCACCATCCCTGCCAAACCAATATTCTTTCGGCCATGTGACAAGGCAGGGCCCGCACTTCAGCGGGATAGTTGACCCTGATTGACCAGCCCCAATTGAATGGCTTTAATAGTTTGACGTGGAACTTGAGTGCTATGCGATTAACTGATCTCTCCTCTAATGGATCTCACCAATCCCTAGGAAATGGGAGTAGAGCAGGTAAAGAGGACCTTCCCAACTAGGTAATCATTAATGTACCCCCCTGCTTGCTGTCTCTATCTGGTGGTAATGGTCAGCGTTCCTCCCTTAACCCCTGGTACAACGGAATCTCCAGCCCAACTAAGGAATAAAGTCCTACATTGGTGTCAATTTAGGTTTGTATTTCTGATCTCAGTCAGTCAAAATACTTTATTTCGATAAGTAAATATCATAAAAAGACATAGAAACAATACAATATAATTTCGCACAATCAGCAATTCATAGTTACTAAAATGTTTAAAAAGAGGTCAGTTGGATAAAACATTCTAAAACACATCATTTGCATATTACATTTATATTCTAATTTCCAAGAGGGACCTTTTCATATGAAAAATTAAAAATTCAGCGATTCATAAAACCATATTAGTTAGATTAATAGACGACTTCCTCTTCTTAACCCTAACAGCACCCACTAGAAAACTAGCAACATGGAACATAGTCCTGGGGGTCTGCAGTAACTGTAAAAACAAGAGTGCAGGCTTAACCTGTATAAACCCCTCCTCCTTTACAATCGGGATCAAATATTTCTTTCTTAATGCCGTGTAGTGATCACAGAACATCAAAAAATGCAATGTGTTCTGGATCGAAAAATTGTCACATTTACACGGCATTGCATTTTCGGGTGTACACCAGGTTGGAAAATGACCAAGGGTTAGATGGATCAAGTTAAACCGAAAACGGGTTAAGAGAAAACGGTGAAAAGGTTGATTTACAATAGTTAAGTATAATTCGGGGCCTACATGTGTACTCGAGATGATACTAGCCCGCACCGATGGTTTCTCAAATTCTACTTGTTCCCTTTCTAAGCTTGACAAATCTCCCATCATACCTTTAATCAAACCAATATCTTTAACAGTTATCGATTCCGGGGAAGAGAAGAGGTCTGGTCTCCCTAATTTATCAAAGCAGTTTTTAATGTAGACTAGCCACGCTATTTTATTTACTTTATCCAGCTGCAGGCAGTCTTTTAGAATGATATGATTGAGGGGAATTTCTTAATTCAACCAGGTCTTTAGCCAGGCCAAAACGGGGGCCGCTCTAATCAGATCTGAAATATAACCTACACCAAGTTCAGTGTGAACAATATATGTTGAGGTAGACTGTGAAACGGAGAGAACAGATCTTAAAAATGTATTCTCCGTGGTCTGTATACTTTCCATGGAGCAGTTACCCCCAAATCGCACTTCCATATGTGGCAACAGCAAGACATTTTGCTTTGTAGATTTTTAACAAAGTTACTTTTGGCCTTGTTCCCAATTTTTTTATAAATCCCTGGAGTGCAGAAGATCTAGCAAGGGCGATATTTCTATTTTTTATCTGGGTACCCCAGGTACCTCTCATCGAAAGTGATCCCCAGATATGGAAAAGTGGCTACTCTACACAGTTCTTGCTTCCCACAAGTGAAAGTTTTTGAGAGCTTGTTTTTATTACCCTTGCCCATAATCATTATCTGAGACTTTTTAACATTGATCTTTAGGTCCAAAGAACCCATAAAGACCTCAAAAGCATCCAATAATCGTTGGAGGCCAACACCAGTACGGGAAAGCAAGACGGCGTCGTCCGCATGTTGGAGAACTGGAATTCCAAGTTCTCCTATACGTGGAATGTCAAGGGTTGCATCTTTTAGTGTAGGTTCCAAGGCATTTATATAAACGGTGAATGGGAGGGGTGCCAGAATGCACCCCTGCCTGACTCCCCTTTCTGAATTAAAGTGACTCGTGCATCGCCCCTCTGGGGTAACTCTAACCGAGGCTATTAGATCGATATGTAAATCTGCTAAAAGATTAACAAGGGCCCTGTCCAGTCCCAAATCGAGCAAAATTTTCCATAGTTTGGAACGATTTACAAGATCAAAGGCTGACGAGAGGTCCATGAACCCCAGATAGATGGACCCCTCCTTGGCCATCGTGTATTTTTCTACTAATAAATGCAAGTTCAAGCCTTGGTCTATTGTGCTCCTTTTTGATCTAAAGCCATACTGAACGTCTGATAGGACCCCTTTCTCTGTTAACAAATCGTTCAGTTTTGTTAAAATAACCCGGCCCATTATTTTCACCGAGGAGTCAATCAGTGAGATGGGTCTGTAACAGGATGGGTCTTGCCTGTTACCCTTTTTAAAAACTGGTATAATTATGGATTTCTTCCAAGAATCCGGGATTTTATCAGTTGAGAGAGCATTAAAAACATTACATAGCACTTTGGACCAAAATTTCGGAGCACTTTTAAAAACGTCCCCTGGTACCCCGTCTGGGCCCGGAGCTTTATTTTTCAGGGTTAGATCTATAGCCCTTTCCACATCAGCTGCCGCAAAAATAACAGCGTCCTCAGCAGTACAGAGTTCCCCACCTTCAGCTTCTAGAGTGCCATCAAAGGTGGCAGTATTACATGTTTCCGTGTATATCTGACTAAAATGTTTTAATCCAGCCCTCATCTGAAATATTTGCCTCTAAGGGGGTGTTTGTGTCGTCAGAAAAGAGAGGCTGATTTATTATTTTCCAGAATAGGCCACTATTTTTTAGGGTTTCTGGTTCAAGAAGTTGAGCCAGAGCATTATCTTTCAAGTCCCTCTTTCTTTCTAGGATAGTTTTTTTTGTACGCATTCCTTGCATTAACTATATCAGCACGAATCTTGGGAATTGCTTTTAGTGCTTTTAGTAGTACTCCGTGCGCTTTTGAGCATTTCTTGTTGAACCATCTTTTGCCCACTAGCGACTTCTGCCTGGATTTGTTCTGGAGACTACGGTTAATTTCCATGCAGATATTATCAAATGCTACTATAACCTCTTTAGGATCTGTACTTTCCGCTAAACATATTGAGACTTCATCCTCTATTTTGGATAAAACCTCTTGAAGAAAGATTTCAGGGACTATTTTTGTCCATTTCAGCCTACGATTCTGATCTTTGACCTTAAGGTTCAAGCCCCCTCTAACTTTTACTGTTTTAAGAGAAATTAATTCAGTAATCTTCAATACAAGAAACAGGATTATGATCACTAAAAACTGACACCTCTGTATAATAATTTAACACATTATTTAACAAAGAAGAAGACACAAAAATATAATCTATAACAGTACCCATATCTTTTCCCTTAAACGTAGGGGACCTATTATTACCATCCCCACAACCTGACTCATATAGGTTCCATCTTGCAAGAAAAAACTCAAGATATTCTCCACGCCTAGTATGTTCCAGATGAACAGATGAAGAAAGGGGGGGACCTTCATCATCACGTGTATATGAAGTCCCCTAGTACTATTAATTCAAAAGTATTTACGTTGATACTATAGACTGACAAAAATGTATCCAGTACTTCCAAATTTTGACTGGTACACTCATTCGCATGTGAGTTATAAAATTAACAAAAAGAATCTTGGCCTTATCTTGGGTAGAAAGCTCAACAATTAGACAATTTTCGGAGCCCGAAGAACACTGAGTTAGTGTACCTTTAATGTCCAATTTAAATAGAGTTAACAAGCCCCCCTTGGGTCTTCCTGCCACACTACTAATAGCTGGATTGCAGAAGTGACTATAACCATCCAGGGAGAAGCTGTTCATATGGTCCCAAGTCTCCTGCAAGGCAATGATGTTAAAAGATTTTAATGTCCTTTCCCATTCGGCAATCCCAATTTTATTCTTTAAACCGGCAGTGTTTCATGTGGCTATCTTAAGGGATGGTGCTAATAACTGTGTAGAATTCCCCAAGGCATCAGGCAGTCAATCATTTTCCTCCAATGATGATAGGGCAGTATAGCGATTGTGAAGAGGTAGGATGTTATCAAACTGCCTGTTAGCTAACTGAAAACAATGTCGGTCCCCACTGTTTTGAAGCCGAGACATATTCACAGATGTATTCGGAGCACAACCAGCCATCCCCCTTCCGTGCCCATTTAGAGGGTACCTTTGCTCATGGGACGATCGATATTGGGTATTATCCAGGTGGTTATAGAAAAAGCCAAGTGGTCTTAACACGTACCGAGTTTTCCAGGGTTGGCAGAGTGGCAGCTCTGAGGAGGACTGTTGCCACATGTTGTGGGTATTTAAAGTTTATAATAATACAATCCCCTCTTGTATTTTTTGTACCATTACCAATCCAACTAACTCTACGGGTAAATAATATATCATTTGCAAAGGCACACGGGAAACCACAATTCCGATTCAGCCAGGCAAGTGTTTTATTTTTAAGGGCATCATAAGTTTCTAACCTAGGATCAATCCGACAGGAGTCAACCTCTGGTACATTTGTTAATACCACGGTGTATGGAACACACTCCGGGGGGAGATTGATACAATTTTTCCCCCTAGGTCTACTTCTCCCGACAGTATCTACCCCTGCTAAATTATCCTGGCTGCTTTTTTGTGCTATTTGTGGTTGTCCTGATGTTTGTGCTATTGCAGTTCCCGCTAGAGATAAGTTCGAGGATGGAGTATTCAGAGCGATTACGGCTGAGGGAGCCTGAGCAAAAGCCCCTAAACCACTAACCCTGTTGCTATCTAAAGCATGTGCTACGGGACCCACTGTATTACCCATGGAGCCCGAAGAGCCAGGTTGAGGGCTCGACAAGATGGTAGACCGGGTCATGCAAGAGTCTAAGAGACCTTCCAGTCTAGTGACCCTTAGGAGCACTAGTTCTAACTTTGCCACCAGGGGTCTAATCAGTACTTCCAATTTAGACTCAAGGATAGTTGCCAAAAGATCAATCTGAGCTGAATGCAGGATACTTCCCTCTACATTATTTATGGGCTCAGGAGTATCTCCCCTGTTGAGAGATATTGTACCTGCCTTTTTGGTCTTCCGACCCACTGCCTTCTTGGCAGGAGCCTTCCTACAAGCACGCACCACTCTCCTTATGGGAGATTGAGTTAGAGATGGCCTTGGTGATGGTGTCGGGCTCTGACTTGGGATAGATTCAATAAAAATGTCCTGCTCTTCCGTGGGTACATCATTACTTGTGTCATCATTATTAGAATTAACCAAGCCACTATAGGGCATCGGTGAGGTAGGCGGACACTGCCTTGTAGGTGACATTTCTGGGCTTACCCTGCTTAGTGATAATCTCCTATCCTTGTTAATCTTACTGACTACTTTAACAAGATAGTTGTCCATTGTCCTTGTGTCATTTTTTTTTTTTTTTTTTTTTTTTTAAAACCTTTATTTCTCCAAGAGTCTGGACACAGCTATTCAGCCGACAACCCGGAGGTTCGGCAGCTTCGATAGAGAAGGACAAAGAAGCGTCCACATTGCATTAAAGGAGCAGTGAAAAGATTCCATTTTTAAGTAAACACAAACACACAACAAACCCCAGCAAGGCAAGAACACTGAATGCCCATGGTGATAGCCCCCCAGGGGAGGCCGGACCCCAATCATCTAACAGTCACAGTACTGTGATAAGAGGAAGAAGGGGGACAGCAGAGGCCCAAGAAGTCAATTAATCATCACATCTTATATACTGGGCTGGAAAGAATGTCAAGAAGAAAGCTGTTCCTCGGGGGGATCCAAATCAGGGGCAAGACAAATTCCCCCCCCTGTATTGATTCCACCGCCCCCAGATGGCGTGCCACTTCCGAGGGCGGCCTCTAGCGCAATATACTGTCTTTTACCTGAGCATACTCCAATCCATATTTTCTTTCCACGCGGTCAATGTGGGGGGGCCCCACGGAGCCCCACAATCGCGCGATGTCTCTCTTAGCGACCATGTTACCCAGAGTCACCCATTGGGTCTGTGCCGCATCGTGATCAGTGGGCCCCCAGACATTCAGGAGACAACACCGCGCTTCCGGCTGCATAGCAATGCCCGTCACCTCCCCCATCACTGCATGGACTCTCCTCCAGAATTCCGTGATGACACCACATTCCCAGATGATATGCAGGAAAGTACCCACCATACCACATCCCCTCCTACATAGGCCTTCCTCAGAGAATCCCATATGAACCAGCCTTGGCCCCGTCACATACACTCGATGCAGTATTTTGAGCTGCACCAGCCTCAGACGCGACGGGATCGCAACCTCCTTGGGAGAGGAAACAGCAGACTGCCAATCCTCGTCATCCAACTCGAGTCCATCCCTAGTCCACTGGTCCCGCAGCCACAGAAGCGTATCCGCCCGGACGTTTATCAATTTCTTGTAGATGAGCGCGATCGTGCTCTCAGGCATATGGCCATCAAGGATCCGGTCCTCCAAAGGGGAGGACTCGGGCACCTTCTCACCCTCCACGAGGACTGACCGGAGGGCATGACGCACCTGAACATAGCGGAAAAACTCGGAAGTCCCCAGCTCATACTCCTTCTGCAACTCTTCAAAGGACTTCACCCTCCCCTTAATCAGCACATCTCCGACCCTGGAGATGCCGATCAGGTCCCATTTATCAAAACCTTTTGTATGCCAAAGCCTACCCAATCTTTCATATTCAAACAGCGGGGTAGCGAGGGTGAGCCTATCCTTCCAGCCCAGCGAGTCAGTTGCCATCTTCCACACACGCACCGCCACCCCAGTGGGCCCCGTGAGGGACGAGTCCAGGGACCGCGAGTACAACGCCCTGTCATAGTTACCACCACGCAGCAACCACCTATCCATGGCATAACCAGGGCTGAGGGCAGGGCCATAGAGACCATGATTAATCGCGCTCAGCTGGGTGGCCCAATAGTAGCGTCGGATGTCTGGAAGCGCAATACCCCCATCATACCATGGAAGCGTCAACTTAGCAATTGCTATTCGCGGCCGCCCGTCCCACAACAACGTTCGTTGGAGGCTTTCGATCTCCCGAAAGTATTTGGCCGGTACCCAATCTAGAGTATTCTGCAATGCGTAGAGGAACCGGGGAAGAGACCTCATTTTGAACAAGGCAGCGCGCCCAACGAGGGAGAGCGGCAGCCTCCGCCAGCCCTCTACATCCCGCCGCAGGCGCGCCAGGGGGGGGAGCAGGTTCCTCTCATACCGCAAAGCGGAGTCCGTGGAGATAAAAATCCCCAGATACACGAAGCCCTGCTGAGCGATCTGGATCGAACAAGTTCGCGGGATCGGTGGAACCTCGCCACTCAGAACATATAGATACGATTTACTCCAGTTGATGACGAGACCCGAATTCCTACCGAAAGATGTAAGAACGTCACAGACCACTATCAGTGATTTCTTGGGCGAGGCAAGATACAACAGGATGTCATCAGCATATAGCGAAATGCGGTCCTCGTGTTCGGGCGACCATCTAAGTCCCCGTATATCCGGGTTCCAGCGTATCCACGCCGCCAGTGGCTCGAGGGCGAACAACAATGGCGACAGGGGGCAACCTTGCCGAGTGCCCCTCCCAAGCTGAAACGGAGTCGACGCCCGGCCATTTACCACCACACTCGCAAGGGGTCCCTCATACAGCAACCTCACCCAGCTCACAAAACCATGGCCAAAGCCGAACTTGGCCAGCACAGCCCACAAATATGCCCATTCCACCGTATCAAAGGCCATCGTGGCATCGAGAGACGCCACAACAGCTGGTTCACGCAGCGTGCCCGCCCTGGCGATTACACCATGAAGGCGCCGAAGGTTTAACGCAGTGTTACGATGCGGAATAAAACCGGATTGATCCGGATGGATCAGGTCTCCAAGTACCCTGATCAATCGGGCCGCAAGGACTTTAGCCAGAATCTTCGGCTCTGCGTTAAGAAGTGAGATAGGCCTATATGAGGAACACTTATCTCGGGGTTTACCATCTTTGTGTATAACAACAATTGTCGCCAGTCGCTGATCCAACGGGAGGGTCCCACCCCCCCGTGCCTCCACGAACATGGCGCGCAGGTGAGGGGCAACCCTATCCGGAAACAGCTTATACAGGTCAATTGGCAAGCCATTCGGGCCCGAGGCCTTGCCCGAGTTCAGCGCGCGGATAGCTCCCGCCACCTCATCGACCGTTATGTCTCCATCCAGATCGTCCCTATCTACGTCGGATAGACAGGGCAAAGCGATATCACGCAAGAGGTCACGCGAGTCCTCGGGCGGCCTATCCGACACTGAGGCATAAACCATACGGAAATAGTCCGTGAAGCACTGTACAATCCTCTCAGGTTCCACAATCACCTCTCCCCCCTCTCCCGTCAACTCCGGCACTACTCTATTAACCCGTTCTTTTTTGTCCAGCCAAGCTAGGAGTTTCCCGGCCTTGTCACCAACATCATACAAGCGGCTCTGCTGTTCCCTACTGAGGGTCTTAGCGGCATTCGTGACCAGGTCCTTATACTCGGCTTGCTTCAAGCTCAGCCCATGCAGTGAGGCCTCTGTAACCCCCCACCCCTAGCGCTCCCTCCAAAGCCACGATCTCCTCCTCAACCTGCATAACCTCGCCATCTCTCCGCCGCTTGGCCGCCACTACAAGGGAGAGGGCCTCCCCTCGCAGCACGGTCTTAAATGCTTCCCACAGCGACACTGCCGAGTCCACGGATCCCTGATTGTCCTTGAAAAAATTATCAACTGTCTTCACCAGTGCGCTGCGCATCTTGGGGTCTCGGAAGTACCAAGGGTTAATAGGAGCCACCCTTCCCCCTCCCTCACGGCCAACATCCAGCCTGACCCACACTGGCGAATGGTCCGATATACCACGCGCCATGTGCCTGGCCTCGGACACCATTGAGGCGTGCGCAGCCAGAGTGAGCAGGTAATCAATCCTAGAGAGGCTACCATGCGCTCCGGAGTGGAAGGTGTATTGGCTCTGTGTGGGGTGCCGGAGCCTCCAGCAGTCTATCAGGCCAAGTGTGTCAAAGTCTGGAAGCCACTTCTGAGCCCCCCCTGTGTCTCTGGGCTGGTATCTATCCAGCAGCCCAGAGCCGACAGCATTGAAATCACCCCCCACCACAAGCATACCCCCCGGGAGATCCAGCAAGGCCCTACCCAGATCTGTAAACGTGGAGGCCTGCAGGGCCGGCGGGACATAAACCGAAACTAAAACCAAAGTTCTTCCTTCCCACCGCCCCGCCACCGCCACAAACCTCCCCCTATCGTCAACAATGGTGGAGTCCACCTCAAATGGTAGCGAGGCTCTGACTAGGATGCCCACACCCCTGGACCCAGAGGAAAATCCCGAATGAGCTATGAATTTATAACCCTTCCTATTAAGAGCATAACACGTGTTACCTATAAGGTGCGTCTCCTGCAGTAGGGCGACATCCGGCAATGACCGTTTCAAAAATTGCAAAACAATCCCGCGCTTAATGCGATTCCCCCCCCAAACCATTAACATTCCAGCTAATAACACTTAAACCCCTACCCCCCATCCCCAAACGTAAGGAGGCCCACCCCACACCCGAAGAGCCACCATGGAACAGTCCTGAAAATAATCAATACGCCTTGCAGAAACAAACCCCCCCCAACAACAAACCCAAAATCCCAACTATCCCCCCCCCCACCCTGCACCCCTGCTGCAGCTTACAAAGCCCCCCCCAACTTGCAGTGTGCCTGTCGCCCTACCAAACCCAAAATCTACAAAAAGTACCCTAAGGGAGGAAAGAGCTCCCCTCGTCCTCCC
The DNA here is from genome assembly GCF_964204655.1 of Triturus cristatus. Lineage (NCBI taxonomy): Eukaryota > Metazoa > Chordata > Amphibia > Caudata > Salamandridae > Triturus > Triturus cristatus. The sequence goes on from NC_140586.1 coordinate 560,185,195, forward strand.
ACAACCCTCCGTATTTACTGCATTCTGTTCAAGTCATTAGCTAGAGTCAAATCGAGTCAGTCCGGTTCCGAAGACATCAACCTTGTTCATCCCGGCCACTGTCCCCGTCTGCGGCAGTGTCCTCTCCCGTCCGTCGTCGGGGCAGAGCGTCCAGCCATTCATTGGCCATGACAGGCGACTCAAAAAAGAATGTTCGGTCTTCGTACACCACACGTAGTCTGGCAGGGAAGAGCATGGCATATTTCAGTTCCCTCTCCCGAAGCCGCCTCTTCACCCCCAGGAAGCCCTGCCTCTGCCTCTGCACCTGCTGGGTGAAGTCAGGATAGAAATTCACTGACACGTTCTGGAAGGGGACCGGGCCCGTCACCCTCGATGCTTGCAGGATAGCATCCCGATCTCGAAAATGAAAGAGCCGGGCGACAATCTGCCTCGGTGGGGCTCCCACCTTGGGCCTACCACCCGGCACCCTATGGGCCCTCTCAACTGCGAAAAACTTTCCAAGACCCCTAGGCTGCAGATGGTTAAGCACCAAGTCCTCCACTAGCAGGTCTACAGAAGTCTCGTCCGAGGACTCCGGGACCCCGATAACGCGGACGTTGTTGCGCCTGGCCCGGCTCTCAAAGTCCTCCAGCCGACGGGTGGCGAGATCACTCTCGGTCCGCAACTTACGGACCTCGGTCTGTAGTTCCGAGACATCATCAGCGAGGCCCGTGGTCTTGAGGTCCAGGGTTTTAACTCGTTCGTTCGTTTTGCCCAAATCCGCGCGGATCAGATTAACGTCACCCAAGATGGCATCCACTTTGTGCGCCAGGGCATCAAACTGTCTCCCAATCGAAGTCTGCAGCCCTTCAAGCGCGCCCATGACATCCTGGAGCGAGAGCTCCGGGGCCAAGGGTGAGGCAGTCTTCTGTGCATCCGGCGACTGGCTCGGTCCACCCGGTGACCCCTTCTGCTGGGCGTAGCGGTCCATATTATTGGCCTGAGTATAGGCTCCCCGCCTGGTGGCCTTAGGCTTCAGCCGATCCACCTCTGCTTTGCCTGACATGGTTGGCTCAAGCAGGTCGGTTCAAACAGGACGACCCTCTCTCAGCGAAAGGAGGCAGGAGTGCTCAGTCCTGCGATGGGCCGCCAGAGTAGCGTGCAGAGCGTCCAAATGATAATAAAGCAGCCGAGGGCACTCCCTGGGCAGGGCCAACAAAGGGCGAGAAAGTGAAAGTGAAAGGATAGGGACCTCCGTCCGGTAGTTCACACCTCGCCTGGCCGCTGTTGTTCAATTAGAGGTCTGGCATCCTGCCAACTCTAGCCCCTGGCATCCCTCGGAGATAGGCCTCAATCTTCCGCCATGCATAACTCCGGTTCCCGGTGGGCGATCCGACCGCGGGTAGCATCAATCGCCTCCCTGATAAGTCATCTGCACGATGCCATGCATGCAAACCGGATTAGAGACAGGATAGTCGACGGAGGGCACGAGGGTCTCGGGAGCTCAAAGCTCACGCGGCCATCTTGGTCAAGCGCTAGGCTCCTCCCCCCTTGTGTCATTGTTAACCGCCAGTTTGGAAGACCTAAGTTTGGACATAATCGGGCCAGCAAATGCTAACTACCAAATGAATAGTACAACAGTAGCTTGTCTACTTATTGAAGAACACTCTGATATTAATAAGGCCAGCAAGCATAATATACACGATAAACAATATTAAAAGTTGTGAATTAATAAATTACTACATTACGGGGATCCGAGTTCGGTAAACCAAAGTCCGTGGCCCTGCCCTGCCTCCTCCTGCCCCGGACTGCCACAGACGGCCCGCCCTCTGCTCGGGCTCAGCCCGGCGCCGCCCGCGACGCGGAGGGAGCCGCAGAATATGAAGCGCCTCCGGGCGCGCAGTCAGCCGGAAGGGGGCGTGGCAGTGAGGGATCACAGGAGCTGTAGTTTCCCCCCCCCACAGCGGCCTACGATGTCGTTTAGGCAGCGGAGGAGACAAACGGCGTGAGCGCCCCGTCCAGAGATCGCTGCTCAGGGCCCCCAGCAAGTGCTTGGCTGGTAAGAGCTGGAGCTAGTGCAGGTATCTCTAAAGCTGACCAAATTTTGCTGACTAGAAGGGTTGGATGTATTGGTCCGGCTAAGAAAGGGTTCAAGGGGGATTGCACTATTAACTATAAGCAACATAGGTTTGTGGGAGAGTCTCTGTCAGGATCTGTGTTTAATCCAACTGGTGGGAATATTGCGCTCTGTCTTCTGGGCTACTTTTCTCGCGATCTGTGTTGAACCTCAAAGTTGCCCAATGAGTCCTCATTTAAACATCTGTTTCTTGTATATAGCCCACCTCAAATCCTTTTGTTCGACATGTTTCAGGCCTTGAGCACTTTGCAAGAGAATGGGTGACTTTATATTCCTGAAGAATTTTCTCTCTAACTGGGTAAATTGATGGACCAGGCTGTATAGCTGTTAAGTTTTGACTTAACATCTATGACCACACCCACAACCCCTGCCTCTACTCAACTTCACCTGTCATCTAAGTATGTCAACTTCGGTTCACCTAGCCCCCCAGTTTTATTTTCTAAGTGAAAATGTTGGGCTTATGAGGGGATATGCAATTTTACTACTAACTTGGAATGTATGTGGACTTCAAAGTAAGCTGAATTCCCCAGATTGGCTCCACAATACCTCTGTTTCCAATGTAATTTGTGTCCAGGAGACCTTGTGTGTGGACCCAATTCATGTTGAAGGGTTCTCGTCTTACTTTAGCTATACCATCCCCAGCAGGACTGGCTCAAGGAGGTCTATAGATCTTAATATAGAACATGTTACCATTAGAACGTTCGGTTCTATCTCACCTCATTTTCAATTTCTATGATTATCATTTAAGAGTGGTTCTGATTTGGTGGTGGTCAATTTTTATAACAACGTGTTTGACTTCTCCCAAACTGTTCATACCTTTGACACAGCCGTAGAAGAATTCATGCTCCCAGTTCATTTTAAACATTCTGTTTTTTGGGCAGGTGATTTTAATATTCAGAAATGTTCCCTTGCTGCAAGACGTGTGGTGTAATTTGCACACTGGGTGATGGAATCTCTCATTTCCAACACCAGGACTACGGTATAGCTTTGACTTCTTTAATCTTTAAGTATGACCTTGTACTACTGGAGAATGGATGAACAAATAATAATGAAGATATCTTCTGTTTTTATTGGTAGAGATGCCCACACTACCATCAATCATGTCTTGATATCTTCTTTTGTTATTCACCTGATTTGTATCCCTAGAATTATTCTGACAGCTAAGTGACCACAACCCACTAGTTATTTATGGCAAAAAGTATTAAAGAAGCAACATATTTCACGAATGTCACCCAACTTGGGCTTAATGGTGTCCGTATTGGGCAGGGGTAGGTCGATCCCTGTTGTGTGCTGCAGAAAGTGTTAATTATGAATTTATCTGAGTTCAGGTACTGTTTGGTCAAGGAGGTAGCCCATGCTAGTTTATTGTATGCCTTTGGGTATATCACTAGATCCCTTAGTGCATTATTTGCACGAACCTTTAGACCAAATAAAACCAAGAATTGTGTGTGGTTTGATCATTTGTGAACCCAGGCATCAAAATTTCTACGGACTGCCTTGCATAGCTTCCCTAGCATTAAGCAAGTATGGAAGAACTATAAAGTAGCATTGGCTCTTTAAAAAAAAAAAAAAAAAAAAAAAATCATCCCATTGTTCTCCTATATAATAGAATCTTTCAAACTGCTGTTTACCCATATTGCTTGACCCACAACATATTTTATCTCTCAATAGCGCGTAATCAAGGCCGCTTAAGTTGTAGACTAGAAAGTAGAGCCCGTGAAGAATAGAGGAAGCCTACAGTCTCCTCGTATATATCAAATGTTTTTCAGGAGGGATGTTAACTTTACCTGTATTGGGTGACTAATACCAAGCATCGTTTTTCTTAAACTAGGTTACCTCTGGGCATAGCACACTATCTAGTTGCCTTTTCTGATATGAAGCAACGACCTTCAGATATGATCCCTTGCCCATGTGATGGTTCCTCGAAGCAAAGCACTTTATTTTGTAATTTCTACGAGGGTTTAAGGAAACCTTATTGAAAACCGATCTTTTATGCACAAAATATTAGAGATCAAAAAATTGCCCGGTGCCATTTTCATGCACCTGGGAATCTCGCTGTATGCTTTAACACTGCACTTTTTATACCGGGGTCAATTCGTCTAAGGAAAAGGATTTTAGTGACCAGCAAGTGAGAGGGAGGCTGGGAAGATGTGTGTTGTTTTTAACTATATGTACTGTATATTGTTTTTAATGCTGTATGTATTGATCAGGGTTTTTTATTTCATGCACTTTTATGGCCACCATGACTGTGCCGAATAAAGATTTTTAATCAAATCGACAAATAAGCCTCTAGATCGTCAGCGTACTTGATCAGAGTCAAACATTTATGAATTTTTTTTACCAACAGGAGGCTATACTTTTTGGGGAGTTTAAAAAGTAATATCTGGTAATGGGGGGTGCAGTGCAGGTCCTTTACAACCAGTCTTGTAAGATTAACAGACAAGTATTGTCAGACTTCCCTTAGCCCTTCCTGTAGGTGACTGGCTATCTGGGCTGCAAATTGATGTACACCTATTTATATGGCATTGTTCTCTGTCTGAGGTCTCCTGGTAATAAACAATATCTTAACGATTAACTAATGCAGCCAGTTTGGAATAATCAATTTAGTTTGAAGGTTGGCCATGTTCTTAAAAATAACTTTTAAATCCTACGATACAACGGGGACAGTAATACTAGCGGGGTTATCAGCCATATACAAGGTTCATCCCCCTTGCAAGCTAAACTCATTAAAAGGGAAATTTGATGGTCATTCCACTCGGCCAGCGCTTAGAGCCTAATACCAGTTAGTAACTGGCACGTTGTACAATGCGTTCTAATTTGAGCCAAACAGTTCGATATTAGGTTCCTTGGTTTATGAGGCCTTGTGTAGCTGCTGAATGGACCATACAAGAAACTGAGGGTGTACGCTTTTATATTTCCAGTTTTGTAATCGTAACGGACATAAGCAATGAAGCATTGTTTGAGTAAAAGATGGATTTTTGAAATAGATAATGATACAGTCCCCCGAAGAATCATTTATGCATGTACCAACCCAGGTACCTCTTCTAACAGATAAAATCTCTGTATGCAGATTTCAAGTCCAACCGGAGTGTTTCCTAAGCCAGTAGATCTCTTTTTTAAAAGAGGCATGCATGATCTTACATGTGGGTTTGCACTGGTTTAGAGACATTTTCCAACACTATGTACGGAATGCATTCTGGGGGGGATCTGAAGATGTATATCCTTTTTCGCAGAGCTTTTCAAACTACTAGGGCAAGACTGCACATGAATCTTCGGTTGTAGAGCCTCCTTCTGAACTTCTTGTCTACTAAGTCAACCATTTTGACTAAGGGCCAGCTGAGCTCCCAACGTGAAAATCGCCCCCCCCCCCCCCCCCCCCCCCCATTCCCATCATCTTTCACAGACCTGGATTGGTATGTGCGCTGCCAATAGCTGTGCTGGCTGACGACAGTAGCTGATCAAGAGTTCCTGGGTTGTTAGCTACATACTAGCTTCAGTTTATTATTATTTTTTTTAAATTGTATTTTAGTGAACAATAAAACACAAAAAGAAAAAAAAGAACAATAAAAACATATACATCATGACAAGGCATAACAGTACATGTTACCACTTACTATCAGTTATATGGCAAATCGTACATAATAAGAACACAGAGTACATGGCCCAGGTGGGGATTCCATGTACACAGTACATGGAGCCCCCCCCCCCCCCCTCCCCCCCCCGGGCCATTTGGATTATCCTTATAATGTCCGCATTTCGAAATTCTCTGGTCAGTGTTAACATCCATCCCATTGTAGGCATTCCCAATACCTGCAGTCACATGTTGCGTCTCCAAGACTAAGGAGCCCCGTTGTTGCACCGGCCCATCAGTAGTTTATGCTTTCTACCCCTGCAACTCAGCCACACCAGCGGTTTTGGCACTACCGGGACCAGCATTAGTGCTTTTACTGAGGAGATATGTTTGGTAGGGACCCGAACAACCCTTAGGCCGTCTGGTGGGAGGAAGGAACTCATAAAATACATCAGCTTGTGTGTTGCAATACAACATGTCCGCGTGCCATTCTGTTCTCAGAACCGGGCCCCCACCCAGCGTATCGCCACTCGGCGTTTGGCCAAGAGAAGGCGAATGGCTGCCAATGTGCATTTCACTTTTTCCACATTTAGGTCCCAACCCAACATTGCCATTTTAGGGTCAGGCTCAAGGTCTGCACTTATACTGACCCCCAGTTCAGGAAACACGACACCCCAGAATGACTAAATCCCAGGGCACTGCCGGGGCAGTTGCCAAAAACCTGCCTCATAACTCCCACATCGCTTGCATTAGGAGTTCTCTGCCAGCCAGAATCAATACTGTCTCTCTGGAGTGCAATAGGCCCTATGTAAGAATTTATAGTGGATGGGCCTATGCGTTCCATTTAGAGTGACGTTCCTGTTGCGTGTACAACAATACTGCCAATCTTTATCAGTCAGTGGGGTGCCAAATTCGTGCTGCCATTCCAGGATGACCTTCAGCACATCCGCTCGACGGAACTCCTGCATGCTGGAATAAAACCTGGTGATCAGCTTGTGGGGAGTACTAACTTTATTAAGAGTGGTTAGGGCGCCCATTTCCTGGGGTTCGATCATGTCGCCCAAGAGAGCGTGCCAGGTGTGCCTAGCTCTGAAGAAGTGAAATGGTGCAGAGCATGACGGCTGCACGTCTGGTTTTTGAAGTGCCTCCTAGCTACTAATCGCCCCGTCATTGAAAAAATCTCCCATCTTTTGAATGCCCACAGTCCGCAGCGCCCGTCTTGCCACACCCTCCTCTCCCAGGGGGAGCCGCAAGCACCAACTTAATGGGATCTCCAGTGAGTACAGTAAAGCTACTTCCTGCATGTGCAACAGTGTTTGCCACACCTGTGCCGTGGTGGCCAATGAATCAAATGCGTTTTGTCACCAGGGTGGAATAACGTCTGAGGCAGGGTGAGTGGATCCGCCGCATTCCTTTCCAAGTACATGTAGGGTATGTCATGTGGGCCATGTATCCAGTAATGAGCAAACGTGCTCTGCGATGCTCTGTAGTACTTCTCCAGGTCAGGGACCCCCAACCCTCCCAGGTTGTAGGGCAAGGTGAGTACCTCAAGGTGAGAGAGTCCCATCTTATTCGGGGCTGCCTTCCGGCCCATGCCAACCTAATGAGCTGTGTGCGCAATTGCTTGAATAGAGAGCGTGTTAATCGGATTGGTATGTTTTCGAATAAAAAAAGAAATCCCGGCAGAAACACCATCTTCATTATGGCTACCCTTCCCATTAGCGATAGTGGGAGTTTAATCCATCTATCAATATCATCTGCTAATCTCTGCGCCGCTATCTCATAATTGTCTCGGATAACCACTACTGGGTCAGTGTGGACTTTTATACCCAGGTACCTTAGTGACTCCGTAGTCCATCGCAACGGGAACTCCGAGTCAGGAGCCACAGTGACAGGAGTAAGAGGAAATATTATGGACTTATCCCAATTTATCCGCAGCCCGAATGTCCGCTGAACTGAACCACTTCTCGTAGTATGGGAGACAGATTGTCTTCCGAGTCGCGAATATACAGTAGGGTATCGTCTGCATATGCAGATATGTTCAATGTATACCCTGGGAACTGCAGCCCTCTGTGAAAGTGATAATCACGGATTGCACATGCCAATGGTTCGGTCACAATCTTGTATAGTAAGGGAGATGGGGCATCCCTGCCGTGTCCCTCGTTGTGATGATAAATGTTTCAGAAACTGCATACCCTACTCTCACCTGGGCAGTAGGTGCTGTGTACAAAACCGAGATCAAGCGCAAAAATACCTCCCCGATCCTGCGCAGGACAGCAGACCCAAACCCCCATTCCATGGAGTCAAAAGCCTTCTCGGCATCGAGAAATACCGCGATGGCCCTGACCTCTGGATTCGGTCTCTGCACTACACCGAATAGTGTCCTCAAATTTTGTGGCAGGTTCCGACTACGGACAAAACCTGCTTGTTCCGGGCGGATAATGCCTGGTAATAAAGGCGCCAGTCTATTTGCCAATATTTTTGTGTATATTTTAGCGTCCACATTCAGTAAGGACAATGGCCTATATACGATGAACAATGAGTGGGCGGTTTACCTGTCTTCAGCAGCGTTACTATCACAGCCTCTCATAAGGAGGAGGGCATGATCCCAAACTCAGCCATTTCCTCAAAAAGCGTTTTAAGATGGGGAATCGACAATTCTTGGAACTCTTTATAGAAGACTACCCGCAGGCCATCTGCTCCTGGCGCTTTACCGGTTGCCATACTTAGCAGCGCAAACCGAATTTCGCCTGTCTCCAGAGGGGCCATCAATTGCTCCCTATTCTCCGTGACTAACCACGGCATTTTGAGATGTGACAAGTATTCATTGAGCGCTTCGCTATTGTGTGGCATTTGTGATGTGTATAGTGTCTGCTAATAGGAGCGGAAGTGAGCAGCGATTTCCTCAGGTGTGGTTAAATTGCGTCCCTCATCTGTCATGGCTGGCATTATATCGAAGTCTCTTTTGGGTCTCAGGATCCCCACCAGTGTGGCACCTGGCCTATCTTGCTCCCCATAACGACGCGCAGTGGCCTAATTTCCCATATGCTTAATTTCATTTTTTGCTGTATCTTGGAATTCCGCAAATTTTTTATTAAGACCGGCCGTGTTGTGTTGCCCATCTGCTCCTTATTGTGCCCCTTCCATACTTCCAATTTCTTTTTTCTAAGGTCCCTAGCCTGCTGCGTATTGAGTGGAGGACCCCAGCATGTGCAGAGATTACCACCCCCCTCATATAGACTTTAGAGGTTTTCCGGATAGTGGAACATTTTGGGACCAAACACAAAATATTTGTGAAGAAGTCTTCTATTTCCTTCGTCAATTCCGCTTTGAATACCACGTCTAATAAAGAGTACTGCTTGAATCGACAGGTGAATGCAGGGACTCTGGGTGCGCTATACTGAAGTGCAAGCTGAACAGGGCAATGGTCAGAATGTTCTGGAGAGAGGAGTACAGGCTAACACTAGTGCTCAATCTGCCCGAAAGCAACCAAAAATCAATACGAGTATGTGTGTCATAAACAGAGGAGTAGTACGTGTAACTTCTCTCTAAGGGATGTCTGCGTCTCCACATATCTAGTAGACCTACTCTATGCATAATATCGGTTATAGCTAGTGCTGCTGGGCGACTGGACTGAACCTTGGACTGATCTATGGGTCCAGGATACAATTGACCCCCCCCCCCTCCCCAGACCCGAGGGATCCCCGCCCATTGCACCAGTTTCGCCTCCAGTGTGGTATAGAAGTGGGGGTCATCATGCAACGGCCCAAATATGCTAATCAGAACGAACCTGAGATCACCTTCGCTACAGAGGCTGCTGCGAACCTTCCATGCGAGTCTGAGTATTCCTGTCCTGTCTACCCCAGAATGTCTATCTGCCCATAACAGTACTCCCCTGGCGTGCGAGGTGCAGTCAGCTGCGTAGCAGTGTCCCTGCAGTTTTCATTGCTTTGCCTCGCTGCTTTCTGTCTTTAGGTGCGTCTCCTGTAAGACTGCTAGGTCTATCGATTGCCTTTTCAGGTATGCCACCACCCTATGCACTTTCCTGTTGTCGTTCAGTCCCTGGACTTCCAGGTCATGAACTGCAAGGATTGCACTCTATTTCTGTCAGGTGTCATTGCGCCTATGTGCAGAATGTGAGAACCGAATCTCTGCGTATGCGGTATGCCTGGTACATGTATGATTTACATTTTCGTTTAGTCCAACAAATACAATACATGCAATGAAACTCATCCCTCCCACGCCATGGGAACCCACAACTTCCATGGCCTCAGAAATCCCCCTCCTCCCTTCCGCCCTGTTATACATCAGAAACCCCAACGAAACACGAGAACTAGTGTGTTACACTTGGGGGCAGATGTTACCAACACTCCTAGGCCATAACACCACCTATAAATTGTCTTTCTTAACCTGGGTCCGTAAACATTTTCACTGCCACTCTCTTCCGAGCATTTACGCTCCCTCCCCTCGCTGGGGCTTACCACAAGTCACTGGAGTAACTGTCCACTATGGGGAACTGGTATCTGGTATGACTTTCCCCGATGAAGCCATCCCCACAAGACCCACAATGTGCGTTTAATTTGATGGGTGCAAAAAGTAAAAGCTACTAAACCTTGCTGCAACTAAGTCCAATAGTCCCCTTGGTGCCCGAAGACTCCTCTCCACGCGGATCTCGCCATTCTCTTAAATCTCAATGTGTCCTGTTGTGCAATTAGAGTCCAGTTCCCCTTATTCTACTCGTTCATCCTCCGTGTCCGCGGCTACATATGTGTTTGGACGAGAACTGTTAGGTGAACCTCGCTATCTCGAGGCTTGTTCTTTGTCTTTTAAAAACCGCAGGACTGCCTTAGGGTCTGTGAAAAAATGTACCTTCCCATCCAATCGGACTCTGAGCTTGGCTGGCTATTGCATGCTGTAGTCCAGGTTCAGTTCCCTGAGGCGCTTTTTAGCAGGAATGAAGAGCTGTCTTGCCGCCTGGACTTGCAGCGTAAAGTCCGGAAATAAGGATCTACTCGCTCCCTTGTGCCGCCGCGTACCAAGTTGTGATGAGGAGCCCCCCTGTGAGACTGATATACTGGACACTTTTCAGGAACATTTTCCTCCTTACCTTTCTCCCTGTCCCCTCCTCTTTTCGCAGAGCATGACACCGGAGCGGCACTGTGTCTTTAAGACCATACCGGCAAGGGACCCACCCACCCACCCGCGTGACTAGGTTAGATGACCTTTTCGGATTCAAAGCGGAAGGAGAGGAGCATTTTGAAACCCCAACGGAAGGAGCGAGAAGGGTGAAACTGGACTCTTAAGGAAGACCGACACAGAGTGCAGACCTTCTTCGTGACCCCTGGTTCAGGAGACCTGTCGGCATCTGTAGTTGACGAGTAACCTCTACCTGAAGTAGGACGCGGGGAGGCTTTCCCAGGAGGAGTTTCAGACTGGGAGCCGGACCCCATCCGGCAACACGCAGAGGCCAGCCGCGGCCCAGGAGGGTCGTGGCTTCACAAGGTGCGGGGACAGCTAGGGGCAGTGTGGGGCAAGGCCGCCAGGGATGCCAAAGGAAGGGAGATGGGAGGAATACTGGGGCGCGCTCCTGTGTGCTAATCTCCGCTTTTGCTTAAATGCTGCTACTACTGAAAGCGCGACTGATTAATTGGTGCTGGGGGTCACAGTGCTCCTTCCCGTCACTTTCCCCTCCCTTGTGCACTTAATAGGATGACAGCTGATGCCTTGCAGGGTGTTCTTTTTGTTTCCCCTATGTTTGCCGCTGAACTGCTGTGAGTGTTCACGGAGGATCCGTCCAAGGAGAGACAGTTGCAGTTTTCCCCCATTCTCTGACGTGAATAGAAGAGAAGACGTCTGGTTACAACGAAGAGGCCTTAAAACCCTTATTGTTTTTGTTGGTCTGGAGTAATAAACGAAACTGTTACTACTCGATCAGTGACTCCTTGTCTGCTTCTCCACCACGCCACACAAGTTCACGTGCCCTCCGCAAGGCAGCGTCGCGGTCTCCATAATTCAGCAACCTCGCTATAATGGGTCATGGGGCTGCTCCCGGCACTGGCCTGGGTCGCAAGGTGCGATGGGCGTGTTCCACCATGAATACATCTTAAAAGGTGTCTCTGCCCAAAAGCATGATGAGCAGCTTTTCCACGTGTTGCACTGTTTCCGATATTGGACAACTCCGCTACCCCTAATATGCGGATGTTGTCCTTCTCGACCTTGCTTCGAGATCCTCTGCTTTGGATTGGATTATCTTATCTCTCGCTTTATCAGTCTCCGAGTCAACTCTCACAATATCCTCCACATCAGATCTTCTTTGCTCTGCCGCGTTAAGTCTGTCGCCATGCTTATCAAGGCGTTTGGACATCCTGTCCATACGGAACGACAAAGCGTCTATTTTGCTGTCTATTTTGGAGAGGGTTTGCTCTATGATGAGCAATATCTGCTTCAAATCTGTATACGTTGACCCTTCTTGGTCATCTGATGTGGCTTCTGGGTCCGTAGTGGTATGTTCCCATGATCTAGGGGTTTTACCGTGCTCCAACTGTAGCTTCGTCTGAAGTTTGTCCATCTGCCACATGTTGCCGCTATCTTCTGTGATGTAGCCGGTCCTAAGGGCTTGCTCCTAATCAGCGTTGTTGTGATCTGTGACCCACTATGGAAAGAAGCAGTAGTACGGCAGTATATCACCAGGGCCACGTTACAGGGGAATCAGCAGCATGGGGCCTTCAGGTTCGGTGCGGCCTGCGGGGCACGCACCGTGAGTCCACGCACCCAAGCCTCGGCATACACCAGCAAGTGTCTATTTATTTCTACTTGACTCCCACATTGAGCAAATCTGCAGATAGGCCAAGTGAATCCACCCTTCACATTAGCGGTCCAAATAGCACACCTGGTGTGGGGGGTGGGGGTCCTTGTTGGGGCAAAGAGCAGGGCTCTCCAAGCACTCTCCAACTGGCTCAGTGTTAGCTCATGCTGGCACCCTCATGAACTGCCGTGTGTGCGAATGACACAACCGCAACACAGGGATGGGCTAGTCCGATCAAATCCACTGCACCGCTTCCTTGCTCCACTAGCTTCCAGGTAGGCCCTGCAACTGTTTCGCTTAGCACTTGCTTACGTGGCTGGCTACATCTTTCGCCCCTCCAGCAGTTTTCCAATGTGCTCGGCCAGACTCGCCACCTTTGCTGTAGCGCTGGCACTCTCAACTTAATGTGCCGTCCGATGGAGTCACGGGTGGGGGGGATCCCGCTCCTACAATCTTGCTCATCCCAGTCTGCTTCCTGCATGGGTCGCGCTGACTCCCGCTATGCCCTCGCGGTCTTTCAAAGTTTTCCCGGGCCGGGCCACCTCACCTCACTTCGCTACCTCTGCCGCAGCTCTTCTGGACAAATCATGTCTACGCTACCCGCATCCGCCAGTCTCTGGCTCCGCGAGCACTCAGAGGTGTGTCCCTTTGCCTCCCAGCTCGTGCAGGCCGCAGTGACGCACACGCCGCCACAGTCGATCCTGATATTTGCGGCAGCTGGAAATCGTCCATCCAGAAATCAAAGGGTTTCTCGAGTAGCCTTTGGTACTACTAGAATCCCGTTTGGGAGGGCAATCTTTCAGTAATGCCCATGGATTTTGATGGATATTAGTGGCTATCAGCGGAGCTCTCTCAACTTGCCGCCATCATGGAGTCAGGCAAACTCAACCCCTAGCTTTTGTTTATTACTAGGGGCTTTACAGAGGGCGACAAGTCTGTCATCCAAATGTTTTATCTTGTTCAAATGTAAAGAACAAACTTTAAGCAGGCTGTCTAGTTTATCCAGTTTCCCAAGACGTTTATCTCTAAAATCCTTGAATTTAGCTTCAAGGTCAGACATGCCAAATGGATCTTTTCTGCTGAACGTACTGCCTAGCTTTTTCGCTTGGAATCCTCGGGTCAGTAAAAGATCTCAGAGGTACCTGCCCTGGATCCTGAATTGTCCTTTCTTGTCTATTTCGTTGGCAGGCTGTTAGGATGAGTAGTGGCTTCTTAAATGACAAGTCATTGGGTCATGTAGCACACACAGGTTTGACTTATTAGATATATGGTGAGCACCTTGATCCACTGCTTGCATCCCATTATAAACTGAAGTGGGCGGAATGAGAGGGCACAAAGAGCTTGCCGCTTGCGTTATGGTCGACGGGTAGAGTTGCATCTTGATGCGTCAACAAAGTCAAAGCATGATCTTTCAGCATAGCATTTAGTCTGGCCTCAACTCGTCCTATTTCGGAGTCAATAACGCCCATGACTGATGACAAATAGTTCATAATAGATTTGGATGTCATGTTTATTTTTTCCGTGCTCTTTCTGTGGGTGGGTTACTCTTCCATTTCTCCATATTGTAACAAACAATTATTTGGGAAAACTGGCAAAGAGTACCTCAGCCAGTCTCAACAGCCGTTTGAATTCCAGTAAGTTTGAGCCAAGAGATGGGGCCCAGCCTTCTCTGGCCCTGGATGGGCGCGGCTGGCCAAGTCTTTGCCCGGACTTGCGTGTGGATGCGTCCCATATAGCGGGTTATAACAGTCTGTCTTTATGGTCCCCGGTCCCTCCTCCTGGTATAGTGCGGCAAGGTGGGCTTGGTAGTCCTGCTGGGCCCGACCACAAAGAGTCTGCTGTGCGTCCATCCTGTTGTCCTTCTATATTTCTTGGCGTAGAACACCACATGTTGCCACCCCACCTAAATCTTAATCTAAATTGCATTGTCATTTCAAGATTTCCACAGAATGTCCCACTTTTTTGTTTATTTTTTATCAGTGAGCACCTTCTAAAGGGGCTTAATATAAGCGTGCTGTGTTTCATTCGGGAATCATGGGTTTGTTGCTGTACTACTTCTGATGTGAGGGGAGCACTTGTAGTGAGATACTGGGGGGGAGGGGGTTAGTGGATCAAGTCCTGAGCTCTGCGTTACCCTTTTTAATGTAAGCTAAGCATGTGAGATTGTCATTGAGTGCTTTGAACGACCCAACTAACGGTGATCAAGCATTTGGAGAATAGCTCTTAGACGGTTGTGTGGCGAGGCAATTCAGAATTGAATACAGTTTTTAAGTTCGCATCAAAGGACAGCTCCGCCCTTTAGTCTACTAATTTTCTTGCATCTGGGATACGTCTTACATTCCTTAACACAGAGCACACTACATGGAGGGAGGAAGTGTGATGCGGACGGAGTAGGAGAGTTGAATGAGACGGCTTTGTTTTTTGGACTTGCCTGCATGCGCTGTCGCTTGGTGACAATCTATTGTGTGAAAAAAAAAAAAAGACAAAAAGAAAAACTCTAAAGGGGATTTTTAGACCGCTAATTACTTACCACTCGTCTGCATCATCACTCTTATTTTTTTGCCTGTCCACTAATTCGGCAGCGCTTATGAGGCGTCGCTTCCTGCACCACTTCTTTTCTCTGTGTAGATCATGGAAGAAGTACAGATTGATTTAACTTAATACCCGTTTGCTGTGATTGAGGTGGTATTTCGAATTTTTTGTTGTCCTTATTAGTCCACCCCACTCAAAGGTATTCAAGCTCATTATGTGAGCACCCGTTACCTTACACTCACATTCATCTTTTTTTAGGCAGGGAGATGAAGTGATTTGCCCATAATCATAAGAATTTGAGATGAAGCTGAGACTTCAACTTGATTCCCCTTTTCTGGAGTCGGCAGCTCTGGCCCTAGCACCACATCCTCTTCCCCCCCCCCCCCCCCCCCCCCCTTTCCACCCACTCCTTCTCCATTTGGCTCCTTAGGACTGCTGGCATCAGGTTAGGAAACCAGCGTTGGTAAAGCCAATTGGTCTCGCCTATGAGATCTATTGGTTTTGTCAATTTGTTTTTAAAGACATTTAGTACAGCAGCCCACCTGATGTGTAGCGCGGCTGAAACTGCTGCTAAAACAAAGTGCTATGACAGTCGACACCGGCTGCGGTTTTTAAACGTTTTTTACTTTCATGCACAGCAGCCACTCTACTGTACAACATGGCTTAAATACGCTGAAAAGCCAAATAATAGAACGATTTGGCTTTGTCGGTGTTTCATGGTGTACAGCTGCGTGGCTGATGTGCAGCATGGTTAAAAAAGGCGCTATAAATTGGCCTGTGTTGACCTCATCCTAGCCCTTTTTCGGTTGTGCCTAGAGGCAGCGCGCCGGCCGCTATGTTTCTCACCCTCTGTTGGAGACCTCCATTGTGTTGCTTGGATGTATCGTTCCAAATCTAGGAGGTTGATACCACTATCATAAATAGATCTGAATTTGGTTTTTTTTCCTTTCAGTTCTTGATTCCTTAAGTAAATTCTAACAGTTGTCTTGGATGACTTTAGGCATTTCTGTGGATAGCACAAGAGGTAGAATCTGTGTTATGAATAGAAGTCGAGGTAAGAAATTAATTTTTTCTTTTTTTGCACAAGCCCTGGTGCTTTGGGGTCAATTTGACTTTTAGGTGTTATAGTGAAATTAAGGTTTCAGTGAAATCATGCCCATTTGTTATGCTTGTTAAGGCATGTAATGGTGCTGAAATTTCCAAGACCAATTATGTGGAGTAACTGATTTTGGACCAGACAGCTTGGAAGAAAGTTACAAATCTTAAATGAAATGTACGAGTATGTTGGTTGGGCTAGTATTGACACGTAGGAAATGATCCACAATTAATGCCAGCACCCAACTTTTTCCTCTTTATCTCTGGGTTAGTCTGTATCTTTTGAACTAAAGGTTCCTTTGTTAGGGCGAATAGCAAAAGGGAAAGGGGTTAACCTTACCTCATTTTAGACTAGAAGAGGGGTTTTAAAATATTAATTTTACCTTTTGTCACTGTGTGGATGAGATTTTCTAAAATGTGTTTTGTTATTGCCGCCTAAATTATGATGGGTTTAAAGCAAATCTCCACTCAACTTGAAAACCTTCTCCGCATTGAGTGCGAGAAGGATTGATAGAGTGTAGTTACAATTCCTTATTTCTGTAAGATTCAGGGCTAAGCGTGTGTTGTCTATGTCCTGCTTTTTCGGCCGATAAGATCTGCACTTTTCCCACTCCTTGCCTGGTCTTTAGAGTAGTACTATTTTACATTCCATCATCGTCTTTGTTGCCTCCTGGGGATCAAGAAATAAGTAAATGCCTTTTGATAAGGGTTTGCTAAAGATATCTTTATAGATTGAGGCTGTAAATTGATCTAAACCAGGTGCTTTTTTAATGGGTAGGTTCTTGATTGCCACAGCTGCCGACCCTGGGGAGATGGTTTCCTCCAACTGGTCCAGTATTTTATACTCTAATTGAGGGAATATTGTGTCCCCCAAATATTCCTTTTGGTCATTATCATGTATTGGATTGGGTCTCATAAAAGTTACGAAAGCCATCCCCACTGTCTGTGCTATTATTTATTAAATTACTAGCTCATCTGTTGAGAATGTGATAGTTACAGGATTGCCTTCTTTTTAATTTGTGGACTAAGGGCCACATGTATCAAATTTGAAATTATGATGACTTAATTGCGATTTTCTGAGAATCATTAGGTAATCGCAATTTCCAATGTATGAAACTCCACGAGTTTTCATATACTGATTCATTAATTCCTAGTGGGTTGTAAATCGACCTACCTCATTAGATCCTAGATCCCCTAGGAATCGCTAAAATCGTGGGGATGGTGGCCTGCTTGAGTTATCAGACCACCATGTCCGTGATTGCTTTTAAATAAAGCAATCTTTTTTCAAATGCAGCTCCTTTTCCTTCAAGGGAAACTGGATGAGTTTATAAAAAAGTTCTCTTTTCATATTTTAAGAGCAGGCAGTGGTCCGTGGGACCCCTTCCCATTTACAAATGGGTTACCACCTACTTAAAGTAAATTGCAAATGTTTTGCGACCGCATATAGTCACAAAACATACATGCCATTAGGATTCCCTAAACACCCACTTCCAAATACGGAATTGCGAACCCAAATTGTTTTTTAATACTTGTAAAAATACTTTTTTGTGTTTGTAAATAGGCCAATTTGACATATCGGCCCATTTGTGAAAGCAAAATTGGTTGATGCATGTGGCCCTAAGCCTTTAACTATCTTGCATCTTTCATAGTAGAGCTGGCTTGTTACATCATTTTCCAAACTATTTCACCCTGTAAAATTTTCTCCAGATCCCCTCTAACTTTTCCCACCTCCCTATAAATGTGCCTCAAGCATGTTCTTTCAGGTTCCACTTTCAGTTGAAATACATATTGTTCTAATTTGTTTTTGCCTATGTCACCTAAAGAAAGTTGTCCGATGTTATGTTAATTCTCCCCTGATGACTGTCTTGATTGCATTACAAACTGTGGTCCTGGACGTATCCCCATTCTATGGTTTTGTCAAAGGCTTGGTCTCTGAATGGGTATTTCATTCATATTCCATTGTCGACCTATTTAGGCCCTTCATGACACATTGATAGGTTAGTATTAATGGTGCATGATCTGACTGTTTTTTTTTTTTGTTTTTTAAATATTTTTATTGACCTTTTTTTTCTCATTGCAAGACAACAGTGGTTACCAATCGGATACGTAAATATTTTCAAGTAGACAGCAGCAGCGTGTCCAATCGGCAGTAAAGAAGAGTCAAACAAGAGTCGAACAATGCTATCATGCGCCAGAGCATTATTGCGGGCCCCATCTTCCCCTTCCAACCATATATCCAACCTTGTACAATCATTGTGAATCAGAGAGCGAGAGTCCATAGTGTGCAAGCCAAGGCTTCCATATTTTCCAAAACTTTTTAGGGCAGCCCGTGCCTTGTATGTTGTCTTCTCTCCTAGCATGTACATTTCCATGCTCTTTCTCCACTCAACAAGAGACGGACCCGCTGCGGCCCCCCATGCCCTGGCTATGTCATTTCGTGACCACCAACCCTAGCTGCAGCAAGGCTAACTTGGGTTTAGGGAGGTTAAGGTCTGTGGATATTTCCAATATGACAAACGAGGGGCTGAGTGGAATCTCCTCCCCCCAGGACACTCTCCCTCCCCCATCAGAGTTGTCCAATACCTCTGAATCTTGGAACACTCCCACACCGTATGGTAAAATGTGCCTTCTGACCCTAGACAACGCAAAAGGGTGGATGTTTCTGCCCTTCCTATGCGGTGTAATCGCGCTCTGTCGTAGTATGCCCTGTGCAGATATTTGTAGTGAATTAGCCTGAGGCGCGATCGGATGGCTACTTTTCGAGGATGCACCAATGCCATCTCCCAGTCCAAATCATCCATCTCCCCCCAGCTCCGATTCACACTTCATTTGCAGTTTCTGCAGTGTTTCTGGCTTGCTGTTTATGATTGTTCTATACGTCCAGGAGACAGCTTTTTCTGCTATCTTCCCCCATCAAGAGTCGTCCCTCTAAGGGTGCGTATTCGGGGATATCATCAGTGTCTAGGCGCTGCGCCCGCCAGGCATGTTTCATCTGTAAGTATTTGTAGTGTTGGGTTGTGTTCATGTCGTATTCCGTCTGTAGACGTGCAAAAGTGACTAACTCTTTGCGGTATAATATATCTTTAAGTTGTGAAATGCCCAACAGGTCCCATCTCCTGAAGGCTCTCAGCTTCCTAATTTCTCGCAGGCAATTTCCCACCCATTACGGGGTCTCCCTAGTGACCCGTCCGCCCCAGGGGGAGGGGAGGGGAGGGGAGGGAAGGGAAGGGAAGGGGCGGGGCGTACGGGGAAAACAAAAAGCTCGGGAAGGAGCAAACGAAGAAGGGAAACAACAGGGGGAAGAGGGAGAAGGACAGGTTCAAAGTAAAAATCGGGGCAGAACACACTGGGTGGCGTGCAATGTGTGTTCCCGGTCCGTTACTCCAGTTGCTCTCCAGACCAGCCTTTACTCATCAGCATCATCGTCCACGGATGGTGTCGGAGTGTCTTTTCCTACTTCACCAGTGGCCCCAACTGTGCATTCCAGGAGATTGATGTCGTGCATCAAGGGGTGTTCCGAGTCTGTTGTGATGTCCTGGTCAGTGCAGTCCGCCGAGCGATGTGCGACAAGGTCCTTTTGGTGTCTCCAGACCCCAGTGCTGCTCATGCGTGGGACGCCCTCTGAGTCCAGTGCTCCCTTCCGGCTCCGGTATGGTGTCGGTCTGAGTGTCATATTGGGTACAGTTTCTTTCTTCTTCCACGTCTGATGTTGTGATCTAAAGGTGTTAGTGTTCAGGGAAGGGGCCTTCCCGGAGTGCCGTGTCGCATCAGTGGGTGCTCTCGGCAGGGGACGCTCCTCCAGCCAGTGCCAAGCCTCTTCCTAGGTGCTGAAGAACAGAGTCCTACCTTGAAAGATCACCTTAAGTTTAGCAGGAAAGAGGAGCATATACGTAATTTGTAATTGTCGCAATTTGTCTTTCACAGAGTCAAACGTCTTGCGTTGCTTTTGAACTTCTCGGGAGTTGTCCTGGAATACCATGATCCTTGCATTGCCTATCCGAATTTCTCCCTTCTGTCGGAATACCCTGAGAATAGTGTCCCTGTCTTGATAGTTAGGAAACCTGGCAATCAGCGGCCGCTGAGGTGCCCCCCGGCGGCGGCCTGACCCCGATCTGACTGTATTTGTGTCTCTATCTTACAAATACACCTGTATTTTGCGGGAGGGACAGCTCACTCCTGGAGGATGACCTATGTACATTCGATTAAAAAGTATATTGCCTTTCAGTATAGTGGTAGTCTCCCAAGTGTCAGCAAGATCTGGTTGTTCTATTCCTCTTCCCAGAGGAATTGGGGAGGGTTTATGTGGTCTCAATGGCTTGCCCTGTGTGGTTCCTTATTGTGTCTGATATGGTCTTGAAGTCTTCACGCATTACAAGCTCAACTTCTGCAAAACTCAAAGTGATTAAAGCATAGAAGGTGCCTTTCTTATCATAGAGAGGGTAGATGTACCCCAGCATCTGTGTTAAGTGATCAGAGTCTAAGGGGCGCCATGTGTCTTGGATCTCTGGTTGCTTTCAGGGTTTTATTGAATGGTATGAACTTGTATAAATGCGGATGCATGCACACGCTTGTCCATTTATAAGTTGCTAATGCTGAGAATCAGTCCTTATATATTGCCTCTTTACGCACAGTTCTACCTAGCAAAACTAACGAGAGAATAAAACAAGCCCTCCCTCCCCCTCCCCTCCCTCCGCCCCCTGGGATTGTTCCGACCCTAGCTACCTGGACAATGGAAAGGACAGGCATAGGTGCAAGTTACATCTGCCATTGGCAAGCGATTTTATTTTATTATTATTTTCTTTTCTCTCTGACCCCCCCCCCCCCCCCACCCCTTCCCCCTCCCCCACCCCTTCCCCCTCCCCACTGAAGGCATACTCTATTCAAGGGAGGTAATCATACTGTGAAACTAAAGAACTGAAGAAATAAGGGTTGAGCATGATTACTAAGCCACATTTATATAGAATGCAACCTAAGAAACCTGGGTCATGGCAGAGAGCAGAGCATGCAGGAAGAAAATGATACTGTGATAAACTCTTGAAGGATGATGTTCCAGCAAAGAGAAAGAAATGAGGGATAAGTGTCGATGGAGACAGGGAGAAAGGTTGATCTACTGGAACGGGGGATCCGATTGACCAGAAGTGATAGCAATCACACACCTAGATGGGTGTCGTGCTTCATCATTGGGCCAGTGCTGCAATGCCCAATGGGCCCCTGAGGGAGCTCTTTGCTGGAGGTCTTCTTAGTTGGTTGCTGTAATGGTGAATGCAAGTGAGGATATGGTGAGTGTAGAATGGTATAGTAAGTGGTTAAAAATGTCTAAGGGGTACTGAGGACGGTTTAATATGACATGGGCCCCTTTGACAAGAGTTAAAACAAACTAACACTGTCCTGGGAACAAATTAACTTTTTTTTTTTTTCTTTCAATTTTATTGTAATTGGAAACATTACAGCACCATTTAAGGACACTGCAGAATGGCCCTTAACCAAGAATAGTACACAATAGACTGTGAGACCTGCATCAAGCCTTATTGACTTCACTTGGACACGCATGCCATCTAACCTTCATCAAAACCAGTAGCATAGGACATAATTCATCATACCCAGGATATGCAGTCAACCCCCCTCCCCCAACCCCACCACCTACATGGGAACCCTCCCTGTTAGATTAATCAATTTCGGCATCCTCACTATCAGAGGAGGGGGGAAACCAGTGAACCATGACAGCTTAAAATATGTGAAGGAGGGGGTCAGCTTGTTTCATGCCATGTGTGGCTCAACCGGATCTTAGGCAATTCGTCATGACCAAAGAGGTGACACCTTGCCTACACTTGAGTGGCAATAAAGGTGTGTGTTTTTAAGTAAATGTGTACAATCAATATATCGTGTTAACTATACCTCCTACGGTGCAGGACATCTGAAGTCTGACCTGAAAAAGACAACTAATTAAGGGTGTCACCACTGACTGGATGGGTTGATACCTCCCTTAACACCCATAATCAATCAATTTATCAGGGCTTGTAAAGCGTGGATACTCACCCATGAGGATCTCAAGGCGATGGGGTGGGGCGGTGTAGGATCAATCGAAGAGCCCGGTTTTGAGGTCTTTCTTAGACTTGGTCAGCGATGCGGATTGCCTGAGGAGGAAGGGGGGGGGGAGAGGGGGTAGGGTGTTCAAAGTCTTGTCGGCGAGGTAGGAGAAAAAACTTCCACCAGTTCTGGTCTTGTGGATCCTGGGGATGGAGGCTAGGGCGAGTTGGGCAGAGTGGAGTTGTCTGACGGGCACGTGGAGTGAGAGGCGGTGGTTCAGGTATGCTGGTCCTTCGTTGTGTAGAGCTTTGTAGCTATGTGTGAGAAGCATGAAGTTGATTCTCTTGTTGACTGGGATCTAGTGGAGTTGTCGGAGGTGTTTGGGACGTGGATGCAGCGGGGGATGTTGAGGACCACTCTGGCTGCGGCATATTGGACGTTCTGTAGTTCCTTGAGCTGTTCCTGGGTGACACCGGTGTAGAGTGCATTGCCGTAGTAGTCTGCTGGTGATGAGTTCGTGGGTGCAGGCGGAGCGTGTGGAAGCAGGCTTAGGAAACTGCGTTGATTTGGTGGTTCATTGTGAGCGAAGTGTCCAGTATGACCCCCACGGTTGTGTCCATTGGGGTGAGGGGGGGGGGGAAATCCCAGAGCGGCTGGCCACCAAGAGCCTTCCCAGGCTGACTGGGTGGATCCCAGGATGATTACTTCGGTCTTGTCTGAGTTGGGCTTGAGGCAGCTGTCTTTCATCCAGATGGCAAAAGCCTTCATTCCGCTGTGGAAGTTGGTTCTTGCAGTTGTCGGTTTGTTGGTAATATGTCTCAACATTGAATCAAAAACATGGTGAGGGTGAAATATCGCCAGCAGTGAAATGTGCGCAGATAAAACGAACAAACAGGCAAGTGTCACACGTGAAAACACAACACCACTCCAAATCCGTGCTGCGGTTGCATTCCCAAATGCAGATAATGGGGATGATGCCCTTTTAGAATGGTGTTTGTGCTCCTCCGAATTGGGCAGAGGACCGTGCTTAGCTGCGAAAACAAACTGGTAGACATGGATGTAGCAATTAGATGGTATATGTAGGTAAAGAGAAACTCGCCAAGTTTATGACTACTCACTTGGTTCAACATGGTAAGGCACCCGTGACCTGCCATCCTGTAGGTAATGAGGCTGTCGGGGAGAGGGTTTTTAAAGCAAGTCGGAATCAGTCACATGTTGGTGACATGCCGAGGGAGGCTCCCGGTCACTTGACCGGTTCTTGAGATGTGTCCGCCATGTTAGGAGAGGTGGAGAGAAGCTCCTAGAGCCTGTTCTAGTGAATAAACTCAAACTGAACACTTATTGTATTTGACCCCCTAACAATATATCCCAGGCTTTTGCCCATAGGAGTTCAGCAAGGTTGTCTAACTCATTGTGGAAGATCTACATGTGAGTTTAATGATATGGGGCACATGCATGAGGATGCTGTTTTTTCAAGCAATGAACTTGAGAAATTGAATGCCACCTACATACAAGGTGTGTTTGCTCAGCAATTGGGCATACATATTTTAATCTGATTTCACACAACCATGTGAGCTGCATAAATGTTTTCTAAAGTTATTGTATGTTACCCTTTTTTTTTTTTTTACACAGATACACTGTCGCTATTTATCGCCATGTGGCAACCTATGCTCTTTAAAGAGACGTTTCCATGTAGAAGATTTAACTGAAGAGTTTACGAAGGTAAGGCTGATTACAAACATGTAAGATTTTCTGTTTTAAAACTAAACTGTGATAAAGCAGCAATCTAATTAAGGTTTTAACATTTTAAAAGTTATAACCTCAGTAAATCGGAGTGTACAGGAATTCATGAATATGTCCTGCCCTCTTTAACTCTTGTCAGACATTATAATGCTTGTGGATTTTACGTGTTGGAGCATTATAACATTTAATTTTTGTCATTTGGGGTGTGTATTTTGGTGGTGATTGGAAATTTAAAATTGTGCAAAACTGGTAGTCCCTTAAGAATTTAATTTTAGTGCTTTGATAAGTAACAATGTCAAATTTAGTTACCATTCATTTATCATTGGGTTGGCATTAGGATGCTGGGACAAGTAGACTCCACCCACCCACTGCACAAACCCATGGGCTGACAGTTCAGTGTCACATAATAGTTAAGAAAAAGGAATCCTCTGCTGCTACAGCGAGACATGCATATATAAAATGTTCCAAATTCGATAGGATTCATTAATGCAACGATTTTACTGTTAGGCAGAGTGAGTGAGATGTTCTTATTTGTTTATTGTAACTTAGAAATGGCTCTTTGTGTAGGAACCGGGTCAGCTAAAACCTACAATTTGCTGAAGCTACTTTTAACGTTTCAAGTTTATGGTGCACCAATAAAGACTGGACCAAGTCGGTTTGACTGTACATTAATAGAACCAAGGGTATGGCATGTACATCAAATTGGTCTAACTGTATATTACCTAAACGAAAAGCATGGTGGTGCACTAAATTTAAAGGTATTGGGCATACATTCCTAATCTTTTATTTTCAGGTACAGCACATTGAGATGCAGCAGCATACTCTTGTTCCACTTATTTCTTGTAGCTAAGATAATGTCCTCTGGATGATTATTGCATAGTTTTCAAAGTAGAGAGATCCTCCTTGTTTGATCTGGGTCAGGTTTCCAGATATAGAGATCTAGCACAGTAAACTGCCCCTTGGATAATGGACATCATCCATCTTTCCTTAAGAGAAGGACGGCTGGTAATTTTATGATCGCCTAACCTCTGAGGATACAAAGAATGCAAGACTCCTTTTCAAACAGGCATAGGTAAATTCAACCTATTGAATTCCTTGCACTGCATTTCCTGCCCAGTGTGTTTTAGTATTATAGTGCAAATAGAGTGGGCAGATTTGGGGTGAAACCCCATGTCTCTCATCTAGGACCTGCAAACTTTTGTCTTGCAGCTTTCTAGTGTTACGGTGGTCCAGAATTGGCAATCTAGAAGTGTGTCCTGGGTTTATGCAAGTGTTTTGCCACCACCTCACATTCTACCTCCTGATGTCAAAATCGTACCTTCAACCATATTTCTTAGTATGAAACCAGCTCTGGGGTTACTGATGGGAGATTCCACCCACCAGCTTGATAATACCCCCAGGTGACTGTGGTTCTAGCAGGAAATATATCTATGAGGAATTAGCTGCACTAACCTGGGCACATATCTTTCCCATGTACCAATAGCAGTAGATTACTTCTAAATCTGCTTCAAGGGCATGGCAACAGATTGATTAGCTAGAAGGGAACCAGAGATCACCAGAGATCACTTTAGAAGTGCCCAAGGTGCTAAATCTGCTGGGGCAGCTCTGCCGCAGTAGTATTTTAGGAACTATGACTGGCTACCTAGTAGTCCTGATTAGACTGTTTTATTATGTTTTAATATGAGAGACTGAAGAGCAAGCTAGGGGGCTCCAAGCATTACAGTTAAATGGTTGGACCCAATAAGGCAAGCTTGATCAGGACCTTTCAGAGACAGACCTGTGCAATTCTGGAGTGCCTTTAGGCTCAATGTTCTCTTCACTCAAATTCCTGCATGCCGCCATTGGCTAAGGTCAACAAAAGAGACGACTAGGCTCAGTCATTTATACTGATGGCACGCAGTTGGTAGTTCAAATCGATATGGGTTCAGGAGAAGGAGTGCTCTACTGCAGTGGGCACATTTGCCTTCAGATGAGGACGAGTAAATTTACTTCCAATGGGATTGAAATGTGGTCATGAGTAGCGCAGTGGCAAGACCCAATTCCTGATCAATCAGAATGGCACTGTGGTTGATAGAGAATTAATTCAAAATAGAACTTAAGTTGTTAAAAAAATATATATATGTTTTTGTTCAGTACTGTTTCCGCGCAGGCACACACCCATTGTTTACCCAAACCCACACATTCATTCATCCAGCTTAACATTAAACGTCCTCCCACAATTTTGTAATTATCCATCAACCTCATACCCATGTTTATCCATGCTGTTATCCACCATGTCCTGCATCTATGCATCAGTCCATCCACCCATTTCAATTTTCAATCTCTTCATCATCCTGCAGCCAAACGTTTTATGAATCTAAGAGTTAGGCAATTAAAGCGAAATCAAGAGGGGAGTAGAGGTAACACTAAGGATCAGAAATGTTCTACTCCGTCATTTACCATTGTCTGTTACTTTGATTGTACAGGTCTGTTTATTATTTGCAAATGGAAATGTTACAGGCCAGATATTATTGTAGAAGCCATCGGGCTGTAGGTTTTGGTCTTTTTTTATTTCCTTTTTTTTTTTTTTAACTAATTTTATTTCGTTATTCCGGATGAAATTTGGGTAAAGCCCCAGAAATGCCTGTAAAAATACAAAGTAGACAGGAATACCAATATTTCGAAACTTTGCAATACCTGGAAACATGCAGGGAAATACAACCGAAACAATATGCAGAGTTGTCCAGACATTCGTTCCTATATCTAAGATATGAGTACAGGATGACAAACAATTGTGGAGTGATTATATCCAGAGGAATTTACCTGTGTGGCAGCTACGGTCAGGCGTCCGGGGATGGGAGGGGAGGGAGCTCAATCCCATGATACTCTGCCCAGCGAGTTTTTTTTTTTTAAAGTAACTTTCTCTTCTCTTCTGAGTCTTCTATTGCACAGGAAAGCACTTTTGGTCGGTGTGTGAGAATGTGTTTGTGGATTGTGATCAGTGATTGTTCTGTTTGAGTTTGTATTCAGTATACCATATCTGTTATTTATTTTAGGTTGAATGCCACTGGTATTGCCTCCATTGAGCTCGGGGATTGTGAAGTTTAATGCATTTGGGTAAATGAGCAGGACACATTTCCAAGAGACCAGAAGAGCCATTAAGATGCAGGAAATAAAGAGTTTTCTCCTAATTGAAAATTATTTTAAAGCAGGAAGAAGTGGGGTTGAGGGTGCTAGCGGACAGCTGATTGTAGAAAGAACAAATGGATCAGAAAAACTGACAACTTTTACTTCAGATTGTGGGTATAGGATGAATTTAGGAGGATGGGCAGGAATGGAGGAAGGAGGAAGAGCGTAGTGGTGGAGACTGATCATTTTCAGTATATAACCTTGTGACATAGTTTATGAAAATATACACTTTCAGCTGTTGATCCAAGTAGTTTTTTTGTGAGGAGAACTGATCTAGTGCACTTCTTGGGGAGCCACCAAGTTGAGGATCACAATTGTTCACTGTGGGTCACATAAGTGATCTTAACATTGGGCAGGTAAGCACGATTGATCAGGAGGAGCCTGGGA
Source organism: Triturus cristatus (assembly GCF_964204655.1). Taxonomy (NCBI): domain Eukaryota; kingdom Metazoa; phylum Chordata; class Amphibia; order Caudata; family Salamandridae; genus Triturus; species Triturus cristatus. Next base: position 560,212,639 of record NC_140586.1, read on the forward strand.
TAAGCTGATTGGTTCATCTGAATCACTTTATAGTTGCAATTGGCATAATTCTAATACCGGAAATTAATGACGGTAATGTGGGCTGTGATGCTAAAAGTGTAATTGTTCACCTTGCTGCTTTTTTTTTTTGCCACAGTCTAAATCCAGAGTGAGGTTTAGCTCTTGCAATGTATCAATTTAATAGCACCCATAGTTCTCACTGGTGCACTTAACGTTCCAATTTACTCCGAGATTAGTCAGGGCACACCTTTACACACAGTCCATATAAAGGTTTGAGGCGAGCAAATGAAAATACATTAATGTCTTAACGTCTTATCCAAGAAGATTTCTTGTTCAGAGTATTTGTTTTGACATGTTGGAGCACAATAAAGTATCAAAACAGTAAGTTATTTTTGTCAACCTCCTATAGCGGGCTCTCCGCCCATGTTTTTTGCCTCTTTCCTTGCAAACAATTGTGCTTTGGAACTCCTATTTTTTATTTTTCCCCATCATAATTCTTGCAACTTCCAGCTTGACAAATGTTGTTGGCCCAACATCCTTCACAGTTTGAATGTTTAAAAAAAATCAGAAGGAGCTTATGTTGCTTTGCGCTTGCGTGTCTTTGTATGTGAATGTTTGCGTGTTATTGTTGCTGCTCCATTTTAAATATAGTATCTACTTCGAAATGGCTTTCTCACTTCTAAACAAATTGGTCGATTGCGTTCAAGTAGAAAATGTTTGTCTTCCAAAATGTCAGAAATAATAGCATATATGTTTGATTTAAAAAAAAAAAATTGCTTTAATTGCAACTGCAATAAATGTCTTATTTTTGTTTTGTTACAGAGATTCTAAAGTGGTCAGTACTTCTGTGCTCCAAAAGCGATCACTGTTGCATCAAAATACCCTAGTGTCCTTCTCCAAGCTGTCTTTACGGCATGGACATAAAAACAAAATGCTAGTGTGCAAATTTGAAGAAGGCCAAGATGTCCTAGCCAGATGGTCCGATGGATTATTTTATCTTGGAACTATCAAAAAGGTAACCAATTATGTTTGTGTGTTAACATGAACACAGATGAGGGATTGGTGCAGCTTCGTTATCCTCAAATGAAGTTATATTGTTATTTAGGCAATTAAGGAACTTTAAGTTTGCCAAATGACCTTTGACACAAAAAGATTTTATGCAAGATTTGGGACAGCTTGTGCGGAGTATGTAAAATACAGAGAGGCGTTTTTTTCTGTTTTCTTTAATGTGCACAGTCTGTTAATGGATTGCCAGTAGGAAAATAAATAGGTTGTGGTTTAGGAATAGAAAGTGTTTAAATGGATCTGTGCAATCATTTTCTGATAAAGACTTCAAGCTGCAGAATCCATCCCTTTTGAATTTCACAGACTGGATCCAGAAAGTTTTATGTGAGCAGTACCCCTGCTTACCATCCGGTGGCTCAGTTCGGTTCTGCGGTGGCAATGACATTGTGGTCCCCTTTTTAGGCGCCAACCAGGTGCGCGGACATCAGTTTTTTTCTTTCTGGTCCAGTTAGTGCTGATCGGAAATTTCATCTAAAAAGGTATGGTTTAAGCCGTGAGGTGCCTGTCACCGTGCCACGACCCGCACCTCGTGTGCTTATGGTGTCTCGAGCGTGACCACAACTTGAAGTCATGCTCAGACTGCTGGCCCATGGTGCCGAAGGCTTTGAGGGAGCAGTCCCTAAAGCTGCTTGCGGCCTGGCAGTCCTCTTCATAGTTGGGCTGCCTGTACGCCTTTCTGCCCATACCACTTCTGCCGAGAGTTCTCAACCAGGTCAAGAATGATCAGGCCCAAGTCATTCTTGTGACTCCAGACTGGGCACGGAGAGTTTTGTATCCCAAGCTTCTGAAAATGGCCATCGATTTCCCCCGATCAGGCTGCCCCTTCGGGAGGATCTAATGTTGCAGCAGCAGGGGAGGATCCTCCACATGAACCTGTCTACTCTCCGCCTACTTGCGTGGAGATTGAGCAGCGGCAGTTGATAGCTTTTGACCTTCCTCCTCCACCAAAACTGTATACGTCTGCCGTTGGCAAAAATGTGTAAAAATATTGTACAGAAAAGTCTATTGCTCCTCTTTCTGCCTTACTTTATGATATTCTACTCTTTAGTCTTACCCTTGCCCAGCAGGACTCTGCTGTGGGCACTCTCAAGGGTTATCTCTGGTCGGTCCTCTACTCTGTGCTTGCCTGATCAACCCTCATTGTTTGTCCCCTATTGTTAATCGGTCTTTGAAAGGGCTTATACATATGTTTCCCCCTCGATCATGCATCCGTGTGATCTGAACCTTGTTCTCACATATCTCAAGTGTGCTCCTTTTGAGCTGCTTCACTCCCTACCAGGTGTATAGCATCAAGACAGCGTTTCTAGTGACAATAACATCTGCCAGGAGGCTTAGTGAGCTGCAGGCTTTATCATCCAAGCCTCCTTATCTAATGGTATTCCCGGACATGGTCGTGCTTCGAACCCGGGCCTCTTTCCTATCTAAAGTGCTGTCCCCATTCCATTTGGGACAATCTGTCACCCTGCCCACCTCGTATGCTCCTCCACATCCCTCTAAAGAGGAGGAACAACTCCACTGTCTGGACCTAAAATTAGCTTTGTTCTACTGTGACGGCGCCAAAGAGTCCCAGGTGGACAACCAACTCTTCATGTGCTGTGTAGGAGCTAAAAAAGGTCAGGCAGTTCATTTTGCTTTGGGTTGTTTTCTGTATCCAGATTTGCTACGCCCTGGCTAAAAAGAAGCCTTCTGAGGTCTTACGGGCCCATTCCACCAGGGTTAAAGCTGCGATCGCGGCGTTGGCTTGTGGTGTTCCTGTCCTGGACATCGGTCAGGCAGCAGTGTTGGCGTCCCTTCACACGTTTGCCAAGCACTACTGCCTGGACAGTGAAGTCTGCAGGGACGGGCACTATTCCCGTTTGGTCCTGCAGGACTTTTTAGTTTAGTCAATTGGCTGCAGCCCACCACGTGGATGCTGTGGCTTGAGTATCTATTCAAAGATAATGAATGTGCAAATAGAAGTTTCTATCAGTTGAGCAAGTAACTTACCTTTTGGTAACGGATTATCTGGTAGAGACCATATCAAGCTGCCGATTCCTCACAAACCCACCCATGCCTCCCTGCTCTGAGGGCTCATTTCTAGGGCTGGGGTTGTTCACCTTTCAGGACCCTAGTTTGGATGCACACTAGTCAGTTTACTTCATGGCTCTGCGCATCTGGTGTGGAAAGTTGTGAAAGGTAACTGACGTCCGCTTGCCTGGGTGATCGTGACGTTGTGTCCAGCACCAACGATGCAGGGCGGAACCATCTCATGGCACGCAGGGGTACTGCTCACGCAAATGTTTACGGATCCAGTCTTTCGCCTGGGAAATTCTATGGGTAGGAATCTGCAGCTAGATATTGTCTCTACCAGATAATGCATTCCCCAAGGTAAGTAACTTGTTTGTGCAATCGTCCATTGTACCTTGACAATGTCAGTGTGTTCTGAGTTTCACAGCAGACTGCATGCTGAGGGATTTTTCACGGATCCCTTTTATATGATGAATTTTCCATGAAGGAAATTAGCTTTCCGCTAATCCTTTTAAAATTGTGTTGACTTTCTAATTAACAAAGTGACAGTGGGGTGAGAGTGAAGAGTGAGTGGAAATGAATGCGATCGAGGTTTAAAGTTGTCCTGGTCTTTCTTGTCATCTAGAAAGTTTGCATTGGTCCAGTAGTAGACGTGTTCCAACAACTGGCTTGGACCTATCGCCTAAATGTAGTTCCTAAAGCTAGCTGCTGACATCTTGCACTTCCTGTTAAAATGGAAACCACCTTTTGTGTGGTTTTGCTCAAAGCATCTGTCTGCCTTTTTGCTTCAGTAGTTACAGTTAGGACCTAGTTTCCATAGGAAGAGCATTGTTTGTTTTGCTAATAACTTTGGGTCTGTTTGACGAATCGTTACAAAGTTTTCAGAACTAGTTTGCCAGTCACTTCAGCAGCTATCTGGTAAGTGTTGTGGTAATCAGTCAAGCTGGCGGCGAGAAAAAAGGGGAGGGGGTCCTAAAAAATGTTGTTTTCCCAAGCAATTTCCCAAAACAAGGAGTTTTGACATGACTACCGCCTGGACCGCTGAACGGAATTGCACCAAATTTACCAGAGAGGTAGATCTTGGTCTGGAAAAAGCGCTTTTCGTAATTTGGCTGACATCTGTTTAGCACTTTTGGAGTTATTAGAGTAAAAATATTTATGTAGATCTAGATACGTGGATCCATGCGCCAACAGCAGTGCCATGATTAGCTGGCCACAACCTGAGAGGAAATTTGTGGCTGACAATTTGTCAGTGGGGCTCTATTCCCAGGGGCGGAAATAAAATGTAAGTGATAGAAGGGGCCAGGGTAGACCTGAGCCCATGGACCTGATGGAGCGTCTGTGAAGGACCTCTCATGGGCAGGAAATTGTCCACTATTCTTTTTCTTTTCTTTTTTCTTTTTTTGTTTTCCGCATGAGGATCTGTGGAGCCACACCCTTGGGTGCTCCACGGCATATCTGCAGATTCAGACCCCAATTGAAAACGTATCCAGCCGCTCACAGACCCACATACCTACTCACACCCACTCACAGACCCACACAGCCACTCTGACTCGCACAGCCACTCCCACACCCACTGTCACTCACACAGTCCTACAAAATCACCCACACAACCACTCAAGCCCGCTCGCACACCTGCTCACACACCCGCTCGCAAACCTACTCGTACGCCCACTCGCACACCTATTTACACACACTCGCACACCTATTTACACACTCTCACAGCCACCCTCCCCATTCCTACACCCACACAGCCACCCTCCCCATTCCTACACCCACACAGCCACCCTCCCCATTCCTACACCCACACAGCCACCCTCCCCATTCCTACACCCACACAGCCACCCTCCCCATTCCTACACCCACACAGCCACCCTCCCCATTCCTACACCCACACAGACACCCTCCCACACCACTCCCACACAGACACCACTCCCACACAGCCACCCTCCCACACCACTCCCACACAGCCACCCTCCCACCCACACCACTCCCACACAGCCACCCACACCACTCCCACACAGCCACTTGTACACCACTCCCACACAGCCACTCGTACACCACTCCCACACAGCCACTCGTACACCACTCCCACACAGCCACTCGTACACCACTCCCACACGCCACTCGTACACCAGTCCCACACGCCACTCGTACACCACTCCCACACGCCACTCGTATACCACTCCCACACGCCACTCGTATACCACTCCCACACGCCACTCATACACCACTCCCACACGCCACTCATACACCACTCCCACACGCCACTCATACACCACTCCCACACGCCACTCATACACCCACTCACAGCCCCACTAAACCACTCGCACACAGCCGCTCGCACACCTGCTCACACAGCCGCTCGCACACCTGCTCACACAGCCGCTTCCACACCCACACAGCACTCACACAGCCATATAGCCACACAGGCACTCACACAGACACACATGCCCACACAAAGGCAGTGATGCATATATAGCAACTGCAGTAGCGGGTCCATAAAATGAATAAAAAAAAAAAAAAAAGACTTGGTACATTACATTTATAGAAAGACTACATAAGTTACCTTACTTTTTAATTATTAGTTTTAAAATGTATAATAAGAATGAATGTGTGAATAAAACGTATTTATAAACTTGTTAAAACGTATATTAGTAAATTGAACTTATGGGGCAAATTGTACTACAATTTAAATTTTAAATAAACTGTGAAATTCACAAAAAAAAAAACAAGGTTACAGGGGCTTTTTGATTAGGAGAGTTGAAAAAACAAAAAACCTTAGAAATTCAAAGAAAAAGCCAAAGGTTACAGGTATCGTTATAGTTGGGTTCAAATTTTACACTCAAAAAGCCTTAAATTCAGCCATTATAATTACCTGAGCTAGCTGTAATTTGCACTCCTCCCTTCAATGCACTAATTATGACTTCACATGTTACATCACTCATGACGTGGTCAGTAACATCACTCATGACATCACTGATGACATCGCCAGCAAATTAAACTTCAATATACTTCATAAAATACCATTTAATTTTGCTTTAAATAAGAAAAGGAGACCTTTGAGAGACGTCTATAGAGAGCTCATTGTAACCTTAGCAACTACTACACTCACTTCTCACCCAGGAGAGAATTCTCAGAGGATAATCCTGTCTCTTCTAAACCTCTACTCCAAAGACTATTGATCAAAGTAAAACCTCTAACCTAAACTTTTTAACCCGTGGCTCCCTTGACCTATTGGCCATAGGCCGCGGCTCCCAATTGTGTCACCTTTTTCGGCAGTTTGTGGTGGATGTAAGCCTAGCCTCGGCAGCACTTCCATTTTCTCCTTAAAAATAATTGGGATGAAGCCAATGAGGGTCTTTTAATCACCGCTGTAACAAAATAAAATATAACAGTTGTTTAATAAAACAACTTTGACTGTTTAAGTCAGAAACAATACTCTTCAGCACTGGGGTCTGCATATAGATTTTTTTTTTTTTTGTTTGACCGTTTTTGTTCTTATTCCGGTCATTCAGTTAGATTTCAATTAATCAGTCGGAGAATGACTACATGCAGTCAGCGCTATCAAATAGGTGTTGCAAATGCTCCATTAGGTTGATAACAGGTGGGTTCCATTTCTTTGACCTGATGACATTGGATGAAAGTTTGCTGGAGACAATTGGTTTCTGTTTGACCTAAAATATGGCTGATCAGCAAATTCACCAGTTTATATGTGCCATGTTTCTCAGGGCTGACGGAAGAGCTGATCTGACATTGTAATTGTATTTATATAGTGCTTTCGACCCCTGACGAGGCATTGAAGCACTTTTGTGGCGAGTAGCAACCTTCTCTAGAATCCTAGATTAGTATTTAATAGTTAGTGCAATTTATTTTATTGTGCATGAGCTGTTGGGTTTGTGCTCTCGATTTCATGTGTGTTTAGTAGAGTTTGGAGTAGGGATAAGAATGATTGGAATGGTTTTGTAAAGGGGAAACTATATAAATATTAACTTTGTTTTGTAAATAGTGGGTGCTTGTTAGTTGGGTGGGATGGTTGAAGGAGGGGTTAAAGTTTCTGAAGGATGTTTGGGCGTTCATAGTAATCAGAATTGTTTGAGATGAGACCGAGGGAGGAGGGATGGCAGGGACAAAAGGGATTTTTTTTTAATAGCAAAATGTAAATAATTTATACATGCATTTTTATACTATTGTGTCAAGAAGGAACATAAATGTCGAGCGGTTATCGCCCGTCCATTGGATAAGGTTTTCTTATGGTCAGGACTGCTGTCCTGCTCTTGTAGGTGCCGAACACTTGTTCAGTAAGAAAGGGAGACCGGTGTAGTACTCGGTACTCAAAGCAGAACAGAGCGTGCACAGCAACATCCTCAGGCTTACCACATACCCTAAGGAGAGAGAGCAGAAAAGCAATACTTACTGGCCAGTTAGAGGGAAGCAATGTCTGACACTTGTAAATGCTCTCATTTGGACTGAACGGAGCGCAGACCATGCCCTTCAGAGGTTCATGCACCCAAATGGTGGTATTTATAAAGAGCAGAGTTTACCCAATATAGGCATTTGCACTAGGCAAGTACCTAATGGGGGACAAGGGCACCCAACTCCAGAATAATAAAGGCGAGTGATTTAAACATGTAATTCCCAAGAGGCGTGGATGAAACATACAGGGAAATCCCCGTAGGTGTAGGCAGCACGAAAGGGAATTGTCACTTGTGCAGAGACTCTGAATATGCACTGTTCTAGGGCATGCTCTGGTTCAGGGCAGTGAGGAGCAGGTGCACATAAATTAAAATCCCTCTTTTCCAGAGGTGCACAATGGTTGGACCCGTACATCTCAGGGCAGGCTGTAAGTGAGTCAAAACAGCAGAGGTACCACAAGAATGCTCGGAGTAGATAACACACTGAGATGTGATGAGAGCATCTTTCCTGGTGTAAGAGTACACCGTGATTCACATGCTGCCAGGTAGGCAGAAGGCACCCAATAGACCTGCAGCTTCTCAAGTTTTCCCCAGCCAGCTCCTGCCGTCTTATGCTTGCTGGAAGGCCCCACACCAAACAGTTGCCCCCACACAGGATGACCTCTGAGGCAGTATGTGGCCAGAGGGTACGGGCAGGGGCCAGGAGGCAGGGCTTCCATCGGCAGGCATGCATCTATATCAAGGACTGGGAGGAGTGAGTAAAACCGTACGCTTTACTATCTAAGTGTTGGGCCGGTTCTAAGGCCTCCACCTGGGTGCCGGAGCGTTATCAAGTCAAAGGCATGTGGTGCACAATGGGGACGTGCTAGATAGTGCAGGGTAGGATTACATGTAACTGCTGGCCAGGCTCAGGTGTGTGTAAATAAAGCACGTCCGTGGTATTTTCTGTCTCCCTCAGCTGTGGGGTCTGGTTTGGGATTTCAAGAGTTTAAGGCCTCGCTCCCCAGCTTTTACTCCCTGTGTCATCCCGGACTGCTGTCCTTGATTGTCTTTCCTCACATAACTATGAGTAGTTGTATCCAATCCAAGGAACCAACAGTGCTGTTTTTCAAAGATTGGTGTAAGAAGTTTCTAGTTGGTAAGGTCTCCTGTTCACCAAGACTACTTCACCAGCAGACGATTCTCACCCAGTGCTGCTGTGGAGAAACGTGATGTATATGGTAAAGCAGCAGCGCTAGGTAAAGTGGTGTTTGAGCGCCGCCTAATGTAAGAACACGAGTTGCTTCGTTTTTGCTGATCCAGCTGCAAACTACTGAGCCTGATTTACAATTTAAGGTAAATGAAGAAGTTCTGATTCCTGGAAGAAGCTGCGAAATCCATAGTAGAATCCACTGGCGCAATACCATCCTCCAAACTGTCTTTGTGGGAGAGGTCATTTTGCAAGCGGGCTTTTTTTTGGACTTGGCACTGCTACTATTGAATACCATTAAGAGACTGTAGACCACTCTTAACCTTCAATCCTGAGGCATGCAATGTGCAAAGCACATCTGCTCGCAGCGCCCCTGGCTCGTTTTGATGGCACTCCGGGGTACCGTGGCACACAGATTGGGTACCGCATAGGGTGGTCTATCGCAAACAAAAACAACAGTTTGTCAACCTGGAAAGAGGTTTTAGTCCAGACGTCTGTATTACACAAACCACTGTAACATGCAACCAGTAGAGATGTCTTAGCAGATAGGATGCTGTGTCACAAACCACTAGTAAAATTATTCTTCATCGTGGAGGAAGGTGTCAGCAGAGAAGTCGGTCTGTTGCACACCACTACTACACTGAGACATCACTAGAGAGAGGTCTTGGTGAACAGATTAATTTATTGCAAACTACTACTACACTCATTCATCAGAAAGGAGATGGGTCTAAGCAAAGTGGTCAGTATGTCGTAAAATACAACTAACCTTAGCCGTGACTGTCAAGATGAATAGCTAAGCCTGATTCAAATCACTACCATACACATACATCAGCAGGGGACATGTGTCAGCGTAGAAGCTAGTTCTCTTATAAATAGTACACCGCTTTAAAAATGGGATTATAGTTCACATGATATATGTTAGAGATACTAACACTCAGTTGTGCAGAAAGAATAGTAATTTAACTTAGTTGTGGAGAAGTGTGGCTCAATGATTAGAGCGGCAGACCCTGATGCAGAGGTCTAGCCCGGGACCAGGGTTCAATTCCCCGCCTCGGCGGGTCTTGGGCTCAAAAATTCCACGGACCTGATAATTCTTGCCTCGGTGCCATTCTAATCATGGAGTCCCACTCTGCAACTCTGGGCAATAGCTTGCTTAATCTCCACAACGGCCCCCACAACGCTAAGGATGCCTGGCCTCCACCTTGGGGGTGCCCAGGAGTGGACGCCTCACAGGGAAAGCCAGGATGGGTTCCACAGCGGTATTCGTACAAGCGCCTTGAGACCCTTGTGGGTGAGTAGTGCGCTATACAAGTATCAATTTACAACTTGTGCAGTAGCTCAGTATATATTTTTCATTGCCAAGAACTTTTACAAGACACACTCACTGGATGATGTCATCAGTGGTGTCATGAGTGAAGTTACTGACTATTTCATGAGTGATGTAAAATGTGTGGTCAAAAGCAGTACATTGCGGGGGAGCATAAGTTCTAGTTAGATTGGGTAGCTATAACTGCTGAATTTCTATGGTTTTGTGTGTAAAATCTGAACCGAAGTAGAACATCTCTGTAACCTTTAGTTTTTCAGTGCGTATATACATACATATAACATGTTTTTAAAAGCTCTTGCCTTCCCTTTGTTTTAGTCTGGCTTTCAAGAATTGCCTTGTCGAGCCTTCTGGGTTTCTCCTGTGCTCCTTCCCCTGTCAAATTGGATAATTAGGTTTAATGTTATGCTGGTGACATAAAGCTGATTGTGAAACTGGAATTCACGTCAATCTAGCTATGCTTTCATGAAGGTCTTTTTGCAGTTGCTTAAAGTTTTTCTGAGTCATTTGCAACATAATATTGATAGAAATAAACCCCCAAATTCCAGAAGGCCAGTTTAGAATCCAAGTTTTAGTCTTGCCCCATGCCGGTCTATTGAGCCTCTAATTGCTAAAGTGACAAGCTTTAGTTTTTTCTCTTGAATTTTTTAACAAGATCCTTCTCCTTCCCATGTTTTCTAGCTAAACAAGCAGCCAGGTGACCTCAGCCTGGATGGATTAAAAGCTGCCGCCTACTCATGTCCTAAATACATGCTGTGCAAGCTGCAGCTAGAATTCAGCAGCCAAGTTAGTTTTGGGTCTACCCTAAAGATTGATTATAGCAAATTAGAGTGGCCTCTGTCTCCAAGTGGTGGTTCAGCTGACTAAAAAAAAGAAAAGGGGGGGGGGGGAGAGAGAGAGAGAGAGAGAGAGAGAGAGACTGACTAACTCAAACCAGTTCACAACAGCAGCCCCACTATTATTAGCCAGTAATCTTATTTTTTCCTCCACTCCTTCATGCCTTACCTTGTATCAGTTGTGGTTGCACTAAGTGGAAGAGTCTTCCAAAGATGTTAAATACTGTTTCTCTCCATTATCTCAGCCTCACTGGTAAACACTTTGCCTTCTGCAAAGCCTTGAAGACCTGGCTCTTTTTGTCACCAGCGCATTAAAGTAGTTTTATTGGTCTTTCCAGTCGAGTCCTCCATTTCATCACAGATTCGGTGATGAGAGTAGGTCCTTGTGCCAGCTCCCCCTGAGATGGTTCTCATGTCCAGCTTGCCTGCGGTCCGCTTCCCTTTGCTTCCTTTCTACCTGCTGTCCTCTGTGCATCCTCTGCTCATTTATTGCTGTAGTATCTCTTGCTCGTTTTCAGCCCTATGTTTTGCCCTCTCTGCACTGTTTTGCCTTGTATGCTAGTTTCTTCCCTCTTCTCACCTTTTCCTCAAAGACCTTGCACCTCAGCGCCCACATACCCCATGGGGTGACAGTGCCATGCTCTACAAATGCTGATTGATTGATTGATTGATTGAGATACCTTTTGAGGCCACTTTGTGCTTCATAATTAGTTTAGACGAAGTGGATGGGGTTAATTGGGTTCTTTAATCCAGTTAATGTGAGGCCTAGTATTTCTTTGAAGGATTGATTGTTAACTTCTAGTTCTAAGCTCCGTTTCACCCTGTGCTCCATCTTTTAGATCTGTGGTTATCTGGTGCATTTCCCCATCTCGTTAATAGACAGAACATTATGGGCTGGTTTAGTTCTATGGGTATTGTTATATTTGCTGTTGTACTGTTTTCCATTGTTTCAGCTGCTATCCTTTTCTTTCTTTTGACAAAGGTTTTTTCCTATCCTATGGCTGTATGTTCAAGTCTGATTGTGGCTGTATGTTCAGGTCTGATTGTGAATATCTGCAGTTGCCATTTCTGATCCAATTTGAGAGGCACTTTTTCAGAAACAATTGGGAGGATCTACTGATGTTTTCGGCTTTTGACACTCTTCTCTGTTACTTCTGTGTTTTCACGAGAGGGTAACTTTTCTGCCTAAAGGTTGTTTTGATTTTTAACATTGAGCTGACTCAAAGATTTACTTAGTTTCTGTATTTAAATAGTGAATTGTTTTTTGTGCCCGTTGACACAATGTTGTACTCTCCTCTGTCCCACTGGACTTTTTAGGTGTCTTACTGCTCCTGAAGATCTTTTCTCTCACTTTTTTTTTTTAATCTGGAGATTCATGTATGCATCTTTTGAAGAGACTTGTGGGACTCTATCATAACTTTGGCGCCGGTTGACGAATCTTCTAAACTAATAGCCCGTTCCGGTCAGCTCCTATCCTGAAAGTTTGGGGGTGATTCGTCAAGCGGGGGCAGAGAAAAAAGGGGGGGTCCCAAAACGCGTTTTCCCCATGTTATTTCCCATAGGAATCTATTTATTTTTTTGACAAACAACTTTTTTATTTTCTTATAGACAGCGAAATCAAAAAGCACATATAACAATCTGATTAACTTGGCATCAACAAGATCTATCACAGAATCGTTGATAAGCAATCGCAAGATCCCCCACCCCCTCCCCCAACCTTCTGCTCCCGTCCCTCGTAATTCCCTTCCCTCCCCCCCCCCCCTAAAACAAGCCCCCGAGCCATTTCCCCCATATTCTGTGAAACTTTTTGGGGCAGCCCCGGGCAGTGTACAACGTCCATTCCTGTGCTGCGCACCAGTCCACCCCTCTTCTCCATTTAGCACCTTTGGGTGGGTCAATCTGATTCCAGGCGGCTGCAATGTCTCTTTTAGCCACCACCAGAGCAGTAGTTAGGAAATATTTATCATTACGGGAACCGTCCAACCCATCCGTTATTCCCAACAGAGCCAGCCTAGGGTCATGGGGGACCTCCAATCCTAGGACCTCAGTTAAATCGATTTCAATCTCAGCCCAGTAGTTCCCCAGGCGTGGGCAAGACCAGACCATATGAAAGATATCCGCCGGATCTACCCCGCACTGAGCGCATGAAGCAGCCTGACACAGGCCCGCACGATATAGGCGTTCTGGGGTCAGATATGCGGCGTGGAGATAGTAAAGCTGGATAAGCCGCAGTCTAGTAAAGCTGGATAAGCCGCAGTCTAGCCGAAGTGGTGATCGTCCTGGGTGCCATAAGGGCGTCCCTCCAATCCTTTTCATCCAGAGGACCCACCTAGGTCTCCCACCGCTGCCTCAATCCGTTCCAATCCACCGGGGTGTTATTGACCAGGGACCGATAATTCCGGGACATTCCCCCCTCCCCCCTCCCCTCCCCAAGACATCCCAGCATCACCTGAGCCTCAGGCGGGCTATGGTTGGGAATCCTGGCGTCCAGAAGGACGTGAGATTGGATTGCGTGGCGCAGTTGGAGATACTTGTAGAGTTGCGAAGAATGTAAAGAAAACCGGTTCCGGAGCTCTTGGAAGGAACACATGTGGCTCCCTTGCCAGACATCACCCAAGCGGGAGATCCCCAGAAGATCCCAAGCGCGAAAACCTTCAAGCCCCGATACCTACCGCAGCCAAGTACCATGCCAAAGTGGTGTAACCAGGGTCAGTATCATCGACCAATGGGTGTGCCGTAAGGTGGCACGCCACGCCAAAAAGGGGGCCCGCACAACATCCGGAAGCGACCGAGGGATCGTCGCCCCATAGAGCATGTTCTGAATAGAAGAGAACCCGGTGAGCTGCACCTCTAGCCTATAAGCCGGATCGTCCCATCCGCCTGAGAACCAGTCATGGACCACCAGCAGCCGCGTGGCAAGATGGTACAAGTAAAGATTAGTCATGCTCAGGCCTCTGTCATATGAAGGAACCCGGCAACGGTCTAAAGCTAGACGGGGGCCTACCGCCACCACAGAGAAATTTAATCGCGGTCCTTTCCAGGTCAGTACTGTAACCCTAGTGAACAGCACACTGTTTCTTCGCGGACCTATTGGTTTGTTTTTCTCCGTTAGGACAGGACCCCCAGCCAGGTAGAGCCCCGTCGGCCCTTTTGCTAAGTTTTGATAACTGAGCCAGCTCCATTGTGTATGCTGTCTCTGATTTCCAGCAGAAGAATGGGGCTGAAGCCCAGCGAGTGGAAGCCGGGGCCTGGGTGGGGAGGAAGAGGAGAAGGGGGCCGCAGCGGTATGGGCTGCAGTAACGCGAGTTTCTTAATTAGAGGAGGCTGACGATGGCGAGAGCGCAGCAGCCGCGCAGGTTTGAGTGTCTGGAGCGAAACACGAGCTGTCAGCTGGTGAGTGCACTCTCTCCATTCAGGCCCCTCCCCGGGGAGCGCCGTGCTTTGGGTCGGAGCCCTCCCCGCCTCCACCCACAGCCCGCTACCCTCTGGTGCCCTCGCACAAATCCTCACCGCTGCCTTCACCCTGTCGGGGGCACCACGGGAGACTCCCATTGCTTTCCTCTGGCCCCCCCTCCTGGACTGTGCAGCACTAGAGACTCAGTGCGCCCCGGCCCACGTGCAGCAGGCTTCCCGAAGCTCCTGGTCATCAAAGCCCACCACATCCATTGCTAGAGAACACGACAAAAACAATCACACTTTGTAAACTGTTCTCAAATGCTCGAGGTGAGCGTGATGACGTAACGCTGTAAGTAGGCCCGTGGGTTGCGCGTGCTTATGCGGGTCAACACGGCATTAACTCTAATTGGCCGTTTTGCACCTGGATCGCACATAATTTTCATTCCTTGCTTTTTTAACCATCGTTGTTTTGCTTTCTGGGACTTATAGTTCTATGTTACTATTCCAGAGACAAACGTACAAACACCATAAATACGTTTCAATCCTTAGGTGTGCGCTCGCTCACTGCATTGGAACCAGTCGCACAATGTGATTGATTTTTCCCACAGTTGAAACGGTTCTTACTTGTGGGTATCCATCCATAGCTCAAGTATCCTGGCACTTACGTGTTATTTGGCTGTCCCTAGGAACGAGGATATACCCCCCTCCCTATCCACCCCGCTCCCTCTCATTCTTGGCTTATAAGCCTGTACTAGCTGCAGGCGTCACACTAATATAGACTCACATGGAAGCCATTAGATGAATGGAGGATGCATAATTGTAACTGCCTTATGGTACCATTATGTGATGGAAAGAAGGTTCTGCTGATAAAATAAACCACATGGCGGAGGGCAAATTATATTGTAAATTTCATAGGAACCAGAGGAAGCTTCATTTGACTGTAGTTGACATGATACTAGTTATGGGTTTTTTAGATATTTCATATTTATTTTGATGTAGTTTGGAATAAAATAAGACATATTTCTTGAAAACGGGGAAACACTGAACATGCTGTTCAGTTGTCAGAAATAAAGGAAAGTGTTTAGTCATGCAAGTAAGGGTTTGGTACAGACAAAATGCTATTGTATTGTAAGAAAATATACATTTATTAAGACTGTTTTTACTGCACAGCTGTCTGCAGCAAATATTGTTGGCAATTGTATAAAATATGTATTGGCTCCATCCTAAGGAGTGTGCCCTCTCACCTCATGTTGTTGACTATTTGATATACCATTCCACCTTCCAGGAAGTGATTCTATTGCATAAGGGCTATTTTAGATTTGAAATCAGCATGCAGTTTGACACATCAATTTCTGTATCTACTACAGACATTCTACCCAGAAAAACAATTTTTTTTACTGCTTTCTTCCCAGCACTGGCAAAGTCAGTAGCGTAGGCTTTCATGTGATAAACAGCATTTGTGCATGCAGTGCACGTAAGCGTCACACTCTATTATGGTGTATTTTTAGGTCTCGCTAGAGCCAGCGCATGCTCTGCTCTGCGAGACCTTTAGTAGGGGTTTTAAAAAGTGCTACCACAAGCTGCTTTGGCTGGGTTGGCACTTGCGTTCACGCATGCGTGCACGCGCGCAACCGCCAGCTTTCAGCGCCCGATCAGGCGCCATCTGTCTTTCCTCTCACTTGATTGCTTTCACGCCCCTCTCCTCCCCTGCCGCGTCGCGCTGCTTTCACTTTCACGTGTGGCCAATGCTTGTTAGTTTTTGTTTTAGTACCAACATTTGTAAGTCCACATAATTAGTGCTCCATGCCTCTACATAAGCCCCTTAGCGTTTCTTCAGAAGCAATGTTTTTATTTTCATTTTAGCTACAGCTCTCCCCTCACCTCTGTTCCACCACTGCCTTATTTATACTATGTAGCAATAACGTTATTATAAACTACTAGATGTTTGCTGAAATCATTTATCTCGTTATAGATTTAGGCAGCGGAGTTACACAGAAGCTAGCTTTACTTTGCCATTTACTTCCAGGCAATGTTTTACTTTAACCTACAGCTACACCGTCATTTACATTGGTGTTTGCTTGCTAACGAAGGCTTACTTTTGCAAAATACAATGCAGCAGCAGCTTTTCTTTCGGCGAGAGGTGATGTTTTTGTTTTTGCTACAGCTTCCCCAGCATTTCTAAGCCGCATTATTAGTGTTAATGTTTACATATTTCTTATGCGTGCAACCAGTCTATTCAACTGTTTTTGTGCTTCTTGTTTAACAAGATTAATGTCACCAATGTGTTCTAGTGTGCGCCTCGGTGTCTCGTTTCTGTAACTTTCCTTTATTCCAGTGGGTTCTGAACGCAACGTTCTCCAAGCCTCGCTTTCTGGCCTGAGGCGCCCCCTCCCCCTCCCCCCACTCCCACATGTCGGTTGTGGCTGTCTCTGGCGCTCAGCTGAGATGATAAATAAAATAAACCCTGGACTCCACCTCCTTTCATCTTCACTGCACAGATAAATAATAATAATGGAAAAAAGGCTTAACTCCGGTCAAATGTTCAGAACACAAGATATGTTGGAAAATTCCCAACACCAACTCCAGTATCAGTATGAAGGTATTTTAGGTTTCCATGCACCACACGCGATTTAGTGGAAGAAGTGTTGTCATTGATGGCAAGGGACAGACATACTCCAGAGATCCAGGCTGCATTTGCTGATACCGCTCTTGTTATAAAAGCTGCATATGAGATCAGAGACAAGAGGCGAGCGCCGATGGAACAGACAAGCAGTTGTTTGGGCAATACAGCCACTTTGTTTTCAAGGGCTGGAAGAACAGAGGAAGCTTGGAAAATGCTGGAACTCTTCAAAAAAATGTAATTGAATACCCAGCAACGAAGTGAGGGTTGAGTTTTCGAACTGGACCAAGCAGAGTGGTAAAAAAGAGTAAGCAGTTAAGCCTGTTCAGTTGGCAGCTGACTTTGGTTTGCCATCTGCAGGGACCTGTTTTGCCAGATTCATGTTTTCCAAAATAATTAGAACACAAATGCACATACATACATAGGGTGGTTTTCAGTCTCCCCTGTTAGTCAACTGTTCTGTTAAACAGGAGTCACGTTTTCTTTATGCCCAGCACGCAACAGTGGGCAGTTTTTTAGTCCACTTCATTCATTGGCTGTCTTGCGTTGTGAGACATGATATTTTGCCTGGTCACATGTTTACAGCCACCAGAAAAGGAATGCGCTGCAGTGCCACTACTATTTCTATATTTTTACAATTTAGTTTTAATTTTTCTTTCCTCAGTGTCTGTCTCCATGTACAGCTCATTTCATGCAACTAGGCTCTTTACCCCCCAACCATCTGTACAGCCCTTCTAGCCTTTAGTGGCATGCGCTCTTCCGCTGTTTGGGATGTTAGTCATTGCTCATCTTGCAGTGTCATTTACCAGGAAACTTGCAAGAGGTCTAACTGCAAACTGCTACAGAACTGCGGGACAGGTTATGGAGAACATCTGTGGTACTATGTTCTTTCCCCTTGTACCCTATGGCTACCCCTTAATTCGATCCATTGGAATTTTGAATCCAGAATTCGATGCTTCCATAGAAAAGTCACACCTTTTGAGGGGGAGGTGGGGGGGGGGGGGCAATGAAGTATCTGAAAACTTAGCGTCTACATATAACTTTTTAAAATATGCAAGCCACTCTATTTGCTCTAATGACTTTTTTAGTCCTAGACTCCTCAAATTCTGTTTGATGTTGTCCTTACCACTGTAAAGAATGCACAAGCTGGGGCAAAAAGATCAACAAAAAAAATATGCTTAGCCACAGTTAAAATTTGGTCACTAGTGCATCCGATTCTTTAAATAAAACAAAAATATAAATGGGATTGAGGGAAAGTTGTGGCATGATACTTCTACCTATGGAAAACGAGTTGACCATGTTACATAAGCAGGCTAAAAAGTCTCCTTGAGCTAACATTGTAGGTACCAATTATTAGAAGTCCACAGTTTCCGACGAGAGAACATTAAGAAGTAGAAATGCATGAACATATGTGAAATCAGAGAATATATTCCAAAGGCTGTCTGGATTCAGTTTTAGTGCACTCATTCGCAGCAGCCCGTGCAGCTTAAATTTGATGGACTAACTCCCGGATCAATTTGTTACCCCCTGCTTGTCCACACACTTCACCACTGTTCCCCACCCAATCCGATCTCCCTTTCGCTCATCATTTCTCTCCTCCGTAAGCCTCACTAATCTTGCTCACAAAATAAAAGAAGTCTGCACTTTTCTGTAAATTAAAACAAAACTATAAAGCTTAAATCAGTATTAGAATTTAGTTTTGTGTGCTTTTTCCTCTGTTCTGCACAAATGACTCTGCTCTGATCAGTTATATATTTATTGCACAAACTCATCTTTCCCTCATTACTTCCGCACATGCCACCATTTCAATTTTTTTCCGAGTTCCTGTCCCTTCCTTCACATACCTTTCCCATTTTATGGACTGTTATGGAAGAAATCACCATAATGTTTCCTGAGCTGATGTCCAGGAACACATGCAAACAAATTGAAAATCGAGAAGGTACATGACTGTGCTCTTCATCAGAGGATGAGTTTTAATGAGCATGACATAAAATAGATGACTAGGTAAAAAGAAAGTTACTGCTGAAGAATTCTGGCCATTACCACCTAATCTTCCGTGTTCGGTAATTAATCATGTTGATCTATTCAAGTCAAAAAGTAGCAAGGAGCCATGTCACACATAGATAGAATAATAAAATGTGGTTTCATTCTTGGTGGATTTGATTTCAGTTTCATGGTTGCGCCGCAGTTCATTACAATTTCATCAATTATTTGCTGGAGTGGCAAATGATCAAGTGAATGAGAAGCCAAAGTGGTTGTCTTTCAAAGGCACCTCAAAACCTACTCATGAAGAAGCTGCTTACATGGCAAATGGCCAAGAACTGTTGCACAAACCACCACCCCTGAAATGCCATGGCCACTTTCTGAAGGCATTACTGTCTGACCTTAAGGTGATGGATACAAACCCTTTTATAAAATACTCTACTCTTAACCAATAGTGAAGTACTATCCATTAAAGCATCGAAGATCTGCAATCCCTTTACCTACTTCTCAGTAAGAGTTGGAGGGGGTGGGGGTAGGGGGGCGGCACAGTCCTGTTCCTAACAAAGGATGACCCAAGCTTGGTTAAATCTCTCGCTCTGTTCTCAAAACTATAGTTTCATGCTCCACCTCATTGTTCTGACCTCCTCTCATGATCTGCCCTCTGTGACCATAAAGGACTCTACATGTGCCATAATCTGGCCTGCAAGATCTTTCATAGTCGGCACCCTACTAACTGTTATAGGTAGGCTTTTGTCTCCTTATTTTTTCTCTGTGCTGCCTCAGTAACCCATAAGGACTGAAATTGCTTCAATATCAGTCTGCTGTTTGGTTTTGGAAGTGTGAATGAGGGAGTTCATTTTGGTGGCCTTTGTAGAGTTCTCCTTTTCTCTACAGCTCTAAGAGGTGAATGCCTTAAAGTTTCTTTCTCAAATAAGTCTGTCTGTAGCAGGCAATTTCCTAAAATTTACCCGTGGCGGTCCTATGCTATGTGCCATCAGCTTCAGTCCATCTTGAGCTGAAATTGCTCTAGCAGCATGGCAAATCTGCCTTTAAGAGCGGCTTAGAAAAGGGTTCTTGATTTGCAGACTGCATACCTGGTTGCATGTAGCCAAAGAACATATAAATCTTGGTAGTCCTTTATTGTGCTATGGACCAGTGATAAAAATGCTTTCAAGAGCATTTGTAAAAACTAGTTCCTATGCTTCTGTTCCTACTACGATTAGTCCCCCAACGCACCCTACCTTACTCTGGACTTAAGATTTGTCAGCTGTCATTCTCTCAGGTATACATGTAAACCTTCTATGAGCTCCTATTACTTGTTTGACACTTCTTCAATCAATAACTATCCAACAACTACCGGTCTAAATCAGCACCAGCATTGGAATATCCTCTGAGGTTAATCCGACCTCCTTAAATACCTTGTAAAAGTGCACCAAATTATGGCAACTACCAGTCACTGGCTTCTGTTGCCAAGTGATTGGATGTCATACGGCGCTCCTCTAATCCTAGTCCTTTTGCATCCATACTAATTGTTTCTGATGGAGATGAAGCTCATGCCAGTGCCTTTGAAAATGATTGTCTCCCGTTCCTTGGGGCAACCCATTGAAGCACAAGGTCAAGTGAACTGGTTGCATCAAACTCTATTTCTCTAAGTGTACTAATGTATCCTCTTCTAGCTTCTCGCTCTGAAAAACATGGGAGAAAACTGGAGAATTATAGTATCCACAACTGTAGTACTGCACTTGCCTAGCCTGCAGTCACCTAACCTAGATCAACTGATACATTTCTCCTCAGTTGTGAGAACTAAATTGGTGTACTTTGACCACCAAGTTTGTCAGTTGCTGCAGCCAGAATGTGGATTTCTGGACCATTGGACTTGTAGTCTCAACTGTCATTGCTTAATTTCAGTACAACCATCCTATCTATTTACATAGCAGTCATGTTTGTTGATATATCCAGGCTGGTTGATCTAGTACCACAAAACCTAGCTAAACCTGCACTCTGTAAATACTCATAACCTAACCTTTGGGACCCAGCCCATTGTTGACCTCTTGCTGTGCACTCCAACCACTGTGTTATCTGTATCGTACATCTAATCCTGCTTTATTGTCAAGACCTTCTAATTCCATCAGTTTTGGACATCTAAGTAGAAATTCAGGAGCCATTGGCAGAAGATGCAGATTTGTCAGTGTGTTCACTTTTTCAACCTAATCTCCATTGTTTTTGAAACTTTGAACATTTCTAACTGGTTGGCTGTCGTGGGTGCAAGTCCTAAAACTGATCCGCCAAACCCCTCCCCCCCCCCCCCCTGTGTTTGTGCACTGATGTTTGTTTCCAGACCTATCTCACCTTACCCCTACTAAGGATGCTACTAATGCACTTTCATCTAGTTTCCTGTCGAGGAGCTTTGCGTTCAGGATAACCAAGCAACACAAAACATATCAAGATTGCAGACAATACTCAGGAATAAGTGGAGTGACTCAATTGGTTATCTTATGTGTAATGCACTTAGAGTTGCAGTAGTAGTCACAAAGGCAGTCCAACCTAGAAAAGGCCTAGAAAACATCTGCCAACAAAAAATGGCATAGCTGCCTGCATTCTTTGGGATCTACCAGCGACATTCCAGCCGTACATAGGTCATCTTTCTTTCACATTTGTGATTGTGCCGTGTGTACTGAGTGAAGGATTTCTGGAGGATATTACTGAAAAGAGACTCTCCTTTTAAAATCTGAGGTATCCTGTAAACGTATATATTACTGAAAAATAGACATTCTATGGACTTCAAGTAGGAGCAAAAGTTATTGCAGGTCTTTTAATTCAGAAGTACTTCAATAATTTTGTTTCAAAATGTTTCTATTTTATTATCTGTATAGCCACAAAACCTTTTAAAGTATCAAAGTGAAGATTCAAAATGTCAAGGCCTTTGAAAGAGAAAAAGAGTATCTTGTTGCCCGAAGTGATGTTTACCCGTTCACAGATTTTTCTCCTTTTCCCACTCTTCCTCTTAGTCTGCTTTTGAATGTTGCCCACAACATTAAAAAAAATTAAATAAGTGCCACTTTTCAGTTTTTTTCCCTTTCGTTGCCCATGCTTAAGAACTTCAAACTGGCCATCTTAATTGAATGGAATTCCTGATTCTGACTAGTGTTTGGTATCTGAACAATAATGGTATTGTACGACCGGGCTCTAAAAATGTTTTTAGCAAGCTGAAGCCTCATAATGGGAGATGGTGTGAAAGCAAATTGCAAATTCATATTAAAAAGTGGATGATGTTGCAGCTTTTATTGTGCGACTAACTGAAGGTTATATGCCAGCATGCTTGACTGACAAATGTGTTTTCTTAAGCACCCTACAGACCTTTGCTTTTCGCACTCCACATTTTGTAGAAACATAACATTTGATTATTGGCGACTATAATATTGATCCGATAGCTTTGTCTGTTTTGTTCCAGATAAACACAATTAATCAGAGTTGCTTCATTGCGTTTGAAGACAGTTCAAAATCCTGGGTTCTCTGGAAGGATATACAAACTGGCAAGTATTGTGAAACTTATCTATATGCCTGTAGCTTGTTAGTTGAAAACTGAGTGCTTACATCCTCCTTTATAATTGTTGTGTTAAGAATTGTGATTATGAAAATGTGGTGATTAAGTGAGTTGTGTGCTTGGTCAACGACTTGTGTTCATACTTAGCTTATTGTATCTTGCTCGTCTGGCATGAATAACTTCTACCATCCTGGCTCAGTTTTTATTTTCTCTATCTTTGTATAGCACACTCTACAAAGTGATTTGCTTCTAGGCACTTTGTGTCAACATAGTGTTCCTGGTAAATGCAGCAGTAAATACACTGGAACTTGAAGTCCTGCACAGAAGTTAGTTTAAACAACCTGCCAGCCATTGTGCATCAACTCTACTGTGGGAGGTGAGATGGTAGTTCAGAGCCAACCAAGTCAGTGTTCGAGACAATCAACCTTCAGGTCTGCTGGAACTTAATTTGAATGTGGTGACACCTCACTGGAATTTGGTCTGGGCCACCTTGTTTCACAGTGAAAAAAGTGTCATGGTCTCATAATTTAATTGATCACTTTCAACCCTGGACGTATCCTCTCAAACCTTCGGTGAAAAGGCTAGTCACTACTATACGTTTTCTTCCATTATCCTCATCTTCTCAAAACTGCTGCTATTCTAATTGTGATGTTACCCTATAGATTGGGTATTACGGACAGCCGTAGTCTGCTTGATCTCTTCTGTATGGTTTTGACACCTTAAACCTTGTACCTACCTCTCTGTAAAAAATGACACCTGGCTGCCTGCCTGAGCCTTCTGCCTGATCTTTCTGTACACCTCCTAAATATCTTAACACAAGGATTAAATTCTCTTTTAATAATGCTTTTATTTCTTTATGTACACCTGGTCAGTGGCTTAACACAAGGTTTTAAATGCTCTTTTAGTGGTGCTTTTATATCAACATTATGGGTGCTGAACTGGTTTTGTGAGGCTTTTGAATTTGTTTTAGGTATCTTGCTTTTTTCAGGCACATTTTAAATCTTGTTTTCATAATGGAAATACGGTTTAAGCAACATCAGTGCGAGAATTACATGAACTCTGTGCTTGGAAGAATATGATCTTTTTCTTAAATGTGACTGTTCTGTTGCTACATCTCGTATGTTTTCCTCTGATAAAACCTTTTGACCAACACTATGAAAGTGAAACATTTTAATTAATATCATATCACTTAAATTAATTATCTTTAACCACTTAAAAGTAAGTTAAGTGAGATGAATGAATGTAGTCTGCTTTTGTCAGTCACATATATACTATGAACTTAATAAATTTTATAAAGTAGAAAAGGGATTTTAGCACATAATCATAGTGGTTGTATTTACTGCACAATGGTAGGTAAGACTTCCATCTTTGAGAGATCATTTGTGGTTTAACCATTGTGTGACTGAGATGGAATTAATTGTTGGAGCTCCTTCGTTTTTAAGCTGCTAAAGTTGAGAGTACTATGTATTGAGATAGTTTTCATTTGTTTCTTAAACTTCTTTACATAAAAACATGTTTATAAAACACATTTTACAAAAACCCTGTTTTTTTTCTATGCATCATTTAATTTTGACCAAAGCGTCTTTTTGTATGTTTAACCTCTCCGCAACATAATTTAATTTAATCTTTTGTATTCTATCTGGAGTTAAAAAAAAGAAACACTCCCATATGTTTTTATAGTTGATAAGGGAGTCAATTAGGGAAGGAGGTTTAGGTTGAAAATCCCCCTCCCGCCGAGTAATGCTGAAGCTTTTCTCCTTTAACCTCACCTATGACGAGAAACACTCCGTAGATGCTCTTCAAACAAAACACAGGCTTTCAAATACACATTTCTGAGCAAGTTGGTACACACCTATTGACCTTCTGGAATTAGTTCTGCTTAGATTTTTTCAATGCTCATTTTAAATTAAGAAATGTTATTACAGAATTTTAAAAATTTGTAAATATTTTGTAAATTATGGTTTATTAATGGTTAATAAATATAATTTAGGAAAGTGTATTGTCCAATGAGGATAAAAATATTAGGCGCAATGTAGTTTTTTGTGCTACAAAATATAATACAAATATTAGATGTTACGGAGGTAAAGATTATCCTAAGACGTTTTCGAAAACACATTTTCGCAGAATATGTGTAGGAAAATGATTTTAACACATGCTTTTGATCTGGATTTATGTATATTGTGTCCAATAACCTGCAAATGTCAATAGCTTATTGATGTTTTTAGGTGAAATATGGGTGATAGCTGTGAATGCTTTGTGTCAAAATTAACACTATACTTGTAAGAAACCAAACAACAAAATCTTCCTCTAGTCAGATGACCTGGTACAGATTATGATAGATGAGTACTCTTCCATCACAGTCCCCATTCAAGTGAGATTAATGTATTTAATCTTTACAGTGGTCCCTATGTATGAGGGTTTTATTACACAACGATGCACACAAATTTTAGAGATTTATGGATGGCTACGCAGGACAAATGTCCACATGGTTGCTTGTTTTTTGCCCCCTGTAACTTTACATGTGTATTTATCTGTGTTTCCTAGGGGCATCTGAGAGTGGGGAAATGGTCTGCTCAGTATGCCAGGAAGAGTATTCAGAAGCACCTAATGAAATGGTGATATGTGATAAATGTGGGCAAGGTATGTTTTTTATTATGCATTGTGCAGCACATACCCTCTTATTTCCTTGTTCTGAAAGCATTGGTCACTGTTTCGTATTTTCCTACTGATTTCCACAATGACTAGGCTCATTGAATATCTATGTAGACGTAGCTGTTATGTTAACAAATAATGGTTTTATTTAAATAGTGTCTCCTGTAACTTTCAAGTATAAGGTTTGTTTGTGCTCTGATAAGTCGGACTCTGGATTAACACAAGAAGTCTCTTTTTGATAAGGTGACAATGATATATATGTATGTATATATTTTACCTACTGGCGATCCTTGTAAGTTGGGGAATTATTCCCCTTGAATACGGAGGGTCCCTGGGGGGCCAACTAGCCCAACAGGTACCTCCAGTCAGCGCCACAGAGTTGCGTTGCAGAGAGGTGGTCCGAGGCCATGCCCCTTTTTACACCTCTCTGCAGCAACTCTGTGGTGCTTGCTGGAGGGCTAGTTGGGCCCCAGTGACCCTCAAGATTCAAGGGGACTTACCCCCCAATTTACATTGCGCCGGAGGGTGTGTTTGCACAGTGGTACATGGAGAGGGCGGGGCCAGATATTACAAGTGTGCAAACACACACCCTGGCGCGTTGTAAATTGGGGGGGTAATTCCCCTTGAATCCTGAGGGTCCCTGTGGGCAAACTAGCCCACCCGGTACCTCCAGTAAGCGCCACAGACCTGCGTTGCAGAGAGGTGGTCTGAGGCCACGCCCCTTTTAACACCACTCTGCAAACGCGCCTTCTGGTGCACTGCTGGTGGGGCGAAGAGGTCCTCTTGTGTCCTGAGGACCTCAGGACACAAGTGGACTTCATCGTCCGAGCAGCAGTGCGCCAGAAGCCGCGCTTGCAGTGTGGTGTAAAAAGGGATGTGGCCTAGGAACACCTCTCTATAACGCAGCTCTTTGGCGCTTACTGGAGGTACCTGGTGGGCTACTTGGCCACCAGGGACCTTCAGGATTCAAGGGGACTTAATAGGGATGTTATAGTTAGAAATTAGCATTTATAAAACCTTAAAAATCAACTAAAAAAAACATAGAATTGAGACTCATTATAATTAGAAATTTTCGTTTAAAAAAACCATTGAAATTCACTGAAAAAAACATAGGTTTCATGGACGTAATAGTTAGTTGGACATTTCACTTACACAAAACCATAGAAATTCCGCCGTTATAGTTAGTTCAGCTAACTAGAACTCGCGCCCCCGCAATGCACTGCTGACGACGTCCCATATTACATCATTCATGACATGGTCCGTGAACTCACTGATGACATCATCCACGTGAAAATCTGATGCACCTCCTCACAATCTAATATAACCTTTGATACAGCCACTGTAAAATAGACTACCATTTTCGAAACCATCGACACGCCAATACCAGTTACTGCATATGCACTCACTGATTCCTAAGTCTACACACACATCCACTCATTCACCCATACAATCACTCATAAATACAACACTATCATATGCACTCGTACACCTATGCAGACACTCACACACCGCCACTCATCCATGGAGTTACTCACACACCTAGTCAGTCATGCAAAGAATAAATCACACTCCCATTTACTCACCTATACAGTTATACACACCACCTCACTTATTCATGCAGATACTTACACATTCTTATACAATCACTGATGCAAGTACACACTCATCCATACAGCCACTCTTACAATCACTGACTCACGTATAGTCCTTTATATACTCCAACTCTCATATACACTGTCTTTTACATATGTAGTTACTTAGACATGTTCTACTGAGACATCCATTCACTCACTCACCAACACACACATACACTCACCCACCCATGTAGCTGTTTACACATGCACTTTTGAACCCATACACCTAGTGAATCAACCACTCACACATCTATGCGCAGAGTCACACAACTCCCACCCAACCACTCAGTCTCCCATACAAATAGTCAGGCAACCAATCAATAACCCCTAAAGACACTCGTGTAGCTACTGACCAACCCATGCAGCCGCTTGCACAACAACAGGCTGACTGATACAGACATTCACACAGTTTAGTCACTAACCCATGCATTCAGTAGGACACATTTAATCACTCACTTATACAGTCAGTCACACACCTACTAAATCCTCTAGCCAGACACTTATGCACCCACTCATTCTTCAATACACCTTGACATATATATATAAAACCTATTTAAACTTTACAGAAACACAGTCACTGGGTGATGTCATCAGTGATGTCACTGACCATGTCATGAATGATGTAATATGTGATGTCATCAGCAGTGCATTGCGGGGGCACGAGTTATAGTTAGCTCAACTAACAATAACCGAGGAATTTCTATGGTTTTGTACGAGTGAAATGTCCAACTAACTATAACGTCCCTGAAACCTGTGGTTTTTTCCGTGAATTTCTAAGGTTTTTTTAAATGCTAATTTCTAACTAGCACGTGCCTGAAACCTATGGTTATTTCAGTGAATATATATATATATATATATACTGCAACTCTCCTCCTCACAATTGATTTCTCTGGAAAAAGAAAGCACTCGCGAGGGGTCTGAAACGGCCCCCGCGAGTCCTTTCTTTCTGTGAGGAGGAGAGTTGCAGCGTTAATTGAGATGCGGGTACAACCCCGCACTGAGAAGCACAAGCCTGCGAGTGCACCTGTTTGGTGTTTTGGAGCAGTTATATATTCACTGAAAAAAACATAGGTTTCAGGCACGTTATAGCTAGGAATTAGCATTTAAAAAACCTTAGAAATTCACTGAAAAAACCATAGGTGTCAGGGGCGTTATAGTTAGCTGGACTTTTCACTCGTACAAAACCATAGAAATTCCCCCGTTATAGTTAGTTCAGCTAACTATAACTCGCGCGCCTGCAATGCACTGCTGATGACGTCACATATTACATCACTCATGACCTGGTCAGTGACATCACTGATGACATCACTGATGACATCATCCAGTGAATGTGTGTTTTTCTGAAAATTACATATGTTTTATATCTGTATATCTCAAGGTCGATGGAAGAATAAAGGGGTATACAAGTGTCTAAATGGATGATTTGTTTTTGAAAAATTGATTGTATAAGTGACTGATTAAGTGTATCTTAGTGAATACATGGCTTAGTGAGTAAAGTTTAAATATGTAAATATCTGTCTCTCACTTTGTGTATAAGTGGCTGCATGGGTTGGTGAGTAGCTACATGAGTGTCTATATAGGTTATTAGTTGGTTTTTTGAGTATCAGTATAAGTGTCTGATGTCTGTATGGTTCGGTGGGGGGTATTACGTAGTGCATAGGTGCATGAATGAGTGACTCACTGTATGTGTTGAAGACAGCATGTGTGCAGGACTGTATAGGTGGATGAGTGTGTGCATGGGTGTTTTAGTGAGTGAATGATTGTCTCAATATTGTCTCTATGAGTAACTACATATGTTTTAAACTAGTATATGTGACTATTGGTGTATATAAGTGAGTGTATGTGAGAGTGAGAGATTGAAAGAGTTCCTGTATGATTAAGTATGTGTTTCTATAAGTGATTGTTAAAAAGACTAAGTATGTGTAAGTTTTGCAGCGTGAATCTTTCTGGATTCACTATGCTGTGCATTATTCCGCGATCTTGTGGTTGGGTCCGGATTCGTAGTCTTTTCTTTGTTTTTTTTTTTTTTTTTTTTTTTTTTTGTAGCCCAGGTGGGCGTCGACGTCCACCATTTGGTGCACCTCCCGTGACGTCGTCGTGCTTCCTGCGGAAGTCCCACCTTTGGGGCGCCATCTTCAGATTCTTTTTTCCGCCGTTGGGTCTGGATCGTCATCGGGAAGCTCCAGAAATTCACTCGGAGGAAGAAGGAAGAAAAGCGAGTTTCATCGATAGAATCAAGAGAAGACATCAGGAATAGAACAGATTTCATCAGGAGCGCGAAGAAAGAGGACCAGCGAACCTTTTTTCTTCGACAGCCTTGGAGAATGCACGCTCAGAGACTCTGAGCGAAATGGACAAGACGCCATTCAAGTTCTGCCCAAACTGCCACCACAAGTTCGCGCAGAAAGACCAGCATCCGGTTTGCAACCTCTGCCTACCGGTGGATCACCGGAGTATCGACTGCAACGCCTGCTCAGCCTTCGCGCCGAAGACACTCAGAGTGAGAGAGAGGCAGAGAAGAGCCAACGCCAACATGGATGGCAAAGGGAAACCCCCGACACTCTACGAGCTGGGCCTCGACACGGACGACGAGGACAACGTCGCCGAGACAGCCGAAAACTTCACGGTCGTAGAGACCGACAAGAAAAAAGAAGACGAGGTAAGAGAATCGTCGAGCGCAAATCAAAAGACACCTCAAACACGAGGGTGACTCGAGAAAAACTGAGTCAAGGTCCACGAAGGGAGCCCCGGCGCCGAAAACTTCGACGTCCAAAGGGGGAACTTCGGACAAAAGGCCAAGCGGATCCTTACAAAAGGACTCCCTGGGGCAGAAAGACGCCGAAAGGCAAGGGTCGTCTAAATCGTCCCATGAAACTGGCCGATCGACGCAGAAAGAACGTTCGACGTCGACGCAAGTTTCATCGAAGAGACCCGCGGTCGACGCCGAAAGCATCTCCGAAATGGAGAAAAAGAAGAGGCGGCTCGAGGCCGAAATGGAGAACATCCTTCAAAGGAAGAAGGAGTTCGACGCCAGGATGAAGGAATTCAAGATTCCAACGAATTCATCGGCGGACGTCGTCGAGGTCGAAGGCGAGTTCGACGCCGAAGGGCTGACAAGGGATCTCGAGGAAGAAGAGGAGCCCTATTATGAGGAGGAAGCCGAAGAAGAAGACCAACAGTCGTTCTACGAATCGGCGGCATCTACCAGCAACGACGTCGAATGGCACGATCTCGACACCGAAAACCCGGAGGAGGCCGTGGACACGTACCCCTCGAGGCCTTCGCCACCCGACGACATCGGGGTATACAATATGGTGGTGAAGAGCGCAGCAATGGCCTTCGGCGTCAAACTCGACGAGGAGAGGCCGAAAGCCGATTTTCTCGTCGAAACACTGCTCCCCATCCAGACTAGGAGTCAGTTCCTCCCCATGCTACAAAGCGTGATGAACCAGGGGAGAGAAGCCTTCAAGGAGCCTGCCACCTGCCGGTCGATCACGCCCAGGACAGAGAAGAAATATAAGCACTCCTCCCTGGACCCACCTTACATCAAGGGTAGCGTCACCGCAGACTCCATCATAGCCTCCACGGCCAGGAGAAGGGCCAACGTTCCAGCAACTTCGGGGCCACCTCCGGATAAGGATAGCAGGAGGATCGACCTCACAGGCAGAAAGGTCGAGAGGAACGCCGCAATGCACTGGCGCATGGCGAATTCGAATGCACTCCTCAATAGACACCAATACCAACACTGGGATGAGATGGGGGAGCTAGTAAAGCACCTCCCCGAAGAATACCGCCAGAGAGCCTCTCACCTGGTGGATGAAGGCAAGAACATCGCCAACTCCTGTATAAAGACGGCGTTGGATGGGGCAGAGACTTCAGCAAGACTCATGGCCATAGGGGTCACAGAGAGGAGGCATGCATGGCTAAGAATCTCGGGATTCAAACCGGAAGTGCAGAACAACATCCTTGGCACCCCCTTCAACGGGGAGACACTGTTCGGAGCAACGGTGGACGAAAAGCTCACCCAGCTCAAGAAGGAAAACGAGACAGCGAGGTCCATGGGGGCCCTACAGCTGAGGGGAATGAGACGAGGAAATCCCTCGAGGAGACCCTACGGTAGGGGTGGAAGCCAACAGGGGACGTCGCACCAGGCGTTCCAGCAAGGTCAGCAGGGCGAAGGTCACGGACAAAGTCAGCAGAAGCAAAACTGGCAATATCAACCTCGGGGCCAGTCCTTTCGCGGGAGAGGGAACGGACGTGGCCAAAGGAGGAGAGGGGGCGATCAGCCCTCCTCGAAGTGACTCAGCACGCAAGAAGACGCCTACCCTCGTAAGGTCCCCAAGGGTGAGGCGCAAAAAAGTGTCATCAGGGGGAAGAGAAAATTCAAGAGCCTACGAGCATACGTCACCGGTAGGCGGAAGGCTGAGGTTCTACCTTCAGGAGTGGCGGCGTATAACCACAGACAAGTGGATACGGAACATCGTGCAGTACGGATACTGCGTAGACTTGGAAAAAAGACCTCCAAACAGGAAGCCGAAGGGAAGGCAGAGATCGGCCCAAGAACTGGCAATACTCAGAGAAGAAACGCGGAAACTCCTACAAAAGGGAGCCATAGAGACGGTGCCGTTCGGGGAACGCAACAAAGGGGTCTACTCAAACTACTTCGTGGTGCCGAAGGTAGACGGAGACCTCAGACCCATACTGGACCTCCGTTACCTAAACAAGTTCATCAGAACGCAAAGGTTCAAAATGACTTCACTGCAGGAGGTACTGCCACAGATAAGAGAAGGGGACTTCATGGTCACCGTGGACCTCAAGGATGCCTACCTTCACATCCCAATAAACAGAAGGCACAAGGGCCTTCTAAGATTCAACATCGAACAGGAACACTACCAGTTCACAACCCTGGCCTTCGGATTAAAATCTGCGCCAAGGGTCTTTACGAAATGCCTGTCGGCGGTAGCGGCACACCTACGAAAGCAGGGAATACACGTATACCCCTACTTGGACGACTGGCTGGTCAAGGCAAGCTCACGCGAGAAGTGCGAGAGGCACGCAAAACGCGTAACAGACACCCTCACAAGTCTGGGATTTTCCATCCACTGGGGAAAATCATCGCTGGAACCGGAACAGGTAAAGATTTTCCTGGGGGCAAAGATCAACTCCCTCAACAGTACAGTAGTGCCCAGCGACAGGAGGACAGATGCTCTACTGAAGGAGACGCAGCTCTACCAGAAGGGGCGAGCTCTGACAGTGAGGGCGGTGAGCAAGATGATGGGGATGATGGCGTCCTGTATCCAGCTGGTGCCGAATGTACGCCTGCACATGAGACCATTCCAGGAATGGCTGCAACAGCAATGGTCACAAGCAAACGGAAGTTGGGAGGATCTAGTGGTTGTTACGCACGCAGTGCAGGAGGAGATAACTTGGTGGAACAGAGACAACATAACAACGGGGAGAAGCCTGACACCACCAAGCCCAACAATGACCATTACCACGGACGCATCGCAAAAGGGATGGGGAGCGCACATGGACAACCTCAGAGTGAGGGGTCTATGGGCTCCAGCAGACGCGGTCCGCCACATCAACTACCTCGAGTTGAAAACGATACTGCTAGCCCTGAAGGCATTCCAGAGACACCTGTTCGGCCAGAGGGTGTTGGTACAGACAGACAACACCACGGCGATGTTCTACATCAACAAACAAGGGGGGACACAGTCGTTTCCCCTCTCATCCCTAGCTCAGGAGATTTGGAGATGGGCCATACCTCTCAAGATAGATCTACTGGCAATTCACCTACCAGGGAAGGACAATGTGGAGGCAGACTGGCTGAGCAGACAGACCTCAGCATCGCACGAGTGGGAGCTCAATGGCCAGGAAACGGAGAAAATCTTCCAGAGATGGGGGACTCCCACAATAGACCTATTTGCAACACGCACAATGCAAAATGCCAAAGCTTCGCGTCCAGGCAACCAGATCAGCAATCCAAGGGAAATGCCCTATGGATAAGCTGGTGGAGGACATTTGCCTACGCCTTTCCACCGATACCCCTGTTGCACAGAGTGCTCGACAAGTGCAGAACCAGCAACATGACTCTGATCCTGGTGGCTCCACAGTGGGCGAGGCAGACATGGTTCTCACAGATTCAAGAAATGGCGCAAGGCAATCCGTACAGGTTCGAGAGGAGAAAAGACCTGCTCTCAATGCCAAACGGGGAGGTCCTGCACCCAGAGCCAGAGACCCTCAACCTAGCAGCATGGCTCCTGAAGACCTAGAGTTCGCACACCTAAGGTTACCTCAGAGCACTATGCGAGTGCTACGGGAGGCAAGGAAACCTACTACAAGAAAGTGCTACAGCGCAAAGTGGAAGAGATTCACGGTGTGGTGCAGGAAAAAGGGCCTGCAAAACAGAATGACAAGAGACTCAACTGTGCTGAGGTACCTCACACACCTTCTAAAGAGTAACCTCTGCTCGAGCTCCCTAAGGGTACACCTAGCAGCGATCGTTGCCTACACCAGAGGTGAGAAGGGTGGAAGTTTCTTCACCTCGCAGGTGGTGAAGAGATTCATGGAGGGAGCCAAAAGAATGGCACCCCCGAAGAGGTTGCTGCCGCCGGCATGGAATTTAAACGTGGTTCTGACGGAGCTCATGAAGGCGCCGTTTGAACCCATTCACAAGGCCACTCTACAAATGTTGACGATGAAGACTGCCTTTCTAGTGGCCATAACCTCACTACGCAGGGTGAGCGAGCTTCAAGCACTAACGCTACAGGAGCCCTACATTCAAATTCACAAAGACAGGGTAGTCCTGAGGACGGACCCACACTTCATGCCCAAGGTAGTGTCGGCGTTCCACATGAATCAGAGTATCCAGATACCGAGTTTCTTCCAAAACCCGACTACAAACGCAGAAAAGGCCCTGCACACCCTCGATGCCAGAAGAGCGGTGATGCACTACATTGAAAGAACCAAGGAACTCAGGAAGTCGAAGCAGCTGTTTGTGTCCTTTGCTACTAGCTTCATGGGTAGACCAGTGACCAAGGGCACAATCGCTAGGTGGATTGCCCTCACTATTCAATTCTGTCACAAACAGGCTGGACAGGAGCTAACGGAGGGGCCCCAAGCTCACTCCACAAGGAAGAAGGGGGCCACAGTTGCCTTCCTGGCAAACACGCCCATCCAAGACATTTGTCTCGCAGCAACTTGGGCATCTGTGCACACGTTCACAAAGCACTACTGCGTGGACATTCAAATGAATAAGGAAGCACAGGTCGGACAGAAGGTGCTACAACACATTTTCAACGACCAGCGATCATCTTCCACCCAGCCACCACAAAAATAGGAAAACCGCTACAAAGTCTATGCACAGCATAGTGAATCCAGAAAGATTCACGCTGCAAAACGAAAAGTTTCTTACCTGTCGGTGTAGTTTTGCAGCTTGAAGATCTTTCTGGATTCACTAGCGAACCCACCCACCTCCGCCAGGAAGATGAGGCTGGAGGAAGAGGGGGTGAAATGGATAGGATCAAAGAAGTGGAAACGTACAGAAATATGGACAAAAGGATTATTCAATCGCCTAGGGTTAAAAAAAAAAAAAAAAAACAGGGAAAAAAGAACCCGAAGATGGCGCCCCAAAGGTGGGACTTCCGCAGGAAGCACGACGACGTCACGGGAGGTGCACCAAATGGTGGACGTCGACGCCCACCTGGGCTACAAAAAAACAAAAAAAAAAAACAAAGAAAAGACTACGAATCCGGACCCAACCACAAGATCGCGGAATAATGCACAGCATAGTGAATCCAGAAAGATCTTCAAGCTGCAAAACTACACCGACAGGTAAGAAACTTTTCGTTTCTGTAGAAGTAAGTGTGGTGGTGTGTGTAGAACTGTATATGTAGGTAAACGGATGTTTGATTCTTTATTAGCATGAGTAACTATGTGTGTGAGTAACTTTATGGATGAGTGGCATTGTGTAACAGGATGCATAGGTATATGAGTACATATGATGAGTGAGTACATGTATGAGTGACTGTATAGGACTGTTGGTGAATAAGTGGATGTGGATCTTACAATTACTGAATAGGTTGTTGTAACTGGTATTGGTATGTCCATTGTTTTTGAAAATTTTAATTTCTATTTTTGAATGTGTGTATCAAAGGTTATATTAGGGGGAGAGGAGGTCTGCCACTCTATCACAAGGATTATGTCATCAGTTATGTCATCAGAGATGTCATGAGTGATGTCACTGACCATGTCATGAGTGATGTAATATGTGACGTCATCAGCAGTGCATTGCGGGCGCGCGAGTTATAGTTAGCTGAACTAACTATAACGGGGGAATTTCAATGGTTTTGTACGAGTGAAAAGTCCAGCTAACTAGAACGCCCCTGAAACCTATGGTTTTTTCAGTGAATTTCAAAGGTTTTTTAGATGCTAATTTCTAGTTATGCCTACAGAGATAGGACATGTGAAGAAAGAAGGAAATACGCACAGAGAAAAAAAAGAAATGCAGAAAGAAGCCACAGAAGTCCTCAAAGACGAAGAAAAGTGCAGTAAGAAGTATAACGTGCAGAAAGAACAAACAGAAGAGCAGAAACAAGCCTTGTTGCAAAATCATCCTGTACCCTCAACTTTTTCAGACGGAAACTGGTGGTAACTGAGTCTGACTAACCAGTCCTAGAGCCAGTGCTATGTTAAGACACTCAGACTACAGTGAAAACACCTACATACACTAGGGCACACTATGTGTTGGGGTCCCCCTGTGATTAGCATGACCTCCTCTGTAAGCCCCTAGTATATAATAGGGCAGGGGATTAAAACTACCTCTTAAAACGCACCACAGGGCGTGTTTGAACACGTCACCTCATGCCCCGTCCCCTCCCTTCCCCACTGTGTAAACACGCCCTGTAGCCGTTTTAAGTTGGGAGATTAAGTCCCCTTGAATCCTGAGGGTCCCTAGGATCCAACTAGCCCACTAGGTACCTCCAGTAAGCGCCACAGAGCTGCGTTGCATGGAGGTGTAAAAAGGGGCGTGGCCTCAGAACACCTGTCTGCAACGCAGCTCCCTGGCGCATACTGGAGATACCTGTTGGGCTAGTTGGCCCTCAGGGACCCTCAGTATTGAAGGGGAATTAATTCCTCAACTTACAACTGGCCAGGGGGCGCGTTTGCAGAGTGCTGCAAGGAGGGGGCGTGGCCTCCGGCGCGATGCCGGTCTTTTATTTATTTATTTTTAAGAAGGAGGGCTGTGTGGCCCCCTTTCTTTTTCTAATTTATTAGCCCTGGGGACCCCATCCCCCAGGGCCTGCACCCTAATTTGTTTTGTTGAAAAAAATTAATTTGGCCCTCCCAAGGCCTTAATCGGCCCCGGGGACCCCAACCCCCAGGTCATGGCCTTATTTTTTATTTTTTTTATTCTTTAGGAGGGGGGCTGTGTTGCCCCCCTCCTCAGGCCACTTATGGCCCCGGGGACCCCATCCCCCCGGGGCCGGCCTTTGTTTTTTATTTAAAAAAAATATATATATATTTATAGAAACACCTAGGACATGCTGGACAAACCGTATGTACCTATCACCATGACGATTTGCGTGATATTCATTAAAAGGCGACTATGCATACAATGAATCCACGTAGAATGTATTCACACCGCTAGTGAAGCTCTGACATGTCTGACACCCTACCGTGCCTAATCCCGGCGCCCCCGCTGGTGGGTACTCTCCAAGTAGACACCCTTGTCGTTTATTTATACAAACATGGGTAGCTATTGACGGGCACATTTAATACACATGCACACCAAGCCATTCAAAGGGGATTCGACAAAAATTCGACCAAACTATGCAAGAAACCCCCTCACGGTTAATAAAACACACATCCACCGCCGGATGTGTAATACTTTTTATTTTACTCTCTGGAAAGGAGACAAACCTCACTTGAGAGTCACAGCGTGCTCCTGGCTGAGCCCAATGCTGTGTTACACCCACCAGTGCCCGCCGAGTGCCACACACCTGTGTTGTATTCCACCATCTAGTGCGTATGCTATGACACTCTCTAGCCCATGTGCACTGTAACACCACCCCGTGAATGTCATGCCACACTTGCCTTCGCACAAGTTATATTGCCCCATCTAACGTGCCTTCCTCGATGCCTATGTTATAAAGCACAGCGTTATGCCATACATATTACAATCTGGGATCCATATCTTTGTCACAGTGCATATGCAATGTTACACTACCCAGCACATATTTTATATTACAACGTTAGAGACTAGTTAGGTTACACAACACTGCCCTGTGCATATTACACTCCAAGGCGCATATCACATAGCAAGCGCTAGTGCCTGTGCTATTTCGCGCTCTCCAATGAATCTGTCATTGAGCACAATGTATTGCATATTATATTTCACGTCCCGGTTCATCTTATATCACACTTTTTGGTGCATAGTTTATACCTAGGGCTCCCGGTTTTATGGTATTTATTTTTTCTACATTTCCGTCTGTATTTATCCATATTTATTTTTTGCTAATTTTGTCTGTATTTATCCATTTCTATTTTGTGTTTTCTGTATAAATGAAGCTGCCATGGGTATATTTCCACATTTATTTGACTGATAAATGTACATTCGCATGTGAATGTCCAAAAGCTTTCAGCAGTATGCAGCGCAATAGCATTATCTGAAAACATTTGCATTGCAAAATAGCATAAATAACTGTAGATCTCCACTTAATTAAGCTTAATTAGGAAATGTATTGTCTTTTTTCATCTGCCCTACCTCTCAATCTGTACACTTGCTGACCTGGCACTCATGATTGACAGTAGAAAAAAACATCCAAAGAAGACATATTTTCCGTATTTTTCTGTATTTAAAAATAAATACAGACAGGGAAAAAAATAGTTTTCTGTCTGTATTTATCTGTAAAAATCAGTAAAAACGGAAAACTGGGAGCCCTATTTATACCATATACTGTATCTAGTTTTCATTTTCAATCGTGCTCTCAGGACTATGTTCTATATAACACTGCGTCCACCTACCCTTTTCACGGGCATTACATTTTGCGATGGGGGGGTGGAGGGTCAGGGGATGTTTCTGCCAAGTGAGCCCGGAGTCACAGTCCCAAACGTCCTCTTCTTCCTGAATAAAAGTGAGATTATGCTGCATACTTGTTCATATTTTAAGTAGTTCGCACAGACACACATTTAAAAAACAATAAATTTCCTAATACCCACCTTCTATGAACAGTTAGCTTGCTGCCCCATCCACCTCCTCCCTATCCTCTGTTGTCTGAATCCATGGACTAGCCTCCTCCCTCCTGCCATGCATGGTCTGATGTGCTGCCACTGCCCTGCATTTAGAATGATATACCAGTCCACTCATCCTGCCCTCCATTGCCCAATTCTATGGCCCATCATTGACCTCCTGCTTAGCCTCTGTGCTTTGCTTGCTGCCCCTATTCCCTTCCCCCTGCCCTCCCATGTCTTTGTGCATGCCCCTGCTCCATCCTTTTTGCCCACCATGTTCCATGGACCTGCCACTCCTATCTACTGAGTGTTCTGTTGAGCTGCTACTCCCCTACCACCTGCCTAGCATTGTCAGGTGACTGTAACCTGTCCCTGCCACCTCCACCCTGCCTGTCCACATGCCATGCCCCTATCCCCTTCCTCCTGTCCTCCATGGTCCATTTTACTGCCACACCCTTCTGTCCTCCCTGGTCTGTTGTGCTGCAACTGCTCCTCCTGCCTGCCCCGCGCGGTCTGTTGTGAGGCCCCTTCCCCTGAACTCTCTTGTCTGTGCCCAGGTCCTGACCCTCCCTTCTATCCTCCATGGTCCTTTGTGCATGCCCCTGCACCCTCCTTCTTGCCCATCATAGCCATTGTGCTGCCACTAACCCTCCTGCTTGCCATGCATGGTCTTCTGTGCTGCCATGGCCCCTCCCACCTTCCCTGTGTGGTCAGCTGGCTGCTCCTGACCCCCTCCCACCTTCCCTCCATGGTCTGTGTGTATGCCATCATAGTCTCACTGTTGCTCTCCATGGTGTCTTGTTTCTAGTGCCCATCCTGCCTGACCTCCATGGTCATCTTGCTGCTCCTGCCCTGCCCCCTTGCCCCCAGCCCTCTGTTTCCACGTGCAGACCCCTATTCCCTCCCTCCTGGCTTGTCGGTTCCATTGTAATGCCCCTGATCCGTCCCTCCTGCCCTTTATGGTCTGTTATGCTGCAGCTTTCTCTCCTGTCTGTCCATTATGGCCAGCTAGGTACCATTGCCTCTTTCCCCTCTGTTCTCTGTTGTCCATGTGCATGGTCCTGTCCCCTCCCTATTGCTTTCTATGGATTGTTGTGCTGCACTCCCGTCCCGCATGCCCTGTGTGGTGTATTGTGCTGCTGCAAACCCGGATGCCTGCCCTGTAGGGTCAGTTTGGTGCACCTCTCAATGTCCCTCCTGTCCTCTGTTATCCGAGTCCATGTCCCTACCCCAATTCCTCCTGCCTACCATGATCCAATGTACCATACTTGCGAACATTTTGAACTTGGTAAGAGGGAGATTTTGAAATAAAACTGGGGTATTGATTTTCCCCTTTGAGTTACATTGAAAAAGAGAAGATTGTAGACAGGAAACAGATCAAGTAAAGCCCATTTGAGCTTAAAAACATTGGACGTTTCCTGGCTGAAATGGGTCTGTTGGCATGTTGGTTGTACTACCACTGCCTCTTCCTTCTGCCCACAATGGTCTCTTATATTGCCACAGCCTCTCTTGCCAGTCCTGTATTGTTGGTTTGTTGCCCCTGCCCCCCTTTCCACTGCCCTCCATAGTCTGTTGTGCTGCCACTGCCCTTCCTTCCTGCCTGCCTAGTGTGGTCAAATTGTTGCCTCTGCACTCTCCTACCTGCCTTCAATTTTCAGAGTCCGTGCCCCTGGCCTCTGCCTCTCAACAGTATCCCAATGAACAACTAGATTGCTAACATTCTATATTTATTACAAAAGTGTGGAATGCCTGACGTCATTTTGATGTAATCAAAACTGTAATGCCTAGAGCATTTCCTTTAGAAATTACATATATGAGAGGGTATTATTTGCATCAAAATTATGGTTAGTGCTCTAAAAAACTAAAATGAGGACATATTTTCTGAGTTTTCAATTAGCGACAAAGAACTTTGAAATTATTTGTAATCTTAGTTTTTTTTATCCAGTTGACCACTTGATTAAATGTTGCATCCAAGGGGAGAGGGTGTGGTGTTACTTCCAGAGCTGCAGACTTTGCAACTGGGGAACCAGGTTGGAGTTTCTGCTTCAGCTCAACATTCTGTGATTCTGGTCAAATCACTTAATCTCCCCATGTCTACAACCAAAATGAATTTGATCTTGTGTGATGTAACCAATGCTCATGTAAAGCATTCCAATACCTGACAAGTCTGCACTATATAAAACTGCAAATACACAAAAAATAAGTGTTTTGCACACTTCTGTCATTGGGCTACATTTGGGCTACATCTGGGTGATATTTGGGCTACATTTGGGCTCTTTTGTCTCTGGTGGCCATTTTAGGAGATTTATTTGTTATGAAGTTTCCTAATTTCCTCATTTACTGCAGTCTCCTCAGTAGGAAATGTTTTCAGTTTTTTACTTTGATTCCATCAAGAAGGTATTCAGATATGTCACACATTTGCCATAAATTCTGAATGTT
Organism: Triturus cristatus; assembly: GCF_964204655.1. NCBI lineage: Eukaryota > Metazoa > Chordata > Amphibia > Caudata > Salamandridae > Triturus > Triturus cristatus. Next base: position 560,252,978 of record NC_140586.1, read on the forward strand.
AGCACTCTAGTTGCTCATTAGATCACTGTAGTAAAGCTACTGCTCACCACGGAAGTCTGCTGCTAGTATTAGAAGTGCATGTTTCAGTCTGCATATCAGAATTTTTTAATGAAATAGAAGAGGATTTGAGCAGTCACTCAAAATGTGCCCTAATTTTTCTTTCTTCAGCACTAATCATAATTTCTATGGCAAAATGAACCCCCTCATTGTGTTCCTTTTTAAATTAAATGTTTTAAGTGTTACCAGTTTATTCCAATCAAGATGGCTTCAGGTGTGCCATACTTTTGTCATAAGTAAGACAGTAAGCGCTCTAGTTGTTCTTAAGAACACTCTGGGACCTTCTGTCATTGGGCTATACTTGGGCTACATCTGGGTGATATTTGGGCTACATTTGGGCTCTTTTGTCTCTGGTGGCCATCTTGGGAGATTTATTTGTTATGAAGTTTCCTAATTTCCTCATTTACTGCAGTCTCCTCAGTAGGAAATACTTTCAGTTTTTTACTTTGATTCCATCAAGGACGCATTCAGATGTGTCACACATTTTCCATAAATTCTGAATGTTAGCACTCTAGTTGCTCATTAGATCACTGTAGTAAAGCTACTGCTCACCGGGGAAGTCTGCTGCTGGTATTCAAAGTGCATGTTTCAGTCTGCATGTCAGAATGTTTTTATGAAATAAAAGAGGATTTCATAAGTCAAAATGTGCCCTAGTTTTTCTTTCTGCAGCACTAATCATAATTTATATGGCAAAATTAACCCCCTCATTTTGTTCCTTTGTAAATTAAATGTTTTAAGTGTTACCACTTTATTCAATTCAAGATGGCTTCATGTGTTCCATACTTTTGTCTTAAGTAAGACTGTTAGCGCTCTAGTTGTTCTTTAGAGCACTCTGGGAAGCTGCAGTAGAACACAAAGGAATCCACTGACAGTCTCTGCCCTTGTTGGATGTACATGTTTTACTGAGAATGTCAGACTTCATTCTTACATGACTGAGAAAGATAATGTGAATTTACAGAAAATATGCTCTCAGTTTAGCTTATAGATCACCTTCCAAACCTCTGTGGGAAAAGTATGAGAAAATAGTTTTCTCCCAAACACGGTTCGTGATATCACAGCAGAAGGCTTTTTCACATAGTAAAATCACCTTCGAACACACCAATTCCTAAAATGTGTATGGTACTATCAACAAATGATTTAGAATGTAACTAAAGTCTTAAAACCTTCTATTAACTGCAATGCTTTTTAATGAGGTGCTATCATGTATATTGGTCCCAAGATGGCTGCCAACACTTCTTGGATGAAGTACTGACAGCCAATCATATCGCACGATGAGATGTGTGGTTAGGCTCCGCCCAGATATGTATGTGAATTTACTTTTGATTTTCTCAGGAACTACTGAACCGATCTGACACCATATATGCAAAAGGCACATGCCTGACCTGAGGACTACCTCTTTGCCAAATTTCAAGTAATTCTGTTCAGCCGTTCGGGCTGTACCTTGGACTAAAGGTCCCTATGGAAAATTGCATGGGGAAAACGCGTTTTGGGACCCTCCTTTTTTCTCAGCCCCCGCTTGACGGATCCCCCCCGAGACTTTCAGGGTAGGAGCGGAGCGGAGCGCCCCACCTATTTTGAAAATTTCGCGAGTATTCGTCAACCGGCGCCAAAGTTATTCCAAATAGAATGTTGCGGATTTCCTATGGAAACACGGTCCTAACTATAACTATCTACTGGCGACCGCCAGTAGATAATATATATATCCCAATACCGTAGAGACAATTGAAGACGGCAATAAAAATGCCTCCGCTCCAAAGACCACACGGACCTTCAGTTGAGTGCTGCTTTTATTTTACTGGCAGTGTCGTCTTGACGTTTCGGCTCCCATGAGCCTTGTTCACATGACAACGTGAGTGTATAAAATGACCCAATAAATAGTGATGGTAAAAGTTCAAAGTTCAGCCTGAAGTCATGTGATTATACGGACCATAGACATAAACAAAATACTTCAGTATGATCTTAGCGCTGACTGTGCAAAATAAGCAGAAACTGGTTTAGATGCAACCTATATACAGATGCTTTCCAAATTGTTGTTAAACATAAAAATGTGTAAAATACATTATTAAAATACTGAACCACAATATATATAAATAAACAAGTCAGTTTAAAATCCAAATCTGCATTTTTACATAAAATAATGTAGAAAACTAAATAGCTTAAATGCCATGGCATCAGTGGATTGTACATGCTAAAAGGACATGAGCTCTATCCACTTAGGTTTAGATAATATTGCTCTGTTCCCTCTGAAAAAGCTAATACGTTTGCTAGATTTGTTGCGACAAATTAGCGCTTGTAAAGACTTAAACTATCGGCTTGAATGCCAATGGCTAATACCAGCCAGTTAGTAAGGGTTAAACATATATTACTAAAAATCAATCAAGAGCATGTTTTGTAAACGTAAACAAGTTATCTAATAATTTATATACATTATTATGGTTTGTATTGCTTATGGCTAACAGTCCTCAATATAGATCCTGAAATCATACTCTGTAATTAGAGAAATGATACAAAAATGATACAAAAATCATAAGCGAATTACCATCACTGCAGAAAAGTACCCAAATATCTAAATAACACCTGATGTGGAAGGGGGAGATGTGCTGGAAGTGAATTGGGAAATGCAAATGTGACTTATACGCTGTGCCTAAATAAGTATTATGTAATAGCATACTCGAATATTATTGTTATGTTGTAATAATATCAGTTTCATCACTGGGGTGTAAGTATAGAGTTCATGCTACACTACCCAATTAAATATGGATATATTTCTAAAATTGGCAAACCGTGCCTGTAAAATATTGATTAAAACCAGATTGTTAAATAATCTAAAATGACTAAATAGTTTGTGCAATTAAATAAAGTTTAAGATGATAAAGGTGACACCTGGAAAGCTATTCAGTGGGTTCAACTGTCCATAAGAGCCACATACGAGACTCCTATCAAATGCATAATCTAGTGATTTGGTGTTGTACATACGATCAGATAGGCAATACTTTTGCACTATTTTAATATTGTATATCAGGCCTGATGGAACACGATCGCAAAATCCATTAATATGCTGAATGTACATCACCAAGAAGTGTCAGTTAACAAACTATGTTGAACTCACATAGATTTAAGATCACCCAATATAGTCAAAATAAATGTCTAACAACATTCTACAGATTCGTGTGATATCATAAAGGGATTATATTCCGCTATACAGTACTCAGTTAAGGTATAGGTCCACCGTGACATTCAGACCCTTGGGGCATTTTGTATCGAGCTACAGAATATAACGGGTTTCCAATTTACGGAGTTTGGCTTCTCTGTTACCCCCCCCCCCCCCCCACCTGCAATTGCCTGCGTCAATGACAAAGAATTTGAGGAGACGATTATCACTCTGTGTGTCTTTGAAGTGTCTAGCAACAGGGTAGGTATTATCCTGATTAGATATGGCTCTTAAGTGTTGCAATATCCGTTCATGAACGGCCAATTTGGTGCTGCCGACATATCTAAGGGAGCAGGGACATTCAAGTATGTATATGGCATATTCAGTTTTACATGTCAGCAACTTTTTTATCTGATAAGTGTTGCTGAAGCCATCCTGATATGTCTTAGTGTTTACCCCATGCGTGCAGGATTTGCAGGTTTTACATCTAAAGAAGCCAGTATTAGTTTGAAGCCAAGTGGATTTTTCAATTAATTCTGGATTAGTATCAACTAAATGGTCCCTCATAGACATAGCTTTGCTGAATGTTAAGGAAATTCGTGTAGGCAGTGATGGCCCTATGATAGGGTCATTCAAAATTATGGGCCAATTATGGTTGATGATCCTATAAATGTCCTTATGCTGTTTACTAAAGCCTGTTATGATTCTAAAGGTGTTCTCCAAGTCATGAGGACTATCAGTGATGTTAATACCTTGAGTTCCCTTTTCGGTTGGGGCCATAATAGTATAGATACTTAATAGTTCCTGTCTCGTATGTTTCATTGATTTCGATATAGCACTATCTATGCTACGTCTAGAGTAACCCCTTTGAATGAATCTCATCTTGCTCGCTAACTCTGCATTTTCCAGATCTAGTGTATTGCTGCAGACTCGTCTAATTCGCAGCATTTCCCCATACGGGATGCTTGCTATTAAGTGTGCCGGATGTGCACTACCCGAATGCAATACAGTGTTGCCTGCTGTTTTTTTACGAAACAATCTAGTTTCCATTGAGTTGTTCTTAATATAGACTTCAGTATCTAGAAATGTTACAGATGTCTTGCTCATATTAGCGTTAATTGAGATGCGGGTACACCCCCGCACTGAGAAGCACCCGCCTGCGAGTGCACCCGTTTGGTATTTTGGAGCAGTTATATATATATATATTTTTTTTTTCAACCATCTCATCTAATCCCAAAATAGAAACAACGGAAAGAGGGTCAAATGTCTTTGCCAATCCCCATGTCTCGAAAAGAGGTTCAAAATTCCCAGCATCCACTTAGTGCACTGGTCTTGAAGCTGGGGGGCGCTGTATCATTCCTTGGGGGTAGGGGAGTGCGTGCATTCACCTGAATATTTCACCTTCCATTATGTACTTCCCAACTCAAAAGTATGTTTGTTTCCCATGCGCCTGTGTCATTAGCTATGATGTTTACCCAATCATAAAGCTCCAGAATGCTCACTACTTTGCTGTTCGTGGCAGTTCTCCACTTTTGCCTTTTGCCTCCCATTTGCTGCCTTTTGTTTCCTGCTTGCTGCGTTTTCCCTCGTGGGTGCTGCTCTTCCTCTCCTGATTCCTGCCAACGCTGTCGCTTCTGTCTTTTACTGCCTCACTGGTTCTCAGGACGGAAGACAGAAATTAATTGCAGGTAAGCCTCAATAGCTTTTATAAGAGTCACCAGTACACTGATTTAAGATAAGTAAGATTTAGAGTCTGCTGCAGAGGCATGGATTGAGTGGGCTTTTCTGCTTGTTTCTTGCCATCTTCCTGCCGTTTTCCCCTTCCCGCGACCCAGCGGACCTCCCACCACCCCAGGACACCCTCCCTAGCAACTTCAGAAAGAAACTCCAGGCCTGTTTTTTTTCTTATGGAGAACTTGCACCCCAGCTCCCTGGTACCCTTATGGGTGACAGTGACAGTGCAGCACTCTGCAAATAGTGATGAATTGATTCCCCACCTATAAATACGCAGCTGAGAAGGCCAGGACGCTCGAAGCTCAAATTCAATACCAGCGCACCGCATAATATAATTAGGATCTTCAGTTTTCTAAACACTCTTATTATGTTTAATATTATTAGCCAAATATAACCTGATATAACCTGGAATATTGCTGGTGGGAATGGCTGTCAATGCAGAGAATAAGCTTCCAATTATTTTCCTCAGGTGTTGATGGGGGGGGGGGGGGCGCCACAAACCATTAACAAACGTTTGCTTGGGTGGGGGAGGGGGGGGGGGGTCTTGGCCTAAACAAGTTTAGACCACTGACTTGGTGCCCAAGGACCGTAAGAAAAGCCCTCACATGGAGGGAATGAATTTGGAGATCATTGTAAAACTTCTTATAAATGAAACTGTGCTAAAAAAATATATATATATATATATGATTAAAATTATAATGCTGTGACCTCATTTTATTGATTTATGTTGATTTATAACCTACAGTAGAAGCCTAATTAGTTTGCGTAAATAGGAACATAATCTCGGGAACAATAAACCAAAGTTAAACTCGGTGCTTCAAGCTCTGTGCATTTAGAATTTCTGTGCAAGAGCTCTAAGAGTTGGAATAAACTTTAAGCACCTTCTAAGACTGGCAAAGGCTGTAATGAAAGAAAAGCCATCAATAAGTAAGTTCCTGAATCCAGAGTAGACCAGTAGGTCAGAAGGATCAAAGATGAGCACTTGGTGATGAATTGTCTGTGGAAGCCATTGCAGAGTAGAGGAACAAGTATCCTGCAGTAGCCCATCCAGACAGTGGGGTGAGAGAGCAGACTAGGCCTTTGTGTGCTCTGACTTGTAAGCCGCTGGTAAGCCATGCATTGCCAATGAGTCCTGATGCAAGCTGCTGACAACCACTGAACCAAGCCGGTAAGTCCTGACTACTGGTTTTTCCTGGTTTGTAATCCTCTTGCATCTGCAACATGTCCGACTGCCATCCCCATCTGGCTGTTTGACCTTCTTCTGTAACAGCCTACTTTTGTGTCCTGGTAGTTTGGGCGCTATGTCGTCCTGCTGCCTCCAGCCTTGCCTCCTATTTTCTGCTTGTCTAGATTTCTGGGGTTTCCCCAGCTGTTGCTTTTCACACTTTTTTTTATTCTTCTTCATTCATCTGTCTGTTCTGTTGCTCATTGATTGTCCTGTTACTTTCTACTCCTGTCAACCTCTCTTCTCTCTTTCCCCTTTTTCTGTATCATCTTTGACTCTGTGTGCCTCACGTTGTTCTTGATATAGTGTCTGCCCACTATGCTTGGAGGTGCCTTTTAATGTCCAAAATATCGCTTCCGTTATCCTCTCAATGTGGTGGCCAAGGAGGAGGTGGAGGGATCCTCACATGTGCATACCGCTCTACAACTTATTTGGGGTAAAGACTTGGGCAGCTAGCTTAAGCAGCTCCCCTCCCTTACTCCTGCCACTACCTAACACGACTCCAGCTGCTTTTCTCGGGCCGAACAGTCAGAACCACCTGTTGTGGGACTCTTCTCTCATGTAGCCACAGTTACATCCTGAATTAGATGTTAGTCTTCCCCATAAGAAATCTGTACGGGCTGCCTACTTCCACTCCTCTAACATGAACAGCTGGGATTATATTGCCCTTCTCTTTCAGATCCTGGGCTTCATGGTGAAGCTGTGCTTTCGTATCTAGGTTGGAGTGGGCAGCTGAAACCTGACAAAATAGGGGAAGACCTGAAGTTGCCCATCTGGCCTGGCCCACCACACCCACTCCTGGTCCAGGACAGGCCACTAAGTGGTAGGCCTGGCTAGGGTGGATGGGTTGTTTGTGGAGCCCCTCTGTCACTGCCCGCATTTGTTTTTCTTTTGTCTTTCTCCTACGGCTGTAGATGGAATCCAAGTGAGTGGATTATTTTACTGCAGGCAGACACAACAGATGGAACAGAATTTCCTTATTAGGTATGCATCACCTCTTTCAGTTCCAGCCCCTGTAACTCTCAAGATATTATAATGTCCAGAAAATATGTGGTTTTCGGATTCTCCCTTGCCGTCTGGTAGCCGAAGAATGCCTGTCAGGACTTAGCGCATTCTAGTCTTATTCCGTTCTTGAAAAATCTGAAATCTTTGTTTAATACCATTTTGGCCAGTCTTTGAGGTAGTAAAAATATCAGGGAATTCAAGTTTTTTTTTTTTTTTTGTTTTTTTTTTTTTTCTTCTGTCTATCTCTGCAGTTTCAAGCCCAATATATATACCATCCGCCTAGCATCCTGAGAGTTGGAATCCCCAAACTTAGAAAATGTCAGTTTTTTTTGGACAATATATAAACTTGTACAATATAAGCTCTCACATATGTGACAGCTGATCAAGGGGTCAGGCCTATACTAGTCTTTTCTGATCAGTGCTGGATAGCTTCTTTGTAAAACATTTTGCAGCTTGAATCTTTTCTAGATTCACATGTTATGCATTGTTCTGCTGCAGTGAATTTGATTATATTCCCCCCCCCCCCCCCCTTGAATTTCTTAGATTTGATTACCCGTTGTTTGAGTTTTACTGTGAGTGGGTAAAAGGCTCTGGCCTGCTAACACAGGAGCATGCCTGTGTGTGGGCTGCATGTGTGAGACTATCTAGTGCAGCCTTGTATCTACGCACTGGTAGCCTACCGCAGAAGGGACTTTTTCAGGTCTGGTACCGGGCTGTGGAAGGCCTCATAATGTGAGTGGGCATTCATAGTGTTGGTCGATAGTGCTTACTGAAGGTCTATAGTACTTACACTGTATTACACATTATTGGGGATATCTCACTAAAGTGCAGTTTAGCTCCGCTTAGGCCTACAAGGTCCAGCGAGTTACCAAGTAGATTACTCTGCTCCCAGTCGAGGGATCAAAGGCCGCCCTACAAAATAGACCAGATAATAGTGCTTGACCCAGTTCCTAGGAAAGGATGGGTAGGGAAGAAATCTGCATCTGTTAATCAGCTTGTCACCCTGTACATGGGCTATGACAGCACAGACCCACAGAAACAAAAAAGGAGAGCCAGACCACTGGAGCCAACACAGAAGGGAGAGTCTCACCTTTTTTGAAGTTTTGGTTGGGAAGTATTCAGGCAGCTGTGTCATTTTGGAGTTGACCTGAGACTCTGGGAAGTCTTTCCACAGACAACTTGAGATTGCCTTATTTCATTATTCTAGAATTCTGTGCTGGAGGGTTGGGACAGGGGTGGAGTGATCTGGTATCCTAGGATTGGCTAGAGGAGCCTGGTTTCTAGAACTTTCTACCCCTACTTAAAAACCTCTCCACAAGCAAGACAATTCAGAAGACATTGGACCTGGAGTGATGAGGGCGAACGGATGCCCAGTTATAAAGAGAAGCCACCTGATTCCTTGCAAGGATGAGATTTGACTCCAGCTGACTTCCATGACTAGGTTGGGGTCTCTCCAGGGCCAGTAACATGGGTTCCCTTACACCCCCTGATGAATTGTTGGGGGAATGGAACTGCTAGTGGGTCCTGGATGGTTCCCATCGACCTTCTGTGGACAGGCCCTTGACCCTGCTGCTAACACACAGGTGGCCTGCTAGACCACCAGGAGGTCATGAGGGGTGCTTGGGGAGTGTGGCAGGAAGGAAGTTCCACTTGCTTGGTGGCTTTGCACAGCCTGTGGAAATGCCCCTTGTAGGAAGCTGGGTTTCTGTTGCAGTGACCACCACTTTTTGCCAGACTACAGTTTCCAAGTCCATTCTTAGACATTGTAAGTGAAGTGCTGCCATTAAGAGTATATGGTGCTGGGAGTTTGTCATTACGAACTCCACAGCACACTAATGACTACACTGAAAACTGAAGTTTGGTATCCAACTTCTCAGCACATTAAACCCACACTGATGCCAATGTGGGATTTAATGAAAAATGCACTCGGAGGGCATCTTGGAGATGCCCCCTGAAAAACGACTGGCCTCTGGTGGGTTTCCTGACTGGTACACACCAGCCTGCTACCATGAGACCTGTTTCTGGACGCCTAGGGTGGGAGCCTTCGCTCCCTGAGCCCAGAAACAAAGCCTTTCCTGAGCGAGGTGATCACACCTCCCCCAGGCCAAGAAGAGCCATCTGTGGCAGGGCCCTGCAGCCTTTGTAATGCGACACCAGCCTCTCCTGCAATCAGAAGCAGGCTCCCTTCCTGTCTGCCCTCCTTTTCGGCGGGAAGATGGGCGGGAACAATTTGCCTTCCCAGAGCGTGTGCCCCATCTGCCAACCTCACCCCCCAGGTGGGGAAGGCATGGTGAAGTCCACTCTTCAGAGGATAGTGTTAAGCATTTGATGTACACACTCAGTCAGCAAATGAATGCACACACTCAAGAACTGAACTCTAGGCCAGTTGTTTTTGTATAAAAAAATATACTGTTTTATTTTAGAACCAAGCACCCCTGGCACAGGTAAGCATTAAATACTTTACAGTAATAAGTTGCTGAATGTAGAATAGTTTGAAATGCAATCGGAATTGTACTTTGTTTGATTTACAGGGGATGCAGTAGGTTGCAATACTTAGCAAATACGGTACATTGAAATGAATAGGCTTTTTCAGTAAATTACAGGTAAGTTACTTTTTATGTTACTTTTCTAACTCCGTGCTGGATACCTAGATTCTGCACTGGGACATTTCCTGCAAACGGGTAAGGATATATGTTTTGGTTATTCGTGCGATTTTTAAAGGATATTTTTAGATTTCAAAACTCCACACAAAATTGTCAATGTTATCCTATGGAGGAAACACAGATTATCAGTTAGAAGGTAAGTTATCGCCTGTGGGAGTTAAGTTTCTGGGGTTTGACTCTGGGGTCCCCCAGGATCAGTGATGCACTTTTGTTACACCCACAGCGGCACTAGGGTGGCCGGGTGCAGAGTGTTGAGGTCCAATGTTATCAAATGGGGGATATGGGGCCTCCGGTTGGTGGCTGCTTGCAAGCAGGCCACTGGGTTGTGAGAGCAAAGCTCTTTGGGTATAGGTCAGGGCAAATGGGGAAACAAAGTAGCACAAAAGGTGCACCCTCAGCGGCACTAGGGCGGCCGGTTGCATGGTGGTGTTTCGAGCTCGGGTGCCCTGTTTTCAATGGAGAACCTCCCGGTTTGCAAAAGCACTGCAGGCAGGGAGACTAAGGACTTCTGGGTGCGACCACCACTTAGAGAGGTAAGTTGGGAAGTTAAGGGTTGGTTAGGCACCGTTGGTTTCGGCACACAAGGCCGTGGGGCGTCAGGTGCCTTTTGGGGTCGGATCTTCTTACCAGCTCCTGGTCGCGGTTAGGGGGGAGCCTTCTGGATTTAGACTGCAGGCGTCAGCTGGAGGCTTGAGGCAGGCCTGGGGTTGCCCGATCTCTGGTCAAGATCGCCGGGGTGACCGCCTCGTGGTGTTTTTCCACTCGAGCCAGGTTCGGCGGGTGCAGAGTGGGCTGGATTTGCGGTCTCAGGCTGCTGCCAGAGGTTGCAGTTGAACAAATCCATTGTTCACGGGAGAAGCAGTCTTTGGAAGTGAAGGCCGGCAGGTCCTCCGGGGTTTTTGAAGTTGCTGGCTGCAGGATACACTGGGATTTCGCAGGAGCAGGTTCGAGGGGAGACAGGCTTGTAGAGCTGGGGCCAAGTCAGTGGGCCTATTTCTCTTGTTAGCTGGCTGCACAGCTGTTCGGTCCTTCTTCTTTTCTTCTTGTTGTTTCTGAATCTGAGGAAGCAAGGTTCAGGGTGCCCCCTAAATACTAGAATAACGGGCGTTACAGGTAGGTAAAGGGCAGGGACCGATGGTTCCCTTCTCTGGGGTGGGTACATCCCCTATTGTGCCACCCTCCAGTGGGAAGGGGGGGGGGAGGAACCTGTCCCTGGTTGGTTGGATCCTCCCATCCTCAAGATGGAGGGGACTTTAGAGTTGTGCTTCACCTTGCCACCCCCACCTGAGGGGTGGAGTTGGCAGAGGTAGGCACACCTATTTCCCTCACTTGTTTTTCCCGCTGGTTCTCCCGCCCAAAGTGGGGACTTCTTGCTGAAACCAGCAAATGGTCTGGGGAGGCTCAAAGGCGGCATGCCTTTGAAGCGTCCCCTTTGTGAACCCTGCCCATCCTGGGGAAGGAGACTTGGCACCTCGTCCCAGGATGTGCCTTGTTTCAGGCCCCCAAGAGCAGTAGGCTCTCGACCCAGGGGTCCAGAAACATGTCTGCTGGTGGCAGCCTAAGCAGCCACTAAGTCTGGACACTAGAAGTTGGTCGAGTTTCAGGGGGCATCTCTAAGATGCCCTCTGTCGTGCGTTTTACATTAAATCCCACACTGGCCAGTGTGGGTTTAATGTGCTGAGAAGTTTAATACCAAACTTCCCAGTTTTTGTAGCCATTATGGTGCTGTGTAGTTCGTAATGACAAACTCCCAGCACCATACACTCTTAATGGCAGCACTGCACTTACATTGTCTAAGAATGGACGTGGACACTGTAGGGGTACAGGGTTCATGTACCTGTACCCTCACCACTGGCATAGTGCACCCAGCTGAAGGGGTGGCTGGTCTAGGCCAGGGCAGTGGGTTGTGGGCATGGCACACAGGGATGTGTGCCATGTTGGCTCTTCACTTTGTTCTGCACCAAGACACGCAGCCTGCAAAGGCAGTGTGTGTGAAAAGGTGCAGGGCATCTAAGGGTGGCACAGTAAGTTCTGCTGCCCTTAGTAGCCTTCCCTGGTCACAGTGCCCTGGATACCTGTGGTACCATTTACCAGGGGTCCACCTGTGGCCAGGGATGCCAATTGGGTTTAGGCTTGAATGAACATAGGCCCTGGGTACCTGATTAGCAGGAGCCCAGGGCAAACTGTCAAAGAACATCAGCAAAAAGTGGGGGCATACCATGCAGAAAGAGGGCACTTTCCTACAATTCTCCCTTTCTTTCCAGATCCTTTGTATGCACTGTCGTGCCTTTCATTGGTTAAAAAAAACAATTAAATATAAACGTTTTTCTTTTTTTTTCGGGGGGCACAGTTTCCTTAGCAGTTTCTATACTTGCCTCCTCATTTCAGTTTAGGAAGAAGTTGCGGAAGAAATTGAGGGGGACTTGTATGAACTCTGGCTAAGTCACATCCAGTGGACAACGTATTCAGTGAGTCTCTAGACAACCTCTACCGATGCGCAGAGGTACTGCTGTAGAAAACTTTCAGGATCCAGTCTGGAGCCTGGGGATAGTTCAAAGGTAAAGAATTTCTGGCCAGATCTCGTCTCTACCAGATAAGGTGATACAGAAGGTAAGTAACTTATTCTTTTGGGTCTGGCCATGTGGCCACCAAATGTTTCCCAAAGTCGAACACAAAATATGGAATTTGTGCCTGCATAAAGACCATAAGTCAGAGGTGTGTAGAGCGTTTGAAGCATTCTCCTTAAAACCCTTAAAGTTGGAGCGGAACAGAGGTGGGAACTCTATGCTATGATGCAACAAAAGAAAGCTCCCTTTAGGATCTGGGACGTTAAAGTAAAGAGTAGATCCTCAAAGAAACCGAAGAGACCTAGGAAGAATAGTTGAACGTTGAAGAAACAGCATACACAAACTTGGACATGCAAGAGTTTTTGAAAAAGACACTGAAGTATATGGAGCGAATGAGTAAAAAGCACTCAGTGACACATAGTTTCATTGGGGCTAAGTCGAAGGTTTTGCGCTTGTAGTCCCTGAAATAACCCCTGAATCAAAAACACTCATTAGTTGAAGGAAAAATAAAGACTAGGTCGAAGCCAAAAGGTAAGAAACCTTTAGTCTCTCGCTCAACTCTGAAAGGAGATTAGTTACAAAATGTATTTCAGCCTCGACTCTTTCCTTACTCCAAAGAGAAAGGCTACTTAGACATCTAGCAGGCCATTGACGTTGAAAGGCAAAAGGTAAAACCAGAAGCCGAAATGGTGGCATTACTGCAAAAGAAAAAACAGCTCGACAAATCTCTTAAGCCTTTCAGAATCCCTATAAAAGCAGTAGAGATTAGGATGAAAGAGAGCCAAATCGATCTAGAACTCCCAGCAATTCCAGAACCCTAGGAGGAAGGGAAGGATTCATTTTATAATGAGGATGAACAATATTACATACCCATCTTATATGCATCACAATGTTATGAGTATGAATGGCAGAACTTGGACACCGACTCTCCTGTTGAGGGTCCTGACTAATAGCCCTCTAGGCCAGTGCCTCCAGGCGACCTCTTTCTGGAGTATAGCTAGAAGAATTACAGTCAGAGGCATGTTCCTTCCTGGGAACACTTCCATCACAAAAGAAAACAGGTTTGAGGCATATGAGCTGTAGATCATATGCTGTGCATAGATCGCCATCTAGTGTTGGGTCTGGATGTTTGCACTTTGATTTTCTGAAGTCTTTCCAGTTATGAGGTAGGGGACTCCTCCATTGTTGGATTGTTTTCTTCCACCATCGCGTTTGGACGTCTGTCGTTGCGCTCCAGTTCGACACTGTTCCTTCGGTTTCCCTCGTTGTGCAAGATACTCCTCCTCGACGGTATTGTTTCCGATTCGCGTGTTGTAATTACTTAAAATATTCTTTCAAACTGAAATTTCGTGGAAGGCGGTCGGACCTACCCGCTTTGGGTCGACCTGCAGTCGATGGAATGACTCCCTTCAAATTCTGCCCTCGGTGCCATACAAACTACCCGCGCAACGACTCACTCAAAGTGTGTAAACTGTGTTTGTCCCCCGAAAACAGGGAACAAGACTGCGACGTGTGCCAGGCTTTCCGCTCCAGGAAAACACTTTGCGACCGTCGGGCTCGACGTCGCAACATGCAGAGCCAGCACACAAGCTCCATTACGGACACCTTCGGTCAACATTCGGACGAAGAGGCTGGCGAGGCTATTGGAACAGAGGAGGAGCAGGAGCTTGTTGCCATCTCAGAATTCGAATCCGACCAAGAGGAGGACATGGTCAACGTACCGTGAATACACCTCCCCCCTCATCCCAAGAAACAATGTCCATTAAAAAGAAGGCTCCGGTCCAACCCGCTCCCTCTGGCCCCTGTCGGCACAGAGATCATGCTTCTGACGCCCCGCCCTCTGGCTCGGCACCGAAGTCTACCAAAAAGCTTTCTGGCTCCAAATAGACTATCTCCAAACCCAGCTCGGAGCCCAGACAGACCTCCAGGGTCGAAACACGAGTCCGGCACCGGCCCCCACCATTCGGCCAAGAAAAAAATCATCGGATCCGAAGACCTCAACTGTTTACACTCCGGCACCGAAAATGTTGGCCCCCAAACAGACAGAAGTGCAGAAAACAACTACAAAGCCCAGTTTTGATGCCCCAATTGAAAAACCGGATCCTAAACAAAAGCTTTTGTATATCCATTCACAGACTGGCCATATCACAAAAGAAATACTGATGCAGAAGAAGAATATCACATCCCTTTAAAGAAGAGATCTGTTGGAACTAACCCCTCCCCTACACCTCTTCCTCCACCTTTTCTTCCTTCATCACCACCTTTCCCCTCAGCTTCAACCAATTTCACCTTAACATTTACCACCACATACACCTGCCAACCAGGATGATGATCAGGATAAGGATGATGATCAGCCATTACAAGACCCATGGGACGATTATAACACCACTTCGCACACGGACAATGATCCCGACCTGTACCCTACCAAACCCTCTCCACAAGATGATAGTGTAGGTTACATTGTGTTACTGGGTAGAGGTGCCAACTACCAAGGGTTGCATCTTCATAAGGATTAATTGGAAGAGGATTTCCTCTTTGAAACCCTCAGTACCACACAGGTCATTACATACACTACCCATGCTTAAAGGGATGGTCAGGCATGTAGATGAGCTTTTTAATGCCTCAGTCAGACCTCGTATTCTTACCCCTAGAGTGGACAAAAAGTACAAGCGAGCACCATTGGACCCAGTATATATAAGGGAACAATTGCCACTAGACTCCCTGGTTGTGTACAATGCAAGAAAAAGAGCCAACTCCCAGACAACAGGAGAGGCTCCGCTTCGTGATAAGGAATCAAAACTTATTGACGCTTATGGGAAAAGGGTAACTTCTCAAGCAGCCAATTTTTGGCACATCTCCAACACTCAGGCACTGTTAGCACGATACAACTGTGTGCACTGGGATGAAATGAAACAACTGATCTAATATTTACCCACGGAACGCAAATCAAAAGCACAAGATCTGGTTCATGAATGGCAACTTATTGCTAACAATCAAATAAGATGCTCTCTAGATGCTGCAGACACTGCTGCTAGAGCTATAAACACTAGTGTCCTTTTAAGAAGGCATGCCTGGCTCCGTATATCTGGTTTTAAACCGGAGGTTTAAACCTCCATTTTAAATACCCCATTTGATAAGGAACATCTGTTTGGCCCAGTGGTAGGTTCTTCACTTGAGCAAATTAAGAAAGATACTGAAGTAGTCAAATCTATGGGAGCCCTTCAGTCCACACAGGGTCGTGCTTCCTTTCTTTTTAGAGGAGGTTCCAAAAAGACCTCATCAGAAGCCACCTTCACCTAAAAGGGCAATAACCAACCCTCTCCAACTAGGGGTTATTTCAGGGCAGGTTACAGTGGTGGTAACGGTAAGGGCAGGGGCCGGAGTTCAAACACACCCAGCTACCCCGCCAACACAAAGCAGTGACTTGCCTTCACTTCCCCCCCGACCACTCCACACCATTCGGGGGAAGACTGTCAGATTTTCTACCAATCTGCCAATCAATAACAAGAGACAATTTGGTACTCCATATTATCTGTTCTGGTTACTGCCTGGAATTTATCAACACGCCTCCAAATATTCCACCATAGCCCCACAAACTATCACCAGATCATCTACACCTCCTCAAATAAGAGGTTCAGTCTCTACTTCTAAAAGGGGCTATAGAGCCAGTGCTGCCCCAACATCATGGCTTCGGGTGTATACTACTTTTATTTCCTAATTCCCAAAAAAAGACTGTTCTCTCAGACCAATTTTAGATCTCGGAGAACTCAACCGGTACATTCAGTCAGACTGTTTCCATATGGTGACACTTCAACAGGTACTTTCTCTGCTACAGAAAGTCAACTTTCTATCTACTCTAGATCTAAAAGACGCCTACTTTCATATACCAGTTCACCCTGCTCATTGCAAATTCCTCAGGTTTGTGGTAGCGGGTCAACACTATCAGTTCAGGATACTCCCATTCGGTGTTACCACTGCCCCCAGAGTCTTCACAAAGTGTCTGACCGTAGTAGCTGCTCACCTAAGGAGACAAAGCATCCACGTCTTCCCGTACTTAGACGACTGGCTCATCAAAGCCAAAACGTACCAGCAATGTCTGCAACACACTTTCAGGACAATTTGGTTACTGCATCAAGTAGTGTTCACAATCAATGTACCAAAGTCACATCTCCAACTAACCAATACAAAGGACTACCTAGGAGCCATAATAGCTACTCCCAAAAACTCTCGCTTGTCAAAGCTCAGCCAGAATTCGAAATATTCAGTCTTTAGTTCTCCGCTTTCAATACAACCATTGGATTCCAGCTCTAACTTAAATGCAGCTACTGGAAATGATGTCGTCCTGCATCATGACCATTCCCAATGCCAGACTGCACATGCGCCCACTTCAAGAATGCTTAGCCAGTCAGTGGAACCAGTCGCAAGGTCTGTTGACCGATCTAGTGTTGGTAAGCGGCTGCACTGATCGCTCTCTGCAGTGGTGGAACACACAAAATGTATCAAAAGGATGGCCGTTCATAGACCCGGTTCTGCAGATAGTACTTACAGTGGACGCGTCCCTCACTGGCTGGAGAGCTCATCTACAACAGCACACAGTGCAAGGCTTGTGCAGCCAACAACTAAAGTTGCTCCACATCAACCACCTGATGCTGCTTGCAATATTTCTAGCACTCAAGGCGTTTCAAACTCACCAACAGGGCAAAGCTGTCCTAATTCGTACAGACAACATGACAGCCATGTATTACATACAAAAACGTGGGGGACACACTCTCTCCGATTGTCCCACTTAGCCCAAGACATCTGGAGGTGGGCCATTCACTACAAACTTAATTTCCTAGCAGAACACCTTCTTAGGATTCGACAACCAGATTGCAGATCACCTCAGCAGGCAGATACAGCAAATACATGAATGGAAACTCCCCCTCAGGTCCTTCTTCCATACTTTCAACGTTGGGAAGTCCCTCACATAGACTTGTTCGCCACATAACATAACGCAAAATGCCCAAACTTCGCGTCCAGATATCCACACCCATTGTCCAAAGGCAATGCACTATGGATGAATTGGTCAGGGATATTTGCTTATGCTTTTCTGCCTCTCCCACACATTCCAAAAGTGGTTCGGAAACTCAACCAAGCGTCCCTGACAATAATCCTAGTTGCTCCCACATATGCACGTAAACCTTGGTTCACAACCCTATTGGAACTCTCAGTAGTATGTGTGAGAGAGTGCCATCTTTATTGCATGGTATGCCCCCACTTTTTGCTGAATTGCTGAATGTACTTTGAATGTGCCCTGGACTCCTGCCAATCAGGTGCCCACGGCCTATGTTCCTTCCCTAAACCAAAACCTCCAACCCAAATTGGCAAACCCTGGCCACATGTCAGCCCCTGGTAAATGGTACCCTAGGTACCCAGGGCCTTGTGACCAGGGAAGGCCTCTAAGGGCTGCAGCACTCATTGTGCCACCCTTAGAGGCCCTATACCCTAACACCCACACACTGCCCTTGCAGGTTGAGTGTCTGGATACAGAACAAAACAGAGTCGACATGGCACACATCCCTGTGTGCCATGCCCACAACCTACACTGCACTGGCATACATCAGACACCCCTCTAGCTGGGTGCCCTATGCCAGTGATGTGGGCACAGCAGCATGAACCCTGTGCCCCTACAGTACCCAGGTCCATTCCTGGGCCCTGTAAGTGCAGTGCTGCCATTTAAGAGTACATGGTGCTGGGAGCTCGTCAAACACGAACTCCACAGCACCATAATGGCAACACTGAAGACTGAGAAGTTTGGTATCAAACTGCTCAGCACATTAAACCCACACTGATGCCAGTGTGGGATTTAATGTACCAAGCACCACAGAGGGCATCTTAGAGAGGCCCCCTGAAACCTAAACTACAATCCACGTCTGTTCTGAGAGGCTGCCTAGGCTGCCACACAGTAGACATGTTGCTGGACCCCTGGGTAGGAGAGCCCCAGCTCTCCTGGGCCTGCAACAATGCACATCCTGGGCGAAGTGCTAAATCTCCTCCCCCAGGATGGGCAGGGTGAAGCTTCAAAGGCATGTCGCCTCTGTGAGCTTCCCCAGGCCACTTGCAACCCCCCACTCTGGCGGGAAGCTTGGCCGGAAACCCCAAATAAGGACAGGGGATGTGCCAGCCTGCCAACCCCACCCCTCAGGTGGGGGAGGCGAGGTGAAGCACATCTCCGGGCGCTCGCCATCTTGAAGATGGGAGACCCTACCCAATCTGGACTAGGCTACTGCCCCCCCACAGGAGAGTGGCAGAATAGGGGTTGTACCCACCCCAGGACAGGGACCCATTGGTCCCTGCCCTTTACCTACCTGTAACGCCCCTAAATCTAGTATTTAGGGGCACCCTGAAACTTCCTTCCCCAGATTCCAGATTCCGAAATACAAAGAAGAGCAAGAAGAAAGAAGACCTGCCCTGCAGCTGCCAAGAAGAGGAAGACAACAACTGCTTTGGCCCCAGCCCTACCGGCCTGTCGACCCTCGTACCTGCTCCTGCTCTAACCCGGCATCTCTTCTGGCCAGCAACCTCACAAACCCCGGAGGACCTGGCTACCATTTGGCTCTAAGCACCTGGGACTCCCATGAGTAGAGACTCTACTCAAAATCAGCTTGTAATCCCTGGCATTAGCCCGGAACCGCGAACCCTACACACTCTGCACCTACCAAGCCTGGCTTGTGCTGGAGTGAACAAAGACCACGAGGACGACCCCACGGCGACTGACCCCGAGTCCGGCACCCAAGGACTTCCCTCGACGCTCCTGAGGATGCCTGCAGCCTCAGAACCAGGTACCCCCCCCCCCAACCGCGATCAACAGAGGGTAAGATTTCCCGACACCAAAAGGCACCTCTACACCCGGCGCCTCGCGGCCCCCTGTGCCCAACCCCTGGGTACTTACCTATTCTCCAACTACCCAACCTAACCTCTCTAAGTGGTGGTGGCACCTGAAGAATCTTCGTCCCCGAGCTTGCAGTCTTTTTCTAAACCGGAGCTTTCCCATTGAAATCAATTGAGCGCCCGAAGGCTCAAAAGTGCCCTGCACCCAGCCGCCTGAGTGGCCCTGACAGTGTAACCTTTGCACCTATCTTCTTCCCCATTTGCCCTGAGCAAGTGACCAGGAGCCCAGCTCCCACAGCCGCGAGGCCTGCTAGTCAGTAGCCACCAACCAAGGCCCCCCTGCTTCCCGTAGGATAACATTGGGCCTAACTCTGCACCCGGCTGCCCCCGTGCCACTGAGGGTGTAACAACCTGACCCTGGGAGACCCCAGAGTCTGTGCCCAGAACCTTAACTTTGCCAGTCCATTTTCTCCATAGGGTAACATTGACTGGTTGTTCCTGAAATTTCTTCTAAGTGTGGACTTTTCAAAACTTAAAATATTCACCAAAAATCAGCCGAGTAACAAACGAAAATACTCACCTGCTATTAGGGGAGCTCCCAGTGCTGCATCTTGGTGCCCAGCACTGACCCTGAAAAATATTCACAACCGTACTTACCAGTAACCCAATTTTCTTCCATAGGAAACCATTAACTGTTTTTCTGTGAAATTTCTTCTAAGTGTCGATTTCTGCAAACTCTAAATATTCTTTAAAATCGTATAAATTGTGAAAACTTAATGACTTACCTGTTTTGGATAAAGGTCCCAGTACTGAGTCTAGGCACACAGTACTGGATTACAAAAGTAACAAGAACATACTACACCTGCAACTTTAATTTTCTTCCATAGGGAATCATTGACTGTGTTTTCTATGAAATATTTTCTAAGTGTCAACTTTTAAAATAGCAAAATATTGTCTAAAAATCATAACCGTAACTAAGTCTACTTTTATCACTTGTTTCGAAGTACTGACCCAGGACTGAATCTAGGATACATTCCTGGAATCCCAAAAGTAATCCTAAAAATAATCTATTGCAAATTACTTGAAACTTCCATTGAACTCCATGCATTATTGTGTTTAAAATTGTGTTGCCTATTACAACTTTCTACAAAAGCCAATTGCATATTGCAAAAGTATTTATATAAAGCATGTCATCCTGAGAAAGTATATTTTAATACC
This sequence comes from Triturus cristatus, assembly GCF_964204655.1. Taxonomy (NCBI): domain Eukaryota; kingdom Metazoa; phylum Chordata; class Amphibia; order Caudata; family Salamandridae; genus Triturus; species Triturus cristatus. Next base: position 560,273,468 of record NC_140586.1, read on the forward strand.
TATTGGTTCTAAAATAAAACTAGCATATATATATATATATATATATATATATATATATATATATATATATTTTTTTATATATGAACCATTGTCCTAGAGTTCAGTTATTGAGTGTGCGAGACCATTTGCTGGCTGAGTGTGTGCAACAAATGCTTTACACTGTCCTCTGATACTGCCTTACTGCTCGACCAAGCTACCACTTGAGAGTAATGTTATATCTAACTTTAGCCTCTGTCAAACCTCTGGGGACTGTGGACTCTGTACACCCTGTACCTATTTGGGAACAGTATATACAGAGCTACTTTCTCACAGTATGGGTGATTGTTCGTGCTTTACAAATGTGGATTATTAGTAGTTCCTCATCAAAAACTATGTCTTACATCCATCTTCTCACACAGAGCCACGAAGACATAAGACATCCAGACCCCAGTCAACTCAATCTGGTGATCTGGCTCCTGAAGTCTTAGAGTTTGGCTATTTTTATTTCTTTTTTTTTACATAACTTTTTTTTATTGAGGACAAGAGTAGCGATGATAGACATCATACAACCATGTACATACAGAATTGTACACTGGCAAAAGGCGAACGACAAATCTGAGATCACATGCATGTTCATACACATTTGCATTAAACTCTCTTATGGCAGGTTATCTGGCTTAATGTCTGGTCTGGGTTGTGGGGGATCAGAGTCCTCCCCTATAGTCATTCAATTTTCCACAGATATACGTACATTTAGTGGGACACCCCCTGGATTCATATACAGTCCTTTCTGACACCATGCACCAGTCCATGCCCCCCCCCCCATCCAATGTAGGTGATTTCTGCCCCCTCCGTTTTCTTGCTATGTTTGTTTTAGCAATCCTCATTCTGTGTCTCACCCATATTCTCTCTTTAATACTGAGATCCGTTAGGCCCCAGATATTCAGGATACTTAATTTGATGTTACAGTCAATCTTACAGCTCATTGCTCGTTCCATACATTTCATTACCACGGACCAGTATCTGGATGACCGCACATTACCAGAGCGTATGTATAAACATGCTCTCTTGTCCACATAGCCGAAGGCATTTGGCCTCAGTGCTATTCCCCATCCTTACCATAGTCTGTCTCGCTAGGTGTATTCTGTGGAATTTCTTCAATTGTACGAGTCTGATCCTAGCTCTGAGATGGCAGTTTCTCTAGGAGAGGCCAGAGCCTCGAGCCGTTCCTCATCCTCCAACCCAGCGACGTTGTATTCCCATTTTGTTCGAAGTAGGGGGTCAGCCATATTATTTTTTTTTTAGGTCTCGCTGAATCAGCGCGTATGCGCTGCTCAGAGACTTTAGTAGGTGAGTTTTCAAGTGCTGCTGGCTGGCGACAAGCTTGCGTTCACGCGCGAACCGCCAGCCTTCAGCACCTTCTGTCTTGACTCTTGCTTGCTCCCTGCCTCCGCCCCTCCCCCCGCCTTCGCGCTTACAAGCGTTCGGGATTCTCCCAGTGATTCTTCATGTCACAGCTGCTTGACCATTAGCTGACCGGACTGGTACCACGAGGTTACAGTAATAAGGGGTGCGCGGTCCCTATATAGCTGCCAATCTGCTTGTGTTTGTACTGCAACGCGAATCTTCTCAGGTGACTCTTATTAAATTCTTTTATTAAATCCTAACGGGCACCGAAGCGCGAAGGTGCATCTATCTGTCAAATAATTGTTCAAATTCAGAATTTATATATTTCTTAACCTAATGAAGAAGGATAAATCAGCAGACACGAGTGGAAATAATGTGGTTAAATACAGACACTTAAAAATTAAATAATACAAGACGATGTGCCCTAACTCTATTTATTTCCTGACTCTGTGGATGAAGTTACATTGTCATTCAGGATACGAGCCCCTTTGGTCGGCTCACTCTGTGACACCCTGGACTCCTATGCCCCAACTCCTCACTAGTTTCATTGTGGCACAAGGTGCGCCAATATTTGTTTGTTTTGTTTACTTTTATTTAGCACAAACCATGCCCAACGAGGCATCGGAGCGCTTTACGAGCAACGGAGGAAACTGTTGTAAAAGAACCACAGACTACAGCAGACCGAGCGCCATCACTCTGGATTCGGCAGAAGACCTGCTCCTCGTGCTACGAAGCAGCTTATGGGGTCACAAGGCGCACTACATAAATATGATAACATATTCTACCACCTACTCCCCGCGCCTCGCAGCCTGACAGCGAGGCGCTATGGTAACATGGTAAACTGTGACAGGTCCAGTTATCTGCTGACAGCGGGTATGTGGCCACTGCACGCAACCTTTCCCAGAATCCTTTTGACACGCACAGGTTCATTAAATTGTCCTTGTGTAACATAACTAGTGCTCATGTAAAGCGCTCCAAAACCTTCGGGTTGAGTTTGCTCTATATGCGGTTTTCATAAACCCCTACCATTTTTGTTCCCCTACTAAACCCTTCTCTCTCTGTAAAAATGTATTTTAAATACTTATGTGTTTAACACAGTCACTAAATGCTTGCTCTTTATCTATTAGCAGAGAAAAAGCTGCAAATGGTTTTATTTACTAATTATTGGTATTTTTAAAGAAACATTGCCAATAGCTCTGGCTAAACACTTATAAGGTCCCAGGGAGGATTCTGGTGGTGTCTCTCCCTTTTTAGGTCTCGCCTGGCGTCTGAGCTCGCATGCGCTCCTCACCTGTGAGAGCTATATTCAACAAGGCAGTTTCAAGAAGGGGACTCTAGAGTTTTTGTTAAACTCTGGCTTCCCATTGAAAAGGAGGATTGTCGGTTGCCGCCCTTTCGCCTTTTTGGACGGCCCACCCGGGCTGGCTCTCCTGCTTCACGGCTGTCGTGAAGCACTTTATCTGTTTCTAGATGGCCCTCCCTAAAGATAAGGTCCGTTATCCATGTATTTTTGCAACCCCCTCCCCCCCCGCCCGCACTACGCCGGACTCCCCTCTATGGATGTGGCAGAGTTCCGACCAGCACCGCTCCGACGTTGGAGCCCAGAGGTGTTGTGTAGTGCTCCCCCTGTAGCGAGTCTCAGGCTAGGTCGGGTCAGTAAATGCCAGCCTCAGCCACGCAGACGTTGTAATTTTTGGCTTTGTGTCGGAAAATATGTAGAGAGTGCACCAGCAGCCACGGAGTAATGGTGATTGAAAAGTCGCTTTACACCTGATAGTCAGGCCCCTGATGCCTCCGCTGACTTTGGGAAGGTGCACTGTCCCAGCGTGTGTGAACCTAACCCACGCCTCTGGGGCAGTGGAACAGGACCCCCACCCCTCCCCCCTACTCCTCCACCGCCTGCACTGTAGTGCCTCTTCTGTGAATCCCCTAGCGCCCCTGACACCTCTGCTGACTTTGGGCGCACAGAGTCTTGGTGATTCAGGCCGCAGGGTCGGCTGTCCCTGGCAGCAGTAATCTGTATAAAGAAAACGTTCACCCTTGTCATTCTTATTTTATAGGGGTGAAGTGTTGGCACTCTCTGTGGGGGCATCTTCTGAAAGTTGTAGCTCGAGCGTTTGGTGACACGTCATCCTGCTGCAGCGCTTCGATTCCTACGTGGCGGCCTCGAGGCTAGGTCGCGGGTCATACTGGGGTCACATGCTCAGGGCTCTTAATCATCCTTTTAAGATAATTTGCTGTGAGAAGTTCTGAAACCGAGGCTTGGAAATGAGAGGTAGTCATTCACGTTCTAAATCTAAGACCGAGCCGGAAAGTCGAAGAAAGATGGAATAAGATATTGTAAACAATATGATGAAAGGAGGTCCAGAGGGCGCGGGGGGAAAGAAAGGCTGAGCTCGTGAATTTAGTGGTTTAGAAGCATTTGCATACAGGAGCCCCTGTGGTATGCCCAGAGGCGAGGGGAGGCGCTAGGATCTAAACCTGGCACGGGGGCAGCCAGGCGAGCTGCTCTCTGACGTCATGTGTTGTGTACTGAGGGGCAGAGAGAGGGGGAGGGACCCGGATGTACTGGGTGGGGGTCCAGCAGGTGAGAGAGAAGTCTCCCCATAGCTGGAATATTTCTGGGTGTGTGCGGGTGTGTGGGTGGGGGGTACTGTCCCTGCATGTATTAAACTAACCCCACACATCTGGGGCTGATGAATATAACAACCCCCCCGCTCCCCCACCTCCTGCTCTGTAACCCCTCTTCTGGTCATTTCCTAGCGCCCCGAAGTGACCGCAGTCTCGTGAATACGTGATCTGATGAATCCCTAAAGACCACCCTGCCTCAGTTTCCATATCTTTCGGAGAAGTGCGCTCTTCCTTCTAGCTCCTCATAGGTCCTCGTAACAAAAGATGGCATCTGGGAGGAAGGACCCTCTGGAACTCGCGTCCTGACGCTATAACCTGAGCTGAGGAAGACCTGGCTTTTAGGAGGTGCTGTAGACGCTTGTTTGTCCCAATTCCTCCAACCAGCACGGATGGTCTCCCTCTAGCTCCAAGATACCTTGGGTGCGCCGGCGCTTTATAACATCAAGAAGGCTTGGAGCCAATGGCTGTGCACGTTACATGCCGCTTCTCAAGTGCCAAAGAAGGCAGCGCCACTCATTGGAGTTGTGGCACCTGCTGGCACGGGGGGGAGAGGGAGTGGGGGTCACCAGGGTCAAGCACCTGCTGGCACATGGGGAGGGGGGTAGCTCATCTTGGTCAAGCACCTGCTGGCACATCGGGCGCCTCGCCAGAGTCGAAGCGTCTGCTGGCACCGCAGGGGCCTCACCAGAGTCAAAGGCACGTGGTGGAACACAGAGGAGGGCACACCAGGGTCATGGTGCCTGCTGACACCGTGGGGGCCTCACTAGAGTAAAGCACCTGCTGGCAACGTGGGGGCCTCACTAGAGTCAAGGCACATGGTGGCACCGCCGGGGACTACCCAGCGGCTCGAGTCTACACGGAAGCAACATCAGCTCAGTCTCCCTCCCTTCCCCATGGTAGCGAACATTACAATCATTAACAACAGCAGCTTTAGCATGCCACCAAAGATAACCACTTGGTGGTCCCAGATTGAAATGACCCCAAAAAGGACTTTTTGCTTAGGGGATAAAGGAGCACTTGAACAGCAACAGGCCATTTAACCTGAGAGTTTAAACATCCTTGCACCGGACCTGCTGGAGTTAACAGCTGAAAAAAAGCATTGAAAATGCAATAGGCCCCGCCTTTGATTACGTTAAAGCCATTTGCTTTGCTAAGCAAATGACTTTAACTTAATAAAAGGCAAGACCTATTGCATTTTTAATGTTTGTTTAGCACTGCTAGTAAAGCGTACCGGATCTGCAGGTACCTGAAATACTCTGTATTAGCCAAATCGTACTCCAGTTGCAATTGGACGAAGGGAATCACTCCACCCCCTTTCCATAGATCTCCCACCTTAGAGATACCTATCCAGTCCCAACAGTCAAATCCACGGGTGTGTCTTAGATTCCCAAGTAGGTCGGTGTCCCAAAGTGGGGTGGCTAGTGTGATCTTGCCCTCCCCTCCCACAGCATGTCCCGTGGGTCCCGACATTTTCAGCTTGGCTGGGTTAGTGTATAGTGCTTCTGCAAAACTCCCCCCCCCGGGAGGAGCCATCTAGCCATGTGAAATCCAGGATCTTCCTGTGATCTATATTTACACTGGTTTATCGCGGCGAGTTGTCGCCCAATAATATTTCTTGATATGCGGGAGGGCAATTCCTCCATCGTACCACCCTAATGTTAACTTTTGAGTGCCAATGCTGGGCGACTTCCTGTCCCACAAAAGCTCCCTTAAGGCACTGTTGATGGCATTGAAGTAATTTGATCCGACCGGATGTGGCGTGTTCTGCAAGACATATACAAGCATTGGCATAGCCAATGTGTCTTGCCTTTGGGACCTTTTAAGTGTTTAGCCATTCAACAGTTGTTGTTGCACCAAGAATATTGTGCTGGATAACTAAATACTTAGAAGGTCCCAAAAGCGAGACCTATTGGCGATGCCAGTGCTTGTTTTCTAGTCACATCACACTGAAATGAAGACGCGCTACAAAGACTGGGAGATTTAAGTGTAACATTTATGTAGCGGTTTCTACCCCTATGTGGGGAGCTAGAACACTTGTCCTACATATGTAGCACTCTACAACCACAGCCGGGAGAGCAGCAATGAGCAACAATCAACAAGAAATACGAGTGGTGTGTGCGCGCAAAAAGTGAAAGTAGGCTGATAAAATAATAAAATGGAAAAAAACAAACGCGAGTGGTGAAAGTAGGCTGCGCGCCCGAAAGTGAGTGATGGCGGCTGTACATATTGCAAAGCAGCCAGCTGTGCGCGTGCACGGTCGCGGGAACGCAAGCTTGTCGCCAGCCAGCAGCACTTTCAAAACTCACACACTAAATGTCTCAGCGAGTAGCGCATGCGCGCTGACTCAGCGAGACCTAAAAAACCGAGGGATAGACATTAATTTAAAATAGGGCTGCACACCCCAATAGGGACAGTGGGAGCGACTTCCAGTGTAGGATATCACTCCCAAGCTGCTGTAGTGGTGGCAGCAAATTATATTCATAAAAGAGGGCCGGGTCTTTAGAGACTCTGATTCCGAAGTATTTGAAATCCATATCCGCTTCTGTGATAGTAAAGCCCCGAGGCAATGACTGCATCCCCCAAATAAGTACATAGATGACTAACTTAGAACAATTAATCCTGTATCCGGCAAATCTACCAAACACTATGAAGATGTGCAATATCCTATTCAAGGAGGCTGCCGGTGAAGCCAAGTACAATAGAATATCATCGGCATACAATGAAATACGGTCTTCCCAGTCCTCGACCACCTGAGCCCTCTGATAACAGGATCTTTCCGTATCCACATCGCTAATAGTTCGAGTGTCAAGGCAAAGAACAAGGGGGAAAGGGGTCAGTCCTGCCTAGTACCTCTGCGGAGTGTGAAAGTGAGAGATTTCCTATTGACTACTATTTAGGCGAGTGGTTCCATGTATAGAAGTCGAACCCACCCCACAAAACCCGGGCCGAATCCCAGTTTCTTTAACACTGAGAAGATATAGACCATTCGATCGTATCGAATGCCATGGCCACGTCAAGGAACACCAGCACCGCGTCTTCGCCGATCGCCTTGGCTCGGTCTAGCACTCCGTGGAGCCTCCGCAAATTAAGAGGTATTTCTAGTTGGCATAAAGCCCTATTGATCCGGGTGTACTAATTTTGTGATTACACGTAGTAAGCGAGTAGCTAGTATTTTCCGCCAATATCTTGGCTTCTGCATTAATTATGGATTTGTGTACGGTCCGGTGGCAAATCTCTAGTGTAGGAAAGTGGCTCTGTATATACTGTTCCCAAATAGGTACAGTATGCACAGAGTCCACAGTCCCCAGAGGTTTGGCAGAGGCTAAAGTTAGATATAACCTTACTCTCTAAAGTGGTAGCTTGGTCGAGCAGTATCAGAGGACAGTGTAAAGCATTTGTTGTACACACTCAGTCAGCAAATGGTCTCACACACTCAAGAACTGAACTCTAGGCCAATGGCTTGTATAAAAATATATGGTTGTTTTATTTTAGAACCAACAATAGGTATTAAAATATACTTTCTCAGAATGAGATGCTTTAGTTAAATACTTTTGCAATATGCAATTGACTTTTGTAGGTAATAGTTACAGTTTGTTGCAATAGACAACACAATTTCAAACCCAATAATACATTGAGCTCAATGGGAACTTTAAGTTATATACAATTAATTACTTTCAAGATTACTTTTCTAACTCCAGGACTGGATCCTAGATTCAGTCCTGGGACAGTTCTTGGAAACAAGTGAGTAAATTCGGTTTTGTTACTGTTGTGATTTTTAAGCAATATTTTGCTATTTTAAAAGTTGACACTTTGAAACTTTTTCTGATCAAATTACCAATGTCATCCTATGGAAGGAAATTCACTTAGCAGGTAAGTGGGGTTATGGTTACTGAATCTAGATCAGTGTTGGATCCTGGATCCAGCACTAGTGTACCACCTGTAAGCCGTTGAGAAACTGCGTCTAAGTTATACAGGCGATTTTTAAGGAATATTATAAGTTTGCAAAATCAACAGAAGAAATTTCATAGAAAAACAGTCAATAGTTCACTATGGAAGAAAATTCAAGTTACGGGTAAAGTATGTTCTCGTTACTTTTGTAATCCAGGGCTGGGCTCCTAGGCTCAGTACTGGGTCATCTATCTAAAACAGGTAAATAATAACGTTTTCACAGTTGGTAAGATTTTTAAAGAATATTTATAGTTTGCAAAAATCGACACTTAGAAGAAATTGCACAGAAAAAGTCAATGATTTCCTATGGAAGAAAATTGGGTTGGTGGTAAGTACGGTTGTGAGTACTTTTCAGGGTCAGTGCTGGGCACCAAGATCCATCACTGGCATCTCTCCTAATAGCAGGCGAGTATTTCCGTTTTCGTTACTCGGTTGATTTTAGGTGAATATTTTAAGTTTTAGAAACTCCACACTTAGAAGAAATTTCAGAAGAAACCAGTCAATGTTACCCTATGGAAGAAAAGTGAGTTATCGGCTTTTGGGTAGTACTCGACTGGCAGAGTTAAGGTTCTGGGCACAGACTCAGGGCTCTCCCAGGGTCAGGTAAGTACAGTTGTTACACCCTCAGCGGCACTGGGGCGGCCGGGTGCAGAGTGGGTTAGGCCCAATGTTATCCTATGGGAGACAGGGGGCCCTTGGTTGTTGGCTGCTGACTAGCAGGCCACGCGACTGTGGGAGCTGGGCTCCTGGTCACTTGCTCAGGGCAATTGGGGAAGTAGGTAGGAGTAGAAGTCACACTGCCAGGGCCACTCGGGCGGCTGGGTGCAGGGTGCTTTTGATCCTTCGGGCCCTCAATGGATTGCTATGAAGAAGCTCAAGGACGAACAAAGGCTGCAAGCTCTGGGACGAAGATTCTTCAGGTTCCACCACCACTTCGAGAGGTAAGTTGGGTAGTTGGAGGATAGGTAGGTATCCAGTAGTCGGGCACAGGGGGCCGCAGGGTGCCGGGAAATCTTACCCTCTGTTGATCGTGGTTGGGGGGGGCCCCTGGCTCTGAGGCTGCAGGCATCGTCAGGAGCGTCGAGGTGGGTCCTTGGGTGCCCGGATTCAGGGTCACAGTCGCCGGGGGGACGTCCTCGGGGTCTTTGTCCACTCCAGCACAGGCCAGGCTTGGCGGGTGCAGAGTATGCAGGGTTTGCGTTTCCGGGCTGATGCCAGGGGTTAGATACTTTTTTTTTTTTGGCAGAGCCACTGCTCATGGGAGTCCCAGAGGCTCAGAGTCACAAGGTAGTCAGGCCCTCCGGGGTTTGTGAGGTTGCTGGCCACAGGAGGTGCCGGGATTTAGCAGGAGCAAGTTCGAGGGTCGACAGGCCGGTAGGGCTGGGGCCAAAGCAGTTGGTGTCTTCCTCTTCGCAGCTGCAAGACAGGTCTAAGGGTGGCACAATGAGTGCTGCAGCCCTTAAAGGCCTTCCCTGGTCACAAGGCCCTGGGTGCCTAGGGTACCATTTACCAGGGGCTGACATGTGGCCAGGGTTTGCCAATTTGGGTTTTAGGGAAAGAACATAGGCCCTGGGCACCTGATTGGCAGGAGTCCAGGGCACGCTCAGTCAAAGTACAGTCAGCAATTCAGCAAAAAGTGGGGGCATACCATGCAAGAAAGATGGCACTTTCTCACATCTAGGAAGCCACCGATCTAAAGAATCCGAGACAATTGAGTTAAAGTTGCCCCCGATCACTATTCTTCCCTCTGGTAGGTCGAGAAGGAGCTCGCCAAGATCTCTAAATGCTGTGCCTGAAGACCCGGCAGTATGAAGGTTAAGACTAGGTTTATCATACTTCCCTCCCACGTCCCAGAGGTTGCCACAAATCTACCCAGGTTATCGGTCCATATGCGGTCGATCGTCATTTGTAAGGTTTTTCAAGTCATTATACCCACACCAGTTGATCTGGAACCAAATGCAGAGTGTGCCACGAGTTTGAACCCCCATGTCGACAGTGCATTGCATGTATTCCCTAGTAAGTGTGTTTCTTTTAGCAAAATCACGTCTGGGTAATGTCGCTTTATGAATTGGAGCACTACTCCCCTTTTTATCTTGTGCCCCAGCCCGTTTACGTTCCAGGACAGCAACTTAAGTCCTTGTTTATGTGTGGTCACCATATTCGCTTAAAGTATTAATCCGCTTTCTCAAGAGGAATCCCCTACGTGTCCCAGTGTTTCGTTCAACATCAGTCGTCCACCCATCCCTGCCATCCGCCAGTATTCCTTGTCAATTTTGCGAAGTGTGTTCTCACCAGTTTCCCCACTGTTGTCAACCATGTCCAAACTACTCCTAAACTGAACTTCCACCCCCCCCCCCCCCCCCCTTCCTGTCACAAGAGATGTCCCTTTGATTTGTGGTGATGTGGCTATAGTGTGTTGGAGATTCTCAGTGACTGGAACCCCGCCTCCCTTGTTATAGTCAACTTCATTATTATGGTGCTCCCATCATCATCATACTTGAATAACGTACGTCAGTCTCGCTCCTTCAATGAAGCTGCGCACTTCATACCTAATCCTCCCTTATTTCTTATCCGGAGGGTCAAGTTCGAACCGGGCCCAGGGAGTGAGTGTCTATGGGACCCTTGCAATTAAATGAATCCTACAGACCAGCCCTCATTTGCCACCTTCAATCGACGTGTTTTCGCCCGGTGGGGATCTTGCCCTCTGTTCCTCTTAAACCCCCCCCTTGGCTGTCACGTTGGGTTTGGTGTTTCTTCTTCCTGGCCAGTCTCCACCCATCCAGCCAGTCCCATGCCTCTTCAGGGGTAACAAGAAACCAAGTCCTTCCCTCTGAGTCCACTCTTAACTTGGCTGGGAAGAGCATCGCGTATTTAATCTTTCTCCCGCAGTGCACTTTTGATTTCGAGGAAGCTGAGTCTGACGTAGCACACAGAGCGTAAAATCTGGAAAGAAGGTCACTTTGCTGTTTTCCAATTCAATTGGAGGTGTTGTACAGGCAGTTTGTAGTATGATGTCTCTGTCCCTGTAGTTGAATATTCTCGCCACTGGTGGGTGGGGGGTGGGGGGGGGGGGGGGGGGGCAGGTTTTGGCTTGCCTCTGGGCACTCTGTGTGCCCTCTCGACCGTAAAGAATTTTGACAATCTAGTAGGCCTTAGATGGGTCGTGACCAGATCCTCCACAAACCAGTCCGTTGCCGGCCCCTCTGCGCGTTCCGGAACTACAAGTATTCGCACATTAATGCACCTCGAGCGCCCTTCATATTCATCAAGCTGGGCCTCCATCCTTTCACCACAGGCCTGATGCTTGTCCACCCTCTGAAGGGCGGACATGTGGTTGACTAGGGAACCTGCAGTCGATTCAACGTCCTCGAGTCTAGTGTTCATAGAACGCATATCCACTCTAATTAGGAAGATCTCTGAAGACACAGAGTCCATCCTGGATTCCAGAGACGTTCTCACCGTCGTGATGGCCGTCATTGTATCTTGAAGGGTCAATTCCTGAGCACCAGCAACGTCCTGTTGTTTCTCTGGCGGGTCCTCTGGTTCCCTGTCTTTAGGGTCTGGGCCCTTACCCCATGCGTACTTATCCAGTTTGGCCTGCATGGAGAGCTTGGTGTTTTGACCTCCGGCCATATTTGGTTTGTGCCAATCCGGTGTAAAGGTGACGAAACTGGCTGAGTAGTTCTTTTATTTCACTGGCTTAGTTCTACGAGATTACAGCCTCCCACCAGGACTACTCGGATGGTTGTGCTGGTCACCACTTTCTGCTTTAGGTCTTTAGAGCAAATCCACTACCACTCTTCGTGTGGTTACCTTCAGTATTGTACCGGCACTTGTTTAAACAGCAAGCCGCTGGGTTAACTCCAAGACCCCTACTACCACCTGGTACCTCTTTTCAAGCAGCAGGCTACCTCCCGGGCCCGCCAGCGGCCGTTGTAGCCTCTGGTCGAGCGAGCCCTTCAGTCAATACCACCACTCTGCTTCCGTATGAGTGCGACAGAGAAGGCAGACTTTCCTCTGATTAGCAGAGCAGCCCTGATTTTGTGCGACACTGGAAGGGCAGAACCACAAAAGTCAGGTACCAGGAGCAGACTTCTCCAGTATCCTATATCTGTATCTCACTGGGTTTCCTGCTAGTGAGTCGTCGATCGGGACGCTGGGATTGGCCACCAGATGCACTTTTCTGTCCGCTGCGCACACACGACCTTCTGCAGCAATCTGCTATGGTCGTGGCTTCACTGACCAGTGGTGGACGCCAGGGCCTCTTTGTTGCGTGTAGGGGAGCCAGTTCTATGTCCCCTCTGGGAGTATGTGGAGGGGATCCAATTGAGGTTTTTCATCTCAACCAACTGATGCGCAGTTACTCCTCTCGAGCCCAGGGGTACATGCGGTCAATATGTAGGCCGTCCACCGCCCTTCACATCCTACACAGATGCTGGCGGCAGGGGTCTTTTGTCGCAGGTAACGATCCGGCGTACTAAGCCCAGTCACTCATGCTCTGAGCTGCTCACCTTCTGGTACTACGCTCACTGGGTCTAATGCATCCCCAGGGGCCAGCAGCACACAAGAGCCAGTCTCCACCGCCCATGATCCAGGGCTCCCCAGGATCACTCGTGTCGCCAGTCGGGCACTCACTTCTACGCCAAAGGCATATCTTCGCAGGGAGCGCCGGGCCTGGGCGCCCCTCCCCAACAGTCAGCGCTGCGTCTCCAGGCCGGCCTTGCCTTCAAACCGATCTCAGCCGTTCCCCAACTCAATCCGCCCTTTTCTCGGCTCTAATGACTTTTGCTGGGTTCCGGTGCATAAATCGGATGATAGTTCATCAGCATTCTCTGATCTTTATGCGGATTTCGCATTGAATGGGTGTGCTCGGATGGAGCCACCTCAAGGTACAGCCATTTTGCTTAGTGATTGGCCACGCACCAAGTTTGGATATCTTAATCTACCGCCAGACTGCATGAATATTATCAAAGAGGCTAGATGTCCTACAGCAAGAGCCTGCTATGCAGCAAAGTGGAAGCGGTTTGTGATGTACTGTAATAACCGTATCAACCCGCTTGATGCTTCTGTACAAAACATTATGGGCCAGATGTAGATGGCGAGCGGTAATGCTGAAAGTCGCAGAATTTCAGCGTTTGCAATCGCTATTTGGCTGCGAGCGACGTAGGTGAGTTTAAACCTACTAGCAAAATAAGGAATCGCAAAATTGCGATTCCTTATTTTGCTCTTGCATTTAAGGAATCTGAAATTGCGATTTCCTTAAATGCAATGTAAGTAGCACAAAAAGTGCACTTTAGCCTTAAGGAATCGCTAAGTACCACCAACTTTAAGTTGGTGGTTATTAGTGATTTTCCTTTAGAAAAGTACTTTTTGCTTTTTTTAAAGTGCCATGTGGCACACATTCATGCCTTTAGGGCATGTATGCGTGCCACATGTGCACACATGCACATTTCAGCGGTCCAACAGGGTGTCCTTTTGACACCCCGGTACCCTTTATATAGCGCCCGCTATTTGCCATTCTTTAATAGCGAATCGCAAATAGTGAATATCTTCCCATTCATTCCTATGGGCCTCCTAGCCCATAGGAATGAATGGGTAGGTATTCCTTATTAGCTAATCTCACTTTGCGATTCGTTATTAAGAAATGTTAAGGAATCGCTAATATTTTAGCGATTCCTACCTACATTCAATTTTGCGAATCGGTAAAATTCGCTATTAAGGATTCGCAAATTTGATTTTACCTACAGCTGGCCCCTAAATGTTATTTGTTACATCTACTATGTTCCAGTTTAGCGTACACTTCCATACACTTACATCTGGGTGCAATAGCTGCATACCTCCAGAATAGACAACATCGATCTCTTTTTAGAGTGCCTGTTATCAAAGTCTTTATGGAGGGACTCGAGTCATTCCCCGGAGATGTCCACCTGCTCCAGTATGGAATCTCAACATTTTTCTCACCAGACTAATGGGTCCACCCTTTGAGCCATTGCACAAATGTGAACTGCAACTTCTCACATGGAAAGCTGCTTTCCTCGTTGCTATCACATCACTCAGAAGAGTGGGTGAGCTTCAGGCATTAACTATAGAAGAACCCTTTTTAAAAATGCACCAAAATAAAGTGGTTCTTCGGACGAATCATAAATTCTTTCCTAAAGTCACTTCTGCTTTTCATATCAATAAATCTGTTGAGTTACCTGTGTTCTTCCTTAACCAGATTCAGTGGCAGAATGTGCCCTACACACATTAGATGTGAAGAGAGCATTGCTTTATTATATAGAAGGGACAAAACCTTTCTGTTACACAAATCAACTTTTTGTCGCTTTTGCTCCACCACACAAAGGCAATCCCCTATCAAAATCGGGTATTGCAAGGTGGAATGCATAGTGCATTCAAATATGCTATGCGAAAGCAAAATTAACGTTAACAGTTCCCCCTAGAGCACACTCTACATGCAAACTGGGGGCTTCTATGACATTCTTAGGAAATATACCCATAGATGACATGTGCAGAGCTGCAACATGGTCTACACCGCACACATCCACAAAACACTATTGTGTAGATGTGTTAGCAAGACTACAAGCTAGAGTGGCCCAGGCAGTTTTACGTACACTATTTCAGACCACTGCAACAGATACAGGTTAGCCACTGCTTTGAGAGATAACTGCTATACAGTCTATGCACAGCATATGATCTACAGCTCATATGCCTCAAATGGAAAATGCTGCTTACCCAGTATGCATCTGTTCTTGGCATATAGAGCTGTAGAATCATATGCGCCCACCCGCCTCCCCGGGTACCTATATCTGTTGCAGTAACATCTTACTTGGATACATGCATTCATGGACATCTCCTTTTTTCTACTCTTACTAACTCCATTATCACCCTCTACAGGAAAACAATCTAACAATGGAGTCGATGCCCATGCGCACTATCCCCAAAAGGAGGAGTCACCTACCTCGTGACTGGAAAGACTTCTTCGAAGAAAAACAATGTGCAACATCTGGACCCAACACTAGATGGCGATCTATGCACAGCATATGACTCTACAGCTCTATATGCCAAGAACAGATGCATACTGGGTAATTAGAATTTTCCTCCCTGCCCATGCTACCTATACTTGTGGATCAGCTTTTTCTAAAGCAATAATATCACAGATGGAGAAGAAATATATAAGCTCTCTAGGTAAGTCCCAATATATATTGGGAACAATGAGTCTGCAGACTCCCTTATAGTCTCTGATTTGAAGAATAGGGCCAGTTCTTCAGCGCTCGCAGCCCCACCCCCAGACCATGAATGTAAGGTAATTGAGATGGTAGGAAGAAAGATGTGGAGATCAGCAACTACAGAGTGGCTCATTGCTACTTTAAGTTCCCTCCTGAACAGATACGGTCACCAACAATGGGAGGAGACTCAAGAACTGATGCAACATCTCCCAGAACAATGCAAAAAGAAAGCATAGAAAATGATACAAAAGTGAAATACCAACTCTAATATCTCTCTCAAATCTGTCATAAATGCTACTGGCACAGCGGTTAGACAGATGTGCACAGGCACTACTATTAGACATCATGCCTGGCTATGGGTATCAGTCTTCAGATAAATCCTAGCCTGTATTTGAAGTAGACCTTTTACGGGTAAAGCCTGTTCCCTGCAGCAATGGGCAACTCTTCAACTGAAGAAGAAAGACCATGATATGGCAAAAGCAATGGGCAGCCCTATCACTCATGAGGTGTTCTAAGAGGGGCACTTCTCCTCCTACCTGGAGAGTAATGAAAAGAGTGGGTGTCTGTCCCATTCTACAACAAAAAAAGAGCACACAGGGGTGAGAGCGCTGCCACCAAGCACACCATGGCAGTACTGGAGGCAAGAGAGGCACTCCATTCAAAGCACCGCCAAGGGATAGGGACAGACCACAGAAGGTCAGCTGCAGCCAGCAAGTGACTCGCAAAGAGGAAGTCCCTGAGATCAAACATCGCTTGGTGACAGACTAGAAAGTTACAAGTATCTGCCGAACATCATAAAATAACAGTGACTACATAGAGCTGGAAAAGATACTACCAAATGTTAAGCTAAAGAGAGGTGCTTGCAAAGGAGAGGAACGGAGTGAGTTAAAACAGGAAATACAGGGCCTTCCACAGAAGGAAATGGTAAAGTACCGAAAGGGTGACAAAACCCAGAGTGTCCTCTCTGCTTCCTAATCTCCAAACACAATTTGACGTTAAGACACCTCACAGCCCTGAGATTCCAGAAGAAATTTATCACGACACAAACATTTAAAATGATTACACTGCGGGAAGTCATCCCATTGCTAAAATAAGGAGACTACATAGTGACTATTGAACACACGGACATCTATTTCCACATCCCAGTGAACAACACAAAATACCTCTGTGATAGTTGACTCACATTACCAATTCAGAGTTTTACTTTTTGAGATGAAGTCAGCACCAAGAGTGTTGACAAAATGTCTTGCAGTGGGGGCAGCTCACCTGAGAAGCCAGAAGATACATATGTATCTCTATCTAAATGACTGGCTTTTAAAGTCAAACTTGAAATTCAGAGTCCGATTAGTATGCATTTTGTGATTGGGAGGAAATCGCAGACTGAGGTTCGTGGTGAACATGGAAAAACAGTCATAGCTTTCCATGAAGAAAAAGTTATTCCTGGGGTCTGTTGGATTTGGTCATGGCATTGGCATACTTGATCCAAAACAGTTTGCTGGCCTTTGACAGGGCATGTTTTCCTGTAGCGCATTAGACTGTCTCGAACAGTGATGAAATTGCTCGGTATGATGGATTAATGCATCCCTTGAATACCATCTGCCAGACTCCATATGAAACCCATCCAAGAATGGCAGCAGAGCCAATAGTAACCACCCACAGAGAGCTAGGAGGATCTAGTCGTTGTCAGAGCAAAAGGAGATACAGTAATGGACTACAGAACATTGCAATCTATAGATCAGGGGCCAAACGAACCAGTGGTGAACTGTAAAACTCATAAATGTTTTAGTACTCAAAACCATCTTCTTTGCCCTGAAAAACCTCCACAGCATATTAGATATAAAGTAGTACAGACCCAAATGTACAAATGTTCTATCTGAACAAACCAGGGGGAACCAAGTAGTATGTGCTATCCAAACTAGCACAGGACTCCTAGAGATTGGCAACCTAAAGAAAATTGCACTGATAGCAATACAGCTGCCTGAATAGAAAATCATAGCAGCAGACAGGAATTTATATCACACCAGTGGGAACTAGGTTAGGAAGTGGTGCAGAGAATTTTCTAAATATTGGAAACACAAAAGGTGGACCTGTATCCTACTGACGAATATGCGAAATGCTAAGACTTCATGCCAAGGTATCAACTCCACATATCTCCAGGAATTTGCCCTTTTGATGGAATTGCCACTAGTCCTAATTAAGCGCAAACAGAGTAGCATATCACCGATATGAATACACCGCAGTGGGTCAGACAAACATGATGTTCAGACCTAGTGAAAAGCAGGCTAACAGAAATACCAGTTGTTCGAGGCATATGAGCTGCAGATCACACTCTTAGGATAGTAGATCGCCATCTGGTGTTGGGCTCGGATGCTTGCAGGTTGTTGTTTGTCTTCGGAAGAAGTCTTTTGTCACGAGATAGGTGACTCCTCCCTTGGACGACAGTGCGCATGGGCATCGACTCCATCCTCAAATTGTTTTTTTCCGCCATTGGGTTCGGATGCAACTTTTCCGCTCCGGTTGGAAATATCAATTCCAAGTTTCTCGAAGCGAAAAACTTCACAACAAAACATCGAAATACCTTCATCCTCGACATCGGTTACATCGGCTCGATTCCGGACGTCGACGCGGCCCGCTGGGCCTATCCACGCCGTGAGGCCTACGGCTCATGGAAAGGACCCCGTTCAAAAAATGCCCCCAGTGTGGAGCAAAATTTCCACACAGTGACCACCACAAAGTCTGCAACCTGTGCCTATCACCGGAACACGACGAGTCCAGCTGTCCAGCCTGTGCAGCATTTCGATCCAAAAAGACCATTCGGGATCGAAGGGCTCGACGCCACATCATGGCACAGAGACCAGCTCCGGAACCAGAGGACATCTTTGATGAAGGCCCAGATGTCCCGGAAAAAGATTCCGAGGATCTGCAAATAATTTCCGAAGCAGATGACTCAGACGACCCCATCACTCCTGGGCAACGTGTGAGTACCCCTGCCCCAACCCCACCAAAACCAAAGGCATCGGTCAAGACTTCGCCTGCTGTCCCAAGTCGAGACCGAAACCATCCTTCAGAAGCCCCGCCTCCGGGCTCGGCTCCGAAGAAACATAAGCCTTTGGTAGCTCGGGACCGAGCAAACCGCATGTAATTGTCCAACCGGCACCATCGGCACCGAAGACAAAAGACTACTCGGCACCGAAATCGGCTCCGAAGCCCCCGGCACGGAAACCACCAAGGCCAATAGAGACACCGGCACCGAAGGTTCCCAAGCCCACAGATACACCTTCGGCTCCGAAAACCACATCGGCCCCGAAACCATCGTCGGTACCGAAACCACCGGCTAAGGACTCTCATACGCCTCCTAAAGCCAAACACGCTACCGATCAACCAAAACCTCGATCGGAACCGAAAAAATCGGTACCAAAGACTGTTCCTGAAGAACAAGAACTTTTTCATCCAGACCCAAGGCAGAAAAAGATCTATATCCACCCCAAGACTGGACATGTCACCGCGGTGCCATGCAAAAAACTGAAACTGGACACCACCTGCCCCAGTTCCTGTAAATAGGAAGGACTCTTCTACTTCCCCTATCCCTCCTTCCTCTCCTATACTGCCTCCTATCCCACCCCCTCTGCCTACACCACCATTACATATACCCTCTCCATCTCATACACCACCACCACAGGATGATTATGATGACCTAGGGGGTGGGGGTGATCCTAATGATCCGTTTACGGATCCAAACACCACACCGTTGGATGATTGGGACCCTCAGCCATATCCCTCAAAACCATCGCCTCCTGACGATCACCTGGGGTTTGGACAATTATTTAGACAATTATTAAATAGAGCAGCAATATACCACGGCGTCAAAATGCACTCAGACGCACCAGAGGAAGACTTCTTATTAGACACTTTCGAACAGTCTCAAAAGTCTGTACAAATCCTGCCAATGATTAAAGGTGTCATAAAACACGCCTCCGAAGTCTTTAAAGACCCCGTTCGTGCCAGGGTTCTCAACCCACAAATTGAAAAGAAATATAGGCCTGCTCCTGAAGACCCTAACTACATCAAGGGCCAACTCCCTTTGGATTCTTTGGTCGTTTCCAATGCGCGGAAACGCGCCAACTCCCAAACCACAGGAGACACACCACCCCCAGACAAAGAATCTAAACTATTAGAAGCCTCTGGCAAAAGAGTAGCCGCACAAGCCACTAATCACTGGCGAATTGCCAACACTCAAGCCCTACTAGCACGCTATGATAGGGCCCACTACGATCAATTAGAGACTCTCTTACAACATCTGCCAGACCAATACAAAACCCAGGCAAATGACCTCATTCAGGAGGGAAAGCTCATTTCAAATGCAGCAATTAAATGTGCACTTGATGCCGCAGACACCGCCTCTAGAGCAATTAACACAAGTGTGCTCCTTCGACATGCATGGCTACGCATCTCAGGCTTTAAGCCAGAGGTACAAACTACCATACTTAGTCAACCATTCAATCAGGAGCAGCTCTTTGGGCCAGCAGTAGACGCTGCACTGGAAAAAATGAAAAAAGACACCGCAAAGTCCATGGGGGCATTACAATCTTCCCCAACCACGTGGGTCCTTTCGGCGCTCCTTCTATAGAGGAGCCTCCAAAAATATTGGAACGGACACCTCCTCTACATTTAAAACCGCCACACACACACATCACCCAGTAGAGGATATTTTGGATGCGGATACAGAGGAAACAACAACAAAGGTCGAGGTAATAACACTCGCACCTCCCCTGCCACAAAACAGTGACTTTCCTCCACTCCCCCCCAGACCATTCCACTCCGGTCGGGTGAAGACTAACACAGTTCCTACCTGTCTGGAACTCCATCACAACAGACAGGTGGGTAAGACAAATTATCCAGTATGGTTACTGCCTGGAACTCACAACTACCTCCCCGCATATACCACCCAAACAGCGTCCCATGTCACAAGATCATCTTACACTCCTCAAACAGGAGGTTCTCTCATTGCTTCAAAAGCACGCAATAGAACCAGTTCCCTTACAACATCAGGGTACAGGGGTATATTCACTCTACTCTAAGACCAATACTCGACCTCAGACCCCTAAATCTGTATATCAATTCAGATCATTTCCATATGATCACTCTTCAACAAGTGCTCCCACTACTGCAACAAGGCGATTTCCTTACCACACTAGATCTCAAGGACGCCTACTTCCACATTCCCATACATCCTGCCCACAGGAAGTATTTAAGGTGGTGGACGGACAACACTACCAGTTTGCAGTCCTCCCATTCGGGGTAACAACCGCACCTAGAGTATTCACAAAATGCCTAGCAGTAGTAGCAGCACATCTCAGACAACAACAAATCCATGTCTTCCCGTATGTAGACAACTGGCTAATAAAAGCCAAGTCATTCAACAAGTGTGTCCTACACACTCACCAAACTATCCAAACTTTACACAACTTGGGATTCACAATAAACTATCCCAAATCTCACCTCCAACCTGCTCACATACATCAGTATCTGGGAGCTACAATAAACACCTCCACAGCCCGAGCATATCCCAATCCAGCCAGGATAGCCAATATGCAAGCTCTTATCGCAAAATTCCAAATCCAACACTCTCTTCCAGCAAGAGTGTTCATGCAACTCATAGGCATGATGGCGTCATGCATCTTCATTGTGCCTTATGCAAGACTTCAAATGCGTCCCTTGCAAGAATGTCTAGCACGTCAGTGGAACCAGACTCACGGACAACTTACGGATCTGGTGTTGGTGGACAGCCGCACACATCGCTCTCTCAAATGGTGGAACATAACAAACCTCTCAAAAGGGCGGTCGTTCCTAGAGCCTCTTCCACAGATAGTGCTGACAACGGACGCATCGCTCACGGGATGGGGAGCCCACCTCCTCGGCCACACCACTCAGGGCAAATGGACCACTCAACAAAAGATGCTCCATATCAATTACCTGGAGCTGCTAGCAGTGTTCCTAGCACTAAAATCATTCCAAATACATCTCCAAAACAAAACTGTCCTCATTCGGACGACAACATAACAGCCATGTATTACATATAGAAACAAGGAGGCACGCATTCTCTCCAGGTATCCCAGCTCGCACAGAACATTTGGAGATGGGCCATTCCCCAGAAAATATACCTACTTGCAGAACACCTTCCAGGGGTTCCCAATCAGATTGCCCATCTGTTAAGTCGACAGACTCATCAAATCCACGAATGAGAACTACATCCCCAAGTTCTAATGCCTTTTTCCAACAATGGGGCCAACCAGACCTAGATCTGTTCGCCACACACAAACGCAAAATGCCCAACCTTTGCTGCCAGGTTCCCCCACCCGGAGTCAAAGGGCAATGCGATATGGATGAACTGGTCAGGCAGATTTGCATATGCTTTTCCACCTCTCCCACTCATTCCATTAGTGGTACGCAAGCTCAGGCAACAGTCTCTCAAACTGATCCTAGTAGCTCCCACATGGGCACGCCAGCCGTGGTTCAAAATACTACTGGAACTCTCGCTAGTTCCACACCAAAAACTGCACCTCTCCCCGTCCTTATTAACCCAGAACCATGGAGAAATCAGACACCCAGATCCAGGTCAATTGAATCTAGCGATCTGGCTCCTGAAGTCCTAGAGTTTGGTTATCTCAACCTACCACCAGACTGCATGAATATTATAAGGGAGGCCAGACAACCTACCACTAGAGCCTGCTACGCTGCAAAATGGAAAAGATTTGGCATTTACTGCACTAACAATCATATAAACCCACTGGATGCATCCATCCAGGACATCATTTGCTACCTGCTACACTTGCAAAGCTGTAATGTGGCATACTTATCCATACGTCTCCACCTAGCAGCGTTAGCAGCCTACTTACAAAATAGACAACACTTGTCACTCTTTAGAGTGCCTGCGATCAAAGCCTTCATGGAAGGACTAAAAAGAATTATTCCTCCAAGATTACCACCCTCTCCAGTGTGGAATCTAAACATTGTTCTTACAAGGCTCATGGGACCCCCATTTGAACCTCTGCATAAATGCGAATTACAGTTCCTCACATGGAAAGTAGCTTTCCTTATCGCTATCGCATCCTTCAGGAGAGTGAGTGAAATCCAGGCTTTAACCATACAAGAACCATTCTTACAATTACACCGTAACAAAGTGGTTCTTAGAACAAACCCAAAATTCCTTCCGAAAGTCATATCTCCGTTCCATCTTAACCAATCAGTAGAGCTACCAGTGTTCTTCTCAAATCCCGACTCGGTAGCTGAAAGAGCTCTTCATACCTTAGGCGTCAAAAGAGCCCTTCTGTACTACATTGACAGAACCAAATCATTCCGCAAAACAATTGTTCGTTGCTTTCTCGCCACCACATAAAGGCAGCCCCATTTCCAAATCTGGGATAGCTAGGTGGATAGTTAAATGTATCCAAATATGCTACCACAAGGCTAAACTCACACTAACTGTTCCCCCTAGAGCGCATTCCACACACAAAATAGGGGCTTCTATGGCATTCTTAGGAAACATTCCCTTAGAAGATATTTGTAAGGCAGCCACATGGTCTACAACACACACCTTCACTAAACACTATTGTGTTGACGTGCAAGCAAAGCAACAAGCTTCTGTGGGTCAGGCTGTCCTTAAAACTCTATTTCAAACTGCTGCAACCGATACAGGTGACCACCGCTAGGAGAGATACTGCTATATAGTCTATCCTAAGTGTGTGATCTTGCAGCTCATATGCCTCGAACAGAATATGCTACTTACCAGTATGCTTCTGTTCTTGGCATGTAGAGCTGCAGAGCCACACACGCCCACCCACCTCCCCGGGACCTGTATCTGTTCCAGCATCGTCTTACTTAGACATCACACATGGACATCTCTCTCTTTTCTACAAACTCCATTTCCCATCATAGCGAAAAACAATCGGAGGATGGAGTCGATGCCCATGCGCACTGTCATCCAAGGGAGGAGTCGCCTATCTCGTGACCAAAGACTTCTTCCGAAGACAACAACAACCTGCAAGCATCCGAGCCCAACACCAGATGGCGATCTACTATCCTAAGTGTGTGGCTCTGCAGCTCTACATGCCAAGAAGAGATGCATACTGGTAAGTAGCATATTCCTTTAAGAACCTGTTAATACAAGGGGGCAGATATATCACATAGAACCATCCAGACTCAGCTTAGCTACTTAGCTCCCGTGGACTTATAATTTGACGGTATTGAAGGAAACTGACACCAGCTACATGCAGATGCTATGCTGCCAAATCAAACCAGTATATTCACTGGGACACTGGCACACAATTTAGCAGGAAATACTACCATAAGATACCTGATGAAACTACTATTCACAAAACTGATGTATCACTCGATTGAAGGATACCTCTGAGTTATAGTAGTACACAACAGGAGTACTTCAGAAAAGAACCGGTTTGCTACACCTCTCATTGAAAGATTTATTAGAGGCAATAAGAATTGTACCACCAAGGTCAGCGCCCACATCTATGTGAGATCTTAAGGTTTTCTCACCCATTATCTGGTTCTCTTGTTCTGCCGTGTGTTTCTCCCATGCGGCAAAGTGTGTTTTTTTTCCTCCGTTTGCACCTCCCCTCTGTCGCTAATTCCTCCTCTTCCTCTTGGTGGCTTTCTGCATGGCCCTTGGTTCTGCTGTTAAAAACTGTATTCTTCCAAGGCTGCAAAGAGGGTAGAGTTGGAATTGCTAGTGGCCTGGAGCTCATCAATATCCAAATAGTTGTCTGAACTAGATTCTGAAGTTACTAGTTCCTGTTGTCTAAGTGAAGTACTTATGTAATGTCGTACAGGCTGAAAAAGCCATTCCAACTCTAGAACTGCCCCTTCTTGCTACTTTCAGCGACAGTGTGTAGATCGCGGAAAGATGACAAAAGTCCGGGAATTGATAGTATCCAAACCTTGCTCTAATAGGAGCCCAGACATAATCAGAGAGGCTATTATCAGAGCTCTTATTGAATGAAATCACTGTCATAATTTGTCACCTCATTGCATGGCACCAAAGGGACAAGTGGATTTTTTTACAGGGCAAGTAGATCATGAAGCATCCTAACCCACGTACAAGTAGATGTCTTTTTAAATTCCACTCCCCTGGTCCTCCTATACCAGGGCTTTGGGATGATTTAGGCTCCTATTTGCTCTCTGCAGATGGCCAAGTCTAATTGCCAGGGCAGAGGATGCCTTTCGCAGACAATCTGTAGTGCTTGAGATGTTTTGTGGAAAATGCGAAATTCTAATTTGGTACCAGAAAACAAAATGTGTCCTATTGGGAAAAAATTGTATTAAAAGAGGGCTCTTTTGAAACTATGTAAAGCTGGATGTCGTGAATGAATTAGACAAATTCTGAATTTGTTTTTTGCAGTAGAGGAAATTGAACTTCAATTGTGGAAGACCTACTTAATCCTCCATAATGATATCAATATGGTTTTAAATAGGGGACTTATTCAGTATCTGCTCTGCTAACCGTACTTTATGGACCTAACTCTAGTATGGTGAAAACTTTGCAGAGCATTTTTCTTAGAAGCCTTTAAAAATCTCCAGGACTCCGCCCAAGTAATTGCTTTTAAGAACAAGCATTTGCAGTGCAATAGGTCTCGCATTACTGAAAGTTTGAGCTATTGGCGTTGCTTTATTACTTGCAAAACCAATAGCTCAAACTTTCAGTAATGCGAGACCTATTGCAAGTGTGAGCCAGTTCCGGCACTTACCTGTGATTCCATGTAGATGAGGGAATCCCTCTGCCTGGGCAATTGCTGCATATGTTGTAAGTATGCATACGGGAAAAAGGGTGTGAGAGGAATTTGCACAATGTGTGCACAACCGCCCATGGTAAGCTCCCAAACACCTTCCACAATATACTGCCCGTGGGGTTTACGAACTGTATCTCATCTCTCCACATGTGATCTAGCACTGCGGGAGGTGCGGGCTGCTGTCTCAAAGTAACATGCCCATTCTGCAGGTCTCCTGATGGTTTATGTAAGGACAGGGCTTTAAGTGGGCTGGGTTCTGCCGGGCTCAGCACCGGCAGTTATTAAAAGCAGGTGTCAAAACTGGTCACTATCGGGCTCTCCCGAGGTAGGGGGGGGGGGGGGGGGGGGATTGCTGTGGTCTGTGGGTGGTGAAGCCCTTTCGAGTATTTTAAGTCATAACCCAGCACCTTCTCGACTCAATCAACCCTACTCCCTTACGAAGATGTTGCAAACCTCTGCCCGTAATTTTATAATATGGGAGGAGCTTAGACACCTCACAAGGATGCGGCTAGGAGCTACATACACTTGCATTCGACAACAGAGCTCCCTCCCTCCCAACCCTCTGCAGGTAGGCAAGAAGGTCGGAGTTCAGTCTGTTCAAGGGCCACAGAAGACGGTCATGGAACAAAGAGGAAACCAAGTCACACTGGCCTGGGGGCTGGAGTGGGGTGAGGCGTCCAGGTACCAATCAGGAACACATGAAACATGTACAGGAATTGCAAGGGAGCTCGTGCAGGCGTAATGAACATGTGTCAGTGCAGAAGGCCATCACCTCCCCTTCTGCCGGACACAGACCACACCGGCTGCCAGTACACCCTCGCCACCATGCACACTTGTCATTATGGCGCTGTACTGATTGCCCCCTTCTACAGCACACCGACCTCCCATTGGGAATGGTAGCCAAATTACAACAGGCCCAACAGACCTGGAGTGGAGCAATCTGGCCTCCCGTCCATGAATAAACATTGGCAAAGTCAAAATCTTTGGCTAGTGTACTGTGCGTACACAGACCCACAACATACATGAACACAGTCCAACATACAAAGGCACCATTGGACACAGGACAAAAGACGCATACATTCATAAATATAAGCCCTTATAAACCCAGACCAGAAGACATCTCTCAAAACCGCCCATGTACACAGTAGCACACGTATACACATATATGCGATGGGGCAGACATAAGTAATGGGACAGGCCGACACGTGGATAAAAATCCAGTACGGGGGAGATGCAAGTCGGTAAGAGATGTATCTCCTCTGCAATCTGGGATGGAGAAAAAGAGTGAAGTAGAAATACCCATTCGATCATTGGGCTCTCCTGAGAGGTCTACTGTGTGACTGAATCAGAGGCTAAATACCCACCCAGTCCCTCCGTCTTTTGGAATGATCACCTCCAGTAACAATTAAGTGCAATTTGCATAACTGTGTAATCGCTGTCGTCCAGAGTGTGAAATTCAAAGCAGGTGCCTCTCTAGTACCAACAGACACATTTAGGGTTCAAGATTGCCCCATTTAAGCCAAACAGCCCTCATAATTCCTTCCATATGGTGAGATACGTCAGATGTTTTTGGCTGTTAAAAAAATAATAGAGAAATTGGTTAATCCCAATCTCAAAGAATGTCTTTTTTAGCAACTGGATGGCTCAACATCCTAGTCGTCCAACCCCCATTTCCATCCTTCCCACCAAGTTTATTTTTTTAATCTACATCGGTTAACGTGCTTTGAAGCCACTTTCCAGCAGCGTTGCTGGCTTCGTAAGTATATAAAGAGGTTTACAAAACCGTCAAATGAAAAGGCTCCAGCATTGTAAAGAGAATATTAGCGCCTTACGGAAGTTGTATTAAAATGTGTTTGTTGTTGTTAGTAGGGAGCAGAAGCAGATTGTATAGCAGACGTTTATTGAACCGTTTAACAGAATATAAATTACACCTAAAAAAAGTTTTAACGGATGCGGTGATTTTTATTTGACACACTGCATAGTTTATTTTACACTTATAATCACTGCATGCAAAAAAACGAAATGAAATTAGAGAAAAGTGGACTCGATGCATAAAAGTACTAGAGAAGAAAGTAAATGGCTCCCCATTTTCCCGTAGTGTAATGGGGAGGGCAGCACTGCCAATTGGTGACGTAGGGTTTAATCCCTGGCACCACAGGTGAGGGGGAGGGTGGTTAGTCATTGTTGTACTATCGGCTAGGACACTTAGTATCCGACATAAACTACCACAGCTCGTGAGATGGTACTTGTGCAATATGCCTCAGTGAGACATTTTTGTGTAACTAAGATTGCAACAGCAGAGAAGGAAGGGAAACCAAGAGCCTGGAAACACGGAGACATCACAGGTCTAGAGAAACACTGGAGAGACAGCACGATGCAGGACCTGGCGAAGAGCTTCAGACAGGGTTATATACCCTGATCCAACTACCAAACGGAGTTAATCCCATATCTAACGAGAGGTGCGCACGCGCCACTGCGATCCATGTGGTTTGAATTATCGCTCCCTTGTCTGTGCACGATAATTGAAACCACATTGCAGCTGTGCGTGTAATAGACACTAATAGGCCATGGGCGGAGCAATGCGCCCGCCTTTGGCCAATTGCATGCTGTCTTTTATAAAAAGACGCACGTAAAGGCCAATAGCGTGGGCCAAAAGGAAAAGCACAAGCGTGTGCGATTCCTAGGTCCGTTGTGAAATCCGCTATAAGAGGTCTCTCGCTGCACGAGCAGTGCTTCGCTCTGCAACGCTTGGCGTGAGACCTAAAAAATGATGTTTAATTGTGTCTAAGCCACTGACACAGTAATTGTACTTGGAATCTCTAGGAAGATGAATCAGATTATCCTGATCTCATTAGGTAACAAGTTGAGGAACGTTGGCTTTCATAAGTCAACAATCATTTTGTTGTCTGGAATAGGCAGCATGCTATTCTTTGCAAGGATTATGTGGATCCAATGTAAAAGCGTTAATTGCATTTAGAGAACATCGATATTTCGGGGGGAAATTGTATCTTTTGGCTTTCTGCTTTCCCACAAACATTTTTGCCGATGTTATCAAATGTACGGGTTGGTGTTAATGGGTAACTCGTTTTATTCTGTGCTTTGTATTGTGGTCTTTTTACGTTAATCCGATATAGTTATAAGATGCTCGCAATGTTTTGGTTGTACTTGTGAAATAAATCAATAAAACTGTTTGTCTAAGTAGACTAGCAGGGAAATCCAACTCTGCACAGCAGGTGTCATCAGTTCATATGTACAATAGCCTTTGCATCTCCAGGCTTCCTTTGCCTTTTTTATCTTCTTCCTTGCTTCCCTTTAACCATCACGGTCTCCTTAGCCTGCTGTTGTGTATTACTCCTGCAATCTAGTGTGCAACTCTTCGTGCAGTCTATGGATTTAGCGGCAATCCGAGTGAAATATGCCCCACTTCTGCCTGCAAAGTTTGCTTTGTTAGAATGCATAAATAAAATAAGACTAATGCGTATTCTGATGCTTTTTCCGCGGTCATCGGTTTTTAAAGCGCTGATGAGACTTTTTCTTTGTCTTGAAAATCTGTTAAAATTAACATTTAAATGCCATTTTAACGTGTTAAATTGCTAGTATTGTCGTGCCTCTCTTCAGTGGGGCATATGGTGGTTTGTTTGTATATTTTCATTTGTAAATCTATTCTTGAAAGTGTATTTCATTTCAATAAATAAGTGCAATCATCAGACCTTCATCTCCGAATTCAAGTGTGACTATTCCAGTGTGAACTTGGCAGCCTGTTATGTTTAGAGTTTTTTCTCATCAAAGAATGTATGTATAGTCTGGTTATGTATTATTATGCATGTTTATAAATGATGACCACCTTCTATCTTTAGGTTATCACCAGCTATGCCACACGCCAAATATTGATTCTGATGTGATTGACTCTGATGAAAAATGGTTGTGCCGACAGTGTGTGTTCGCAACAACTACAAAGGTATGAAGCTGAAGAAAAGATCAGACCGTCTTATTGAGCCTCATGTTTCGAAATACACCTTTTTATAGGAGGAGTTTAAAGATATTTTTGGTTTGACTGGGATGTTTTATTGTTCATTATTGTTTAATTGAGCATTGGTCTGTAGCTCTCGAAGCCTGAGAAGCAACACTGAAAACAAGAGTAAACAATAGGCACTTAGATTGTATAGTTGGAGTGAGGGACATGGAGCAATCGGGACAATTTAGAGATTGACTTGTATTAGGTAGATATTTAATGTTCGCTTAGGGCAGACTGTTGATATGAAACACGTAGCAGAATATTTGGGATTGTGGCACACATTATTTCAGGACGAGTTAAGACATTTTTTAAATATCTTCTGAATGTTAGGAAGATTTGATTAGTTAGGATTCAGGACGTTATTGTAGACTCATTGAAGGGTTTTCTGGTTTGAGTAGTTTTCAGTCTCTAAAACAAGTCTCCATTAAAGTTATTACCTCTGAGGCTTAGAGATGGGTAGCTGCTTGAAAAATAAAAGGGGCGAGTTGTTTTGGTAAACAGCCTTCTGCATAGAATAGCTGAATATGGGCTTCCTGGAATGTTAGGTGATGTGGTCTTATTTTCCTAAAACTTTCCTCAGTCTGTCTGGGGAGTGTCCAGCTGGCTTGAGAGGTGGTAGAGCCGATTGAGATCAGACGAAGAATTGTGTTCACAAAGTCGCAGTTAGTATTGTATTGTAATTGCATTTATATAGCGCTTACTACCCCTGACGAGGCGTCTAATCACTTTTTCGGCGAGTAGCACACTACTCTGGAACCCATAAAGGATTAGTGTTGAATTCGTATAGTGAAATAGTAAAGTAATTTGAGTGGTGGATAGGTTAGTCAGTTATTTGGATTCAGAAGGAAAGCGGAGGGATAGAAGAGGGAAAAAGGTTTGGATTTGTATAGCATTGTTACCCCTGATGGGGCGTTGAATGGCGTTTTCGGCGAGTAGCACGCTACTCCGGAACCCATAAAGCATTAGTGGTGAATTAGTTTAGGGAAATCCGAAATTTGATGAGTCGACATGTTAGTCTGTTATTTTGATTGAAAATGATAGCGGAGGGATAGAAGAGTAAAGGATTTACACTTTTTTTTTTTTTTTTTTGGAGGTCAATGCAGTAGCAATCCACTTCATACTGATTATTCCATGAAAGATGCTGTTGGGAGCAGGAAGAACAAAAAAGTGTGGGTAGAATGCTTGAATTATTCTCAGCCGCTGGTAATTGCTTATGGCGCTTTACAGTCCATTGTTTCTCTTGTGAAACTGTAAACAGAAATAAGTTGTATGCAAATTGTACTTGATCCTGCTCCAGCAGGAACAGTCCAGGCTGAACTGAAAGGCCAGGTCTCTTCTGGATGGGAACACAAGCAACCCCACACAGGGCTCATCCTTGTTGGGCCTTCTAAGTGAGGTGCAGCTTGAGCCATGCAGCACAGTAAGAGTCAAACCCAATTCTGTAAATAACCGTCCTACTTCGGGTGACTCATTTAGAAAAGCAAAGTAATGTGTCTAATACTTTAATTAATCCCAACCTCTATTAATCTCTCAGGGGAATGAGGGGGGCGGCGTGGGGCATACTAGTACATTTATTTTTAGAGTATGGTAGCCCTGTTATATGGAACTGGTTCTACTTCTATAAAAACAGTCATGCCCGCGCTGCTAGACAAGGACCTTTCTAGATGGGAACACAGGCATACTCAGACCCGTTTTGTTTTTCTCTTTTAAGAGCACAAGTGCTTGCTGGTGCTGCTAACATTGGAAGAAATTATATTTACTGTGAACAAATCTAACAGTCTTTTTTGATTTACCTTTTTATATTGTGCACAGGATTTTACTAAATGTGTAGATGCAAGTACTGGATGTGGGAACTGAAAGCTTCAGATACAATAGTGCTAGTGAGTGTACATCGTCACACTATAGAAAGGAAAGACCAGTTTTCAGCAACAGTGGTGCGGGATCACACAATACGCCTCACAAGCTTTATACCCTAACAAAATATATCATGTACCCTTTTTTCCATAAAAGAGCATTATATCTCCAGATCGATTAACTAGTGTCTCAGATGGCACCCCAAATCGGATTTTTGTACACACCCTATTGAGGCTTCATCTATGCGTTTCATCCTGGTCCTTATAAACCTGAATGTGCTCAACCATATGATAAAACTACCTGGATGATACCCCAGCTTCCCTTTAATATTGGATCCCTCTGATATTGTTAACAACTAAGTGTAATGGCTGTCTACAGTGAATATAATGTCCTTACGCCCTCATTTGTGTTGACAAGTTTCCGTGCACTCCCAATGGCCACTCGAGGTCCGGGACTTTCATCAGGACTCGACTGTTAGTACCTCTGTGTTTTGTTCCTTTTTGTCCTACAAGTCAGGGTTTTCGAAGGCACTATTGGATGTACAACACTTAAACAGCAAAATTGCAGACGCACTTGCCTGTCACCAGATCAATTATTAATGCATCAGCGAGTATTGATACCAATTTCACAAGGACAGGCTAGAGGGCAAGTCCCTGTAGTCACACTGACTCCAAGAGTACCGGGGCTCCACTCCACCTATTAGTGCTCCACTCTGTCCCTGGAGTATACCCTGGAGTATTTTTAGCTTCCTCTAACTAGACCCTGTTGGTGAAAATATCAAAAGTGTTACCTGGAATACCAATGGGGTGTGTGCGGGTCACAAAAACTCATTTGGGCTGCTTTCTGAAAGACTAAGGAACTGAAAGCTTGTCATAGCTATCCCCAAATGTCCATGTGTCTAGAGGCATAAAGCCTCCGCTAAAGTGCGCTTCAGATTTTGGCCCCTATTTAAGACTTCCCTTGTCTTTGTCAATGACATGCACAAGCGCCTGGGCTCAAGCTGACCCAGCGTGTAAGGGAAACTTTCATGGCTCTGATGCAGCAACCCTGTGAAGTATTTGCAAACCACTTGACGTGGCCAATGTTTTTTTTTTTTTTTAACTAAAGCAAAGACAAGCAGGGAATGGGGCATAATTGTGTTTTATTCCACTTCCAGTTATACCTCCGGCTGAAAGAGCGGTGCTTGATGGCAAAAGTCAATGCTAGACTCTGCTTTTGTTTTTTAAACATCTGGATAGAACACAGGAGAACTGCACCAACCTATTCCCACATAACAGAAATGTACATGTCAGTTCCTTCAAGCCTTCATTAGTAGCCAAACCAACTGCACAAGCTAGCAACACTGCCCTACTCTCACAAATGCACAAAGTAGCAACATTGCCCAACTGTCGTACACCTGAGATCTACCCGAACTCCATTGCCACCAACACTGGTCTCAGCTGTAGACTGCATTTTCAGTTTTCCGCCGCTTCATGTACAGTGCACTTAGACCACACCTGAAATAATACTGTTTTAACTATATAGACCATGAAAAGCAAGTACTGTTCTTCTTATCTGAAATTTTCATGTTGCCTTCCAGATCCGTGGCTGTCCGGAATTGTTTAGATACTCTTTCAGAGGCTGCATAGAGCGGCTAATTTGCAGATGCTGGGTACAATAGAAGTTTGTTTCGAGATTAATTTGGCAGGGCCTTAAGTAATGTCTACATGCTTTTTATATCTTGTCAATAAGATAAGATGTTGAGGTAGCAGTGGACAGCTTTCAGGGCGTATTAGGAAGAAATATGAACATATTTACCAGACGAAGGCCAAGGAGAGAACAATAGGGGCTTCCTTGTGCCATCCCCCCAATATCTGACCTTCATGTGCTTTAATTACCGGTTGAAAAAGATTGAAGGCCTCCAGTTTTCTGGAACCATATCTCCTGGCATATAGCACATCCACTAATAATGATTATTATTTTCTTGTTGCATTTGCCTGTGAAAACCCAAATGGGAAAAGATGCAAAGAAATTGTGTCAAAGATATTTTGCAGGACTAAAGAACACAAACGGTTAAAAAATAAACTAATATTCTAAGTTACCACTGAGAAGAAAAAATGTGGTGTGGCAACTTGACTACTTTGGGAGCGTATTCTTAAATCTTTTTGCAGCATTTGTAAAGATCAATGTTACAGAATCATCTTGTGACCAAGCAAGAGGGATATTGAAATGTTACCAGTGTAGCAGATTGTATTTTATAAGGCTGTCTGGAAATGCAGGAATTTTTTATTACTCTTTGTTTCTTGTTACAAGAGGCTAGAAACTATTATGACGAAGTGTTTCGGGATCATCAGCATCTCTCCTTTTTGATGATTGGGAATAGTCCACAAATCCTATGACCTTCTGGACTTTAATGATGTCACAGAACATTACACGTAACTAATCTTGTCTTTCTTGGAGGCACCTTGCCTTCTGCCGACACCGGTTCAGCTTTAGCGAGTCTATTAGGCAAATTAAGGTGTGATTTTTATTGCTATGTATTTATTTATTTCTTTTTCTTTCAGAGAGGAGGTGCTTTGAAGAAAGGACCCAATGCCAAAGCACTGCAAGCTATGAAGCAAGCTTTACCATATAATGTAGCAGACTTGGAATGGGATGCTGGTCATAAAACAAATGCTCAGCAGTGTTATTGCTATTGTGGAGGACCCGGGGAGTAAGTCAATTCTCTTTATTTTGTTAAGTCAATATAAAGTGTGGGCTTGGCTCATCATAATATTGTGGTTGGTTTTCAAAGCTATTATATTTTATCTTAAAACGAGCTTTGTCAACTACGCCCCAATTTTTTTTTTTAATATGTCATTTCTTTCCTTTGTAGCTGGTTTTTAAAGATGCTGCAGTGCTGCAAATGTAAGCAGTGGTTTCATGAGGCATGCGTGCAGTGCCTGGAACAGCCAATGTTCTACGGGGACAGGTAGGATGCTCTCACATTTGCAAAATGACCTTCACTTTTGTTAAATAATTCCTTGAATAACCTTTGTGTTGCCAGCATTAGCCCTTAAATGTCTTACACTGACTGTGAAGGATATTTTACCAATCTGTGGATAACAGAACATTTTAAGATGTATCTTTCTTTTGTTTTTACACTTGTTGGGTGTAGAATCAAAAGAGTCCTAATTGCATTTGGTCTCCACAAATCGCATTGTCTTAAGTGGGTCCTCAGGCATTCAAAGACAACTGGCCTAAATTGTGGTGATTGAGTCGGTTTCCCTCCAATGTCGCGGGCTACCCGACTTGGGATGGTGAGGGCCAACTACACTCATTTAGCTCTTGTCTCTCACGGTAGCGAGTTGAGTAGCCTAAACCTTGCTCAGGGAGGATGTGTAGGGCTAGACTCGTAACCTGATAGTGCACTAGATTACTCTTAAAAATTGTTTGTCCTCTCTGTGCCTTTAATTAAACAAGTACAAATATTTTATCATAACAACAATGCAATACTACACAAAAAGATCCAAGTGAATGCTAGGGATGAGAACTACAGGATTTACTAGCAGTTCTGGGTAATACCTAATTACTCCAGGGACCTTAGACAGTTGCTTCTCAGTTATACTTATGATTGGCTCCCTTATCAATTGGTGTCCCGGATGCCAGTCTCAAGTCTTGTGCCTCAATCTGACTCTCTGCTCTGTTCAAAGAGTTCAGCCACTCTAGCCCATGCTTACCACTAACTGGATTAATGTATTTGGAGTGTAATGCAGCATTGTCTCCATTCTAGGTGTTCCCCGAGTGCAGACGTTTGACTGCAGCATCTGTATCTCCAAGCCTGTCTCTTTCTAAAGACCACTGCTGGCGGCTCAGTGGTAGCAATTTGGCAGTTGAACTGTTGGTCTCTTAGAGTTATGAAACTAGACCACATCCAAATAAAGAGTTTAGGATCTTCCAGCTGAGGGGATACTGAAGTTTTGCAGCGTGACTCCTTTTCTGGATTCACATGCTGTGCATTATTCCGCCATCTAGTGGTTGGGTGCAGAATCGTCTTTTTTTTTTTTTTTCTTATTTTAGTCTGTCGACCACCATTTGGTGCCAGGTACATCTCCTGTGTGACGTAAGACAGTATCCTGGAGGTCGACGTGCGTGGTGGCCATCTTCAGATTCTTTTTTTTCTGCCATTGGGGTCTGAAAGTAAGACTGGAAGCGCCAAAAGAAAGTTTGGATTTTTACCAAAAACTTCGAAAAAGATCATCGATGACATAACAGGAGGCAGGAACAGACCTTCGGTTTAACACCAGAGGACCACTCCGGTCCCCAAATGGCGAGGTAGGGGTCATGGAGAATACCCCCTTCAAGTTCTGCCCCAAGTGCCACCACAAGTACGTTCAACGTGACCCACACGATGCCTGCAACCTTTGCATGTCAGAAGATCATCACGGCAAGGACTGAGAGGCCTGTCCAGCTTTCGTGCCGAAGATGATGAGGATATGCCGAAATCAAAGACAGGCCAACTACGCCACAATATCACAGACAACAAGGAAAATTTCCCTGAGAGACCTGGGTTTCTCTAGCGACGAGGAAGAACATGGCGCACCAGCGGAGTCGACGCATGAGGGATTGGATGTCGAGATCCTACAAGGAGACTCCGAAAAAATCCACGCTGAAAAGAAGGTGAGGGATCCGAAAAAGAAGACCGAGAAGGTAAGACGTCCTAAAGATCTGTCGGAACCAATGGGCCACGTACATAAGGCGCACAAGGCAGCCCAGACGCCGAGCAAGGCGGTGATCGAGGGTCAGCCGCGATTAAAGGAACCCCACAAACCCCAACCAAAGGTTACCAAGGTTGGAAAATCGCCGAAAACGCAGAAGCCAAGGGTTGACACCGAACCCGCAAAAAAGGGCACAACACTGCTGAAGACTAATGTCGACGTCGGGAAGAAACAAAAATCTCTGGTCTCTGACGCCGTGAGAGCCCTCGAGGTCGAAAGGAAAAGACTTGAGGAGGAAATGGCAACGCTTCTACAAAATAAAAATAAATTAGTCGCCTCACTGAAGGATTTTCGAATCCCAAAGACACTGACTGCCGACCTAGAGAACGTCAATGCTGAAGAGGCAGAAGACTCCAATGGAGAAGAAGGTATCTTCAACTCCACTCCAGCCCCTGAACCTCGAGGCGAAGAACCTGAGGAATACGAAGACATACCTGAAGAAGAGGAAAACTCAGAAACTTTCATGGATACGTGGAACTACCTTCACACCGAGAGCCCAGAAGAGGAAATTTGCAGTTACCCTTCGAAAGCTTCACCTCCAGATGACATAGCTTTCTATAATGACATTGTAAAAAGGGCAGCAAATCAATTTGGTGTACCCTTAGAGGAAGAAAAAGGGGACCCATGTTTCTTGCTAGAAACCTTGGCACCAGCTGCAATACCTTCCTATGCTGCCCAGTATTCTGGATCAAGGCAAAGAATCCTTCAAGGAACCAGCCTCAAACAAGCGGGTAACCCCCTGAGTGGAGAAAAAGTATAAACCCTCCTCAAAGGACCCTAGATATATTCAAGGAAGTACAGTACCTGACTCAATTATTGTCACCACATCCAGGAGGACAGCAATGCAGTCTCCAAGAGGATGGATATGGCGGGGAGAAGGATGGAACAGGAGGCAGCAACACAGTGGGGTATTGCTAACTCAAATGCCCTACTAAATAGAATTGACCACCAACAGTGGGATGAGAGAAAGGAGATTTTGAACAAACTCCATGAGGAGGACAAGAAGAGGGCAAGATCTATTGTCCAGGAGGGGAAAAATGGGGCAAACACCTGTCTGAAGTCATCTTTGGATGCAGCCGATACTGGTAGTAGGCAGATGTGTACAGGAACCATCCTGAGAAGACATGCCTGACTCAGAATCTCAGGTTTTAAACAGTAAGTTCAAACCTCCACAATTAATAGGCCATTCAATGGAGAAGAACGTTTTGGCAAAGGGGTAGATTAATCCCTTCAACAGATAAATGACAAACAGCAAGGGCAATGGGGGCCCTACAGCAAAGAGGTTCCATTGAAGAGGGGAATTCAATAACAGAAAGCCCACAGGTAGAGGCACCTTTTGGTCAAGGACAACAGATGTCACAACAAAATCAAGGGCAGAACCCAAGTCAACAAATGGGTCAGCAGTCAAGCTATCAAGGTTGGCAACAACAACAGAAGCAGCCCTTTCAAGGAAGAGGCAATGGCAGAGGAAGAGGCCAATCCTCTAGAGGAAGAGGAAATGGGTCAAACTGACTCAATCACTAAGAAGGACCCACTCAAGACACCATTTGGGGGGGCAGAATATCCTTTTTCCACAGACAATGGGAAAGGATCACAACAGACAATTGGATATTACATTTGGTAAAATATGGGTGTTGCATAGAGCTAACAAAGATACCACCTGCAAACCCACCAAAAGCAAGGAAATTGAGAAGATCAGAACAAACACTGCTAAACGCAGAGATCAAGGAACTAAGCCTAAAACAGGCAATAGAAAAAGTACTAAGACAAGAATGGTTCACAGGAAACTACTCCCCATATTTCCTAATACCCAAACAGGATCAATTTCTAAGACCAATCGTGGACTTGAGATTCATAAACAAGTTCATACTAATACAACGCTTCAAAATGTGTACCCTCCAAAAAATAATCCCACAAATTCAAAAGGGGGATTACTTGGCAACAGTAGTCCTCAAAGATGCCTACTTACATATCCCTATGAACAAGACACAAATTACCTAAAATTCCTGCACAACGGAACACACCACCAATTCAAGGTACTTCCTTTCGGAATAAAATCAGCTCCACGGGTTTTCACAAAGTGTCTAGCCTCAGTGGCGGCCCACCTGAGAAGAGAGAGAATCCACGTCTACCCCTATATAGAAGACTGGCTCATAAGGGGACACTCAAAACAAACATGTCA
This sequence comes from Triturus cristatus, assembly GCF_964204655.1. Taxonomy (NCBI): domain Eukaryota; kingdom Metazoa; phylum Chordata; class Amphibia; order Caudata; family Salamandridae; genus Triturus; species Triturus cristatus. The sequence goes on from NC_140586.1 coordinate 560,311,246, forward strand.
CAATCGGGTTCAAAAAACGCTACAAACACTGGGTTTCTCGATAAACCACAAAGAATCTTCAACAACACCAGAAAGAGAAAAAACCTTCCTGGGAGCAAGGTTAAATACAGCAACAGCAAAAGCAAGGGCATACCCCACATAGACCAAGATACAAGCAATCCATCAAGAAACAACCCTCTACCAGAGGGTTCAGTCTCTGACATTGAGGAAGGTCATGAAACTAATGGGCATGATGGCATCATGCATCCCACTTATTCCTCACTCCCACCTACACATGTGCCCATTCCAAGAGTGGCTTGCCAACAGCTGGTCTAAAACCACAGGAAGTTGGGAGGATCTAGTGGTTGTTACACAACGGGTGCAAGCAGAGATACAATGGTGGGCATCCAACAATATAGCACAGGGATGACCTTTCAGGAACCCAACTCAATCTGTGACCGCCCCCATGGATGTATCCCTCAACGGTTGGGGAGTGCATCTCAACCAGCTAAATGTTTATGGTCAGTGGAACAAGCAGGATTCCACAAAGCACATCAACTTTTTGGAAATGAAAACTGTCTTTCTGGCACTCAAGGCATTCCCGAAACTTCACAAACTGTAGGTATGCTACCTGGATTTAGTAAATGGAAATTGTTAGACATAGCGCATCTTGGAGATGTTTGGAGAGGCCAGGCCATATTCAGGGGAAACCATCTTAATCCAAACAGACAATACAACAACTATGTTCTATCTGAACAAACAGCCATATTCAGTGGAAACCATCTTAATCCAAACAGACAATACAACAACTATGTTCTATCTGAACAAAAGGGGGGGGGGGGGGGGGAGACAAGGTCCTTTCCCCTGAGCAAACTTGCACAGGAAGTCTGGCAATGGGCAATATTTCACAAACCTACAGACAGCACATCTACCAGGAGTAGACAACATGACAGTGGACCAGCTGAGCAGGCAGAACAGCTTCTCCTACGAATGGGAGTTGAAGCAGAAAACAGCACATTATCTGTTCAACATCTGGGTAACACCAGTGATGGACCTGTTAGCAACAGTGCAGTACAAAAAATGCTAGTCCTTTGCCTCAAGGTTTACACACCACCTATCAAAGGGAAATGCACTTTCTCTCAACTTGTCAGACATTTGCTTATGCCATTAGACCAATACCCCTGATGCAAAGAGTGTTATAAAAAGTAAAAATTCCAGGAGCAAATATGATTCTGATTGCCCCTCAATGACCAAGGCAAACATGGTACTCAACCGTCCTAGAACTATCCAGGGGAGAAATTATCAAGATCAAAGCAGAAAAGGACCGGCTAACAATGCATATTTTCACATTACCGTTCATCCAGCTTATCGCAAATATCTCAGAATTGTGATAGTAGGCAAACACTATCAGTTCAAAGTACTCCCATTCAGAGTAACTACTGCTCCCAGAGTGTTTACCAAATTTCTAGCCGTAGTGGCAGCTCATCTCAGAAGACAACAAATTCATGTCTTCCCATACCTAGACGACTGGCTCATCAAAACCAGCACACACCAGAAGTGTCTAGAACACACTCTTACCACGCTACACCTACTCCACCGATTGGGTTTCACGGTCAACATGCAAAAGTCTCATCTACAATCTTCAAAGGTTCAATCTTATCTAGAAGCCACTCAACAATCACACGACTCTAGCCTCTCCCAATGCAGCCAGAATTAGCAATATCCAAACTCTGTTGCTACTGTCCCAGGCTGACCAAACCTTACCAGTCAGGACTTTCATGTGTCTACTAGGAATGATGGCGGCATGCATTGCAATAGGTCCTCATGCAAGACCACACATGCATCCGCTACAAGAATGCTTAGCACGTCAGTGGAATCAGTCACAGGGCCAATTAACAAATCTAGTGTTGGTGGACAGCCACACCCATTGCTCTCTGCAGTGGTGCTACCCACAGAATTTATCAAAAGGGCGCCCCCTCCAAGAAAGCCATAGTGAATTGAGGCAGCTCCTTAGGGATGGGGGTGGCTCGAGGATAGCGCTGACCAAACTTCAAAGAGGGGTTTACGAAGGCGGTCTGGCAATTCCAGACATCAAAAAATATTACTCTGCATCGCAGATGGTGGCAATCAATGACTGGCTGTTTGTGGACAGAGGAACCGGTGTATAGGGTAGATCTAGCAGTAGGGCAGAAGAGCTATCTAGGCGTGCTGTCCCAGAAGACTAGTGGACCACAAATACCCCCCACAAACACAATCAGTAATAAGCACATGAGAAAGAGCCACCAAATTCCTTGGGTGGGCAAAGAGATCTACATAGCAAACCCCACTTTGGGATAGTGACCTGTTAAAGGAAGTAGGTATGCTACAGGGATTTAGGAAATGGAAATGATTAGACATACCGCATCTTAGAGATGTTTGGAGAGGCCAGGCCATAATCCCATTCGAGGACCTACAGAGGGAGTACCAGCTAGCAGAGACTGAAAAATATAGATGTATGCAATTAGGGCATGAACTCCGTAGACACGTCAGAGAAGGGGAGCAATTGCCAGATTACAGCCCCCTAGAGGGCCGGTTATTGAAAGACCGGATATGTGATTAAGCCATATCCCTAATGTATAAGAAAATTATCAATAACTCGCCTGACCCGCTGAGGTGCTTGCGAGAAGCCTGGGAAGCGGATATCGGATTATTGGAAGACAACGACTGGGCTGAAGCAATACAGAGTCCAAGGGAGGTAGCAGTAAGAGCAAGGTTTAGATTAGTCCAGTTAAGGATCCTACATAGGTCCTGCGCTATAGGAATGTTGATGCACAAGTTGGGACACTGAGAGTGACCATAGGCATATTGCTCCGGGTTTCCCTCGTTTTAAACAGTCTTCCATGAAAGCACTGAATTTTCCCGTGGATCACACGTCTGTCAGACCGAGCGGGTTCCCTGTGTGCGGTGCGTTTGTAGCGAATGTTAGATTTTAAAGGCAGCTCTTTATTACGGACACCGTGTAGGACTTGCGTTTTAAAAGCTAATTAACCCCAGACATCCCTGGATCTTGCGCAAGTATTCGAGCGGTGTTGTTGAAACAGCTGTGCACAAACCCCTCTCCTCTCCACCTCCCAGGAGTTTCGGGGTGAGTTGCGTTTGTTTCACCCCATGCTGGCTCCACACACACCTTGCAGCTTGTGGGGGATATTGAGTCTGGGTGGAGAGCTTCTATTACTGCCGTCAGTCTCCGGAACTCCTGCTATAAATAGCTGCGTCCGCAGCGCACGGGCGGGCAGTTTACTGTGTGAGAAGAGGCGGCCCGTGAACGGTCGAACTAGTGGGGCTTGCCAGCCTTAATCTTAACAGAAGCCAAGACGTGTCATGACCTACACTGCAAAAGACACACAATTGATGGACGGAATGCAGAACCAATCAAAACATTAACCCCCAGTCAAGAGATCTGGGTTAAATCCATCATTCTTTTGCTCACCATGCCACCCCAGTTTAGACCTGGACATATGCAGATCAGCCTTGGCCCTGTGCCTCATGGGAACAGTCCAGCCCGTACTGCCAAGCCAGGTCCTCCCTGGACCGAAAACAAGCATCCTAGGACTGGTTTCGGGGTTTCACCCTTCTTCAGCCAGGATAGCTTCAATCCAGTGGCGCGGTGAGCCCGGGACCCACGTGTGGGCATACCCTGGCTGATGAAGGGTGATGCCCTGAAACCGGTCCCAGGATGCTTGTTTTCGGTCCAGGGAGGACCTGGCTTGGCAGTTCGGGCTGGACTGTTCCCACAAGGAACAGGGTCAAGACTGATTTGCACATGACAGGGTCCAAACTGGGGTGGTGTGGTGAGCAAAAGAATGATGGATTAAACCCAGATCCTTGTGACTGGGGGTGAATGTTTGCATTGTCCAGCATTCCATCCATCAATTGTTTCTTTTGCATATGACCTACACTGCGGTAGCCTTAAACAGACTCTGCCATACACACACTACCACGCACTGGAACTCACTCTTAAAGAACCCCCGTGCCATCTCATGTGACGCACAGTCACGCATCCTGCGCGCAATCATACTACTACCAAATCTAGCAATAATGACAATAATAAAGCTGCAAATTGTATATGGCACCTCATAGTGCAGTACTGGCGTTTCTAAATATAGAACAGACTTTGGCATTACAGGATGTAAAAGTATTCAATTCATCGTTCTCGGGAGGATTAAACACTGAATTGCCTAGTTTATCTATCTCTCTATCGATTTGTCTGTCTGTCTGCCCGTCTTGAAACTGCTTGTGACTTGCCCTTGATCTAAGATCTTTGCAGCAGAAGTGTCTTATTTTAATTCATTTGTCGCTAAAATGGTTTACGGGCGTTACTGATCCCCCCCCCCCCCCCGCCCTCCCTCTTCCCGCCCCCACACCCAGTGATGTGTTAGCAAGCACAGTTGCATATTAATTTACCCAGGATCACACGGCGCGGGGTAAGCCCAGCTCCCCAGATCCACTGTCAGCAGTGTTGCCTCTAGATCATAGTTTCTCAATGAATGAATGATTAGATGGATGGGCTCGTGGGTGGTTGCACTGCTCTGCATTATTTCCTTGTTGGCTCGCATTGCATTGAATGAGCACTGAGAAGTTTAAAGCTGGGCAGTGAGTGTCTTCCTGAATGAGAGGAGTTGCTCTCCGTTCAGTAAAGTAATTTAGTGAGTAGTGAGCGTGCTTCCAGCGGCGAGTAGATATTGAATGTACTATTGTTGCATTGTGTAGCTGCTAATAGCGAGGTATTCGTTTCTAGGCGCATTGGTCACCCCCCACCCCCCCCGTCCTACATCCCTGACTTCCTTTGTCCTGGGGTCCTCAGTTCCTCGCTATACTATCACTGCCAATCAGTTGTTTTTCTCCAGTGCAGGCTTGAGTGCCCGGCGCTGGTCACCGGAGGGTGCTGCAACTTGTTTGCTGTAGCATGGAGAACAATGAGCTCCTTCTGCAGGATCGGGGCGGGGGGGGGGTGAAGGGGGTTGTTTGTCACTTCTTGGACTCTGTTTTGCATGGCGTGTGCATGGTGTGTATTATCCGGACCCGGTGCCCACTCTTCCCTTGCTTCATTCTTGCACACAGCTTCTTTGGAGAGGGGAGGGGGCAGAGTGAAACGCCCCCCTTTAGCCCGGTTTGAGGTATTTTCGTAGTTAGAGCAGCGTATCTCTGCCCGTTTCCTGGGCTCCCAGCAGATCGCTTACTGTTGGAACAGCTATTTTTAAAACGTTGTTTTACTCCGTTGATGGATTCATATTTAATAGGCCCCCCGACAGCCGCCCCGTTAGCCGTTATTTATTTGTTGGCCATCTCCGACCACAACTAAAACCTCGTTTGCGGCATCTTTATTCGTGGTGACTATTTACTGTGTTACACACTTTGCGATGGTACACACTCTGTGTACCCCATAACAAAGTGCCATAAACGGATAAACATGAAACGTCAGGATTTCATTTTTGTCTCATCTGAACCTGCATTAATTTCCATTCTGTTTTTAGGTCTCGCTGAGCCAGCGCATGCGCTGCTCTGCGAGACATATAGTAGGTGGGTTTTCAAAGTGCTACCCCATGCTTTGGCTGGCCTAGCGCGTGCGTGCACCCGCCATCTGTCTTTCACGGGTAATTAAGCGTGTGGACGCTGCAGCTGCTTTCACTTTTGCAGCCGCGCGCCCACTCGCTCCGCCCTGTCCGTGTCAAGAGCAATTAGAAACGAGTAAGACGTACTACTTTCACTGTGACACCCTCAACAGCCATCTTTGTTTTTGGCATATTTCACTGCCAGTTTTGTACAATGCCCTGTTGCTTTCTTTTTGAACTTTGCTGATATTTACAGTATGAGCCGGAACAACAAAAGAGAAAAGAGAGCATAATTGAAGACAATACATGCACGTCAACCAGACTTATTGCCAGAGCAGCATGACATATTTGCAGACCAGCGTAAAATTTTGTTAGTCAGAAGCAAATAAATATATTTAACCGGATAGTTTGCAAAAAGTGGGGGAAGAGGTGAATGGAGAATTCCTCCATTTTCCGTCTACTTGGTTCGTATTAAAACAGTTTTTTGCGTTTCGATCTGGCACAGGGAAATTCTAAATAAGAACTTTGATATTTTCTCCCATTTTGTTCATCCCGTTTTCATTTTCCTTCCTCACCCCTCACCTGCCTGTTCCCATTCTTGCCTGCTTTCCCCGTGTGATGCCACAAGGCTAGTCCTCTTTCGCTAGTCTCAGACGTCACTGAGCTCGCGCTTAGAATGTTGGAGAGTCAAGGTTCCATGGACGTTTGGTGCCCTTGAGCACTTTTGCTTGGGTTCATGGCTTTGACAGGGGATGCAGTATATACTTAGCTTCTGTTCCCGTCTGTTTACAACAGCCCCTATGGGAAAATAGTAGTCTTGCTTACAAGTGACTACATATATTGTACGTTCACGGCTACTGGAATTCTTTTATTCTATGACAGTGCTGTTGGCTGCATAATTGCGGATTATTTGACACAATCTACCATTTACTGCACAATATTCAGCTATTCAACTCTGGGTCTCCGGGTTATTTAAGCTTTAAACGGGCACTTAAGAGTTCAAACTTTTGCCCGCACAGTTCTAGTGTGTTAAAATGACAAACCGGTGAAATAATGACACCCCAGGATGTGTACCATTATGCTACAAAATTAGCATTTTGTTCGCACATAGTTTACTTAACCCTGCCCCATAATTTGGCCCTTCATTGCTGTATATTTTCACTGGCCCTGGCTCGCTTGAAAGCTTACACAGCAAGGAAGACTAAAATCACTTTTATTTTGTGTAATATGGTGTTTACACAATGATATCCGTCACATACACGCAGCCTCGTTAAATATGATGCAAAACCGTCTTGACACAAACTCATTTTCATGACTACAGGTAGCATACTATAGCTGCAAAAACAACTTTGTGGTAATTTATTACGCCCAAGGCCACGAAAGCACATTTATGGGCCGGTTTGATGTGCAGTCTTAATTTTTTGATGACCGCTTTCTGAAGAGGTTTGCAGTGAAGAGTAGGTGAAAGACTGCAACAACAAGCAAGGCTGCTTCACAGCGACCGTGGGATATGTCTGATCTCTGAAGGGCTCTTCCGCCTTCCTGGCTTAATGATACATGGTAAAATGCATCCGGGACTTGGGCCAACCCATTTAGCAATCAAAAGCACGAGAAAGGACGTGTTGCATCTATCACGGTTGGGCGGTAAACACACTGGCAGGCTTTTATTAATGGATGCTTGGTGTAAATATGATTCTTTAAAAAAAATATAGAACTGAGAGAGTTACTGAGCGATATCAATTGGTTCTCTAAAACTCTCTTATGTGATCACTCAGTACCAGCGGATGTGAGGTAAACCTGCCCTCTCACCACCCATTGCAAACTACCCCCAGTAACTACCAACGTCCAACACTAAAGACTTCGCTGCCTTGAACAAACAACACTGCTTGTTCGCTGCCCTCAATTCGCAGCCTTCTCGGTCTCCTGCCTCCTCATCTGTTGGCCTCCGACACAAAGTGATGCTTTCACAGATGCCCTACGGGGGTTACACACGGACATTTAGATCATAAGAATTTCTGCAAACCTGGGGATCTTAACTGTGTGGATGAACCAGCATTACATAAGACCACATACTTACCACCACTGAAGTTACCTGACTTGCATCAATTGGTCACTGGATCCACCCAATCTTGTGGTTACAACCTCAACACTATACTTAGCACAACAAAATAAAACCGCCATCCTAAAAAGCACAATTCCTAAAAAATCCAACACAAAAATAGTTACTACAACGGGAAGAATTTTGACAATCTGATTTCAAAAACATCTGTCCATCTCCCACTTCTTGGGCATCTAAATGTCTATTAAATATTTCAACCAATGGATAATAAGGGTGCTCAAATAGTGCGCCCTCTCAAAACTATGTGGCTACGAACTAACAGAAAGCCGCGAACTAAAAGAAAGAAGCAGGTTTAGTTCACACATCATACTTTGAAAATGAGAAACCATATCCCATGAAAGACTTTGGAAGGTAGCACGCCACCTCAAGGCTTAAAAGCAACTCCAAGGGCAGGACTGAATGTACAGAACCTCAACAATAAAAAGTCAAGAGATCTACACTCTACACTCAGTACATCTCTACTATCACATACCCAACCGAATGGCTCTCCAAAATAGTTTGCTAAAGTTCTTAACATTGCCAGCAACTCAACAAATGTAAAAGATTCTCAAACTCTGCAATGCATTAGTAAGCCACTTCATCTAAAAAGATGCTAACTTTGAACCGTACTTTCTTTTCAAGGCAAGCAGCAACAGCATCATACCACCTCCCCTCTAAATCTAAACTGAGTTAATTCAGTCCTCCAGCACAAAAAGATAATTAATGAAATGGATAAACATAGGAGACTCCACAGCAGATCTTTGCCCTCCAAACATTTTAAAAATAATTCGCCTTGAATCCTGTGCTGCATTCCTTGTTACCAACATTTACATGAGAGAAAATGATTATAACAAAAATGTATTCAAACATTAAGAGGTAATATGTTAAATGTCCATATTTAGAGTGTAAGACCGACTAGAATTGAAACAAGCATTGGTATAGCCAATAGGTCTTGCTTTTGGGACCTTATAAGTGTTTAGCCATGCAACAGTTGATGTTGTTGCACCAAGGATATTGTGCTGCATAACTAAATACTTATAAGGTCCCAAAAGCAACACCTATTGGCTATGCCAATGCTTGTTCATGTTCTTGTAGTGATAAGATCTATATATGCAGTGATATCACACCTATATCTGCAGTAATAATCTCACACCTATATTGGAAGTAATGGTAAAATCACACCTATAGCTGCAGTGACAGTAATCTCACACCTATAACTGCAATAATGATCTCACACCTCGATCTGCAGTGTTAGTAATCTCACACCTATCTAAACAAATAATGATCACACACCTATATCTGCAGGAATAATGATCTCACACATATATATGCAGTGATAGTGATATCACACCTATATCTGCAGTGATGGTGATCTCCCACCTATAACTGCAGTCATAGTAATAATACATGGGTATATGTAATATGCACTCAGTCTTTATTCCAAAATGAGTGGGTATTAACATTGTTAATGCATTAGATTAATGTGATTTAAAAAAAAAAAAATCACGTTGATAAAAACCAGATTATTTTTAAAAAGAAAAGGGCAGCCCTTCATCTACCCTGTTCCACAGATTGTGCTAACAGCAGCTGCATCTCTCGCAGGTTAGGTTGCGCATCTCCACCATTACACAGTTCGGGGGCTCTGGGACAACAAACACAAATGTCTCCACATCAACTATCTATAGCTTCTAGCAGGATTTCTAGCGCTGAACACTCTTCAGTCTCATCTCAAACGCTTAGTTGTCCTAGTCTGCACGGACAACATGACAGCTATGTACTATGTACAAAAACGGGGGGGGGGGGTGACACACTCCCAACTGTCACACCTCTCTCAGACAATTTGGAGCCGGGCAATCCATCACAGGATTCACCTTCTGGCAGAACACCTTCCAGGAGTGAACAATCAAATGGCCAACCTCCTCAGCAGAAGGAGGCAGCAAATACACGAGTGGGAACTTTATCCCCAAGTTCTCCTTCCATACTTTCCACAATGGGGATACCGACAAATAGATCCGTTTGCCACAGTAGACAACGCACAATGCCCAAACCTCGCCTCCAGTTCCCACACCCTCTCTCCAAAGGCAATGCCCTATGGATTAATTGGTCAGGGATATTTGCCTACGCTTTTCCGCCTCTCCCACTCCTTCCATTTCTGGTTCACAAACTCAGACGAACATCACTCACACTGAATTTAGTAGCACCCACATGGGCCCGTCAACCATGGTAAAACACCCTGTTAGAGCTGTCAGTTGTTCCACATCAAAAACTATATCTCACCTCCAGTCTTCTTACTCAGAACCATGGAGAAATCAAGCATTCAAATCCCAAGGAGCTCAACTTAGCGATTTGGCTCCTGAAGTCAGAGTTTGGATAGTTAAATTTGCCACCAGACTATGCATATTCTGAAATAAGTGGGAAAGCCTACTACCAAAGCTTGTTATGCAGCAAAGTGGAAACGATTTGTTGTCTATTGTAACAACAACAAATGTATTCCTCTAGATGCTTCTGTTCAAAACATTATTTGTTACCTTTTGCACCTACAGCAATCTGGACTGGCTTACACATCTATTCGATTGCACCTTGCAGCAGTAACTGCGTATTTGTATAGAAGAGCGCTATTGTATCGAAAGGACAAAATATTTATTTTCTAACAACAAAGCAACTGTTTGTTGCATTTGCACCACCTCACAAGGGCAATCCTATCTCTAAATCTGGCATTTCAATATGGATTGTTAAATGCATTCAAACTTGCTATGCAAAAGCTAAATGAACTTAATCTATATCCCCTAGAGCGTATTCCACTCGCAAAATAGGGGCATCTATGGCCTTTTTAGGTAACATTCCTATAGCTGGCACCTGTAAGGCAAGCAACATGGTCAACACCACACACATTTACCAAACACCATTTTGTGGATGTATTAGCACACCAACAAGCAAATGTAGGGCAAGCCATGCTAAAGACACTTTTTCAGACAGCTGAAACATCTACTGGTTAGCCACCGCTTTGAGAGAATACTGCTATATAGTCTATGCAAAGCATGTGTATCTACAGCACACATGCCTCGAACTGATTGTTAGTTACCCAGCAAGCATCAGTTCTTTTCATGTAGAGCTGTAGATTCACATGCGCCCTCCCACCCCCGACACCTGCAGTTGTTGCAGTTCTCGTTATTTACATTATTTACGCATGGACAACTCTTTACTACTCACTCCATTCTCACCCTCTTGATGGAAAACAGTTTAACAATGGAGTAGATGTCCATGCGCACTATCACCGAAAGGAAGAGTCACCCTGCCTCGTGACTGGAAAGACTTCTTCGGAGAAAAACAACTTGCAAACATCCGTACCCAACACTAGATGGCAGGAGTATGCAAAGCATGTGAATCAGTAGCTCTACATGCCAAGAACAGATGCTTACTGGGGAAGTGACATAATCCTTATCCCATGTGTCTTAATATACTGCAAGGAGGTGCCGCAATAAGAGTTTTTTATAGAATTCTAGAGGAATCACTCTCTGTAGTTCATATACGCGGTGTTGTGTCAATATCTATGAATGGGGAGAGTCTGAAGAGTGTCTGTGTTCTGGTTACTGTCTTGCCTCTAACTGAGTTGGCTCCCTTGTTCGCTCACTTTCCCTACCACTGCTGACAAACATTGCCCTGTCCCCGATAACCATCTCGAACACTTCCCACAGAACTGCCCTTGAGGTGACCGTGTATTTTCTTGAAGTACTCTATTGTTGCATCCTCGTAGAGATTGGACATGCAAGTATCCTGTGAACTCCTTCTTAAACTCGCTCCAACTGTCGAGGATTAGATCATCTTGATTGTCAAAGGGTGCTTCCTACTGTGCAGAGACTGCCCCTAAATATGAGATAAAAAAAGGTGGGTGTGGGTGTGTGTAGGTGGGTAGGTAGGTAGGTACAGGGCCTCTAATGGTGGCACAATAAGTGCTTCAGCCCTTAGAGGCCTTCACTGGCCACAGGGCCCTTTGTACCTCTTACAAGGGACTGACATGTGGCCATAGATGTGCCAATTATGGGTACACGGTACAGTTTTGGGAAAGCACACAGGCCCTGGGAAAATGATTGGCAGGGACCCAGGGCACATCAAGTCAATGTGCATCAGTAGTCTGGCAAAAAGTGTAGGGGTTACTGAAACAGAAACCCTGCTTCGTTCACCCAAAGGTGGGGATCTGGAGAGAAACCTTTGAAGAAAGAAGCATATTTAATTTGGTATTTTAATTCAGTAGTTGATGGACTAAATGAAATGGATGAACTACTAAGTTTAAATTCAGAGTAGCGTTCTTCAGAGTCTTCGTACTGCCACCCATGATTTTTTCCCTTGCATTCAAAAGTTTCAGTGAAATTCGGGCCGCTATAAGACCACATTTCCCAAGAGACCCTGCTTCTTTCCTGGCCCATGTGATACAGCGTGCATCCAATAAACTTGCAACTGAGTCAGATGCCAATACGTGAACCAATGCGTTCACAGCAGCTGGCCCCAACGTCTAGCGAGATGATGGCGTGTTCTACAATTTGTATGCCGTACTGAGGACTTGGTAAGTAAAATCAGACACATGTGCAAGTTTCTCGAAGGTAGCGGACGCACTGATGGCACTTGGTTATCACATTTTTTCATCGACTCAAAGCGAAGGCTGTACTTATTGAGTCAGAATGTTTTTTAACAGCACTTTGGGAGTCCCGGCACTATGGGATTACGAATGGATTGTGTATGGTTTCAACAGATATTAATAAGTTATCTTGGGATAGAAATGAAAGTGCAGGTCCATTGTCGTTGATACAGTTTGGGTCGGGTCTATTTATGTATTTCAGAATATGCTAAACCATTTTTGGTTGGTGATTGATTTCCCAGTAATTAACTGATGCTACCCTTGAAGGACGATTGGTCTATGATGTCAACTGGATTGTTTTTTAAAAAACTCGGATGGTTAGGACCTAATTAAAGAACTCCAGGGTGTTTGGTTTTTTTACAGGCCGTCTTGTCATATTAAGGCATTCCACAAGAGTTTGTCATTAGGAAGGAATCAACAAGAGGTATTCATCTGGTGAAGTATAAAGTCATTTTTTGAAACCGTTACCCTTCCTATGCACAGGGTACTGATGTTTGTGTATATATATGTATATATGTATATATATATCTTTTTTCTTGCAGTTCCGAATCCTGATGAGGACCTATAAATTATTTAAGGTTCTAAACGTGTTGATGCAAATCTCAGCCCAAACCGCACTAAAATATATTATATGCTGGAACATTGGTAGATGAGTGATTTCATTCAAGGTCACTCCTTTGTTCTCAAACTAGCATTGTAAAGTAGGATTGAGAAAGCCCAGTCAGGAGTAAATTACTAGTAAAGATCAAATAAGATTCCTCTTGGGCATTAAAATTCTGAGCTGATGTTTTCATTGCTATTTGTTGTTATAAGTAGATTAGTCTAGTTTATTATGATTTTGATTTAAGATTTACGTAGGGTAGGTGTTAATGTACTGAATTATATTGTGAATTTTGCAATATGTGTTTTGTTTAAAGATAATGTTCTAAATGATTGTGAAACAATAACAAAAAAATTAAAAGGTGATCACCGATATGAAATACAGTGACCACGGACCAAAAGAAAACGTTTGTAGGTTGTGAGAAAGTGCCATCTTTCTTGCATGGTATGCCCCCACTTTTTATTATATTGCTGATGTACTTTGACTGAGTGTGCCCTGGGCTCCTGCCAATCAGGTACCCAGGGCCTGTGTTCCTTCCCTAAAACTGCATGAAGCCTAAACCCAATTGGCATCTCTGGCCACATGTCAGTCCCTGGTTAATGGTACCCTAGTTCCCCAGGGCCTTGTGACCAGAGAAGGCCCCTAAGGGCTGCAGCACTTATTGTGCCACCCTTAGAGGCCCTGTACTCTGACACACACACACTGCCTTTGCAGGCTGAGTGTCTTGGTGCAGAACAAAACAGTCGACATGGCACACATCTGTGTGCCAGGCCCACAAACACACTGCCCTGGCATACCTCAGTCACCCCTCTAGCTGGGTGCACTATGCCAGTGGTGTAGGTACAGGTGCATGAACCCTGTGCCCCTACAGTACCCAGGTCCATTCCTGGGTATTGTAAGTGCAGTGCTGCCATTAAAAGTATATGGTGCTGGGAGGTCGTCAACACGAACTCCACAGCACCATGATGGCTACACTGAAGACTGAGAAGTTTGGTATCAAACTTCTCAGCACATTAAACCCGCACTGATGCCAGTGTGGGATTTAATGTAAAATGCACAACAGAGGGCAACTTGGAGTTGCCCCCTGAACCTAACCTATAATCCACGTCTTGTCTGAGGGGCTGCCTAGGCTGCCACACAGCAGACATGTTGCTGGACCCCTGGGTAGAGAGCCATCCGCTCTCCTGGGCCTGCAACAATGCACATCCTGGGCAAGGTGCTAGGTCTCCTCCCCCAGGGCAGGGGAAGCTTCAAAGGCATGCCACCTTTGTGAACTTCTCCAAGCCACTTGCTGTACTTAGCAACTGGCCTCCACCGGTTCTGACCCCCACTCTGGCTGGAAGACTGGCGGGAAAGCCCAAGTGAGGAAAGGGGGTGTGCCAACCTCTGCCAACACCACCCCTCAGGTGGTGGAGGGGAGGTGAAGCGCAACTCTGGGCTCTCGCCATCTTGAGGATGGGGAGCCATGCCCAATCAGGATTAGTATCCTGCGCCCCTCCCACTGGAGAGTGGCAGGATAGGGGGTGTACCCACCCCAGGGAAGGGACCCATTGGTCCCTGACCTCTACCAACCTGTAACGCCCCTAAATTTAGTATTTAGGGGCACCCTGAACCTTCCTTCCTCAGATCCCGAATCCGAAACAAGCAAGAAGAACAAGAAGAAAGAAGACCTGCTGTGCAGCTGCTAACAAGAGGACGACACGAACTGACTTGGCCCCAGCCCTACAGGCCTGTCAACCCTCGAACCTGCTCCTGCTGAAACCCGGGGTCTCCAGTGGTCAGCAACCTCAAACCCCGGATGACCTGACTGCCTTGTGACTCTAAAAAGACTGGGACTCCCACGAGCAGTGGTTCTGCTCAAAGCAAGTAACAAGCCCCTGGTGCCTACCAGGAACCGCGACTCCTGTACACTCTGCACCCGCCAAGCCTGGCCTGTGCCGGAGTGGACAAAGACCCCGAGGACGTCTCCCCAGCGACTGTGACCCCGGATCCAGCACCCAAGGGCCCACCTCAACACTCCTGACGACGCCTTCAGCCTCAGAACCAGGGACCCCTCCAACCGCGACCAGCTGAGGGAAAGATTTCCCAATGCGAAAAGACGCCCCAGTACCCTGCGGCCCCCTGTGCCCAGCTCCAGGGTGCCTACCTAACCTACAGCTTCCCAACTTAACTCTCGAAGTGGTGGTCGCACCTGAAGAATCTTCATCTCCGAGCTTGCAGCCTTTGTTCGTCATTGAGCTTCTCCTTTGAAATCCATTGAGCGCCCGACGGCTCAAAAGCACCCTGCACCCAGCCGCCCGAGTGCCCCTGGGAGTGCAATCTCTGTCCTATTTTACTTCCCCACTTGCCCTGAGCAAGTGACCAGGAGCCCAGCTCCCACAGCCGCGTGGCCTGCCTGCTAGCAGCCACCAACCATAGGCCCCCTGCCCACCATAGGCTAACATTGGGCCTAACTCTCTCTGCACCCGGCTGCCCCTGTGCCGCTGAGGGTGTAACAGCTGTACCTACCTGACCCTGGGAGACCCCTGAGTCTATGCCTAGAACCTTAACTCTGTCAGTCTAGTGCTTACCCAAAAGCCGATAACTCACTTTTCTTCCATAAGGTAACATTGACTGGTTTCACTTGGAAATTCTTCTAAGTGTCGAGTTTTGAAACTTTAAAATATTCACTAAAAATCAGCCGATAAACGAAATTACTCACCTGTTATCAGGAGAGATCCCAGTGCTGGATCTTGGTGCCCAGCACTGACCCTGAAAAGTAATTGCAACCGTACTTGCTAATAACTTGATTTTCTTCCATTGCCTGGTTTTTGCCAGAAATTCCTGGCAAGTGTCAATTTTTGAAACTTACAAATATTCCTTAAAAATCGCTGTGTAACAAACTATTTCTTTCAACTGTTTACAGGAAATGCACCAGGGTTGAATCCAGGATCCAACCCGGAGTAAGAAAATCATACGTAAAGTAACCAAAATTGCATTTACTTAAAGTTCCATTAAGCTCAATGTTATAATTGTGTTTGAATTGTGTTGCCTATTGCAACAACTGTATCTATTGCATTCAAAAGTCTATTGCCGTTTGAAAGTATTTAACTAAAGCATCTCATTCTGAGAAAGTATATTTTGATACCTATTGTTGGTTCTAAAATAAAACTGTATATTTTTATATACAAACCGTTGGCCTAGAGTTCAGTTATTGAGTATGTGAGACCATTTGCTGGCTGTGTACAACAAATGCTTTACACTGTCCTCTGATACTGCCTTACTGCTCGACCAAGCTACCACTTTAGAGAGTAAGGTTATATCTAACTTTAGCCTCTGCCAAACCTCTGGGGACTGTGGACTCTGTGCATACTGTACCTATTTGGGAACAGTATATACAGAGCCACTTTCTTACATAGGTGTCGAGTCGACATTGGCGTGTTTGTTGGTTGAACTTTTAGAAAGTTGGTATTTTCTTATTTTAGCCATTTGGTGCTTTCTGCCTGTCTCTGATCACACATCTGGGTAGGGTGACAGTTGGGCTTTGTGTATTCCCTCTAGACAGCCATACACAGTGGGAGCGTAGGTGTGACTTGATGCGCCTGTCTGGCTGGATGGAAGGAGCTGGACCCAGCCTCCCACCTGAATAGACTGTGTCCTGCCCCCAAAGAAAGGGCTGAAAAGTCCCCTGTAGTTAATCTGGTGCCAGGGCAGGACCTCGGTACACTTCAAAGACCTGTCTTTGAAGTCTCCTCCACTTCAAAGGCATAACTGGGTATAAGTACTGGACCTCTGACACCACCACTTCAGTACACCTCTGGACCTGTGGATACTCTGCCAGTAAGGAGGACTTCTGTGCTGCTGAAAGGACTGCCACTCAGAAGGAGGTGCTGCCTTGCTGTGCTGACCTGCTGACCTCTTGCACGGACAGAAAGAACTAGACCATGAAACCTTCTTGAACATAGGGCCATAGAGGGACTGGATTGGCTAGAATGTTGGCCTCCTGATCTGAGCCTCGGGGATATAACAGACCCCTCAAAGACCTAGACCCGTCTAGAACAAGCTCCTGATCCCCAAAAGGCACCTCACAGGTCCTGGCCCTTGGGAATAGATTTAAGCTCTTAAAGTCAAACTTTCGGGCTCTTGAACGCAAACGGGCCCAGTCGCTCCGGAACCGTGCGACTCGCACAGAGAATTAGTGCAGCCACCACAAGTTCGTCTCTTCGCACAGCAAGCATCTTCCACCATTGTGGATTGTCACTGCGAGGCCTCAGCCCGTCTGTGTGACTCTCGGCCTGCTCTTTGTGCCCTGCCACCATCGTCCTTGACTCTTTCCTTGCTCCCGACGAACTTCTTCCCTGCGAACAGGACTTGGCACAAAACTTGAGGTTAAAACTTCAGCGGGACTAATCTGGGTCTGTATCCAACCCATGATCCATTGCGGTCGACCTGAACTTTGAGATTTGACCCAGTCCAGCGCAACCGGATATCCCTGATTGGCGCATTATGCTTCTAAGCGCTATGTTACAGTTTATTCTTTAAAAATTCATAACTCCGGTCCTACTTATTGGATTGCAGCTGTTTTGGTCTTTATATTTATAAAATATAGCTCTATTTGTCTAACCTCTTGTGGAATATTTTTTTGGTGTGGTGTTTCTACTGTTGGAAGTGTTGCACAAATACTTTACACATTGCCTATTAAGTTAAGCCTGACTGCTCTATGCCAAGCTACCGGGCGGTGAGCACAGGTTAATTTAGGTTGTGCGTGTGCCTTACCCTAACTAGGATTGTGGTTACTGCTAGACCAGGGCTTATAACCCAGTCAACTAGGAACCCAATTTCTAACGCTGCCCCAAATTATACATTGTTCCATGGCAGTTCATGAGCCCAGTTCTGCTGCCCTACTGATAACTGGGGTTGATGCTTGCCAGCTGGAGGGAGGGAGGGGTGGCAGACATGGAATAATGAGATTTTGCTTCCCAAGTTACTTGTATAATCCCATGTTCCGTGGTTGATAGTCATTCCAGGTTTTGGAAAGCTGCAGATGCTCTAAAGAACTCGGACGAGAAAAACCTTGCAGTTACTTAAAATAGTGGCACAGGCAGAACCAATCTTCTCCCTGCAAAACTGGGGATGATGCAACTATCACCATTGGTCCTGCAGTCGACAAAGTCCTTGCATTAAGTTAGCGATAACAATGATACTAACCTAAACTGATGCAGTAGCATTACAAACGACTATGTTACTGGCACTGGTATTAATACTGGCATTACTACCACTGTTTACATTTATATTGGTGGTTAATAAGTGACTGTTGATGGTATTTTAGCTGTGCAAATATTTATGCTTTATCAGAGTTATTAATTTGACCTGGTTAATGAGGTACTGCTATATTGGTGCTTGCTTGTTTAAGGAAGATATTGATATTAGAAGAGTAGAGCGTTTACTAATGTTCTGCTACTAGTCGTAGTCCTTCTTGACAGAGCATCTCACAATGAAATAGCCGTATTAATGGACTCCCCAGGAAAGCACACTATGAGAAACCGGATTAGCTTGACTAGCCAGCTTTCCTGATTACAATGCTAAAAAAATTTATTAATAAAATCTGTTAGCACTGACAATGTTCAATCATGGTACAATTTTTAGATCAGTTAATGAAATATCCGCTTTTATCTTTTTACACAGATTCTACACTTTCATTTGTTCAGTCTGCAATTCAGGACCAGAATACCTCAGACGTCTACCTTTGCGATGGTAAGTATCCTTTAAAATACATTTCTATTCAGTGCACAGTACCAATAATGACATGGTTTGGTTATATTTCAAAATTAAGGGTTTTGACACGAATAGAAAGATTGGTAGCCTACACTCTTTTAGGACTCGCAACAGTTGTCTCCTCTTTCTGACTGATCAGTGTTCAGTCGTAACTATAGCTGTCAACTAAGAGAACTTAAATGCATTGGGGAAAGTTGACAAGATCATGTTAAGTCATTTGAGAGAATCTGGGATCAAAATTCAGATCGGTCTATTGTGAAAACGATGTAATAAATGATGGTAATTCCACAGGGGATTATAGAGAGTTCTTAAATCATATGTAGCTAATATATTTATCTGGAGGTCACCTGTGAAAGCCAGCCATGCCTACACCTTGTAATCCCAAACGTCGCCACCCTCAAACAAGAAGTCCCCTCTACTCTAAATTGTTCTGAAGTCTTAGTTTGTATATTCCACCTAGCTACATTTTTGGGAGGTGCACATGGGTTGGGGATTAAGTTGCAGAGGGAATTGAATGCCCAGTAGCATCCCTGTCCACAACTTTCTTTGGTGCAATTTGTGATTGATTTCTCAGCTTGTACGGTACGGGTTCCCAAGCAGATATGCAGCTGTGACACAACCGACATTACCTACCCAGGCACACCACAACTTAAAGACTGTTTCATTTGAAAAACATAATTGTTTACTTGTTGGATGTTAGTTGAATGCCATGCCACAATTCAAGGATAACACAAAGTTTATTTACAAGTGAACCCATTTTACTGATGTATTTAACATATTTGTTTTACTTACAGGGTCGACATCACTCATTTGTGCCTTTATAACCTAAGTGTTATTCATAAGAAGAAATATTTTGATTCAGAACTTGAACTTGTCTCTTACATTAATGACAACTGGGAAAGACTGGACCCTGGAGAGGTTAGTCTTTCCAAATAGTGCTCTTCATTTATGGTATGCCCTTGATAGCATTGGTTTATAAAAATGCTGTACAGGTACTTTCATTGCTGGATAATTGTGTTGGTGTTCCAGGTGTTGGGGGCAGCAGGCGAGACAGTGCGAGGCATAATCTAGCCGTACCCAGAATGATCGAGCTCCCCGTACATGAAAACAGGAAACTAGAGCGGGCAGAATTCAAGGAAAATTCACAAATACTTCCATTGTCTGGTACAGTTGTCTCATTCTGAATACAAGTAGCTTTGCAACACTGTTAAGTGTGTACAAGGCGGAGGGCAAATCTACCCCTTTCCTATCTTGGCTGTCTGTGACTGCTTTAGTTGGACATCATTTTATCAGACAAGCAGCACCTAGCAGCATACATGGCTGCAAACAGTCACTGTTGGCTGCTTATTTATAGTTGCAAGTTTTTTTTTGCTCATTACTTTTGAAACTTGAACAACTTAGACTACATGCGTGTGCATGCAGAGGGCTATTGGGAGGTAGGCCAGGAAAGCATTGTTCGAGTGAGTTCCCATTTTAATCTTGATTTATTCCGTCTATACCTCTAGTACTTTCAGGTATGTGCAAATGCTACGGTACATGTATTAAAGGATTGTATATAAGATGGTTTCAATGGATTTATTATGCCTTACAGCCAGCTGTGGCTTATGAAATGCTCTAAAGTATAATATAGGTTTAATTGTTTAGAGCATGCTGATATTTGTGCAAAGAATACTGCGTCAGCATCTTCATGTTTTTTGTTTAACATGGCAAATTGCTTTCTTCGTTAGTATTTCATAGCCCTGAGTTGATTACTGAAACACCACTTATTGCAGTTGTAGCAGAAGTTATGTCTCCTCATGTATTAATCCTTAAGGGTGACACAGCTGCAATCAGTTGAACACATTCTAGCACAAGGGAGCGAAAATAATGCTGTGAGCGGACATCTTTTGTAACCCTCTTTATTGGTCTTAAAGAGCATGTCACCCTATCTTTGTCTCAACAGAGAAATGTGACCGTATTTCTTTTGAATCTTCCCATGCCTTGGGCAGATCTCTAGCGCTCCATCAGTTAATTCAGTCCATCTTTACTAGTTATCTGGAAAGGCCTGCTTTGTGGCGAAATTTTGATTATTCGGCGCAAACCTAACACTGTAATGCTGACTGATAGGCTCTAAACACTGTAGGGGTTTGAGTTGCCAACTTGTCGTTCTTTTGATTGTTAAACTCCCTACTCGATGCTTTGAGTAACAGGTTGAGGGCCAGCAATTTGACCTTCGTGACTTCTGCTTCAAGGGAGATATCCAGATATTTTCAGCACTAATGTTAGTACTCGCTTCAGCTCTAGTATCAGTGCTTGAACCAGTGCTCCTTTAAAAAAAATATCCATGATGGACCCTTTTTTATTTCTGTTCTTTTGGCAAACACCTTTCAATCTAGTGGGACCAAGTCAACCCAACTGCTAAATACTCTCTCAAATCCAAGTCAAGATTTGTGAATACAGCCTGGGAAGTCGCTACTAATTATTCTAGAGGTCTTGCATCCTTGAATGAGGTATACCGGAAGTCCTAAAAGGTGTTGTTCATGCATGGTCACCCCTCCCACTTTTGAAAATGTCCTTTTGTGATCAGGTGGTGCTACTGCCCAAGCCATCGCTTTCTTATGGACAATATGCTCAAGCAAAAGAAGTTCAACTATTTTCAAGCCTCTGTACAATAATTGGCTCCCAAGGATAATGAGTCTTTGTCTTTGGGAATGCTTCAGCTCAGTCTGTGGTTGTTTTATCAGCCTACTGAACGAAAGCACTTCCCACAAAGGTTAGGTTCTCCCACAAAGATTAGAAAGCTAACAATCAGTAAATTATAAAATCTAGCAAGCCTTGAGTCAGGTTATCAACAGTGCAATAACGGTAATTAACGGCTTGTGTTGGTTACACAAACGTGACTGCTCTACTAACCTTATCTCAAAACATGTTCAGGAGGAGTGTAACTTGAGGGTAAACTTAAAGAAAGGGGCCAGTAAATGTAGGCCATTGCTAATTGGAACATTGTCTCAGTAACCTCTGGACACCTCGACTAGCTAGTATTTCAGCTGCTTCCATCTAAAGATACCAAAACTGGATGTATGGAAGACAGAAGAGCACCTTGCCTTTATTCTCTTAGACAAACCACACTTCATATATTACTGACAACGATTTTAATCGGCTTAGTACATGTGATCTACTCTTGAAGTACTCCTGACTTCTTAAATTTGAAGTAATTAAGGAGCACTTCTGACCTGACCTTTTCCCGTAATTAGAGGTAAGTCACAGTACTAACTTTGTGAATCTGGCTCACATATTTGACCAACCATAACCTAAGAATTGTGGGGAGACAGACACAGACCCCCCCCCCCCCCCCACACCAGAAATGGTTGTGAGCACATAGGCATACAAGAGAAGAATGAAAATAACTATCTCAATTAATGTTGCTTCATTATTTTTCTGATGGGTACTTCTAACTGCGTATTCCTCTGTGCTAGAGTGAATGCAAAGAAATCTCCCAAAAATTGAGTGCCGCTAGGCAGCACCTTGTGATTCCACAGCCACCTTGAAGTAACGGAGTTGAGCCATAGATAGGCAACACCCCTGCACTTAGACCTCATGTACGAAGCGGCTCCTTATGATCTACCAATAATTGGTTATATCTTGTAAAGAGTCCAGAGATTCCCTCAGACGTTTACAAGGCTCAGTGTAAACCCAATGTGCTCTATTTGTGATAGTGTGGTTGAGCAGCCTTAGGCCTAACACAGAGTGTAAGACATTTATTATACATACAGTGACTAATAATTGACACACGACTCAAAAAGGAGATCCACACATTTTATTGAAAAAAAAAGCTTTCTAGATTAATTTTAATACCAAGATGTACGTTTAAAGGTAAGTACGTTTTGCAATGAAAATACTTTTCACTTTAAAAAGCAATGTAAACTTATGGGAGGAAAACAAAAATGCAGTTTGCAAGGTAAGTACCCGACTTACAAATCCAGTCTTCAGGGGTCTGTGGTCAACACAAGTCAGAGTTCAAGTTAGCAGCAAAACTGCACTACCAACGGCACAGGGATGGACGGGGGTAGAGGTCAATTTCAAAATTGATGCACCCAATGTTAACCAGTGGAGACTGGGTGTGATTGAAGATGCACTGCTTACCGGTAAGTAAAGCGGTGTTAGGGATCAATCTCCGAGGATTAAGGTAAGCACAGGGGCACAAGGCAGCACCAAACTTGCACCCTCACCGGCACAGGGTCGGCCGGCTGCAGAATGCCAACATAGCAATGGGTACCCCATGCAAATCAATAGAGGATATCGGTTTTAAAGAAAGGCTGCAGGATCTGGACAGAAGGCTGGATAAAGAAAACCCACAGCTGCACAGGAAAGTTCTGATGCAAGAGAGCATAGGGACACCATTGGTCATGCTCCCCAAATCTCAGGGGCCTCAGTTGCAGGAGTGTCCTTATGCGTCGGGAATGGCTTACCAGGCAGGTCGCGGTTGTGACTGAGGGAAGGGCGGGGGGGGGGTGGAGGGGCATTGTACAGAGACTGCAGGTGTCAACTGGGAGTCTGGCAGGGGTTGACCCACAATGGAATCTTGCTCAGAATTGCAGGAGAACCTCGCAGGATCATTGGGTCACTTGGACTCTGGCAGTGGCCGCCTGATGCAGAAATGGGTCCGATGGTAGTTTCGCAGTTCCTCATGGCAAAGTTCTGGTTCTTTAAAGTTGGTTTCTTCTGGACAGGTCTGCTGTCCACAAGAGTTTGTAATGTTAATTGAAGGCAGGCAGTCATGCCAGTGTTTTGGGGGTTGCAGTGTCTGCAGGGCGAGTTGACTTTTGTAGCAAGGACGAAAGGCAGCAGACCAGTCAGCAGAGCTGGCGACAAGTCAGTCACTTGTCCATCTTTCTTGATGGTGCGGCTCCTCGGATTCCGGGTTTCGTACGTCATCCGGGGGTGCCACCTAGATTTAGGGGTGTTACAGGGGAGTGACTGGTAGGGACCAATGGGTTCCTTACCTGGGGTGTCTACGCCCTCTATAATGCAAAGGGGGGGCACACCTATTCTCACTTAGTTTTCCCGCCGGTTTTCCTGCCAAAAGTGGGGGTTTGAACCAGGGGCGGCCATCTGCTGCTAGCAGCAAAGGCTGGGGTTGCATTACAAAGACATCAAGGCTTTTAAAGCTTCCTTAGTGAGCACTGTGCTTTCCTGGGGGAAGAGGTGAGACACCTCTGCCCAGGATGGACTGTGTTTCAGGCCTCAGAGAGCAAGGGCTCTTGACCCAGGGGTCCCGAAACATGTCTGGTGATGGCAAGCTGCCTAAAGCCAGTCGGGGACCATTACAGTTGGTAGGTTTTCAGGGGGCACCTCTGAATACATGTTTTAATAAATCCCACACTGGCATCGGTGTTGGTTTGTTAAGAGGAGTTGTTTGGTACCAAACACTCCTGGTTTCAGTGAAGCCATCATGGTGCTGGGAAGCTAGAGTTGTACTGTTTACAGCCCATGTACTCTCTGGCTTCCCTGGCACTTACAATATTCAGTAAAAACTTAAATATTGTAGGGGCTCATGCAGATATGCCCATACCGGATATATGGTGGTCTTTGTAAGGCCGGCTAGAGGGTTGACTTATCCACACCTTAGGCAGTGTTGCTTTGACATGGCACACAGGCAGTGTGCAATGTCAATTTTTTCGTTTATGTAGCACCAAGGCATGCAGGCCGCAGTGGCAGTCTGCATGGCCTTGGTGAGTGGTCCCTATGAGACTATGGAAGCTGAAACATTTCAGACACTCACCCCCTGTCACAGTTTCAGCGCTCCGTCCATCATTTCCTTTTGATTGCTTTGTTCGCCCTAAGTTGGCAGGGTATGCCCCGGCGTGGGTCCCTTGCTCCTTGCTCACTTAGCCACTGGATTCAAGCTAGCCTTGCTGATGAGGGGTGTTAACTTGAAACCGGTCCCAGGATTCTTATTCCCATGAGGCTCGGGGTCAAGATTGATTTGCATAGGGCTGGGTCTGAACTGGGGTGGCGAAGTGAGCTAAAGAACGATGATGGATTCAACCCAGATCTGTGACTGGTGGTGAGTGTCTGAAAAGTTTCAGTGCTCTGGCCATCTCCTTGCCCTGTGAGGCTATCCTCATTCCCAATGCCCTAGGTACCATGAGTACCATTTACTAGGGACTTACAGGGGGGTCTGAAGTTGCCAATCGTGGTACAGTTTTTGGGAAGGACCTCTGGCACAGGGGACATGGCTGGCAGGGACCCTGTTCACTTTCTATAGAAACCACATAATTTTCCTGGCAAAAGGTGGGGGCTAACCATGTCAAAAGAGGCACTTCTCACACATCAGCTCCTTTTTTTTCTGCACCCTTCAACATGGATCTGGAGCTCCACTCGAACTCCCAAGAATAATTTCAGACCATGTACCATGGAGCTGCAGGGGCCTCCAGTTGGGCTTCCTTCGATGGGCACTTCCTTTAAGCCGACTGCCTCCTCCGAACCTGTTCTCAGGTCAGTATCCATGCCGGTCCAGACCTGAACTCGGTTTTCAAGGTCCACACCACTCTTATCTGTGCTTGCGCTGCAACAGATTTCAGTGGCATCTGTACCAGAACTGATTTAGACACCGGTCTCGGACCCCGAGCTGATGTCTAGCCATGCCATCCCTTTTGTCATGCTATCAAATTATCAAGGCGCAACCCGTTGTGACTAAATCAGATCCTAACCCTCTTCCACAATGGCAGTATTTCCAAAGTCTGGTTCCCTGTTTTGTACAGGCTCTGATGTGGTCCAAGGTCTGCAAAATGTTCCCTATGACTCCGATTTATGACAAAGGCACATAATTTTCTCCTCCCTCGCTATACAGATGAAGGACTTTGATTGGTCTTTCAGAATGCCAATGGGTTAGAACCCTGCCCAAAAACTGAGCTGGACTCCTTGCCTTGTCCACCAATGGCAGAAAGCAGCTCTTTAGTAGTGGTAATATGAAAGGCAGCAGAGATGTTAGATTTGCAACTCCCTACAGTTGAATTAATGAAAAAGATTATAATGCAACAAATGCCAAAAGGGATCAAGGCGCTAAAAGTTGAGTTGAGATTAAATTTAATTTGCTAACTGAAATATTCCAATCGGGGCCAGCTTCCTTGGAGCCTCAGTTATCATTTAATGAGGCACTCCTAGATGCCCTCAGGGCCACCTGATCAAAACAGTCTTTGGTGCCTCCAGTGATGCACGAGAAATGCGCATGCGTGAGCACTCGCGCATGCGCAGTTGTCATCAAGAAGTCGCAATGGAGGAAGAGGACCAGCCGGGGACGCCGCAGCTCAGGTAAGGTGTTTTTAATACTTTATATTGTTTTTTAAGCTACTATAACTGGCTGGTGTCAACTTCGCTCCGCCGCGGAGTGCAGCCTACTCTGCCTATTCGCGAAGCGCGGAGTAGGTAACACTCCGCACACTCTGTGGGTGGAGCGGAGCTCTCTGCCCACCCTTAGTGGCATACCATATATGGAGCCAGCTTCCTACGCCCACCCTATGTTGTTTTTGTGCATGCCCCACCCACCCTCTATTGTCTTGGTGCTTGCCTCTCCTGTCCAACCTCTGTTGTCCATTGAGTTCCTCCAGTTCTTCTAGTCAGTCCTCTGACCTCCTCCCCGTAGCACTACCCATGCTCCCCTCCCACCACCTTGTTGCCTCGGAGTTCACACGTCTGAGACTAAAAAAGCACAATGTCTCAGCCAGGGCTAATGCACATTCAATTTTTTTTATAAATCCTAGCACAAGCAGTGTTGTAGCATTTTTTTTTGAGAGACTAGTTTTAGCCATGCTGCACAGCTGCTTATAATCCAGCTTACCTCTTCTGAACCATACAGAAACCTAACAGTTATTTGATTGCCCTTATTGTGCATCATCCCCTTGCTTCTTATTCAGTGCCTTTCCTTCCTCTTCTTATTTTTTTTTCTTCATGGCTTCTTCACCATCCTTTTTGATTGCATCTCTTGTATCCTTCCTCTGTTCACATTCAGGGAACTGCTTTTTTCTTTTTAAATCACACATGAGTGCATGTGTACTCTTCTTCTGTGCTGCCCCCACCCCCCACAAGTGCTTGCCCTCTTTGCTCCTCCCTATTCTAGAGCCCCCCTCTATTGTTTCCCCACTTGCTCTCGTCCTTGTATGTTGCTCCCTCTTCTCCAGTTATCAACGGCTTCTCCCACCCAACATTTTTTATTTAATTTGTATTTGTTTGACATAGGCCATACTCCCCTGGGCTTAAGCCCATCTGTTGCTCCACATACCCACTTCAAATTACTTTCCTCCACCTCCTTCTCTGTTACTACTCCACCTCTTGCAGGGAGGGCCCAGCAACTGCAATTTGCTGCCAGTCTGTTCTGTTAATTAAAAAAGCAACAAAAAATCCACACACACTTTCATACAGGTAAAAAACATTAAAAAAAAAAACATCCCTTACCAGGAACGCATATGCATAGGTTGCATGACACGTTTGTGTTATGGTCCTTATTTTTGCAATGCTGCAGAACATCGGCAAAAAGTATCGACAAATTTGTGAATTATAGGGAGATGCACAGAGATGGCAAGGTTGCCCATGTTGATTTTGGGGTGCACAGCTGTCTTAAAGGTGATTACGCTTCCCAAACTCCTCTTCGCCCTCAAACGTGTATTAAAATATTCCAGGGTAAATGTTCAACAAAATAGAGGGGGAGCTAAGGACCCTCATGTGACATAAGGGTCACCCCAGAATAGGACTCCAGATACTGCAACATAACCCCTATAAAGGCGAGATCACCATCCCAGACATTAGGGCCTACACGTTTGGTAATTATCAACGACTGGATATTAACTCCCCAAACTCACCTGACATACCCACTATAGAGGGCGTGGCTGGAAGAGCTATCACACATGCGTTTTATGTATGGAGGCAAAGGGACCCTGACAGCTTCTGCCGGCTACACAGGTGCCGCTGAATACATGGACGAAGGCCACCAGAGACAATGGGTGGGCACAGAAGGTGACCAAGGAAACATCCATATGGGAAAGGTAAATGCTACAGGAATTAGGGAAGCTGAGAATATTTGAGGACTAGGAGATTAGGGATCTCCAAGGTTGGGGATCTCATAGAGACTAGAGACCTCATGCCTTTCCTCTCACTTCAAAGGGATTGTCAGCTGAACCCAAATCAATACTTAAAATATGCACAGTTAAGGAAGGCATGGCAGGCCAAGAGGTTGGAAGAGGCAGAAATACTTGAGTATTCTCCCGTGGAGGGTAGGCTGCTTACAGAAGAGCTCAGGAAGGGGCTGGTTTCCCTCACTTACAAAATGGTAAAAAGTAACATACCAGACACCTTGATTCCGCTACAAGAAAGGTGGATGAGAGACAGACGAGATGGATGATATTGACTGGTAGGAAGCCCTGATGCACCCCCTCAAAGTAGCTTCGAAATCCAGATTAAGGATAATACCGCTCAATATTCTACACTGGGTTTACTAAGACAGGAAGCGATTTATATAAAATGGGGAGGTGTTACAATCTAAAAAAAGTCCAGAGGTAGCTGTAGAGTAAGTTACAAGAGTAGGTTTATTAAGCTTAGTTACAGGATTATTAAGATGGTAAAGTAAGTAGCAGATATCATGTGGATAACAGCTGGCCCCCACCAGGAGCAGCATCCTTGTTAAGGGAAAGGATGCAAAGTAACAATTCAAGTCACAACACATCTCCTTCCTTATGGAATACAATAAACAGTATAAAACAATGTACAAGAAAAGTAAATCAATGCATGACACTAAATTTATTGCAAATTACCCCCATGTCCTACTATGCAGGACTAGGAGAATAGAGGACTCCACCGAGGTGCAACACCCTAACTCACCCCTTTCTGCACACCACAGGAAACTTTGCGCTACTTAAGGCACAAGACCCTACACTCCCCCCTCAGAGTACAGGACCTCAAAACACACACTACATATAGCACACCTGATAGGGGGGGGGGGGGGATCAGAGGTCTCGGGTAAAACAGTACAGGGTTCACGACCCCGCAACGCACACAACTTACACACCTGACGGGACCAAAAGACTCAGGTTAAATAAACAGATGTGAGACAGAGACGCTCCGGTTACAACCACATAAACAAGAATAACTTAAGCCGATTAAATTGGAATCTTGAAATTGAAGTACCCAGTCTACGTTTATCCCAATCTGAGCACCAAGATATCGTGTGGCACATCTCGGATCTGGACCCTGATGAGGTCCTCCTTCCTCATTGGAGCTATCTAGCCCAATTCTACAATTGCTCCACCTGTAACTCGACAGGGAGCTTAAGATTGCTCCCCTCCTGTCCTGAAGAAGACCTCACTACAAGGTTCCCTTGCTACCCTCGCTCTTTTTGGGGTCGAAACGTCTACATTTTATCCCTTCTGACCGTGACTGAAAACTTCAACACATTTAGATAAACACAGCATTCATAAAGTGTATCGAATGACTTGTGGACTATCTGATTAGTAAAATATTGTCAGCCGGTCGTAATCTGAAATAATAGTTTACACTATATATGATTTCACTTGTAATTCTTACTCTTCTCTGATCTAGCGACGAGCACACTTATCTACTTTCCACTCACTGTGGAGCTTCTGTGTCGCATGAATTAATCTAAGAAAGTGATTTATCACTACTTTATATAAACAAACTTGATATTCATGTTTTTGAGTTTCATTTAAATATTTGTGATATCAGGTACTAAGTTATATCCAATTTGAAGAATTCCAGGTGGGACCAACTGTTTTGTTGTATCTGGTTAAACAACAGCACAGGGTACACAACCCTACATACAGCACTATGATTCATAACCCTACAACTCCGCACTAGGGTACGTAACCCCACAACACAGCATTCAATCTTAGCACATCAAAAACAGACCAAAAAACAGCAAACCAACAAACAGCATGGCATTGTATAAAAAGAAAAAATTAAGAAAAAAAATTACCATATCCATAACATACGCCAGCATCACTCGAGACATCAAAATAGAACAACAATGCAGGAACAACATTAAAATGTTCAGAGTATAATCACTAGTTCAGCCCCAGTGAGCGACACCCCACTGAGTTTCATTTTAATCCTCCTGTAATTGAAGAAACCTTACTGTTTCTCAGATGCAATTCTTATTTCACACCGGCTACCGAAGGTACAGTCCTGAAGAATACAAACCAATACGGTCAAAGTGCTGCCAAAGACTACAGATGAAGAAGGCGGTGTACATAAATCATGCAGGAGAGCCGGGTAGCAGTTTGAAAATGTGAGCACAACAATGTGTTCACCGTCAGATTCCACATAACTTCTCCCAGTGTACTAAAATGGCTGCCAGTGCTCCATGTTGCGTCAACTTCTATGGGAGAAGGCGGTAGTTGCAATATCTTCTTCCAACTATGACATCATCATCCTCCTCGCGCCTGTTTAAGTGAACGTGCCTCTCACTCCAAGCTAGGAATAGACCTCCCGAGTGGAGGATAATTGAAGTGCCGCACACTCACGTGGGCACGTGAGGCCGATAATTATTAAAAAGCTTGTGCTTAAAAACTCGCGCTGCCTTCAGTTGGCAAGACTGTTTCAAAACGATGCCTCCACTTCTCCCCGCAGAGCTCGATAACATTTTTTAAATAAAAAATACAACACAAATGGCTTCATTAACAATTTGAATCAGGGTTGTAACCCTGAACACACGCTGCTCACCAGAATTAGTTTTTCTTCCAAGGGCGCACCATTGAGCTGGCTACACGAAGGCCAGACGTCAAACTCTGGCCAAACCCTGTCCATCGCTAACAAGTGCGTCCATATGAAATGAGCAGCCCAATACTCTTGCTGCACACTGTGCTGGCGAACAAAAAATGTGGCAAACAGGCAAGCAAGCTTGCTGGAAATACTGCCAGTTGCTCTTGCTCATCCACAAACTTCAGTAAGTCCTTGTCTTTTGATGTAAGTCACTTGATGTTAGGAGGGTGAAACGCTACAGTCAGGCTGTCCAGATGGTAAAGGACACTGGAGGGGCTAAGCAGGGTGTTTCTATCGTTCAAGCTTCAGTTTTGTTTACTTCAGGTTTTCACAGCAGTTTCAATTACAGTTCATCTTCACAACACATAGGTTTTATTTCTCCAATTCGTCACCAAATTATTACAATCCAAAAGAAGTCCAGAGGTAGCCGTAGAGTAAGTTACAAGAGTAGGTTTATTAAGCTTAGTTATTGGATTATTAGATGGTTAGTAAGTAGCAGATAGCATGCATATATATATATATATATATATATATATATATATATATATATATATATATATATATATATATATCCAAAATCCACAAACGCTTCTTCCGGACAGCTGGCCCCCTTGGAAAGTGGCGTACACGCCGGCGAAGCAACCGGCAAAATTATCACCAAAGTACAAAGATACGTGCGCTCTCAGGTAAGTAAACGACACATCCAGGTTATAGTAGTGATCAGGTTTATTCCATAACGCGTTTCGACTGCGTCCGCAGCCTTGCTCACATGGAACCCATGTGAGCAAGGCTGCGGACGCAGTCGAAACGCGTTATGGAATAAACCTGATCACTACTATAACCTGGATGTGTTGTTTACTTACCTGAGAGCGCACGTATCTTTGTACTTTGGTGATATATATATATATATATATATATATATATATATTCACTTAAAAAACCATAGGTTTCACACATGTTATAGTTAGCTGGACATTTCACTCGTAAAAAACCATTGAAATTCCCCCGTTATAGTTACTGCAGGCAACTATAACTCACGCGACCGCAATCCTCTGCTGATGACGTCCGATATTACATCACTGTATTTAGACACTTATTTACCCATGTCTTCTTCCATTAATCTTTAGCTATACATGTTACAAATATTTATTTTTCAGAAAGACACATATGTCATCAGTGATGTAATATCTGACGTCATCAGCAGAGGATTGCGGTCGCGTGAGTTATAGTTGCCTGCAGTAACTATAACGGGGGAATTTCATTGGTTTTTTACGAGTGAAATGTCCAGCTAACTATAACATGTGTGAAACCTATGGTTTTTTACGTGAATTTGCAAGGTTTTTTAAATGCTAATTCGTAACTATAACGTGTGTGAAACCTATGGTTTTTTCAGTGAATTTGTACGGATTTTTAAATGCTAAGTTATGTTTTTATTTTATTTTTTTTGTTTTTTCAGGTTTTACACCGTGCGCGCACGGTTCACAGTTCGCGCGCACCTCGCGATTTTTCAAAAAAAAAAATCGTTTTTTTCTCCCTTGGGGGTCCTTCTGTGACCCCCTGACCAAGGCTAGGGGGTCAGGAACTTTCCACTCTGCCCCCTTTTCACGTTCTCCACCTTTGTTTTTCACCCCATAAGACTGCGAGAGACAAAATGGCGGCCGACACTTCCTGGTTTCGACCGATTCGAATGTTTACCGACATCTAACAACCAATCAGAATTGCGCTCGCGCACTGCAGGGTGTGCGCACGGTGCGCACGTATAGATATTGATATGCTTTTAAATGCTATTTTCTCAGGAAATACTGAACAGATTTACACCAGACCTGCAAAAGGCACTTCCTTGACCTTATGGCTACCTCTCTGCCAAATTCCACGTAATTCTGTTCAGCCGTTCGGGCTGTAGCTGCGACTAAAGGTCCTATGGAAAAATGCATGGGGAAAACGCGTTTTGGGACCCCCCCTTTTTCTTGGCGCCCGCTTGACGAATCACCCCGAGACTTTCAGGGTAGGAGCTGAACGGAGCGCCCCATTAGCTTTGAAAATTTCGCGAGGATTCGTCAACCGGCGCAGAAGTTATTCAAAATAGAATTTTGAGATTTCCTATGGAAACTAGGTTGTAACTATAACTATCTACCTATCTACTGGCGACCGCCAGTAGATAGATATATATATATATATATCTATCTATCGGATAGCCCCACCAGGAGCAGCATCCTTGCTGCTTACCCCACACACTCCAACTGTCTCTCCCTCGACCCCACAACCGGCACTCCAGCATTCCATTACCTCATCAAGCACTCTAGCATTCCAACACTCACATTTATACTGGCAGAGCAGTAGGGAAAATGTAACTAAGGGAAAGGATGCAAAGTAACAATTCAAGTCACAACAGGAGGGCAATATCCCCAGACTGTGTGAGGTTCAACGGGGACAGAGGGACTTTACTGCACACATTGTGGGGATGCCCAGCCACTCTGGCATATTGGAACAAGATAGTATGGGAATTATGCAGCATGTTGGGGGTTGATATCCCACTTGAGCCGAAATGTATCCCATGAGTCAAACTCCTCTTCAGCAACATGGGATTTTTGGTGGCTGAGGCTGAGCGGGGTTTTGCTGGGCAATGGGGGGGGGGGGGGGAGGGGTTGTCAGAGGTCCCTACTTTACAAGACTGGAAGAAAAGGCTGGACTTGTACATGGCCATGGAGAAACCTACATACAAGAGCAGGGGATGTCCTGCACATTTTACAAAGTCTGGGGGGTCACTGGATAAAATATTATGATTTGGACCTTCTTGACTGGGAGTCTCGGTCTTAAATGTGGCTGGCTTTATGTGGATGTTATGATGATGATGTGCCACTCACAAGTTTCTTCTTGTACTTAATGTATTGCCGGAAGCCTTATCCGATCTGTGTATAATGTGCTGCTGAAACGTTAATCCCCCTCTGATGTTCATTGTTATGGGTGTGGGTTTGCATCCTATTATGTTGTTTGCACAAATAAACCCCCCCTCCCCACCCCCAAATATTGTTTTTTTTAAAGTGACTCATCAATTTTCCAAATGCTCCTTTATTTTGGGGATGTTCTTTATTAAGATGGTTATAAGCAAGAAGTGAAATCTTACATAAGTAATTCTAGCAGAATGATTATTTTTGCCCTAGCTGATTTTTATTGTTCGTGCGATATCTGCATTTCACTCCTCATGCCTATGCCTTCTTTTGTGACTGTGGGCAGGACTGTTGGGCAAAGTGCTTTTGGTAAGGAAACATTGACTCACATTAATTAGGTTACGTTTCCAAGTCAAATTGTCATGACTGACTAAAAAAATAAAGACAATGTAAAAAAAAAAAACATACTTTTGCAGCTATCGGACAAACCCAAATCAGAAAGATATGAACGCATTCTGGCGGCTCTCAACGAAAACAAGGCAACGTAAGTGCACTTAAAGTTCTTACATTTTCACATGCTCCGCTATAGAAAGTATTTACTTAAAGTTGTAAATGTGTTGTTATTAAGATAAGTGTTTTTCTAAACACCAAATGCAGTCATTAACCAATGTGTTGCTTTCGTGCTTCTCTTAAGGGTACTAACACTTGTATTTTTTTAATATGTTTACTTACAAATGAATTAAATCTGCTTTTAATCCAGAAGACCTATTCATACAACATAAGTGTTGCTCTAACACAGTGTCTAGACAAAGTGGTGTACAGTCATTCCACTGTGTGTCTTCTAAAAATGAATGAGAAAAGAAAAGGATGCTATTCTAAATTAGAGGTTTGCATTCTGCTAATATCTTGGTAGGTTTGATAGGCTGAAGAATGGTCACTTGCCTAAGATCGGCTTGTGGGCGATGACTATGCCTCTTAGGCAGAAAATCTTGCCAACCCAGTACATAGATCACTGGTGTCATGTTACTGCTATTTGGATCCTTTCTAGTATTCGGAATAGGAAGCAATGCCCCCAGTTAGAACATTTGCATGATGTAACGGAATCATGACGAGGATAATAGTCGGCTGCATCTTCTGAAGGAAGCCAATGTGAGGCAAGATGCATCGTAGAGTTTGCATGTTGCAGAAGGTGAAGGATGAGTCCAATGATCAGTCCTAGATTGATGGCTTAAGGTTGTTCGGTTTTTTCCATTCTCCATAAGCTAGGATCGCAATTTTGGTTGCATTTAAAATTAAGGTGGTTACTGAGAATCCATTCATTAATGGCAGTCATGTTCATTTTTGGAGTCTATTTATGTCTTCAAGTTTTAGGATGATCATTGTGTCACCACCTCAGTGTCATCCTTTTAACATTCCTTCAGTTGAAAGCTTTGCGGGACAGGAGTGAGGTAAAGTTTGAACAGTAGTGGCAAGATTATTGAGCTTTGAGATATGCTAGAGCCTGTTGAAAAAAGCGAACATGAAATAGAGTACAGCAAGATGATGCAGGAACTACTGTAAGGGTAGCAGCCAACACTATCTAAGAGGCTTCTTTGGAAGCTAGGCTTCTATAATCCCAATAGTTGGATCTATTGGCGAACTGTGTCAAAGGCTACATATAGATTCAATAGCTGAGTGCAGCTTTTTCTCTTTGCAGTTGTTTTTAGGGGATCTGGATGATGGATTCATTGCCTCTGCCAAAGCCTATTTGACAGATCCTTAACCTAGTGGAGCAAATATAATGGCGAGAAAGACAAAGGTTTTTCCCCCAGGCATCAACGTTTGAGGAAGGAGTCTGACATACTATGTCCAAGACAATGAAGTCTGTCATGTTGAGAGACAGTATCCTATGGGAGACATCTATTCAGGTAGCTTCCTTATCCCAAAGACCGATCAATCTGTAAGGCCAACTTTAGACCTCAGATAACTAAACAAGTGCATTAGATCTCCTCATTTCAAAATGACAGCACTACAAGTCACACCTTTACGGAAAAGAGGAGACTACATGGCTACATTAGATGTAAATGATGCTTCCCTGCTCATACCAATGAATCGCAAGCACATTAAATCTGATTGGTCGTGGACAATTTACATTTCAGTGCGAAGTGTTACCTTTCGGTCTAAAGTCTGCACCAAGCTTTTTTCCATGCCTTGCTGCAGTGGGTGAGCCCCCAAGTGGGAATACACATTTACCCTTGTCTAGATGGTGAAGGAACGCTCACAGTATCCATGCCGAAAGAACATTCGTATTGTGATGCTAACACTCCAAGTTGGCTTCATTGTAAACTTGGACATGTCCTGCCTGGTCCCAGAGCAGAATAACGTGTTCTTTGGGGTTCCCTAAATTCAAAGTATGCACAGGCCTGCTCACCAGCAGGATCTTGTCTTTGAATGTGCAAACTTGCCTCCACCAGAGGCGATTATCTCTGATAGTGAAAACCATAATGAAAGTGATGGGCACAATAGCATCCTGCATACCACTTATCCTGCATGCCAGACTGCACATGCACCCAATCCCATAATGGTTGCATAATAAGCGCTCACATGCCACGGGGAGTTTGGAGGATCTAGCAGTTTAAAAAAAAAATATATATATTGCATTTATTCAGTTGTTTACCTTTGAAAAATACAGGATATACTAGCAAATTCTTCATTTATCAGGTGTTCTCGCTTTAGCACTAATATTCTGTATTGCATTGCATCAGACCAAGGTAAATGCTTAGTTAAGAGTATATAGTCTGCAGAATCTTAATTCAAAATATGCATAACTAATTAAGGGAGGATCTAGTGCTTGTCACAGAGCGAGTATTGAAAGAGATAATATTGCGGAACACAAGTCCCATCACTGTAGGGAGACCCTTCAAATTGCCTATTTCAACAGTGAGCATCACCAGAGATGCTTCTCATGCTGGTTGCGGGGCACACGTGGGTGGTGTCAACATCCGGGGTCTGCGGAGCCCACGAGAGGCATTAAAGCACATAAATGTGTTGGAACTTAAGTGTTTTCCTAGCATTCGAGGACTTTCATGCCCATGAGGGTAAAGATCCAGACGGACATATCAACCACAATGTTCTATCTAAATAAGCAAGAAGGAACAATATCTCTCACTGTCCAAGTTGGAGTAGGTCAAATGGAAATGGGCTATCCAGTGCGGCACAACCCTGTCAGCAATACACATACTGGGCATGCAAAACATACAGTCGGACATACTAAGCAGAGAAGAAAACCCATCCTACAGCTGGGAGCTAAAGTAGCAGATACAACATGCTAGATACAATTTGTTTGCAGGAGGAGTACACCAAACCAGTCTGTTGCAACCCCAAAAATTTGAAAAATTACAAGACTTTAGGTCCCGTACCCATACTTTGGTCCAAGGGGAGTGCCCCATTGATAGACTGGTCTGGGACATTTGCGTATGCTTCTCGCCAAATAACATTGGTTCTTATGGTAATAAATACAAAGAATTAAGCTGGACACTCATCCTAGTAACTTCGTAATAAGCGAGGCAGACATTGTGCTCTGACTTAGTGGAGATCTCTTGCAAGGTAGTAATAAAGTTCCCAGTGATTAGGGACTTGTGACACAGGACAGACCGATCTGTCACTCAGAACCAGCCAGCCTTAAACTGTCAGTCTGGTTCCTGGGTACATCGAATGTGGCATCTTAACCTTCCATAGAGAACTATGCCTATCCTCATGGAGTCTAAGAGACCAATTACACAGAGGTGCCACACCGCAGAGTGAAAAAAGTATATCCACTGCTGCGATAAGCAAGGGCCTATGGGAAGTAGAACCCAACCACAGTCACAACAAACCTAACCCACTTTCTGGATTTGAACTTAACCAACACGTTGAGACTGGCAGCAGGAGTCATTAAACAAAATATAGCAAGAGCATGGGTGCCATTGCCACTCCAGTAGAAACTCAGTTTGAGGCTGACCTTGACTGGTGCCAGAGGGCAGAACAAGCTGTTTATAAGGCAAGAGGTTGCCCCAAGAAATGGTAGAGAGTTTGAGGGGCCTGGAGGCAGTATAGAGGACAGGGGTGACTAAATGTTGGGGGAGGAACTCCCGGATGTGAGGGATCGTGCAGGCGGTATATGTAGGCTGTACTTGATTGGCCATAAAAGTGCTGTTCCAGTAGGATTGGGCATTTCAGATTGGCTTTCTGAACGATCAAGGCTCACTGTGTATGTATTGCAAATGAACCCTATTATCACACGATGTGCGAAGGCTAAGTTTTTGTTTCCAATAAAATTCATTTCTACGAGCGCTTAACCGACGCATAACTCCGTGTTCACTTATCTGCCATTGTGGTGTATACCTGGAGACTTGCATTCAAAATTTCTTTTGCACACTGGTCATTAATAGATTCCTAGAAAGAGTAAAAAGGAGGGCCCAACAAGGTTGGCACCCAGGCCCACGTGGAACCTAAACAGAGCTAATATTTGTCTCTAAAGACCGCCTTTCTATTAGCCATCACATCACTGTTCACTATTTGATTGTTCGTTGTGATACTTTTATATATGACTAAAGTGTTTTTAGGTGTTATTACAATGTTTTACTGTCTCCTGTTTAATTAGGTTTGTTTTGTAGGATTAACTGTTTCTATCTTGATGAGTTTGATGTGAGTGGACTAGTTGTAAGTTATATAGCTCATGTTTTTAATGAGGGCTAACATAGTCCTACATTTTGGAAATTGCAGGAAGCTGGCGCTATATGATGTATCAAAATGAGATGTAGCGTGTAAAGAGTCCACAGATTCCCTTATGAGTGGACAGGAGGATTGATATGACCATCCCAAGGTGCTCTTCTAAGAGATAGTGTGGTCGAGCAGCCTTATACTTATCACAGAGGAGTGCAATAGTCAATAAATGAGACACATCTCAATAAGAACACATGTCTTAATAAGGAGATCCACATCAATTTTTAAGAATAACACTTTTCTTTATGTATGTTTATGCACCAGAAGAAATTTGTTCAGGTAAGTACTTTTTTAAATAGGATTTCTTTTCAGTTCAAAAAGTTCACCCAGTGCAATTTTTAGAAGCTGCAATGTTATCCTATGGGATGAAAAGTCAATGCGGCTTTTAGGTACAGTACAGAGACCTATTGGACCAATCTCCAGGAGTTAAGGTGAGTGGTGGGCAAGGTCCCAGGCAACACCAGCAGAACACCGCCAGCGACACTGCGGCAGGTGAGTGCAGAGGTGCAAAACAGCATTGGATTCCTAATGTTACTCTATGGGGATCTGTCTTTGGAAAAAGAGGCTGCAGGCTCGGATTGGGAGGCCAATCATGGTAACCAACAGGGGAGCTCAGGCTTCTTGATGCTCTGGTATGTATGGACACCTTTGGCCCTCTTCTCCATTGCCCAGGGCCGACTGCTGCAGAGGTGTCTAGTTGTCGGGTTCTTCTTACCGGGATCAGTCACAATAGAGAAGGGCTGTGTGCAGAGGATGCAGGTGATGTCATAGAGTTCACTGGGGGCCAAACCACAGTGGACGGACTCGGTCTCTGGAGGGCTAGGGGGGACCAACTCAGGCTTGACGTGGCCGGTGCAGTGCTGTCTTCAGGTGCCGGGTTGCCTTGGTCACAGAGTCCTCACAGGAGTCTTTGTTTGCCTGCAGGTTGCAGGGTAGCAGGTCCGCTACTTCTTGGGAGGTCTTGGTTCCTGTGTGCTAGCAGGTCTCCCAGGCTTTGGGGCCTTTTAGTACAATTGTCGAAGTCCGCAGGCTGGCAGGGTTGGTGCCAGGTCAGTTGCTGGGTCTTCAGTTCTTGCAGGATGTGACTCTTCACATCCTCCTTCGACTTTGAGGTCAGCAGGATCTGATTTCCTGGTGCCAAGGGCTCCCCTAAATACTGAATTTAGGGGCGTTAAGGGAGTGAGGTGTAGTAGCCAATGGGCTACCTACCCTTGGGGTCACTTTACCCCCTATATGACCACTTCCTGTGGTAAGTGGGCATAACCCTGTCCCAGAGTTCCTAAGTGTGCAACACAGAGATGGGCACTTCTGAAAAATCGTACCGCATCAAGTTAGGCCATCTAAGGGGTGATACTAGCCTGGGGGTCGGGCACACCCACCTGACTAGCTAAATTCCCACCTGTCCAAGTGTCTAAGGCTCTGGACAAATGGGTGTTGGCCTCCTCTCCTGTGAGGGGAGCCAGATTCGCATTTCAAAGGCAGGAGCTTCTTTGAAGCTTGCTGGTCTAGGAGTGCAAATCAGTAGGTGATCCTGAGGAAGGGGGTGTGAACACACTCTCTCGTGCACCCTTTGTTTCTGACCTGAGAGCAAAGACCCACACCCTGGGAGGTCAGAAATCTGTCTTGGTTGCAGGTTTGCAGAGCCCATCAGCCAACACACCAGAGGCTGGTAGGCTTTCAGGAGACCACTCTAAGGTGCCCTCTCTGTGCATGTATTCACAAATACACCATTTGAATCTGGGTGGATTTGTGAACACGAGATGTTTGATACCAATCATCCCTATTTTCAGTAAAGTCGCCATGTAGCTGAAGAACTCGTTATGAACAGTGGCCAGCACATCTTCTTAACTGGCTTCCCTCTTCACTTGTACTGGCAATAATGGACCTGACCAGCACTGGGGCATATCTGCTTAGGCAGGTATGCACTCACATGTAGTATTAAGCACCCTACCTTAGGGCTTCAAAGCCTTCTGTAGGGGTGACTTACAAGTACTAAATGCACTGTTGGAGGACATGATGCACAGGAATGTGTCATGTTGTGTTTTCACTTTTGTCTGTACCAGAACACGCAGCCTGCGATGGCAGCCCTGCATAAGTTTGGTGAGGGGTCCCCTAAGGTGGCACAATTCGTGCTGCAGCCCTTGGGGACCCTCTTTAGTATCCCAGTCACTAGGAACCAAGGGTGCCATTTACTAGTCAGGGACTTTCAGAGGATGCTAAAGGTATTGCCAATTGGGCGATACAATTGTACAGTTTTAGGGACAGAACACTGGTACTGAGGACCTGGCTAGCAGGAACCCAGT
This sequence comes from Triturus cristatus, assembly GCF_964204655.1. Classification (NCBI taxonomy): domain Eukaryota; kingdom Metazoa; phylum Chordata; class Amphibia; order Caudata; family Salamandridae; genus Triturus; species Triturus cristatus. Next base: position 560,351,584 of record NC_140586.1, read on the forward strand.
ACTCTTCAATCAAAGTTGAGCAAATACCAGGCAACACATTGAGGGGGGGGGGAAGAGGTACTGCAACAAAAACCCAGTTTCCTACAGATATTGTATCAAAAACAACACTACAATGAAATATATGTTACAGGGGATGAGCTCATGAACTGTGGTCCTGGAGCCACTGATCAAATTATTGAATAATGGTGATTGTCTCCGAGCCAGACACACTAATCAGTCACTAATATTTGATTTTTATGTTTCAAATGGTAAGGCTAGTTTGTAGTGAGCATGTAGGTGAGGGGAAAAAGATCCTCATCCCTTACTAGTCGTGTAATAAGCATGTATCCTTCTTGTACTGGTTCTAGCCCAGAAACAGGGGGAGAGGCCCCTATCCCCCTAATATGAAGTAGGATTTTGTAGGTGTATCTGGGCAAGAGTATAAGTTTTAAGTTAATTAGGATGAAATATCCAATTGATGCAAATAGATCCGATGGTATTGGTAATATATTCGTGCTTTATTCGTCGGGTAGGAAAAGAAAAGAGATGGCACAGCCAACACGTGTTTCGCCCCCTAACAGGCCATCAGGCCTAGGGCTTCCTCAGGGCTGCACATAGGCAGTGTTACAACAAGGGTTATTTACAAAGGATTCGGTAAGTCATGTGCACAAATCACACAAGGTTGTGGGTGGTAGGGAAAGAAGAAGGGGTTTAATCAAAGAGAAGTGAAGGAGGAGAAAAGAAAGGAAAAGGAGCAGAGTTGAGGTGCGAGAGGTTAGTGAAAAGTTATTGCAGGAAGTTAGTGTGATTAGAAGGGAGAGTATATGGGTGGGGGATTAGAGGAAGGTAAAGTGGAGGTGAGAGGGAGTATGTTAGAACAAATGTGAAATTGTGTTAAGTAGCAAGGAAAGGACAGGTGGAGTGATTCGTGTATTAGTCGTATTAAAAGAGAAAAATATATAAATAGTTCTATTGAGCAGAGAAGGTTGGCATTACAGAAATCCATGTCATACGATACAATTGTTGAAATAACATGACAATTTAAGGAAGGTCAATTTAAACCATAATGACATCAGAGATGGAAGAAAAGCAATATAGTGTAAATAGTCAGAGGGCCCCCGATTTAAGGACAGCGCGCGTATGCAAGACAGGATGAAAACAATTGCCGGTTTACAAGGTGCATGTTTCAGATAACATAATCATAGAGAAACATTTTTTAGAAGTTAAATTAAAAGACAAGCGGTCATTTAGGGAGAGCGAGAAAAGGAATTGCATATCGTATGAGAACAAGATGGTCAAGAGAGCCAACAAATTTAAGACCAGTCAATGCGGGTTCCAAAGGTTACATAGTGAATACGCAGTCAATAAAACGCAGGATAGACAAAGTATAAAGACATGAGTGAAAACAATTAGCCACATTTGAATCCTGCGTTATGATTATACGTTCAGTCAAAGACAGAAATATCAATTGAAATCAATTGTAAGAAGTGAGCATATATTTACAGTGTAATTATCATTGCAGAGTCAGTGGCAGCCGGGTCAGGTATGAGATGGAAGAAAGGATATCAGCATTAGTTTCATCTAACATAAGATTTTATTGATTGCATATTCACTATTGCGTATTCACTATGTAACCTTTGGAACCCGCATTGACTTGTCTTAAATTTGTTGGCTCGCTTGACCATCTTGTTCTCATACGATATGCAATTACTTTTCTCTCTCTCCCTAAATGACCGCTTGTCTTTTAATTTAACTTCCAAAAAATGTTTCTCTATGATAGTTATCTGAAACATACACCTTGTAAACCGGCAATTGTTTTCATCCTGTCTTGCATACGCGCGCTGTCCTTAAATCGGGGCCCTCTGACTATTTACACTATATTGCTTTTCTTCCATCTCTGATGTCATTATGGTTTAAATTGACCTTCCTTACAATTGTTGAAATAACACGACAATTTATCGTATGACATGGATTTCTGTAATGCCAACCTTCTCTGCTCAATATAACTATTTATATTTTTTTCTCTTTTAATACGACTAATACCCGAATCACTCCACCTGTCCTTTCCTTGCTACTTAACACAATTTCACATTTGTTCTAACATACTCCCTCTCACCTCCACTTTACCTTCCTCTAATCCCCCACCCATATACTCTCCCTTCTAATCACACTAACTTCCTGCAATAACTTTTCGCTAACCTCTCGCACCTCAACTCTGCTCCTTTTCCTTTCTTTTCTCCTCCTTCACTTTTCTTTGATTAAACCCCTTCTTCTTTTCCTACCACCCACAACCTTGTGTGATTTGTGCACATGACTTACCTAATCCTTTGTAAATAACCCTTGTTGTAACACTGCCTATGTGCAGCCCTGAGGAAGCCCTAGGCCTGATGGCCTGTTAGGGGGCGAAACACGTTTTGGCTGTGCCATCTCTTTTCTTTTCCTACCTGACGAATAAAGCACGAATATATTACCAATACCATCGGATCTATTTGCATCAATTGGATATTTCATCCTAATTAACTTAAAACTTATACTCTTGCCCAGATACACCTACAAAATCCTAGTTTGTAGTGAGCAGCCTGAAAAAGTCCCAGAAGAGTCCATAGTTATAATGAGGCTAATTTGGAATGACATATGTTTGAAATGTATTTCTCCCATTTTTGAAACCTTTAAATATTTTAATTATTTTTAATTGCCAATGCCAGAGGTCCCATCACCAAAATAAAAATGAGTGGAGGGTGAATGCCCTTGTCTGGATCCCTTGTATAAGTTAATAGTATTTGCCAATGCTGGTTACAAATAGGGCCAAATCAAAGTCAATATTGGCCGGGCTATGAGCTTTTGGCATTGTTAATGTGAATGTTTTTTAGCCATATGGTGACACTTTTAGGCTTTGCCAATGTTTTTTTATTTGTGCCAGAGCAGGAAAGCCTTGTGTTTATCCTTTCCCATTTGCTTGGTTAAAGCTGACAATGTAGCTTTAGAGCAGGACACCAGATTGTTTCTGTTGTATTTGAATTCCTTCTTTCGGTTTAAATTTGTTTAATAAAAATTTTAAAGTTAGCTTGTCAACCCTTTTTCTTCACAAGGCAACCACTACGAATACGACACAGGATTTAGCCAGGGAAGTTAAAGCGAATATCTGAGAAGCCAGTGGAAGTGTATTAACTGCATTCCTGTGGCTGGAGGGCTAGGTATGCAAAAACTAGTGTGAGTGAGGGTATGCTGAAAGGGCTCCCTTTACAAATTCAATGAACACTTTTGATAGCAAATGGCTGCTGATTAGACTTCCTGAAGCGCTGCCCTTTTTGTAAATGCTGAGTGAGTAGGGGTGGAGCTGCAGATTGATGGGTTGAAAAAGTCAAGAACAATGAAAAGGAGGTCAGCGCAAGGCAATACCAGAGAATTCCAGCAGAAACTACCCATTCCAGGCAAACATGCAATCCCCAACAAGGACTGGATGCGCTTATATTCACTCCAGCCACACGTGTTGTTGCGTAGTGGAACGCTCTTTAGTAAAGGTTCAACATTCACTTTTATTTTGCATCTTGCTTTATTTGGGTGTTAAAATTGTGCTAATGAAATGCAACCAATCACCAGGCAGTGTAAAATTGATACAATAATTAAATTGTTCTAACAAAATCTGCTGCATAATGTTACATGATTTGCCTTTTCTTGACGAATCATTTATTCAACCATGTCGCATAATTCCAGTTGCCCTGAACAAAAGTCACAACAGTGAGGTGCTTGCGTGTACACTAGTAAGAAAACAAAATGATCACTGTTCTAGCCAGGAAATGATGCTACACTGGGTGACACAAGAATTAACGCTTTCCATACATAGCAAATGGTGCGTGCAAGGGGGGGGAGAACTCCATGAGAGTTCTTAATTATATGACGTATGGACAAGGCGCAAAGAAAACCTTGGTCAGGTTGCTTCAAGTTTGAAGACTGGGAGAATGGTGCAGTGCCAATTCGAATAAGACTAGCCATCTAGTTCAGTGTGGTAGTTTGTGTGTGACCCGTCAATCACATGTTTGAATCGGCCAGGACAAGCTCTGACAGCCATCCTTCTGACGCTGATGACCAATGTGTATGTTCAACAGTAGTTGGGAGGGCTGCTCGGGCAGGGCTAAAAACTGGAAGAGGCATGGCCTAGGCATGCTGTTGGTGAATGGAGATCCGGCGAAATGGAGCGACCATGGTTGCTGCCAATGGCAAGACTATGGGTGGGCAAAAGCCCACGATGTAGATACACCATGTCTCGCTTCTACAGAGCACATCCGCACCGTCTTGGAGCCGAGACCTAAAAAGACTGATAAATAAATAGATCTACAGATTGACAGTCCTCTATTGGTTGGAAGGCAGATGATTTACAGCAGTGGATAGATATGCCCATGAAGGTAAGCCAATAAATTGACAATTGGAGAAGTTGATTAACAAACGGATATATAGTAATAAGACACATAGACCGACAAATAAAATAAATGGTCTGAGAAAAATAGTAACTGATTAAAAGCCGTGCATTTACCCTTAAACATAGATTGATAGGCAGGCATGCATTATAAAAACGTTGACAGTAAGTCATGCATATGGAAACGTTGACACGTAGATTGACAGGCAAGTACAATGATTGACAGGCCAACAAATATATAATTAGTGAAATGGATTCACAGACAGGCAAATGGATAGCTTAACAAACCGGTGTAGAAGCATACAATTTGATTAGAAATAAAACCAGTGCTTTGGCCCGAAATTTCTGTCTTGGGTGCGGTTGCTGTACTCGGAAACCTTGGCAAGCGTGACGGTGAATGGGGGTCGATCGGCGCCCTTTGTTCTGCATAGGTTAACGAGGCAGGGATGTCCGCTCTCGCCTTTGATATTTGCCTTGGTCTTCGAACCGTTGGTGATCTGAATCAGGGGGGGGCCCCTCATCAGGCGATTGAATTGGACGCCGGAGTGGGAAGATAGAATCTCCCTTTATGCAGATGATATCTTATTGTAACTGGCCCGGCCCTATCACTCCATCCATAGAATACTCCACATATTCACCCTGTTCCAGAAGTATTCCGGTTACACAATAAATTGGGATAAGTCCTCAATCTACATTCTGTTCGGGAGTGTGATTAGACTACCAGCATATTGTGGTGCCAAAACAACCACGGAGGGCTTTCGCTATTTAGGAATTTGTTACGACGGACCCAGCGGCCATTTATGATAATAATTTGGCCCCGCCTTTATGCCGTCTACAGGCCGATGTACAACAATGGAGGTCGCTGCCCCTCATATTATTGGGCAGGGCGGCTCTATACAAGATGATGGAACTGCCTCGAATTGTCTACGCATTACAGAATTGCCCTTCCTCGTTCCGCCGAAGTACTTTCAGGCCATAGAGGCAGAGGTTCGGACCCTCCTATGGGATGCTGGAAACCCCGGTATCTCCCTGAATAAGCTCACGAAGAGCTTGTACGATGCGGTCACTAACCATTGGGTGCATTGGCTGGTTGATGAACCTGCTTATAGGATGGATCGGCATAACATGACGAATGGTTGTTACCCGCGCGCACTCGATGGAGGTCAGAAGAATGCTCCGGTATACACCCAGACTGCGACGGCACTGCGACCCCTGCTCTGGGTTGGAAGAACAAGATTACCCTTGCCACCCCCCCTCTTTGACTCGGATCGGCTGGGGCTCCTGGCTCATAGCCCCGGGTTTTGTAAATGGGATCTCATTGGGCTCAACAGTTGGTGACCTACGGGCGAATGGCAGGGTGGTCCCCTTTAGCGAGCTGCAACGTCGTCACGATCTCAATCCCGGGGAAAACTTCCGATACTTTTAAGTAGGTAGCGCATTGTGCAAGGCCGTCCCCATGGGCACCGACCTTCCGCCAACCTCGCCATTAGAAGATAGGCTACTAGATGATTATCTAAAGGAGAAAGTAATTTCTTTGACCTATAAGAGGATTTTAAATAACCCCCCAGATGCTTTCGGGAAGATCCGTTCTAAATGGGTGGAGGATGTTGGAGATTTGGATGATGAAGAATGGCAGGAAGCACTGGCATCTCCTCAAGAGGTTGCGGTACGCTATAGATTTAAACTGATCCAGCTTAAGCTCCTCCACAGAGTTTACTATACAGGCGTAGCGCTATCTAGGATGGGCGTCTTGGATTCCCCGCCGTGTCCCCGAGGTTGTGGGCAAGTGGGCACATATTTACACCAGTGGTGGGAATGTCCAAGCGTACGACAGTATTGGAGGAAAGTGACCTCAAAGATGTGGGAAGTTTATGGAAAGAGTGCGGAGATCACCCCCCCCCCCCCCGAACTTTCATTCTGAATATATGGGAGGCGACTGACCGGACAGCTAAAGAAAGGACTTGGGTCTCCCTTGGGAATGTAGTTGCGAAACGCAATATAGCCAGAACTTTGAAGGGTGACCAGCGCCCAATCTCCGTGACCGGGAAACTGATATGGACTGGTGTATGCAGACGGATAGGGTGGTCTACGAAGGGAGGGGTTGCCCCCAGAAGTGGACCAAGATTTGGGGTGACTGGAACAAAGCGAGGGGAATGTTGTGTGAGACGTTTCTCGATCCCTCCATACAAGATGGTATGACTCCTTGTTAAGATTGGTCCAGAAGTGGAAATTGATGTTCTGTAATGTGACAGATGTTGGGCTCCAAAGACAAATCAATGCTGGTTTTGGTACTTATGCACTGTCACTTTCTTCAATGCTGTCATATGTTTGTTTTTCTTGTCAACAAAAAGATTTATAAAAAAAATTAAATAATAAAACCAGTGCTTAAACTTTCACACTCATAGGCAAGGCCCGAGACATACATGCAGTTAGACCTGAAGGAAGACCAACTGCAGTAAATATGTAGAATTTATTACACACAAAAAGTAACGCATAGAAAAACAAACATAAAAACACAGGCAAACGCAGACAGGACAACATATGTGCAGACAATTTAGAGAGTTACACAGACTAACAATTCTGTTATCTTTTGGCATAAAACATGTTCTAGCCTCATATTCATTTAATTCTGTTTCACATTCAGTTGACTGTATGCACCTAGTGCTGCAGGATGAATATGTTATGTGTTACAATATTCATTTTTCTTTCCATGCAGTGCTCCTAAGTATCGTATAACGCAGCCGATGCTACAAGGCTACATTTCTTAAGTCGTTCAAAAATAGCATATGCTGCCCTGAGCTGGGGTGAGCATGAAATGGTGATGTAAACCCGAGGAGAAGAGAACACAGATATGAATGACAGTCACAGGGCACGGCAGCCAGTCATCTGTACCAGCCTCCGTGAAATCTAATTAGGATAGAGTTCTCTAATGACATTTCCCGCATCCCCCCATTCTAAAGACCACAACCACAAATACCATCGCTGGGCTTCCAGTAAAAGCCTCATGTCACCCAGTTTATTGATTCATGGTGGGTCTGTTGCTTCCCAGAGCATCTGAGCCCAGGGTGGCATTGATGCTCGGCTATCAATTATAGGAATCAGTCATTCCGTTCTGAGTGCAGGCAGCTTCCCTTTCACAGAGTTAACAGAAAGAATGAAGAGTAGGCAGATCACCTCGTAGAAGTCCTGACCTCCTCGTCGCTGTAATTCCCAAGTTGGGTGCAGTGAAACAGAGTACACCGGATGTATCCGGTGCGGATGGGGACTGGGGCCTTAAGGTGCAAGATAACGCCTTGTGCTTGTAAATATGCATTTTGTCATCTAGATGAGCGAGGGGCGTTTATTAATCTGAGAGGCAGCGTCTTTAGTGAACCTGACTAATGGGAGTAGAAAAGTAGTCCCGAAACAATGCCCCACAATGACTACTGCGTATGTTCAACAGTAGTCGGGGCGGTAGCTCGGGCAGGGCTTAAAACCCGATAAGGTATGACCTAAGCATGCCCTGGTAAATGGAGAGCCCCCAAAATGGAGCGACGATTATTGCAGCCAATGGCAAGTCTGAGTGGGCAGAATCCTACGATGCAGATACTCTAGATCTCGGTTCAAGACAGCGCATGCGTGCCGTCTTAGAGCCGAGACCAAAAATCACAAAAGGGGAGCTCTTAGAAATTGTGCAGAGCATCACAAAACAATGTCTAGGTTCACTTTATGGAGAATCAAGAACAGGTAGTCCCAATAATGGAATAAAATGGCTTCTGGGTATTTAAACTAAGTACTTCCTCTTCAGCGTCTCTACAGTTACCTATTTTTTAATGCTGAGTCCACAAATAAAACCTCTCTGATCTCCAGGTGATAATTTGTAAATGATCTGCTACATTCGTTTGGCACAATTTTTGTGAGAATTTTGTAGTCCCCATTTAAGAACAAAAATGGTCTATTACTTGCACAATCCGTAGGGCCTTTGTCTCCTTATGAATTAGCATGTTTGATAGTTTTCGTTGCATCATAAAATCACCTGTTGACCATATTGGAAATGTATGCAGGGCATAAGAGAAGAGATTTGGGGGGGGGGGGGGGGGGGGGGGAAGAGTGGCAAATTATTGAAAGTAGTCATCCGACAGATTTCTTTTCTGTTTCTTTTTCTTTGTATGGGCTCCATAGAAAATTATTTCATCTCTGATACATTCCTCTCAGGCTTCCCAAACATGGTTGACGTTGAAGATGTTGCCTAAGTTTAGGTGATCAAAGTTTTTAATATCTTATATTCATTTTGGTCTCAAAGCCTGTTCTTTTAGTAAGGAGGTTTGTATTTAAAATGTAATCTCATAACCCTTCAGTTTATATACTCGAATAATCTGGGTCGGTAGGGGCTACTGTGTGCCACCTGGCTACAGGCTGGCTCACTGGAAAGGCTGGGCGTGGCTTAAACCAAGTGGCCATGAAAAGGTCCATAAGGATCTCGTTCAATAGTAAGAGGATCAGTTGAAGTAAGACCTATTGAAAAATTTCAGTCAATAAATTGACTTTGGTTGTGAGAATAGACCTTTCTCCAGTATTGAATCTTTCATAGATTCACATGCTTGTATCTTCCCCGTCGTCATGGTGGGAGTCTCACGGTAACGGAATGACCACAGCAGTATAAGAAAACTGCATAGCAAAATCCCATAGGGAATCCTCTTATTTGGTAACCAAATCTCATCATTATGTGGTCCAAGACTCAGCCAATCGGCTGCTAGCCCTGCCCTCACACTCCCCAGCAGAGCCTTCCTGCCTCAGATTTCCAACCGCCTTCGTGTGAGGAGGAGTCTCCCTGAGCCTTGCTCAGTTTTGTTCCTGTGTGAACTTTTGACCTGTGGTTCATCTAGAATTTTCATCTTCTGGCTGGATTAAGGTATTGTGCTTCACCTTTTCTTGTTCAGGATGGCTGAAAGCTCTAAAAAGAGGCTTTTCAGGCCCTGCAGATCCTGTGGAAAGCCTAGATTGTTCTCTGAGGACCCACATAAGGACTGCTTATATTGCTTGCACCCTAAACATGTGCCTAAGGACTGTAAACATTGCAGAACCTTTTCTGCGAAGACCCTCCGTGACAGGGAGGCACGTCTTCTGCTGTGGCTTCAGAAAAAGGTCACTTCAGATTCTGACTCTGAGGAGGATTCTAAGTCTTCAAAGAAGAGAAAATCTTCAACTTCGGAAGATAGCTCAGAGCTGAAAAAGCAGAAGACAAAAGACAAAGGGGCCCCTGCGTCTTCATTACCTCATACTCCTCTTAAAAAATCTAAAGAGTCAAGAGAAGTTTCCTCAGCCCCGTCGACGAAAATTAGAGCGTCGCCGGCGATTATTGCTTTGAAACCGTCGACGGTGACTCCGTCGACGACCACCATATCGACGATGACTCCGTCGACGACCACCATATCGACAGCGGCATCGACAACGGCTAAAACCTCGTCGTCGAAGAAAAGCCCGTTGACGATTCCGTCGACTGCCACATTTCCATCGTCGACGAAGACTTCGTCGTCAACGACTACGGTGTCGACGATAATACAGCTTACTCCGTCGACGACAGTCCCGTCGACGGGAACTTTTAAATCGCCTAAGGTAAAGAAAATAACATTGAAGTCTATGGCGTAGTCGACGGACTCGTCGACGAAGCAGACTAAGTCTACAGATTTTACATCATGGACAAAAATTTCTCCGCTGCCGCCTTCTACTTTACTAGACTTACAGTCCGATGATGAGAAGTCTTCAGGAGTGGCTTATAGTCTTTCCCAACTTCGCATTAAGAGTCAGGAAACAGAGGAGGAGGAATTTCATGAGGTGCAAGAAGTCTTCTCATTTCAGGATCGTCCTCCGAAAGATTCACTGAGATATGAATCTTTTCAGGAGTCTTATGCCTACGAAGAAGAGGAAGAGCCTCAGCATACTTCTAGAGAGGACTCTATTTCCATGCCGGTGTCCTTGGTGACTGACTTACGCCTGATGATCAACGATTACTATCGGCGTTTCCCGGAAGCAAACTCTCAAGCGCCACAGACGGTGGAGAAGCCGACGCAGGTACGACCACCTCACTCGTCTCCCAAAACTTCCACTCAGAAGATCCGATCGCCACCGATTATGACAGAGATGACTTGGAAGACAGTGACACCGATCAACTGGAAGAAGGAGAACTCCTTCAAGATAACCAAGTTGACGATGAATGGGATCAATATATTCTCCCAACTACGCCGTCGCCATTTCCAACACCGGCGAATTCTCCGCAGCAAGATATAGGAGGTTTCCATGACATCATGGAGAAAGCATCAAAGCGCTTTGATCTTCCCATTCCAGTTCAGGAAGCCGAATGTTTTCTTTATGACTTTAAAGAGCAGTCACGCAAATCTATGCGATCTATTCCAATAATCGACCATATTTGGGAGGAAGGCTTGAAGATTATGAAGAACCCAGCTTCAGTGGCTGCTTCAGTTACTCGAATAGACAAAAAATATAGAGCTCCGGCATCGTCTCCGGCCTGTTTGATTGGTCATCCTCGACCAGATTCTGTGGTGACACAGGCCGCCCAAAGAAACTCAAAAAATCCGGTTTCAACAACAATGGTTCCCCCGGACAAAGACGGAAGACGAATGGACGGCGCAGGGAAGCGCTTTGCGGTGATGGCAGCGTCTTCCATAAAGGCTTCTAATGCATTCGCCCTCATCAGCAGATTCAACCGGCAGATGTGGTGAGATATAGCTCCCTTGCTCTCCCATCTTCCAGAAGATAAAAAAGAAGCGGTTGCTATTCTACAGGATGGAGCTAGGGCAGCAGCTGAATCCATCGACATCGCTATGGATTTGTCCTCAGTGGCTTTTCGACAAATGGCAGGAGCAGTAGCCCTGCGCAGACAGGGATGGTTGAAGGCCACCTCGTTCAGACCTGAGGTACAGGCCAAAATAGTGGACATGCCATTTGATGGAGAGAACCTGTTCGGGAAACATGTCGATGAGGCCCTCCAAAGTATCAAAACGGACACCGATACAGCGCAGGTGCTGGGATCTCTGCAACAGGGCAGGTTTCAGTCCTTTCGGAGGAGAGGCTCCCGAGGACAATTTACACAACGATCCTCGTTCCAATCGAACAGGTATCAGTCGTACCAGCAGCAGGGATCTCGTCAGTACTCAAACAATCAACAATTTCGATCTTCCAATAACTATCACCAACAGTCCAGGGGAAGATCATCTACGAGAGGGAAGTCGCAGCAGTCCAATCGACGACAATGACTTCTCCAACACATCCGACACCTGTCCGAGAAGCAGCACCCATTACCTGACTTCATTTTACCCAGCTTGGCTGTCAATAACAACGGACAGATGGGTTTTAGATGTAATACAACATGGCCATACTCTGGAATTCGTAGACCAGCCTCCAATTCAACCCCCTATACACAGGAGGCAAGAACATCTATCAGCCCTCAAGGCAGAAGTGATAGCGTTATTACAAAAGGAGGCGATAGAAGAAGTTCCACGACTTCAACGCGGGACAGGCTATTACTCGCATTTCTTTCTCATAAAAAAGAAAGACACATCAAAGTGGAGACAGGTAATGGACCTGAGAGGTCTAAACAAATTCATTCAAAAGAAATCATTTCGAATGTTATCCCTGCAGGAAATTCTTCTCCTGATTGGCAGAGGAGATTTGGCATCCCTGGACCTCTTAGATGCTTATTTTCACGTCCCAATCCACGTAAAACACAGAAAATTTCTACGCTTCAAAGTCTTACCTTTCGGACTAAAGTCCGCGCCGAGAATATTTACAAAGTGCATTGCGCCAGTTGCGGCCCACCTAAGACTGCAAGGTCACCAGATTTTTCCTTATCTGGACGATTGGCTTATCAAAGGACGTTCGTTCAAACATACCCATCGCTCCCTTCACGTTTGCATGGAGATTTTCGATCAGCTAGGTCTCAGAGTCAACCTAGAGAAGTCCCATCTCAGACCAGCGCAGTCCATTCAATTTCTGGGTGCTCTAATCTGCACGGAGGAGGCCAATGCTTACCCGTCAGAGGAGCGTATTCGAAAGATCATTCGATTGTCGACACAATTGCAAACAAAAAAGTCTGTTTCAGTAAGGATCTACAAGTCATTGATGGGAATGATGTCCTCTTGTATTCCCCCTACTCCCAAATTGCAGGTTCCGCATGAGGCCTATACAAGAACTGCTAGACGAACAATGGCTTCAGTCGCAGGGATCCTTCGAGGATCGGATAGTAATCACTCCTCAGATCAGACACGCCCTGTCATGGTGGAAGATCAGAGATCATTTAGCGGAAGGACTAACTTTCGAATCACAGGTCTACAATTTCGTGATGACGGATGCTTCTCTTCAGGGTTGGGGAGCGCATCTTCAGGAGCTCGAAATTCAAGACCACTGGTCAAAGGCCGAAACGCAGCTCCACATCAACTTGCTAGAGCTGAAGGCCGTGTTCTTGGGACTCAAGGCTTTTCTACCCAGAATTCGCGGATCGACGGTTCTGGTGAAAACTGACAGCTCCATGTCTGTTTTACCTGCTAAAACAAGGGGGCACAAGGTCGAAACTTCTGTCAAAGGAAGCACAAGACATTTGGAAATGGCTTCTAGCTCACAACATCTCGCTTCAGGTGCAACATGTTGCAGGAGTGGACAACACACGAGCGGATATTCTGAGCAGATCTCCCGAAATCTCTCACGAGTGGGAACTACATTGGAAGCACCTTTCCAGAGTGTTCAAGGTATGGGGCACACCAAAGCTGGACTTATTCGCGGACCGCCACAATTCGAAATGCAAAAACTTTGCAAGCAGGTTTCCTCAGAAAGGATCGTGGGGCAATGCGCTACAGATGTGCTGCACAGGAATGTTTGCGTATGCCTTTCCCCCCTTTCCTCTAATATTGAAAGTCTTAAGGAAAATTTAAATCCGAGCCGTGCCTTCTGATTGCACCAGCGTGGCCGAGACAGGCGTGGTTCTCCGAACTGATCAGCCTCTCAATAACACCCAGGATACAGTTCCCATTAGTGCAGGATCTGATAACGATGAACAACGGACAGATACTGCATCCAAATTTGAAATCGCTCAGCTTGTCAGCATGGAACCTCACGAGCATGAATTCCACCTGTTAAAGATCCCTCAGGACTGCAGAGACATTCTGTCACGATCCCGGGCAGTCTCCACAAACAAAACATATGCGGCGAAATGGAAAAGGTTCTGTCACTGGTGTGCATCTAACAACTTGCATCCATTTCGGGTCTCTTCTGATCAGATTCTCCCATATCTACTGACATTGGCAAAATCTGGACTCTCTCATATGTCCATAAAAGTACACCTAGCCGCAATTTCAAGGTACACAAGAGTGCCTGATCAGCCCTCTCTTTGGTCTCAAAGAGTTATTAAATAATTCCTCAGAGGGCTCTTCCGAATGTTCCCTCCTGTTCAAAGGCCTGTGGTTCCTTGGAACCTGAATATAGTTCTTACACAGTTAATGAAACCGCCCTTCGAGCCTATCCATAAGGCGGAGTTACAATTTGTCTCATGGAAGACAGCGTTATTGTTAGCGCTCACATCGGCAAGAAGGGTCAGCGAGATTCAGGCGTTCTCGATTGCAGAACCATTCCTACAATTCAGGCAGGACAGAGTGATTCTCAGAACGAATCCCAAATTTATTCCTAAAGTCCCTTCCAGTTTTCACCTCAATGAACCAATAGTTTTGCCTACATTTTTTAAAGACCCGTCGACAGCGGCAGAAAGAGCATTGCACTCTTTAGACATTAAACGATGTCTCAAATTCAATGTCGACAAGACCCAATCATTCAGAAAAACAAATCAGCTTTTCGTAGCCTTTGCTGGCCCCAGGAAAGGGGTGGCACTTTCTAGATCTAGTATCTCGAGGTGGATATCGTCCGCAATATCCTTGTGTCATGTCAAGGCTGGGAAACCTTTGCAAACCAAAGTACGTGCGCACTCCACGAGGAAGATGGCAACCTCTACGGCCCTATTTGCAGGGGTGCCATTGCCAGACATTTGCAGAGCTGCGACATGGAAGAATGCGCACACCTTTACTAGACGTCTGGACGCAGCGTGGAGAAAGGATGCAGCAGTGGGACAAGCAGTTCTACGGCACCTATTTCATTAAGGTATTTATCATGGATTATAGCGATGTATGTACAGATATGTCTATTTACGCAGATTTTTCAAATAATGCAATGTATGTTAACATGCTATCCAAAAGAGCAGAGCCTACGTTTATTGGGGGTTCTAGCCTGGAAATGCAGTTTGGGATAAGTACTGCTTACTATTCTGATACAAGCATGTGAATCTATGAAAGATTCAATACTGGAGAAAGAACTAGTTACTTACCTGTACACTATGGTTCTCCAGTATTATCTTTCATAGATTCACATGCGGCCCGCCCACCTCCCCATTTCTCAGGCAGAACCTCATTGTCTCCAAGTGTTTTTTAGTCTCGCACTCGGGGCTGGAAATCTGAGGCAGGAAGGCTCTGCTGGGGAGTGTGAGGGCAGGGCTAGCAGCCGATTGGCTGAGTCTTGGACCACATAATGATGAGATTTGGTTACCAAATAAGAGGATTCCCTATGGGATTTTGCTATGCAGTTTTCTTATACTGCTGTGGTCATTCTGTTACCGTGAGACTCCCACCATGACGACGGGGAAGATACAAGCATGTGAATCTATGAAAGATAATACTGGAGAACCATAGTGTACAGGTAAGTAACTAGTTCTTTGCAAGCCAAGCATTTCTGCTGCTCTTTGCACTACTGCTGCAAAAAAAATATGCTTTCTTTTGTTGCTGGACCAGGTTGTGAGTCCAGATCTGTTTTGGTAAGGTAGCTAGCCTCTTGCCATTTTGTAACTCTTGTGTTGTGAGGGACATCGGGTATGCCCTGGACCTTACAGAAGAAGGGCTCTATTTTCTGATAGTACTGAATCAAGGGAGAGTCTAAGGATAGATAACTGGCTTCATAACCCCTGGGTGACATAGGCCTGGCACAGTGCACCATCTATTCAGTCTGAAACTGGCATGTGCCAACTGGATCCAGAATTGGCATGGACCCTCAGACCTGAATGCAGCTGCATGGGGCCTGGCAACTTTGGGCATGCAAGGACCAAATGCAATACCAGCTAAGAGTCAGAAGTTGCCTGATCCTTCAAGTGATGCTTCTGCTTCCTGCAGTCACGTCATGGCTTGAATCTTTATTCCCAGGGGGACCTCTTTCCTGGTACCCCGTCTTACAACAAAATTTATAGTCGTCTGAAAACAGGCAGAGGTGAGAGCGAAACTCCGGCGGAAAAGGAGCAAATATCAGCATGTAGGGATTGGGGGTATATATGCAGCTCCACTCTTTCCCTTCTGGGGCAGTCTGCAGGCACCGGAGCGTCATATGGCGCCACCTATTGGCATACGGGTAGCATTCCTGCAAAAATAAACAATCTCCGGATCCATGGCGCCTGGGCATACATACTCTAAAGATGAGCATATGCTGTTAAAGTATCCACCAGAAAATTAGGCCTACTTGTTTTTTGTTGTTGTTGCCTGGTCATGTAAATAAAGAGGATAAAACCTTATCACATAAGCATGGGGGTAATGCAAACGACCAGGACTCAAACAGCTGTTCGTGTCACTTGTGTTTTTTTGCACTATTTATTAGCGAGGTGCGGCCTTGCATCTAAAATGGACAGAAGGAAACATTTGCGCAAAAAAATTCCCTAAATGGCATTTTTTTTTAAATGTAAGGTAATTATACAACAAAAAAAAATGATGCGAACTGTAAGTCTCCATCTCTAGGTAAGGCAGTGATCACATTTTAAATTGTATAGAGATGCTCAATGTGCCCAGTTCCTAATTATGGCTATATGGTCTAGACACGATTTTTTTAGTTTTATTTAAACGGATTTTATTATTTGTGGTGTTTAATGCATTTACACTATATGTATTCTTTATCTTATTGGTTACATACATTTGTGGTATTGTAAATCTTTACATAAATCTAATAATTATCTTCTACGTAAACACCCCTTTACAAACTCCCCCCTCCTCACTATAGGTCATATCTAGGCATCGGTTACATGTAGTGGCACAATTCTGATCAAGTTACAGCCTCCATTCATTTTGCTGCAGTCTCTTCCCAATATTTTTTATAACGACCCTTTCGTTCTATTTTGTTTTTACTCAGCTAGGTGATCCTTCCTTGTGCTCCCTCCAGAGTGTTAATGCCCAGGGCACTCTGGCGATTGTTGGATCAGGGGTGAGGACTCGCCTGACTCTGTCATGGTATTTCATCCTCTCTACTAGCTGGCTCTTTAAATTGTGCCTATTTCCCGGCCTGCATTTCTAAGTAATACCCTACTCTCACATCCCGCCCATGTTTCCAGTTCCTTTTTCCACCCTGCTATCCGAGACCCCTCGGGTGCCGTCCAGCGCCTCGTGATTACCCTCTTGGCCACGACAAAGGCCAGATCCTGGAATCTGTCAGTAACTCATGTTAAGAAGTGTGGTGAACAGACTAAGGAGACAGTAGGCTGGCGCGCAGGGAACCACCCGCTCGTTACTTTCGCCACTACAGATGTGACCTCCCGCCAGTATGTGTGGAAGTGTCGGGCAGTCCTGAAACATGTGTAACATTTCCGTGCTAAGTTGTGCACATCGTGGGTAACCAACATCCTCCCTGTGGAAGTATTGGTTAATACGTTCCGGGGTGAGATACGCCCGGGGAAGAATATCAAAATTAATTAGTTTGAATCTGGCGTTTCTTGAGATCGTAAGGATCCTGGCCAGTCTGTTCCCCCACTCCTTATCCTCCATAGGGACGCCCAAGTCCATCACCCAGCTTTCTTGCAGTGTTGTCAGGGGTTGTAGGGAGTATTGACTGCCTTAATCCTCCCCCCTTCCCTGCCTATATAGCGACAGGTGGAGTGATGTTTAGGTTCGGAGGTGCCCATCCCACAATGACGTCTGACTGCCACTGTTATTGCTCTGTTGAGCAGAATATGACCCTGGTGTATACCCCAGTCTGCCTGGAACTTCTCAAATGGTAGGAGCTCCCCCTCGCTATACAGGTCCCAAAGCTTGGTTGCCCCGCCTGTATTCAGCCCTCCATTGCCCCATGTGGCAGGGTGGTTATCAACGTCAGTGGGAGGTCTGTCGTCCCATCTTCCTCTCCCGCTGTTCCAGTCGCATCTGGTTCTGCATTCGGTGTGCTTGCTGGTCTATCCAGTCCCATACTTCCTGGGGCGTCTTGAAGAATCATGTCCCCGTCGCAGTCACCACCCTTTGCCTTGTTGGGAATATCATTGAAAATTGAGTTCCTATTTGACGTAGTTTTCTCTTTCCAGCTAAAAAAGATGCACATTGCTTTTGGATCTCACTTGAGAAATCCGGGAAGGTTTTGATCATACCATTGTCCACCACTAGTTGACCATTCAGTCTGGCCTGCCGGAGCACCTAATCCCGGTCTTTATAGAACATGAGCCTCGCCGGTACTCTGTGGACCTATTCCAAAGCAAAATAGAGCTAGAGACCTTTCTCAGCTACCTCCTCCTGTATCCACTTCTCTATGTATCCAACCATATCGTTGCCTTCAGTTCTTTCGGGGAGGCCCACAATTCTCAGGTTGTTGCGGCGTGATCTGTTTTCCGCGTCTTCTGCCCTGAGCTCAAGAGTGTGCACCCATGCTTCCATCTCCGTTAGTTTGTCCACCGTCGAGGTCAGCTTCAGTTCTATGCCTGCTATGGCTCTCTCATTGGTGGTGACATGTACTGCCAGACGGCGGTGGTCCACCCTTAAAAGTCCCAGGTCCTCTCTGATGGGGTCTATTTTAGTTTCCACGGCCATCCTTGAGGACTCGATGACTTGGTGGATGTCCTGAAGTGTAGGGTCGGCGGGAGAATCTCATTGGGTTGTGTAAGGCCCCCCACAGCTCGGAGCCCTCCACGTTTTCTGGCATCAAGTCCGGTGGTTCAGGGTCCCGCTTCCTGGCGGTTTTCCCCATTGTGGACCTTCTGGTGGGTGGTATCTCTCCTCTGTAGTAGCTCTGTCTCTGCAGGTCTTGACACCGTTGCTTGGTAACCTGCTCCGCCAGCTCTCCGGGTAGAGCTGGAGTGTATGGGGGAAGCCCTAAATCTGTATTCGAGCTCCAATGCTCGTAGGTTGGGCCCTTAGGTGCCTTTTCAGGATATCAAAGGTCTCCAGTCACTATTATCATGTGCAGGGTAGGTAGGCTCGCCTTCAATTTCCTCCACTTAAGGCAATTGTCTCAAGAGTTCCATTCGCCCTCTCAGGGCAGGGAGTAAGGTGCTCCTCCGTTCTTAGATTTCTGTGGGATACATCTGCCTGTGGATTCCTCACCTTATGAATATCCCCTGCGCCGGCATTCCACAGAAACTTTTCCTAGCTCTCCGCGCCGACGAGGTCGTCTCAGCGTCATGGCTCCGCACGCGGCTCCGCATGACGTCACCGGAGCCATAAGAAGACCACGTCGGCGCAATGACGTCAGTTCCCTTTTTTCCGCGCTGTCGACGCTAGCTTTTTTTTCTGGAACTCTCCTTACTTCGTCTTGATGCTTTGTATTTTAGATTGTTTAGTTTTCTTCTTTTGTCATGTCTGCTCCGAGGAAGTCAGGCTTTAAACCATGCAGAGAATACGGTAAACATATGTCAATTACTGACCCGCATGAGGATTGCCTCTGGTTTTTGTCTTCAGACCATGACATCGAGGGATGCTCTTCGTGCAGGAAGATGAACCCAAAGGCGTTAAAGGAGCGAAAAGCCAAACTTTACATGGGCAAGAAAAGAAAAAAGGGGTTGAAAAAGGTTAAAGTCCAGGTCTTCGACGTCGCGCGACTCCAAGAGGAAGCATAAGTAGAAGAGGAGACATGCTTCTCGACGTCGGCCGTCGAATCCGGTGGAGTCTAGGACCGCTTCTCCTGCTCCTCTGCATCAAGAGAAGGACTTTGCTTCCCCTTCACCCTCAGTCTCCTCAGGTGACTCCGGCTCAATCTCCTTCCTATAAGGGTACCCCAGAGCAGGCTATGACGCCTCGATTCTCACCGACTAATCCGGCTGATGATGAGGTTCCTTCGGCTCCGGCTGTTCCTCCTGTGACTCCAGCAGCGCCGACTCCAGAGGTACCCCGATCGGAACCGGGTTCTTACCCTCTGTTTCCGACGCCAGGTTCTGATCCGTCTCATTTCTTTAATGCCATGTATGGTGTGTTCACCAGAGCATCGTACCCCTCTGGAACACCTTCGGGTTCCATGGGTCCCTTGGCATATACTCTGGGTGTGCCTCATCAGTGTCCTCAGGCCCCCTTTATGCCATTCATGCCAGCGACCTCGTCCTGGTGTTTTCCGGCTCCGAGGATGTCGACGCCATATGGTCAGTCCCCGGCTCCATCCCGTGAAGCCTCTCGGATTCGATCAGCGCTGGCTATGGATCCACCTTTGACGCCGCTCCCGGAGCAGTCGATGCCACGTGTGGCGCCGCCGACGCCGCAACCGAAGATGCGTTCAAGGAGAGAGGCGCAGAGGTTAGTGGAAGAGGAGCAGTACCAGGCTGAAGAGGGGGAGGAAGGGGAGGTGTATGATACAGAGGATGTTTTTGAGGACTTGTGTGAGGCAAGTGGCCTTAACACCTTCCCTGAGTGAGACTGTTTCTCAAAAGGCTTCCCCCTCTAAGGATGTTGCTTCATACCATACAGTTATAGGGAAGGCTGCGGAACTTTTGGACTTACAGCTTTCTGTAGCGGAGTATAAACCTAATCTTCTCACTGAAGTTCTTCACTCTCCATCTTCGGTTGTTGAGCCGCTTTTACCATTTAATGATGCTCTGACTGAGACGATTCTTGAGGTGTAGCACAATCCTCTTTCAGCTCCTGCAGTTTCGAGAACAGTCTCAAGAAGGTATAGACCTGCTCATCGGGATCCGGTTTTTCTTTCCTCTCACCCTTCTCCTGAAAGTCTGGTGGTGCAGGCTTCTTGCTCGAAGCAGTCATCTGGAGCGTTTTCGCAGGCTCCTGCTAATAGAAATTCTAAGAAGTTGGAGCAATCTGCGAATAAAGTCTTTTTTTCGGCCAGTATGGCAATAAAGTCTACCAACGCCACTTGTCTCTTGGGCAGGTACATTCATGCCTTAATGGACTCTGCAAAACAGATTCTCCCTAAGTTGTCGGAGGAGGACAAGGGTAATCTAAATGAGGTGTTGCTAAATGCTCAAGCGGCTGCTCGCCAAGTTATCCAGTCTGGTCTGGATACAGCTGACTCTGTTGCTAGAATAATTGGCTCATCTATTGTGACAAGGAGGCATGCATAGTTAATATCTTCTGGATTCTCTCCTGATGTGCAGGCTGCTCTTATTGATTTACCATGTAATGGTTCCAAGCTTTTTGGTGAAAAGGCGGACTCTGCCCTGCAGAGATTTAAGGACAGTAAGGCAACGGCGAGGTCTTTGGGTCTGCATACTCAGTCAAGAGGCTGTGGATATAAAATATACCGTGGCTTTGGGAGATCTTCCTTCTGTGGGTCCAGACAGCCTCCGCAGCAACAGCAGCAGAACCCCTTGTATAAGAGCTACATGGGTAAAGGCAGAGGTCGCCTTCGTGGAGCCGGACGTCATCCCTCTTCCTCCTCCTCCTCTACCTCCCCAGCCCCTTCTGGTAATGCAGGAAAGCAGCCCTAGATCCGCCATCCTGGATCATGTGGATCGGCTTACCCATTTTCTACAGGATTGGAAGTTAATCACTTCATACCTTTGGGTTTTAGATCTTGTAGAAAATGGGTACGCCCTTCAGGAATTTCCCTCTTCCTTACCAGTGGTTTTGCATGGAGGACCATTTGCTTCTCCTTCAGAAGGAGATTCTTACCCTGTTACAAAAGGGTGCAATAGAGGTAGTGCCCGAGCAGGAAAGCGGTCCGGGGTGCTACTCACGGTATTTCCTGATTCCCAGGAAGGATGGCAGGTTACGTCCTATCCTGGACCTCAGAATCTTGAATCAGTTTCTCAAGAAGGCGAGATTCAAGATGCTCACCCTAGTGCAGGTTCTTCAGGCGCTGCAACAGGAGGACTGGATGGTGTCCATCGATTTGCAGGATGCGTATTTCCATATCCCAATTCTGAAGTCGCACAGGAAGTATCTCTGTTTTACGGTTGGGACGCAACACTACCAGTTTGCGGTCCTTCCGTTTGGTCTTACTACCGCACCTAGAGTCTTCACCAAGGTGATGGCAGTGGTGGCTGCCCATCTCAGGAGGTCGGGATTCCTGTTTT
Source organism: Triturus cristatus (assembly GCF_964204655.1). Classification (NCBI taxonomy): domain Eukaryota; kingdom Metazoa; phylum Chordata; class Amphibia; order Caudata; family Salamandridae; genus Triturus; species Triturus cristatus. The sequence continues at coordinate 560,373,261 of NC_140586.1, forward strand.
CCCCTACTTGCACGACTGGCTTCTGAATGCGGGGTCGCCAGAGATGGTGCTTCATCATCTGCAAGTTACAACCCAGCTGTTGTACAAATTGGGTTTTTCGATAAATGTACCCAAGTCTCACCTGGTTCCCTCTCAGCGCAACCTGTTCATAGGGGCAGTATTGGATACCACTGTGTGTCGAGCATTCCCTCCTCCGCAAGAAGGATTCTCGACATTCAGGAAATGATTCCCTTGTTTTTTAATGGAGCAGTTGTTCCAGTTCTGAAGGTCCTTCGCCTGCTAGGTCTGTTCGCTTCCTGCATTCTGTTGGTCAACCATGCATGCTGGCACATGAGGGTACTCCAGTGGTGCCTCCGCAGGCAGTGGTATCACGGAGATCTCAGGGAGTCAGTCAGGATCTCCAGAGAAGCTGCAGCGGATCTGTCTTGGTGGAGCGTGGAGGGCAATCTGTCTCAAGGAAAGCCCTTTCATCTTCCTCCGTCTGTGACCATAGTGATAACGGATGCCTCTACCCTAGGGTGGGGTGCTCATCTGTGGGATCTGGAGATCAAGGTTCTTTGGTCTCCAGAGGAAAGATTGTCTCACATCAATCTTCTGGAATTGCGGGCTATAAGTTTGGTGCTCAATGCCTTTCTCCCTTCCATTCGCTGTCCGTCGGTTCAAGTCCTGACGGACAACACTGCCGTGATGTGGTATGTCAACTAGCAGGGAGGAGTAGGGTCGTATCGTCTCTGCAGACAGGCCTTGCGGCTCTGGTCCTTGGCGCAGGACCATCGGATTTGCTTGATGGCAATTCATGTGGCCGGGGTGTTGAACGTGCGTGCGGACAGTCTCAGTTGGCAGTTCTCCGCCAACCACGAGTGGAGGCTTCATCCAGAGGTAGTTTGACACATCTTCCGGACATGGGGGGCTCCTCGGGTGGACCGGTTTGCCACTTTCGAGAATGCACACTGCCCGTCAATCTGCAGTCTCCAGTTTCCGATGCAGGGAGCGTTGGACGCGTTTCAATTGAGTTGGAGCTCACATCTCCTTTACGCGTTTTCAGGTTCTGTGGAAGATTCGACAAGACCGGGCCCAAGTTATATTGATCGCCCTGTCCTGGCCAAGAAGAGTGTGGTACACGGACCACCTTCACCTCTCGTCGCACCCTCCGCGCCGTCTCCCTCTCAGGGCAGACCTCTTCTCTCAGATGGAGGGGGCAGGTTCTACACCGCCACCTCCAGAGCCTGCACCTTAATGCCTGGAGATTAAACGGGGCAACCTGAATTATTTTTCTCCCCCGCCTGACGTGGTGGAATGTGTTTTATCGGCCAGGCAACACTCCACCAAATCTATCTACTCCTACAGGTGGTACGAAATTTGTTAGATGGTGTAGAGAGAAATCTATTGATCCTCTGAAAGCGCATCTTTCTGATGTACTTTGCTTTTCACTTCATTTGGCTCAGCAGGGTTGTGCTGTAGCCACTGTTAAAGGATATTTGTCGGCTTTGTCTGCATTTCTTTGTTTGCCCGACCAGCCCTCTCTTTTTAAGTCTCCAATAGTCTTAACGTTCATTAAGGGACTTACAAACCTGTTTCCGCCCACTCCTTTTATTATGCCCCAGTGAGATTTGAATCTGGTGTTGACGTTTTTAGGTCTCGCCTGGCGTAGCTGCGCGCATGCGCAGTCTCGCCTGGCGAGATTTAATATTTTGAGGCATTTTTAGTAAGGGGCATTAAGCCCCGCCCCTCTTTTCCATTGGCTGGCGTCACCGTTTATGCTAAACGGTGGCCAGCCATTCGAAAAGAGGTGTCGGTGACGTCTTTGCTTGGCTTTCTGAGCCGTCCCATTTGGACAGCCTCACCTGCTTTGTGTGCAAAAGGTTTCTTATCTTTATGGGGCCAACCACATGGCCACATAAAGACAAGAAACCCATTAACAGGCGAGGCTGTCCAAGTGGCTCGGCAGAGAAAAGCACGAGCAAATACGTCATGGTGTCATGCGATCTGCTCCGTGCCCCGGGAGGAGCGAAGAGGAGCGCCGTGCTGCAGCTGAACGTTTCCACGTTCCCCAAACACGTGGTGCAGTACACGGACTCTGGAAGGAGGAAACGCAGAGACTGCTCGTTTTTAAGGTGCTGCGGGTTTAGGGGCATTCTTTATTTAAACACGAGTGGGAAGAAACAGCTGGTTTAACATGGCCGCCTTGCAGCTGTGCGAGCTGGCCTCTCCCACTCCAGCGGCCTGTTGATTCATGGCTAACAGGATCCGAGGTCTCTTTATGAAGAGATAAAATGCGAGGTGTGCTTGAACATCAGAAAGCTATGGGAGGCATGGGTGGCTGCCACTTCCCCTCTAAAAGCATTCCGGTAAGACAACGTTGATTTCCAATAGACCAAATATATTGCTTTGCGGTCTCTTGAGCAGACCGTGCATACAGAGACTGCTATTTGTTAAAGGTATCTTTTCTTCAATTACCAATGTGAGCCTAACCCGCCAAAGTTGTGGGAATTGTTACAGTCCGATCTCTTTAGGACTTGGACCTTGGCGTGCGTTGGGGGTATCTAGTGTTCACGTCACCACCATCACTACTCTCCACAATCGCTGCTTTCCAAAACCAGTACCCTCCACTACAATAAGTGTTCACCTACCCCACTATGCATGACCACCACACACTGCTGCCAACACCTGCCAAATCCACCATTTTTCACATCACAGCTCTGCAGTCCCGTCACATTCTGCCTCCATCACCCGCTAAATGCGCCCCCACCCCTTTTAGCCGATGCGGTGTTACTATTCGTTATGGTAACCTCAGTACATCTAGTACCAGTGGGTCACCCTTGGATTTACAGCGCCATAGATTTCGATTGACTTGAATATGAAGGGCAAGCGTAACTGTTAAGATTGTGCTGTGCTTTTCCGGTACCGACTGTCATCACTGCTTAAGGAAGCCTCGGTTCAAACAAGTGAAATGTACTGAACAGTTATTTCGAGGTGACAACCAAAGACAAGACAGAATGATAAAGCCGTTTACCACCATATATTTTAAGTAACCCACTAGAGGAAACCCTTTAGAGTGGATGTTGTACGCCAGTGAAAATATACGGGGCAGGTTATTTCGAGCAAATGTAATACCAAACATGCATTTACTACACCAAAGTAAATTCGAGTTTATTACCACAAGCCGCAAAATTTATAAGCAAACTCTTTTTTTGTACTGCTTCGCGGACTTCAGGTAACAAATAATTTACACATTAAAACAAGACTACTAATACAAAGTGTAGTGGGGAGGGTTAAAACAAGACTACTAATACAAAGTGTAGTGGGGAGGGTTTTGTAAGTGAGAACTAATTGAAGCATTCAGAAAAGATAACTAATTCAAATGAAAAAAAATGTTCACATGAAAGTAAAATGAACTAGTCTCCAGAGCGAAGAAAGAGTGCTTAAAAGCAAAGTTTCCAGAAGAGTTAATTTTCTCAGTCCTGAATGTGTTTTACACTGCTGTTCGTGCTATCTTGGCTACTGGAATTGAATTGCTTGTCTCCGTCCAAATTCCAACATGCCGGATAGTGTCACTTTTTTGTGTGCAGTTTCGTGTAGCGCAAACTCGCACCTAAGGAATTGGAGCGCTTTACATGACCACCAGTTAGTTACATTACACAAGGACACATTCATTTTTTGGTAGGCGCGGGGGAGATTAAGTCATTTGCCCAGAATCACAGGATCTTGAACCGACGCCGAGACTCGAACTTGGTTCCCCGGCGCAAAAGTCGACAGCTCTGTCCGTTATGCCACATCCCATAACTTTATATACCCATGTCTATAGATGCACTTACATGTTACACCGGATTGAAGAGATAAGAAATGCCTCTAATATGAAAATACGTTATTTCCGGCACTACTGAAAGTGTGGCATAGGCTACCACACATGCAGAAATGCGTTCTGGGCATATAAATAATTGCTTGTTTTTCCATTGCGCTTCATAGCAAGCTTGAGCTTGTGTGCGAATATGCACTAAATTCTATTAACAATACAAACCGCAGTTCTGTCGCATCTAGGCGGTACCCCATTTAATGGCGCTCATTTCTCCAGATGCGAAGGATGGAATGCTGTGGCTGCCGTGCCAGGATTCGGACTCGTGATCTGCAAGTTTCAGAGGTGATAAGTCAGTTGACAAAGTCCCTTACTCTTCATAAATGTGCAAAGAAAAAACACCCTTTTAATTGACGGGGCCAAGCCATGAAAAGAATAGTTCTACGTAGTTTTGCGCCCCCAGCAATGACCAACAAAAATGGGTAACAGTGATAAATTCGCAGTCAGGGATTCTTACAGCCTAGCTAATGTTCTCAGAGCATAGAGAACATGTGAAATTTGTGTTTGAGCTAAACGGTTTATGTGAAATACAATGAGCACGTCAAACGGGTTTTTATTCTAATCTGAATTAATTCACACGAGATAAACATACTATAAAGTAAGCAATGACTGAGCTTGTTATCTCTACTAACCCTGCGTGCTGTATGTTTATTCAGCAGCAGAAACATCGGTGCTCGTTTAGCGCTGAAGGCACCAAGGGGCTGCACCTTTATTTTTTTTTTTTTTTTTTTTTTATTGTATTTATTAGAAACAGAAACATAGGGCATCAACATTACACATGATTTATACATTATGTTTTTGCAGCACCAATACACGTTAACCGTTAAGACCTCAATATGTGGACCGAGCTCCAGTGAATTTCTAACAGCAGTCCCGCCCACCGCCCCCATTCCTTGTCCTCCCATATCTCTATTCTGACCGTTGTACATTGTCTAATCCTGGTGGGTCACAAATGTATGCTCTAAATTTATTCCAGTCTCCCCAGATTCTTGTCCATTTCTGGGGGCATCCTCGGTGCACATACACCGCCCTTTCTGCTACCATGGCTTCGTCCATGTCCCTACACCAATCTCTGTGTAGGTACCTCATTTGATCCCCACCGCCTTGCAATATTCCTCTTAGCCACCACGGTTCCCATCGTTACCCAGTCTTGCGCGGGGTGGGTTAGATCAGTCGGCTCCCATATGTTCAAGAGGCATTGTTTCGGTTCCGGAAGCACTGAGTCCGCCACGGTTTGTGACATAGTCCTCATTATCTTGATCCAGTATTGCCGAATCTTCGGACATTCCCATATCGTGTGGTAGAAGGTACCCTCCTCTCCACAACCCCTCAGACAAAATTGGTGCGCAGCCATCCCTATTTTTAAAGAGGGTCACTCTAGTGTAATATGTACGATGAAGTATTTTCAATTGTATCAATCGCAAGCGTACCGGTATTGCCACCTCCCGAGGGGATGACAGCGCCTCCTGCCATTCTCCATCATCCAACTCCCCCAGGTCTATGACCCATTTCCGCTTAAGTGCCAGCATAGGGTCCGGCAGATTGTTCACCAGCTTACGATAGGTAAATGAGGTGGCCCTTTTATGCATATACTCAGTAAACAATCTATCCTCCAGGGGAGTGGCCTCGGCCAGGATGGTACCTGCAGGGATATTCGCCTGAAGCTCATGTCTCACCTGCATATATCTGTAAAATTCCGACGCCGCAAGTTCGTACTTGGCCTGTAGATGTTCGAATGGCATTACCTCGCCCTTTTGCCAGAGGTCCCCCACCATGGATATGCCTATCACATCCCATTTATCAAAACCTTACTATTGTGCAATCATCCAAGACACTGAGATGTCCAGAGTGGTGTCATTTGCGTAATCACCCCTCTCCAACCCAACCTGGCGTGGGCCTCGTACCATATATGAACCGTATGCGCCGTTGGCCCAATCAGGGGTTTGGACTTTGCTCTATCATACAGTACCGCAGGACTCCACCCTCCCCCAGGGACCTGGAACGCTGGGTCAGTATGGGGAGCGTTCAGCCAGTTATTAATCACTTTCAGTTGGGCCGCCCAGTAGTATAACTGTATATTAGGGAGGGCTATGCCCCCTTCATACCAGCCTCTGACCAACTTATCCCGTCCAATACGCGCCGGTTTATTCCCCCAGACCAGACCCGAAACCTCCGACTCAATTGCTTTAAAATAGCTTAGTGGTACTTGAAACGGGGTATTCTCTAAAACGCACAAAAACCGTGGGAGAGCCGTCATTTTAAAAAGTGCCGCTCTCCCCAGCATTGTTAGCGGCAGACCTTGCCACACTGACGTGTCGCGCTGAAGCCGTTCCAAGGGAGGTCTGAGATTGTGCCGCATGAATTCCCCAGGCGTAGATGTAATATGAATGCCTAGATATTTGAAGGTCGTTTCAACTTTAAAAGTGCGGCGCAACGGGGGGCTGCAATTTTAAAGTTTAATTCCCAAACCGAATCCAAAACATAATAACTGATTACATTGCTGGCTTTTTCAATTTGAATATCAGTACGTGCCTACATTTATCTATAATGTGCATTGGCTTTATAAATCAATAATAACTTTAACTTCAACTTCCTTTCAGTACCTGCAGGATTTCCTTCGAAACTGCGGGCAGATTTACAATATCTGGCGCATCCCTGCATATCAGCAGGGATGTGCCAGTTGTGCGCCATGGCTCAGCCACCTCCTCAGCATCCTACCGATGCTGGGTCCCGGAGGGCACGCCAGGCTTGTCAGCACCCACGCATAAGGTACCCCAGGACCAAGTTCCCGGTGTGCAAACACCCCTCGAAGATCTGCGTGAGGTTATCTGTGAGAAAATAGATTTACGACTAACCAGAACAAGCATTGACATAGCCAATAGGTCTCGCTTTTGCGAGAGTTTATGCTATTAGCATTGTAAATGACAATGCCTTTTTTTTTTTTTAAACCAACACATTAATAAAAGGCATTGTCATCTACAATGCCAATAGCTCAAACTCGTAAATGCGAGACCTAATGCATTGCAAATGCTTGTTATTTTTTATTAACCGCACCAAGTGATGTCTGCCATCTTGGATTGGCTAATAGAAAATTGAAGAAAAAGTCACCTGCTTCATTCTGCTTGTGCACACATGCATTCACGTCACCACACACACATGCCCTAGCCAGCCACAATGCCTGTTTATTATTACATATTTTTTATAATAATGCACAATGTCTGGAAAAAGCTTAACGCTGTGGAACATTGGCAAAAGGTTTTGGAGAAAACTAACGGGTCACAAAGGCAAGACTTTTTGGTTTTGACAATGCTTGTTACAGAATGCTATATGTTACAAATGACATACAAATACTTAAAAGTACACTCAGACATTAAATTGAACAACTGTAATCCATGTGTTAGTACTATATTGTTGTTGACCGTGAGTTGTGATAATATAGCGGTATTCGGTGATGTAATGACTTTTTACCAACTACTTTGAAACAAACGTTAAGAATATCCAACACCCTCCAACTACTGCGCCAACAATCTTCAGTTCTGCAGTTTCCTTTTAGAAAGCACAGGTTCTGGGGCATGTGCAGGTGTTAATAAGTAGATTAGAGACAGTTCCCAAGGATGGACTGAAGAATGCAAGGACAAAGAACAAACCAACTGCAAGGAAAGGCTGAATATGCAGCACTATGTCATGTATTATAAGAAATAAAGTACATCCAACCCCATGTAAAGTAACAGATTTATATTTGACATTACACAAAGAAATAATATATTTTAACATTTAAGAGAACTAGTAGCAAGCAGCTGTTGGCTTCACCTATGGTAATGTGAGTGTGCTCCTATGTGTATGTTATGCTATGCTACAAGGGTAAGTTTTAACATATAGATTAAATAGACACCTATTTTTGCTATAGCTTGCATTTTCATACATAGCACCTAGGGTGGCCAAATTTCCATTGTCACTTGCCCTTGCATGTGTGAAGACACTGCACGTGCAGAGACACTTTTCTTTTGTGGAGACAACAAAAGGCGTTTTATTTGGGGAGGATAGAGTCCATAAGTTTCATTGTGACTGGGAAAACCTGCAGCTCCACTTCAGAGACAGAAGCGCACTTCAGCCAAAAAGGTAACAGTCTCCTCCAACTCCCCCAGCCTGCATGAGGCTAAAAAGCCGCCTAGCGACGTAGCGCATGCGCTGCTCGCCTTGGCGAGATCTATTGTTGTCGCTTTCTGTGCCGAAGGGGGACAGGACTTGTGCACGCGTACGGAAGACAGGAAATGTGCACGCGTACGGCTCGGCTCCCTCAACGTGCGCATGGCATGCTTTCGCTTTCCCTCCCTCCGGCGTTTCAGCACAACGCGCGCACGCCTTTCTCCTTACATCTTTTCTCCCAAAGGCTGCACTGCCATCTTCGTCTCTACTTGTTGGATGTTGTATCCATGTCCGATGTGCTCTTGGTGGGGCCCTCTGAGGCAGCATCACTGCCCGCTGGAGATCTGTGCCAGTGCCGGCTGCCTCTTTTCAACCCTCACATGCACTCGCTGATGCTGGCACAGACATGGCCTCCGAGACTGAGCGGCAGGTAAAGGCTCATTCCTTCTCCGCTTACACCTTGCTCTCTCTTTTCCTCTTATTCTCTTTTCCCACTTTATTTCCTCTCTGACCCTCGATCACTCTTTCCGTGTCTTGCTCCCTCTGTCTTTCTCATTATTTTCCATTCGTTTTTTTTCTCACTTTCCCCCTGCTTTTCTCTCTTTTTTTAACTGTTGCTTTCCTTTCCCTGCTCGTAAGACCTCTCTCGCCGTTTCCCCTCTTCTTCCTCAGTCCTGTCCTTCCCCGGTCCTCTCTAGCTCCCGTTTTCCAGTTCCCACTCGTGTTCCCTCTCTGTTCCTGTGCCAATTACTCGAACACTCTTGTGACCTACGTTATTATAATCTAATGCCGTGCTCCCTGCCCTTCTTCTTGTATCTACTCACGCCTTCCTGAGTTCATTCCCAGACGGATATCCTGCTCACAGCACAATGCAGGGAGAGGTCACTGGTTACAAGTTATAGCTGCGTCCTTGGCTTACTGTGTGGTTTAGAGTCTGGTCTGGGCCATAGAAACAGAATAATTGGAAATGATCTTCCAAGTGCTTATATAGTCTCTCTCTCTCTCTCTCTCTCTCTCTCTCTCTCTCTCTCTCTCTCTCTCTCTCTCTCTCTCTCTCTCTCTTTCTCTCTCCCCCCCCTTCTCTTATAATTTCTCTCGTTCACACCCTTTGTCGCCCATTTCTCTTTCTCTTTCTCTTTCTCTCTCCCCCCCCCCCTTCTCTTATAATTTCTCTCGTTCACACCCTTTGTCGCCCATTTCTCTTTCTCTTTCTCTTTCTCTCTCCCCCCCCCCCCCTTCTCTTATAATTTCTCTCGTTCACACCCTTTGTCGCCCATTTCTCTTTCTCTTTCTCTTTCTCTCTCCCCCCCCCCCCCCCTTCTCTTATAATTTCTCTCGTTCACACCCTTTGTCGCCCATTTCTCTTTGTCTCTCTCTCGTTCACACTACCAATCTGGCTTTTCTCTGTCCCTCCTCTCTCTCCGCCTCCTCTTTTTTCCCCACTCCTTCTATTTTCCCATCTTCTCTCTCGCCTCTCTCGATCTCTTCCTCTTCCAGTTCGCTCTCTTTTTAATACTCTCTGCTAATGCCTCTCTCTTTCTCTTTCCCAACACCTCCTCTCATCCTTCTTTCCTGTTGCTGATCACCCAGTCCCCGCTAGGGAGCATCGATAAACAAGGCGCTGCATCAGGCAAGGTGAGACTAGCCCAAGTTATAATGACTCTTTTTAGGTCAAAGCTTTGCTAATGCATTCTTGGGGAACTTCTGAAAGCTTCCCTGAGAATGCATTCCGCCCATGGCTTAGTAGTTTGTAACTCTCATTTGCTCGCTTTCTATTTGCTGGCTTTACTTGTTTTAGGTTGTTCAGCATGTCTGTCCCTCTTCCGTGGAGCAGCACCTGTTTACTGTATTCTTCCACAAGAAGTGCCTGTAGGAGAGTAGGGTCTGCTTTCTATGTTCACCCCCACTTTTTGCTTTTGCTTTACTGGTTTTCGACTTAGATGTGGCTGTGGGCCTGCTAATCAGACCCACAGCCCTGTTGTTCTCTCTCTAAATTGATACTATGTACTTTAGGTGCATAACCCATTTGGATAGGATCACCTTATTGGCCCCTGTACAGTGTACCTTAGGTACCCAGGGCATAGGTGTATCCTAGGCCTACCAGGGGCTGCAGCATGTATTATGCCACCCCTGGCCTGGCCTTCCATTATGACACAACTGGCTGATCACTCAGCTGGGGCAAGGTCGTGTAATCACCCCTTGCTTAGGTGTAGTATTCCTATACCTATCTTATATATAGACACATGTGTACCTATCAGCCACTCCTATGGCAGGCCTTAACAATCCTGGAGGCAGAGTGCTTGGTAACATGTGAGATGGTGCTCTAGCATGAGCTGAGCCTGTCTGCAGCTTTCGGAACCATGTCCTTATAGCTGTTCTATGATATAGCCTACCATATACTCTTAAAGTGCCTTATAATCTTAAGCGGTTATGGTAACTATGGTTTGGCTTTATCAAAACATGTCGTGTAAGGTGTCTAACACTTTGGAATAATACCCCCATCCCATTTCTGGGGATGAGGATATTATCCCTCCCTTCTAGAGGGAGAAGACATGTTGAAACCTACTTACCCGGTTAAAGTTAACCAGAGCCCCAGCATCACAAAATGGATGCTGCTGCCACGACACAAGTCTGACCTCCTGCTGCTGGGAGTGATCCCGGCAAGGGAGGCTTGGACAATAGGTTTCCTGCCTTGGGAGGTGCGAGCACCAAACCAGACAGGCCTTAGTGTATTGGGGCAGGGAGGGATGAAAGAAACGAGACACTGCCTGGGGCACACAAGGTGTCCCATGCATAGTCCAGTTCAAACCGGTGCTGGGGCACACCAGCCCCAGTCCTGGCGCGAAACTGGACAAAGGGAAGGGGGTGTAACCACCCCCCTCCCAGGTCCCACCCATAAGGCGTGACCTAGCAGGCAACCCAGCCCCCCAGATTAGTATAAGTGTGGTAGCTGGGCCCCAGGAGATTAGATTTTCCTGAACCTGCAACTTGAACAGAAACTCTGGACCTTCGACATTCGACGAAAGAAGAAGACTGAAGAATCTCCCTTGTGGCCAAGGAGTGGCTACCCTGTGCAAACGGGCACCATCAAGAGACTTACCCTTTGCTTTGCTGAAGTTCTACGAGGGACCGACTGCAGAGCCCGACCACAGCCTTGACTTCCAGACTTCTCCGACCCTGATCCACATCCACAGCCGAGCTGAGATCCGTGGAGGCGACGAGAGACGTGGGACCGGCTACCTGGGCAAAGTGGCGAGTATCTTCCAGCGCAGCTTCTGAGGTACCCTCAAAGTTGTGCACCGGGGATTGAGAAGCCCCAACCCCAAGCACCATCTGCACCGAAGATCAGCCCCCCACACTCCATGAGTCCTGCGTGGGGCCCTTCTGCATTTTCCTGCTTGCTGCGTCTGTCCGGTTGCTTGCCCGTTGGCTAGCGGCCTTTGCGACGACACACCTTGAAATCTTCACTGCTGGTTTGGCTCCTCCAGACTGGCTCCCGCTTCTTTGCAAAAGAGAAGCACCCCAGACCTTCCTGGTCTGCACCAGAAGCAAGTCCTCCATTCTTCGTGGGTTCCGCTTGCCAAGGCTTGGTGAGTCCTAGTTCGACTTCGATGCCGCCGACAGCAAGAGCCTTCGTGGGACAGCTCGCCTCCTGGTCCTGGTCGTCCTCGACGCCTCCTGGTACCCGTGGCTGCTGCGACAAGTTTCACCCTTCGCCTGCAATCTTCACGACATCGCCTGGTTCCACGTGGTCACAGGCTAGTGACCTTGACTCTGTCCCTTCTGCTTGCAGGTACCCTTCCTTCTTGATCCCGGCCTTGGGATCCACCGGACACTCTGCACTGACTGCCTGTCAGCAACTTTCCTTCAGGCATCCGTAGAAGTCCACGACGAAACCCGACGCAAGTTCACACCTATGCACCCGCAGCCTGTGGGCTAGGTAACTTGGGTACTTCGGTGCTCACAAGGGTAGTGACTATCCTAGGGTCTAGTTTCCGAGTCACGACTTCCTAGTTGCTCCAGAAGTGTCCTAAAACTGCTTATTTCAGAACTGTACTATTTCTATCGATTATACGCATTACGCGTGAGTGTTTCCACTCTGCACCTGAATCCCGTGGGCCTCCCACTTCCTAACTGTTGGTAGTGAAGTGTAGCCCCAGCGATTCCCTAGGCCTAGGCCTATTCTATTTCCGTGACAGTGGTCCTTATACCACTTCTTTAGTATATGGTTTGCGTGGCCCCTAGGGCCTAACTGTATTACTTACCTGTGTGACTTAATGTATGCTTGAATAAGACTGTGTTGTACTTGCCTCTAATCTCATAAAGAGTGCTGAGGGTTTGACTAGAATAAATACACTTTATTTTATATATATATATCTGTTGTGGTGTCCTTTCATTTGGTATTCAAGGGATTATATATGGTATCACAGCTGGCTTCACATGCCATTCAGAGTTTAGCCTAAGACTGCTCTTGTCCATGTTACCACTAGGATAGCTGGTCTATAAAGTTGACTTTACAACCAATCACCATAAGGGTTGTTTGGATTGATATAAGGTGTACACTAGAACTAGTGACATCATACATCAGGCCAACTTCTCACAGTGCCTGCATTCTGTAAACAGGCCTGTCAATTTTGTTACTCAATGCCACTTTACTCCACTCTACAACACTCTACCATACTCCACTCTACTCTTCTCCACTTTACACCTCTTTACTTCACGCTACGCCACTGTATTTCACTCCAGGTCGCTATAAGCCACTCTACTCCACTTTATGCCACACTACTTTATTTCACTCTATGACACGCCACTATGATACTCTACGCCACTCCCCTCTACACAACTCTATGCCACTCCACTCTATGCCACTCCGTTCTACAACACTCTATGATGCTCCACTTTTCTCCACTTTACGCCTCTTTACTCCACACCACTGTATTTCACTCTAGCTCGCTACAAGCCACTCTACGCCACTCCACATTATGACACACTACTCTATTCCACTCCGACACACTGCGCCACTGCACTCTACTCCACGACACTACACTCCAGTCTACAACACCCTATGCCACTCTGACACTCCACTGTATGACTCAATAGCACTCCACTCTTCGCCGCCCCACTCTTCGCCGCCCCACTCTTCGCCGCCCCACTCTTCGCCGCCCCACTCTTCGCCGCCCCACTCTTCGCCGCCCCACTCTTCGCCGCCCCACTCTTCGCCGCCCCACTCTTCGCCGCCCCACTCTTCGCCGCCCCACTCTTCGCCGCCCCACTCTTCGCCGCCCCACTCTTCGCCGCCCCACTCTTCGCCGCCCCACTCTGCCCCACTCTGCCCCACTCTGCCCCACTCTGCCCCACTCTGCCCCACTCTGCCCCACTCTGCCCCACTCTGCCCCACTCTGCCCCACTCTGCCCCACTCTGCCACACTCTGCCACACTCTGCCACACTCTGCCACACTCTGCCACACTCCTGCAATCCACGCCACTGTACTCTACTCTATCATACTTTACTCTATACTACACCACTTCACTCTACCCCACTCCACTCTATGGGTCTCGCATTACTGAAAATTAGAGCTATTGGTGTTGCATTATTATTTGCAACGCCAAAAACTCCAACTTTTACTAATGCGAGACCTATTGCATTGCAAATGCTTGTTTAAATGGGTTCTACGTTTGAACCTATGCATAGTTGTCCTTTGAGACTACTGACATTTAAAACGGTCTTTCTAGTCGCTATCGCTTCGGCTAGGAGGGTGAGTGAGCTCCAGGCTTTGAGTTCAAAGCCTCCTTTTCTGACCATACATGCTGAAAGGATGGTACTTAGGACCAGGGCTGCTTTTCTGCCTAAGGTGGTAACTCCCTTCCATCTAGGATAGTCCATTACCCTCCCTACTTTCTATCTCCCCCTCACCCTTCCAAGGAGGAGGAGAGACTTCATCGTTTGGATCCAAAGAGGGCGCTTAGCTTCTATTTGGATAGAACAAAAGACTTCCGGCAAGATGATCAGCTCTTTGTTGGATATGCTGGTCGTATGAAGGGCAAGGCAGTGCACAAGCGCACTTTATCCTGGTGGATCATCTTGTGCATCAAGATTTGCTACTCCCTGGCTGGCAAGGAGCCTCCTGTAGGCATTCGAGCTCATTCCACCAGGGCTAAGTCGTCTACTTCTGCCTTGTCCAGGGGTGTTCCTGTATTAGACATCTGTAAAGCAGCAACTTGGGCCTCCCTCCACACTTTCGCGAAGCATTACTGCTTGGATTCTGAGGTGAGGATGGATGGTCATTTTGCGCACTCTGTTTTGCAAGATTTTTTGGTATAAAAGGATGGACACCCTCCTTCGGGAGTGGGACTGCTGTGGTATTCTATTCATAAGGTGAGGCATCCACAGGCAGATGTATCCATCAGAAGAACAAGTTACTTACCTTCGGTAACGCTTTTTCTGGTGGATACAGTATCTGCCTGTGGATTCCTCACTGACACACCCACCTTCCCGTTGTCCACCCTTTTATACCTTAAAAGATGAGGTATTGGTTATTTGATGTTTTTGTGTACTCAAGATTTTATTACCTCCATTTGTCCATGGTTGACTTATTTGAAATGTGAGCTTATAGGAAATGTTTACTTTCCTTTTTCACTTTACACTGTGTGTATTTGTGTGAATACTTTGTACTATGTATGCATTGTCTCGATGGTCGGTCCGCCTCTTTTGCCTTGGTATCAAAAATACAATGGTTCTGTCGGGTAAAACCATATCTTACTAGATATACAGCATCAGTCTTGCGTTATTCAAAAAAACAACCACAGTGAGTCAAAAGTGACACAAAAATCACATTTTTCTGTACTTTTAGTTTTTATATACAAATTAAATCATTTATATATATCTCTCCAACAGTAATTTTGAAGGGCCATCACAATGCATAATAATAACAAATAGTGACAAAGTGACTTTTAGTGCTCAGTGAAAAAAGTGCATAACATGTACAGTGTAATTTAAAAGATCAAAATCGGTATTGGCCAGAGGACGCAAGTTTATAGTAGTCTTGCGAACGATAGTAATTGAGTTTTACGCAGACTCTAATTGCTGGTCCAATGGGTAATGTCGACGTTTCAACCCTTTTTACTGCACTGCTATCGAGTCGGTGCGGGTCTTCATCAGGACAAAAACAACGTGATGATGGCCTATGATATGGGGCGGGGTTTCAATCCTTCAGATGTTAATAGCTCTATCCAAATATATCTTAATATAGTCCGTCGTTATTATTACTAGGTCACGAAGATATCATTGCATCTGATATTTATCAGGAAATGATTCGGAATAGTCCAAAGCGATCCAATCTATTTAGAATTAGTAGAGGCGATGTAGCGTCACTCAAAACGATGTTCTGCGTGATCTTGCTCGAAAAATTTCGAAAAACGGCAGGCGAAAGTCCTAGCTCGTCAGCAGCCATAGAGAAGCCATGTTTTGCCTTGGTGGCACAGGAAAAAATGGGTGGAACTGATGTCTTCACGCCGACGTGGTCTTCTTATGGCTCCGGTGACGTCATGCGATGACGTGGAATGCTGGTGCAGGGGATATACGTAAGGTGAGGAATCCACAGGCAGATACTTTATCCACCAGAAAAAAAAGTTGCGTTCTTTTGGACTCTTCTCTCAAATGGGTACTGTTTTCTCAGCATGCGTCCTATTTACCAACTCCCGGGGGCCTCCCTCTTGACTCTTTTAGAGGGCTCTACTCAGTCCTCTTTGTGCTTACTGTCCGCAGTTCCGAAGGCCGATTTATAAGCGGAACCAGCAGCCCAACATTTGGACCCCGCTGTCAGGGCAGTTCCTCCTGCAGGGTCTCAGTTATCAAGTTGCCCACCTCACCTGTGGTCCTCGATCGTCTCCAGCCTCCGTGAGTGGCGTAGGCCACGCGCATCAGTGATGCGGGGTCTCCCTTTCCTGGAGACCCCCGCCGTCTCATGTTCTGGGGTAGTACTTCTCGCAGCTGCCTATTCCTCCCCCGCATCAGGACACCTCGGTGGCCCCTCCTGGCAGCTCACGGTGCGACCCACAGTGCACTTGGTGGCTGGTCATGGTCAGGTTCCGACCTTTCGTCTGCACTCCCATGTGGACAGAATTCCGTCAGGTCAGCCCCCGACTCGGAAGGGCCTCTCAGGGAGCTTCCAGCCCCAAGACTCCTCTGGAGCGCACCGGCAGCGACCTATTCAGATGCCGCGTGTCCCCTCTTGCCTGATCGCCATTCCGCTCGTCTTTTACATTATGATCGTTCTCATTGCTCCCAGCACCTGTGCTATCCTCATTTCAGGGTCGCCCTCTGCTTCCTGAGGCTAATGCCTCATGGTGGGGTCCCCAGGCTCCGTCGGTGCATTCAGGATGGCACTGGACAGGGGCTCACCAACGGGAGCGCAGATCGAAGCTCCCTACTCTGTCGGCGTCAAGCCACGCCCCCAGTCTAGACACGGTTTTGAAGTGGCTTCTAATTAACTCACTGATTTATGCTTAATTGTCTTTTAGTAGAGTTCTGTGAATGATGAACTGTGTTTTGTGGCAAATGTGGATTAGCGGCTGTCTGTCCTTAATTGCTAGTAGAGTTAGTAACCATTTGCCTTCTGGGACAGATTTTTTCCCCATTCCTCACCCTATTTCGCGTGCCCCATTCAGAGCTGGCTGTATTTATTATCCCATTGGTAATGGCCGAGAGTGTGTGGAGGGGAAGAATATATTTTAAAGGCCTATCCCTGGCCTAAATAAAAGGCTGAGGAGACAACTGCACAAGTGTTCAGTAATGCAGAATCGTCCGTCCCGCACTAATAGGCACTTTTTTCTCTTTTTCTGTCAGTTCGAACAATAGAAGTGAAGGCCAGTTGGTGTCCACTGTGCCTATCTGAAAGAGACACGTTGGTGATAGATTCCTTACCTTAGAATATTCCCAGGCGTCAGACTGGATCCGGAAAGTTTTCGACAGCAGTACCCCTGCGCGTCGGAAGATGGCGTTGTGCGGCTCTGCGTCCGTTACTTGCGTCGTATGCGCCGAGATGACATCACGGAGACTACATCACGGAGACTACTTCGGCGCCACCCATGCGCGCTGACATCAGTACTTTCTTTTTCCACACCAGCAAGCGCAGATCCGGTTAGAGCATGTACCCTAGTCACTTTTTGACTAACTTTTGAGACTTTTTTGTCTTTCATTTTTAAGTCTTTGACTTCTGGTGCCATGTAGGGATGCCTGGGTTTAAATCCTGCGGGGCCTGTCGCTGTACGATGTCGGTGGCCGACCCCCATGGTGTCTGTCTCTACTGTCTGAAGCGCGACCATGACTCCTGGTCATGTTCCGATTGTCTGGCCATGGCTCCGAAGGCCTTACAGGAGCGATCCCGTAAGCTGAAGTCGTCGCCGCGCCGTTCGAGGTCCAGGGGTCGATCGAGGGACCAACCGCGGAGCCATCGTCATCGCTCTTCGGGTCGAAGTCTTCACACTCTGAATCGGGTAAGATACGTCATAAGAAAAAGTCGAAGAAGCGTTTTTGCTCTCCGACGTCCCCCCGTCGGTCTCCGGACGAGGGGGCCAGGGGTACCTCCCCCGCGGCTCCTTTGGAGCCTGTGAGTCCCGCGGCCTACCCACCTTATCTGGGTCCGTCAGCAACTCCTGCCTAGGTGCAAGTTTCCTTGCTGCCATGGACCACCTTATCAGGCCTAGGGCTCCCGCCGGCGGGCCTTCGGGCCCAGCTGAGGGCCCTCCCTTGCCGGCGGCTCTGACGCCGCAAGGTCCTCCAGCGGCTGCTCCGGCGCCACCCGCTGCTCTGCCCTCGCAGTGGGTTCTGTTCGTTCCACCAACGCCCTTGCCCGGTTTCCCTTACAATTTTGTTCCTAGTTGGGACCTTAATTGGGACACAGCGCCATACCTGGCGCCGTTCAACCCTTTTTATTCCCCTGTCCCTCCCCCACCGCCTGTTCCACAGGCGGTGGAGGACAGGGGCGACTGGAAGGGGTCTAAGGACCCTCTCGCATGGCAGTGCGGGTCGGAACAGAAATGGACAGAAGAGTTGGAGGATGCAGGTGGCCTCGACCTGTCCTCTGAACCTGGTTTTCTTTCTCCTCCTGCTGTGGTTATGGAGGAAGGCGCCACATACACTATGGTGCTCCTTAGAGCAGTTGAGGCCCTTGACCTGCCTACAGTAACCGTCAAAACTGATCACAATGAAGTACTTCAGCCGGCGGCAAGCTCTATGGGGCCCCTGCTACCATTCAATGAGGCTTTAACTGACGTATTGATGGGCACCTGGTCTAGACCAACAACGGGGATTCCCGCGTATAAAAACTTAGCCAAGCGTCATCGCGTGGCCCCGGGTGACCCTGCTTTTCTGACAACCCACCCAACTCTGAAGAGCCTGGTTATCCAGGCCTCCACTTCCCAAGCGCATTCCCAACCGCCCTGCCGGATAAGGAATCCAAGAAGCTGGAGCAGTTTGGCAAGAAACTGTTCATCTGCCAGCTTAGGGCTGCAGTCGGTGAACACCGCATGCCTCTTGGGCCGCTACTCCCACACTGGACATGCCCTTTGATGGTACTTGCCTGTTTGGCGATAAAGCAGTTAGTGCACTGGAGCATTTTAAGGACTCTCGGGCTACGGCCAAGTCCTTGGGTCCCTCCACCACGCACCCAGACATGTCTGCTTTTCGTTCCTTTCGTGGCCACGGAAGGGGTGCCCCGACATGTTCGTTCAGCCAGAAGCCTGCGCAGAACCAACCTCTGCGCGGCCGCGGACTTGGATCCCGCCGCTGCGGGACAGGGGGCCAGCGTGTGGGTCAGTCCACCTCCGCTCCCGCAGCAACTTCCTCAAAGTCTTCCTAGTCCGAGCTTTGGGGCACACCCCACGCCGGTCGGTGGCAGGATTCGCCATCACCTCCCCCACTGGCGTTCCATTACCTTGGACAGGTGGGTGTTGCAAATCGTCCGAAGGAGCTACTTCCTCCCTTTCGAGTCTGCCCCTCCAGGCATGCCTCCTCAGTTCCACTGCATTTCGGGGGACCATTTTGCGCTTCTCCAGCAGGAAGTCATGACCCTCTTGCTATCGAGCGCGTTCCTGGGCCAGAAGTAGGACGTGGTTGTTATTCCCACTACTTTCTGGTCCCCAAGAAGGAGAAAGGGGGCTTGCGCCCCATCTTGGACCTCAGGAATGTCCACCGCTTCCTCCGGAAGGAGAAGTTCAAGATGTTGACTGTGGCTCAGGTCTTGGCTGCCCTCGACCCCATAAACTGGATGATAGCGTTGGACTTGCAGGACACATATTTTCATAACCCCATCCTGCCGGCGTTACCTGCGGTTCACGGTAGGCCAAGAGCACTTTCAGATTGACGTACTCCCCTTCAGCCTTACCAGTGCCCCTCGGGTGTTCACAAAAGTGATGGCGGTGGTCGCAGCTCATCTGCGCAGATCAGGGTTCCAGTCTTCTCCTATCTCAACGACTGGTTGTTGAAGGCGGGCTCGCCCCATGCAGTCGTCTCCCACCTCCAGACTACGGCCGACCTCCTGCATTTGCTGGGGTTCTCCATCAACGTGCCGAAGTCTCGCCTGAGTCCCTCTCAGAAGCTCCTCTTCATCGGAATGGTTCTAGATCCGACAGAGTTTCGGGTTTATCCTCCCGAGCAGCGAGTCCGGGATATTCAGGCTATGATTCCGACCTTTCAGCCTCTCTCCCGGGTTTCGGTCTGCATGACCCTCCGACTCCTGGGCCTGATGGCCTCCTGCATCCTGCTAGTGCAACATGCCAGATGGCATATGCAGGCTCTGCAGTGGAACCTGAAGTTCCAGTGGGCACAGAATCCGGGCAGCCTGTCCGATCATGTCCAGATCTCGGAGGGCACTGCACGACAATTGCAGTGGTGGCTCCCGAATCGCGATTGGGTCAGGGGCAGATCCCTCTCCCTTCCCCAACCGGAGCATACAGTGGTGACTGATGTGTCCCTCCTGGGATGGGGTGGCCACTTGGGAGAGACGGAGATCAGCGGCCTCTTGTCTCTGGCGGAGTCCCGGCTCCATATCAACCTTTCAATGCAAGCCAGATTGCCCGAAGCTCCAAAAGTATTCCTTCCGTCTGTCCGGGGAAGTGTAGTGCAGGTGCTCATGGACAACACCAAACCCATGTGGTACTGCAACAAACAGGGCGGGGTGGGATCGTGGACCCCATGTCAGGAGGCTCTTCACCTCTGGGCATGGCTGGAACATCAAGGCATTACCTTGGTGGTTCAACACCTGGCAGGTTTTCAGAACGCCAGGGCGGACGAACTCAGCCGCCAGTGCATGATGGATCACGAATGGCGTCTGCACTCGGACGTGGCACAAGGTCTCTTTCTGCAGTGGGGAAAGCCTTGGTTAGATCTATTCGCCACCGAAGAGAACGCGCAATGTCATCAGTTCTGCGCGTTGGAATTTCCAAGGCGGCACTCGCTCGGCGATGCTTTTCGTCGCGGGTGGAGCTGTGGTCTGTTGTACACCTTTCCGCCTATACTGCTTCTGCCCAGAGTGCTGAAGCAGATTCGGTGCGACCGGGCCCAAGTCATCCTTGTGGCTCCGGATTGGGCACGAAGATACTGGTATCCCGAGCTACTCAGTATGGCGATCGCGAGCTACTTAGCATGGCGATTGATACCCCGATCCGACTGCCTTTTCGGGAGGATCTTCTTTCGCAGCATCAGGGGACTGTCCTCCACCCGAATCTGTCCAGCCTCCACCTCCATGCATGGAGATTGAGCGGCGACAGTTCAGACTTCGGGAGGAAGGTCGAAAGTTGTCATGTCGTTCTGGCAGCCAGGCGTCCCTCCACTAAAACGGTATACACCTGCAGGTGGAACAAATTTGTGGCATGGTGCACAGCAAAGGCTGTGGACCCCCTTTCTGCCCCTCTTTCCGAGGTCCTTCTGTTCCTTCTCTCTTTGGCCCAGCAGGGCTCTTCTCTGGGCACCATCAAGGGTTGTATTTCGGCCATCTCCGCCTTTCTTCAGCTTCCAGATCAGCCTTTTCTTTTTAAGTCCCCAGTTGTTAATAGCTTCCTCAAAGGCATTACGCACACGTTTCCTCCCGTGTCTTTCATAATGCCTCAATGGAACTTAAATCTTGTCTTGACATATCTGATGTGCGCTTCCTTCGAGCCCCTTCATAACTGTCCCCTACGTCTTCTCACTCTCAAGACGGCTTTCCTGGTAGTCATCACTTCTGCCAGAAGAGTGAGTGACCTCCAGGCGCTTTCTTCTAATTCTCCTTTTCTTTCTGTTCATCCGGACAAGGTTGTTTTAAGGACTCGTCCTTCTTTCTTGCCGAAGGTTGTCATGCCCTTCCACATCGGGCAGACCATCACTTTGCCCACCTTCTTTCCGCCTCAGCATCCTTCAAAAGAGTAAGAGAGGCTCCACCATCTGGACCCAAAACGTGCGTTCTCGTTCTATCTGTAGCGCACACAACCATTCCAGGTGGATGACCAGCTTTTTTATTGGCTACGTGGGCGATAAAAAACATCTGGCCGTGCACAAATGAACCATCTCTCTGTGGGTCGTTCTGTGCATCAAAGAATGTTACTCGTTTGCTAAGAAGGAGCCTCCTGTGGGACTGCGTGCCCATTCTACCAGGGCAACGACAGCCACTACGGCGTTGGACGCGGCGTTCCCTTGCAGGACATTTGTCAGGCAACTACATAGGCCTCGCTGCACACGTTTACTACGTATTATTGCCTTGACAGTCCAGTCCGGAGACACGGCTTCTTTGGCCGTTCTGTCATCCGTGACTTTCTGGTGTAATCTTTTTCGCAGACCCACTACCGGGGTTGGTATTGCTGGGGTATCTCTTCTAAGGTAAGGAATCTATTTTTCTAACGTGTCTCTTTCAGATGCACAAGTTACTACTTGTGTAATGATATATCTGTAAGAGACATTAGTTAGTGATAGATTCCTTACCACCCCACCCATCCTCCCCGCTCTGCTACCTGAATTCTTGGGTTAAGGTCATCCCTTTCAGGGCCCTAGTTTCATGGCACCAGTGGTCAGTTTCTTGCATGGGTCTGCGTTCCTGGTGCGGGAAGTCGTGTACAGAACGGACGTCAGCGCATATGGGTGGCGCCTATGTAGTCTCTGTGACGTCATCTCGGCGCGTAAGACGCCAGCAACGGACGCGGAGCCGCACAACGCCACCTTCCGACGCGCAGGAGTACTGCTGACAAACTTTCCGGATCCAGTCTGACGCCTGGGGATATTGTAAGTTAAGGCATCTATCACTAACTAATGTCTCTTCCAGATATATTGTTACACAGGTAGTAACTTGTGCATATGGCACATACAGATGATTCATACTTCACGGTCTGTGATCTGTTTTCTGCTGAAT
The DNA here is from genome assembly GCF_964204655.1 of Triturus cristatus. Lineage (NCBI taxonomy): Eukaryota > Metazoa > Chordata > Amphibia > Caudata > Salamandridae > Triturus > Triturus cristatus. The sequence goes on from NC_140586.1 coordinate 560,395,638, forward strand.
ATGAACTATTACAGTTGTATGCACGATGGATGCATGCGCACTGGACAGTCATATTTTGCATTGCAGTTTTAAAATAGCTTATTAAAATACCATCTAACTGATACAAGGCAACAAATGAAAGGCCATCATGCCTTAAAATTTGATGGAATTATACGCGGGTTTTGAAGTTTTGTGCAGTAAAAAACATACTCATTAAAAAAATCCTGTATGTAGAAAAGAGGTCTCATTTGGCACTTCCTTTTACCTTTTCAATTGTTTTGCACTAATGGGCATGCTGAAGATTTCAATTTTGTATGCTGTCTTCCTGAAGTAAAATTTGATGCATATTGGTCAAGGTAGGGACAAAATTATTTAGGAAATATTATTTTAAAAAGAAGGGAAATAATATATCCCTGTTTTGTTAAACACATCCCTTACTTTGTTGTATCTGTAATCGCTCTTATTTTCAGTGTTTGTAAATAAAGTCTTATTTTCCTTTCCTTTTAAAAATGAATCATAGAACGTTGAAGTTCACATACACGTCCTTTATCCAGCCCCAAACATCGTTTCTTGACCGACCCAGCCAACGCGTTTCAGCCCCTAAAGGACTTCATCAGGGCCTAAAACGATTTTGTAAATATATGTGAACCAGTGCATTGCATACATTAAAGTTATACAGTTTTGTATATATGGTACATTGTTTAAAAATATATATTTTAGCTTTTTGTTCCTTTTTAAAATTTAATTTTTTTTTAACTTTAAAATAAAACAGTGCAAACTCTGGGAATATGTATACCACTACATTTCCATGTCAAATAATCCAAGAATATCCAGGGTGTCCCTGTCACTATCCCATACCCATATATGACTGATTCTTATTGGTTCTCCCTTTATTTCTCATTTCGAGTGATTACTGCCAACTCGTTCATCTATTCTTACTGTACTTTATCATGCTATTTCTATTTTCCATCAAGTGATTTTCTCTCTTCCTCCCTATATCTGTATACAATAATATGCATATAAGAGGACCACGTTTTTACTAACTGTTATAGGAGATTTCATTCCCTAAATAGTCCTCTCTCCATCTTGGTCAATATTTGTTCTCACAGTCAAAAAACATATACATCTTGGTTTTAGTTTTCTCTACTAATCATTGTTGCCTTCACATACAAATGACATTCTCACTTTTGAGCATTTAAAGGTTTTTAATTTCTGATTTGTAGTTTTCCGCCCTTACGCTGTTCATTCTCAGACTTATCTTGCAGACAAGGTATTCAACATATATTCAAACCTACATCTTGATCATAAAAGCCTCTGCTTTCATGTGTGTCAAATCCCCCTCTTAAAAAAATGCTCTGTTACTCTCCATGCTCATTCTTTGTACACGTGTGCACCATGATTTTTCCACAGCTCCCTTTACATTTACGTATTGCTCTCCTTTCCTCTTTCATACCGTCTTATTCAATATGACCTTTGTCTTTTATTTCCCCAATCATGCCTTCATGCATGATTTTACAGGTAATTGCTGCACTCGTTTGTTCTCCCTTGATCCTCATTTTTTCAAGCATTGGGATTTTAGTCCCAATTAATTTCCTTCCTGCATCTCAATATTTTGAACAGTTGCCTGACATACCAGATTTCAGTCAGTCACAATCCACTTTTTTTTCCCATAACCCAAAAACCCTATTACACACTCACCCTCTTTAATTACATGCGGCCTGGTACATAATCCTCCATTCGAACCAGCGCCGTTATCCAGTTTGCCAAACCGTAGTTTGTCAGTCACAATCCGCTTTCTGCTCATAACTCAAAAGCAAATCACACACACCCTTTCTTTCATTACATGCAGCTTCGTACATATTCCTCCATTCGAACCTGCTCCCCTCTCCCTCTTGTTTAATGTGTTGCATGCTCCCATAGTGGTACAAAAGGGGGTGGTGATGGACGGAGCATCAGAACCAATCAAACACTCACACCCAGTCAACAGATCTGGGTTTGATCCATCACCGTTCTTTAGCCCACTCTGCCACCCCAGTTCACACATGACCATATGCAAATCAGTCTGACCCTGTGCCTCATGGGAACAGTCCAGCCCGAACTGCCAAGCCATGCCTTCCCTGGACCGGAAACAAGCTTCCTAGGACCGGTTTCTGGCATTTCAGCCGTCTTCAGCCAGGCTTGCTTGAATCCAGTGGCAAAGTGAAGCAAGGGACTCCCGTCTGAGCATACCCTGCCAATTTAGTGACATCCAAATAAATCTAATGACCCGTGCTTACATGGGATTCCCTATATAGGCTACTAACTGCCATGATCAATTTCGCCCGAAGCCTAATACCTTCCCACTTTTCCCTCTACTGCGGGTGCCATCTTAACCTGGCGTACCAACCATTTATTTTATATTATTCAACTTATTTCATTATGAATCCTTTACCCTATCCACTTTAAAATGTGTCATTCTCATCCTAATTTCTTAGTGTTTCCCCCACTCGTTCTCAGAAGTTGCTCTTTAGTGGACATGTCAGATATGCTCCCCTAGCATGTTAATCGGGTGCCATCGTATGTTTACATCCCGCCTCTAGCTGTCCTGAATCGATTAATTGTACGTAAATGAACATCCAGATTTCTTTGAGTGTTACCCTGCTTGTTCTAAGGGATTACTAATTAATGACTTTATCAGATATGATTTACTCTGTGAATAATATTGGGCCCCATCTTGTGTTTTGAGCTCCCTTCTATTTAGAATAACGGGAACCATTTTGGCTAAATAACCAGATTGTTCTAAGAATACATTTGTGGCGAAATTTTGCCACTACTTCCTATCTAAAGTTTTACTCTGTTGTAATCTACCCTAAAATTTGGGAGGATTTAAAATTTTCCTGTTCTGTTATATTGGGAGTGGGTTGACACTCACTTGTGTCCAATGATTCCTCTTAAATTAAAATCCAAGCTTCTTAGCATATTGTCATTTATGACAAATCGGGGATATCATAACACGTGGTCCAATGCACAAGTTCGTAGAACATCGTGAAGGGGTTGCACTCAAATAGTGCACGGTACCCAGGGATTGCGGTTCCTCGTCACTTGTGGGGTCCACTTGCCTCAGGTCGCTGGGGACTCACGATGGCCTTGGAGAAGTCAGGAAATCCTCTTCCTGGACTGCAGGGACTTCAGACTCCGGTGGGAGTGGGAACGTTTGCGACCGTTGATTGCAAGATTTGGTGCCTGCCAAGCAGGGGAGTCACTCCTTCACTCCAAGGGAGATTCTTACGTCTTCCAGAGGTAATGGAACGTCGAAGGTCCAGGATTCTTCTTCAGAGCATCGTCCAGGGATATGTAGTTTGCAATGGCAAGGGTTCCCTAACTTATACTGAAAGGAAGGGAGGGACTAGCTCTATGACCCCACCTATGGGAGGGTCAGGGGAGTGGGTGGCTACACCCACTTCCCTTTGTCCAGTTTCGTGCCAGAACAGGGGCAGGTAGCCCCTGAGCCGGTTTGAACTGGTGTATGCACAGAGGAGCCTACTGCTCCCCCAGTGCAGGACTTCAAAGCACTCTAGGAGTGCACCCACCCAGCCCCAATACACTAAACCCTGTCTGGGAGGTGGTCACACCTCCCTGTGACAGGATGCTTATTGTTGGGCCTCCTCCACTGCGAGTTTCGGTCATCAGCAGGTGGGCAGCCCAGTGTCTGTGACTGGTGGCATCCATTTTGTGATGCCAGGGCTCTTCAGGATTCTACCGTATTTTCACAGTAGGTACATGTATATCCCTTTTTAGAAGGGTGGGATCATACGCCCACACTAGTTACTGGTGTGGGGGTATGATTCAAAAGCGTTTGACACCAAACACGACATGTTTTGATGCAGCCATCCCAAAGTTGGCATTTACCGCGAGGTCATAATGAGTATATGGTTTGACTGCATTCACAAACAGCCCCAGAGAATGGACTCTGAGCTGCAGAGGGGCCCTGCTCGGGCAGAGGCACCCTCTCACATTGAAACCAAGCACCCTGCCCTCAGGATTGATGGGCCCTTCCTTAGGGGTGACTGATAGGTTTATATGTGTGTGGATGGTGAGATATAGGAACCTATACCTCAGTGAGGAGTGCTAACACTAACTCACCCAGGCTGCAGTAGCAAGCCTGTGTTGTCAGATTTAGTCTCTTTCCCAGGGGTGGCATAATACATGCGTCAGCCACTGGTAGGCCTGTGAAGTACCTATGCCCTTGGTACCTAAGGTACCATATACTAGGGGCTCACAAGGGACCACAGTATCCAATCACTAGTGCACCTAATGTGCACACCATGTCATTTAAGGGAGTAAGCAGATAGGCTGGAGTCCTGAATAGCAGGATCCCATCCAGACCAGTCAAAACCATCAAAACACCAGGAAAAAAGTTGGGTCAACCATGTAGTCAGATTCCACCTTCCTACATATATCATAGTAAATTGTACATTATATGGATTTTTATTCAAGTATGTGAAATGCTCCTTCCAGTCATCTTGTGATCCAGTCCAGATCAACAAGATGTCATCTATTAATCTCCCCCCCAAAAATACATTTGGTAGATTAGGCCCAGACATGCATCCTGTCACATAACCCTATGAAGAGGCTAGCATAAGAGGGAGCAAATCTGGACCCCATTGCAGTCCCCCTGTAGTTGCTGAAACCATGTCCCATTAAACATAAAAAAAAAGTCATGTCTAATAACATTTCTGAATATGCCAGGAAACTTGCGCTTCTGCAGTTTAAAAAAGATTTCATTGCCAGGACTCCAAGCTTCTTTTGTATACATGTGTATATAGTCCTACCACATCTAGTGATATGAATGACATGGTCTAATCCCACACAACCGCTTCCAATTTGTTAAGTATGTCTATGGTATCCTGAACATGCGCCAGGAAACTTGTAACTAGGGGTTTAGAATATTGATCTACATATTCAGATAGCCTTTCTGTGGGCCCTCAATCCCTCATATTATCGGTCTCGTAGGTGGAAAGCCCCCTTTATGTACCTTCTGTAAAATGTATATAAAGGGGTTTGATGGATTGGTTACCTTTTAAATATCTATGCACTATATATCCGTTAGAATTTCCTGGTCTATCCACTTACTTAGTTTAGAAAATAGTGATCTGTTTAGATTCTCTTTTGGGTTGCCTTGAACCAATCAATAGCATTTAGTATCTCCCAGCTGTCTAGCTATTTAGTCATAATAGTCCTTCCGGTTTATGATAACAGTATTGCCACCTTTGTCTGCCCCTCTTATCACTAGGCCCTCATCCTTCCTAAGGTTTTCAATTACTTTTCTCTCTTCCCTAGTGAGGTTAAACTTGGTGCGTGTTCTGTTACAATTTTTCTGGAAACCCTTATACTCTAATCTGTTCAAATCTTCGGCCACTTTAAATAAAAACAAATCTAGTCCTGCAAACTGTGTGCCTTGTGGTGTAAACTTTGAATTTTGTCTAAGGCCACTGTCCTTGGATAGGTCTGTTGAAATATCCAAGTGATCGCATACCCCCCCGGGCTTCTAATAACAAGTGCGCAGAACTGATACAAAGCTTGGCCCAAGCCACTGGATTCTTGAGTGTTCACGGCGGGGTGTCGGCACCCCCTCCCCCACTTTAATCATCGCAGGAGGGGATTTGTGAAAGTCCGATTGCTGCAACTCCTCTCTGGACCTAGCGAGTTACCGTGGCAAGGGGACACAAACATCACAGCGCAAGTTGAGATGGGGCCTGTATGCTAGATAGTGGCCCAAGGGCGTGGATCACGAGCTCCATGATTGAGATATTACTAACCTAAGGCTGCGCCACCTGGTCACTTTCAGAGACACCATGAGTAACGTTCGGATAACGAACGGCAGATCGGGTCAGTACATTTAATAAAGTTAATTTCATCTGGCCCAGAGACCGGAGTCTGTCTCATAGGGAGAACCCAGACAGGCCATTTGGAGGCTTGGGATCGGAGCACCATGGCCAGGGGGCAGGTAGTACCCTCTGGAGAAGACACAGCTTCACGTGGGTTCCCCCCCCCCCCCCCCCTGGTATGATCAAGCAATGTCCGGGAACAGGGGGGCAAGATACACTCCTCAAACTAAAATGGATAAATATTCCTCCTCAAACACTGTAGATACTGAAAGTGCGGAAAAGACCAAAATCCAGAACGAGCCTAGACAGGGAGCCGATGACCCCGCCCTGAAAGCTACTCTGGATGCAATGACCGGCGTACGCACGTCACTTGAGAGCAGGGTGGACTCAATAACAACTGAAGTAACTCTAATCCGAACTGACATAGAGGAAATGAGGAACAAAGTCAAAGCGATGGATACAGTCACGGCAGATCTCTGCCACAATTCCAAAATGATGCAGCGACAAATCAAAGACCTGCAAGTAGGGTGATGGAAAGCAAATTAGACGATTATGAAGGAAGGTCACGTAGGAATAACGTTCAAATACTTGGGGGGCCGGAGAGGGCAGAGGGGCCTGCATCTACCTTTTTGTTGAAGAATTGATTATGAAGCGCCTCCAACCGAAAAATCTCTCAAATTTATTTTCAGTGGAAAGGGCACATCGAGTCCCCGAGACCGCTATTGGCTCGACTTTTTAACTTCAGAGACCGTGACGTGGTCTTGCAAACTGCCCGCACTGCCGCGGCAATCAAGATTGACAATACCATTGTAACGTACTTCCCTGATTTTACTGTGAATGTGCAAAAACAGACGCTCCTTTCAGGGCATCAAACTTCATTTCTGAGAAAAAGGACTTAAATACTCCATGTTGTTCCCGGCGAGGCTACGTGTGGAAGCAGAGGGGAAAAACTGACTTTTCGACACCCCTGAACTGGCACAAGAATGGCTTGATGGATGGAGACTGGTTAGTGGAAATGGCGCCAAGCAAAGGAAAGACCAATCTCCAAGAAAGTCAGCAATGACAGAGGTACACACAAGGCGACAACAAGAAGGCGAAAACGCGGACTAGTTGACATCAGAAACTGACTTGCTAATTGCAGAGCAGGTTGGGGGAGGACTTGTATGTTGGGATGGCACTCTTTCCCTTTTTTCCTTTTGTCTTCAATGTATGGCGGTGGTGAAGATATAGAGACAGCACCCCCCACTTTCTTTGTCAGAGTTTTAATATGAGGTAACAGTCGCTCGGCATAGTTGGGGATGGGGGCATTGTTCAGCCCAGATTGCAGGGAAGCAGGGAGGGGGGTTTGGGGTTACATTTAGTTCTTATTGGTAGTTTAGATGACATTGCTTTACTGTGGACAAGGGTAACAGACAATTCCTCTTGGACACGTCAAGGGCTGGAATTACCAAACTATTTTCTTGTTTCAGTCACAAATGCGAGAAGGAAGCCTGCACACGTGGGAACCCCCAATACGCAAAGTATAATCGGTATTACAGAAGATGAGTTCGATAGGAAAGAGAAGCATTAGGATACTGGCTTGGAATGTGAATGGCCTGGGATAGAAGCTAAAAAGGGCAATAGTGCTCCAGTACATACAGAGACATTCACAGGATGTAGTTCTCCTTCAGGAGACACACTTGATGGGAAACGCATGCAGAGCCCTCACCAGGTGGGATTATAAATTAGTTGCACACTCTGCATTTACAACCGGATCCTGAGGGGTGGTCATAATGATTAGAAAGAACATCCCAATGTTGATTGAACATACATGGACAGATAAACAGGGTAGATATACAGCGATCTTGGGGCCACGGGAAGGTAAGATACTAACATTATTATCCTTGTACGTACCTCCAGGTGTCTGCTTTAAAGACCTAGGGGACCTGTTGCTCACACTCCCCGTAGGGGCATTATTATTGGGAGTGGGCTTTAACTCAATAGTCTCAGTACGACTGGACTGTCCTCCACCAAAGGAGGTCCCATCCTCGCTAACACCAATCCGTGACTTTATGGACGCTATGGGGCTAGTCGACACATGGCGCACCCTTTACCCCACAGACACCCAATTCACATATCACTCTGGTGCCCACAGGTTGTCTTTCCAGATTAGACTACATAATTGTACCTGCAGATCAGATGGGGCAAATTAGAGAAGTGCGCTACTTGGCGAGAGGTATATCTGATCACTCCCCATGTGGACCCTGATTGAAATGGGAGAGCAGCAGTCTGGAAGAGTAGCACCAATAAATCAGTGATTCTTGAAAAACTATTCAATAAAAAAAGTCGGTGAAAAAAGAAATAGGGCTGTACTGCCAGGAAAATGAGGGGTCGGTGGAGTCAGCACACTCGCTCTGGGAGGCCTTTAAAACTGTAATCTGGGGCCTCACAGTCTCCCAAATAGCAGAGACCCTTAAAGAGAAAACCGGCCATGTTGGAGGAGGAAATACCTGGCTGGAGGGGAAGGCACGGAGAGAAGATGTCTGAGGTCAAGCATATGTTGGAGATAAAGATAAGAGTATAGAGACCGCGCCACTGATGCGGCTCGAGCGCAACACAGGGCCACGCAGTGTAGAATTTACGAAAGATGGGACAAAGCAGGGAAACTGTTGGCATGGCTGGACAGGAGAGAACTGGCCAATAGATTAGTAGCTGAATTGAGGACTGAGTCGTGGTTGCACTTGTCGGAACCACAAGAAATAGCGCATGGATTTGCCGATCACTTTCTGAACCTGTATAAATCCCATACGACCTCCACAGGTGAGGAGGCAGAAGCCCTTTTTATTAGGTATGTCTCTCTCCACCCTTTCTGAGTAGGATTCCTCCAGTCTAGATACCAAGCTCACACACACAGAGGTGGACTACAGTCCGGGAAGGCAATGGGTCCCAATGGTTTACCCATTGAACTGTATAAGCTACCGCCCCGCTAAGATAGCACCACATCTCACTAAGATGTTTCTTGAGAGTTGAGAAAAGGGGACGCTCCCTTCAGACCAGAGACTAGCCATAATAGTGGTCCTTGGTAAAAGTGGTAGGCCCAAAAACAAATGCCCCTCATACAGACAGATATCCTTGCTTAACGCGGAGGTTAAGATCCTGGCCAAATTGCTGGCCACCCGCCTCTTGGAAGTAATTATAAAGCTCGTGCATCCAGACCAGTCCGGCTTCATGCCATCAAGAAATACCTCACTTAACCTCGGGTGCTTACACGGAGTCATGGGTAGAATAGAGACACAGAGAAAGCTGTGGTGGTGTCGCTGGACGCCACCATGGCATTTGATACAATAGAATGGTCCTACATGTTTGCAGTCTGAGAAAAATGGGCATTGGTCCCAACTTTATCAGTTGGTTGGGGCTCCTGTATAGTGAGCCATTGAGGCAGGTAGTGGTTAATAACAGAAAGTCAAGAGTGTTTGGCCTCGAAAGAGGGACTATACAGGGCTGCCCCCTCTCCCCACTGCTCTTAGCATTAATGCTGGAGTCCCTGGCACTATGGGGCTACGGTGGGCAGATGACTGTGAGGAACGGATCTCCTTGTATGCAGATGTAATACTGTTACATCTGGCATCACAGAGTGCCTCTATAAATGGAGCGCTGCATATTTTTACGAATTTTGGCAAATATTCTGGATATAAAATAAATTGGTCCATATCGGTCATTTATGTGCTATGGGGCAGCTTTCCCAAGTTGCCCAGTGGGTATGTGATAATGGAGGCAAAAGAAGGGTTTAAGTATCTTGGCATCTACCGCTTCTAAATCAACACTGGTTTCCCATTACCGGGGAGAGGGTGATTCAGCACACCTTATCTCGGTTTGGCATGGCCACTGTGGGGGACCGTTATATTAATGGTCAGGCTTTTTCTGCATCAGATCCAGATAAATTCCCTGATGCGTCATTCATGGATAAATTTGTACTCGCCCGCATCCGTTCCACTTTACGCCCCGTAGCGCTCATGCCGCTATCCACAGTAATAGCGACACGGGAACTCATCTGATTTCTAAATTGTATAGATCATGCACAGCAACTGTCCCAATCAACGATGCCACCGTACCCGCTACCTGGGTGGCAGATTTAGGCCACCCAATTACAGATGACCAGTGGGAAGCATGTTGCCAACAGATTGTCAATCTCCCTGAACAGTCGCCACAAACGTATCCAGTTCAAGTTCCTTCGGAGGATATACATCATGCCTGAAAAAGCGCACAAAATAAACACGGATAGACTGCACTGCTGCCTCAAATGCAAATCCCCGCATGCAGACTTTGGACACCTCACTTTGACATGTTGCAAAATCAGTAGTTATTGGACCGCAATACACCACACATTAGGGGAAATGATAGGGCTAGACCTGGTTCCCACCCCTGAGGTGGATTTAATGGGGTAGGTTAAAAACATTCCGAAGTCAGTCAGGAAATACACAGCGATGAGTCTATTACTTGCCAAGCGGGAAATAGCATTAAAATGGGGACGCAGGGCTGTGCCACAACATAGTGATTGGCTTACAAGCCTAGCGTACTGCAACCTCAACCATGATATATATGCTTCACACTCCCCAGCACATCTCGCCCACGTGACATCTGGGGCCCCCTTAGCACTACAACACGACAGCGCACTCACAACCTGCCGCTCAACTAGAGGACGGACTGATTCCTGCTGGAATAGGTTGATTAGCCGGGATATGTACGATTTATTTGAAAAGATGATCTATCACCTAGCACCTAGAGAGCCACCGGTATCGCGGACTGGCGTAATGTATGATACACAGCTGCAAATTGATGGTCATGAAGATGCATGTCGTATGCATGCTCAACTAAGTAATCCATTCAAGTATAAAACTGTTGGGATAAGTGTCATACGATGTCCGAAAAATGTTTTTGAACATGATTATTTTTCCATGCCATTATACTGGAGCTGCCATTTTGATGTGAACTGTATAATGAAAACGGTAAATTAAGTTTAAAAAAAGTATCTTGGCATCAATGTTACCAAAGATCCAGTACAATATTATGAACGTAGCCTCCTGCCTCCTCTGCAGAGACTTGAGTGATGTTCAACACTGGAAATACCTCCCACAGTCACTATTAGGGTGCGCCGCTTTATTCAAGATGATGGTATTTACCACGATTCTTGTACAAACTGCAGAACTCCCCAGGTCCAGTCCATGCAGGTTATTTTAAAAGTATAGAGGGTGCACAGAGGGAACTGTTGTGGGAAGGGAAACCGCCATGAGTAGCGACCCAAAAACTAACAAGGGGATGGTATTATGGCGGCATGGGGCTCCCTGACATCAAGAGTTATTACTGAGCGGCGCAACTAGCACCAATTAATCAATGCATATATAGAACAAATGATGACCCCAGCTACAGAATGGACAGATGGCTTCTCCCGGATGGGAGCTATTCCAGAGTGCTCTATGCTAACCTGGCAAAAACAAAATGAACCGGCCTGACCACACATGCAGTGCAAATATGGCACACTGAGTATGGGATGGAAAGGGAAAATAACGCAAGCAACCCCCCTTTAGGACGCAGAAAAATTAGGCAATTTGAGAAACTCGAGGGGCTTTGTTGGCTGGGATTTGATTGAGATCTCCCGAGTGGACGATCTATGGAGGAAAGGGGGGTGATTCCCTTTACCCAGTTGCAGAGAGAGTATGAAATGGCCGAGACAGAAACATTTTGATACTTTCAGGTCCAACACGCGCTACAAGCAGCCATTCCAAAAGGTCGATTGCTTCCCGAGTCCTCCCCTCTCGAAGATAGGACCCTGGAAGAATATATGCCCCGAAAAGCGTTCTCAATGGTATATAGAAAATTGATCAATAACATGCCTGACACCCTCCTACATCTTCGCAGCCACTGGGAGAAAGATACAGCGGTGTTGGAAGATGACGAGTGGCAAGAGGCTCTGTCGTCCCCCAAAGAAGTAGCAATTTCATCTAGGTTACGGTTAGTGCAGCTTAAGGTGCTACATAGAACATATTTATCAAGTACTGCTCTGGTGAAGATGGGCTATAAAGATGATCCTGGGTGTAGTAGAGGATGTGGCCAACAAGGAACTTTTATTGATACCATTTGGGAATGTGTATACATCTAGTGCTACTGAGCTAAAGTGGCCCAGTGCATGGCAAGCGATCTGGTAAAGCAAGTAGAGCCCAAGATAAAATTATGCCTTCTGAATGTGTGTGACCCCACTGACTTACAAAAGAAAGAGAAAACCTGGGAGACTCTGGGGATGACTGTAGCCAAGCGAAATACGGCTAAACTGTGGAAGGCACTCAAAACACCAACACTGGGTACATGGAAAAAAGACATATAATGGTGCATGGTAATGGAAAGGAAGGTATATGAGTTGAGGCTGTCCCAAGAAATGGTAATTTGTAATAAAGCACTTCCCTCATGGGTTGTGTCCCCCTTTGGGCACTACTTTGCGGTACTTTGTCAATTTGTGTTGTCGAAGTAAACAAACTTTAATATCAGTTTCTGTTTTATTCTTCGTATTTCAATTTGAAGTTCATTCATTGATTTGGTAACTCATAATGTACGGACTATTTTTTTTATCCAATGCATTTCGAGTTATTAAAAAAAAACCTTCATCAGGGATTAGTCCTAGGATAAATATTAAATAATAACATGAGAAATTGTCATTCATTCTGTATAAACGAAACTAGATATTAGCTATTATGCGTGCATGCAGTACAGTATCGTAATTTGATTCATTATGTTCTGTATTCAGGTTTAAATAAAGCTCTAAAGATTTGGGGTAGTTAAAGGTTGATAATGTGGCGGTAGTTGTGATTTAGGTGAAGGTTGGTGGCTGGAATAAAGTTTTTAAGCGCTCATAAGAGTTTGTGATAGAAATTGTGGTTGTGCTCGCATGCCAAAACGGTATCTAAAAAAGTTTTGTGGAGTTTAAACAAAGAGGATAATCATGCTCAGATGACGGTATAAAACGGAAAAAATACGTTAAAGCGGGATTTTCATCTAAAGTAGTCATGAAAGTAAGTGGAGTTAAAACGATAGTGACGTGAAAAGTAAGTGAAATTAAAAGCGTGAAAAATAAAATTCGTACCTCACTCGGTTACATTCATTTCGTGTATCGCTTTGCTGATCTTCGGTTGCTGTGCAAGCGTTTCAGGTGAAGTTAGTGTCAGCACGTTAAGAGTGAAGATAGAAGTAGGACTGTGCACGTTAGTTAGAAATCGAAAAGGGGCTAAATGTTTGAAACAAAGGTGGCCATTTTGTAATGGGTTTTAAACATAAACGAGTGTATAAACAAGTTTGTCATTGTACAGACACTAGGTATAAATTATAAATAACATGATAATTCGATGCGTTCATTCATCCCGAACGGGTGAATGCTCTCCAGTCTTTTGATCCAATGATTTTCACGTTGAAGTAAATATTTTTTTTGTGATCACGGCCTTCTTGTTGTGTTTTCACTTCGAGGATTAAGAACTTTAGTTGACTTGTATGGTGATTGTTTGACATGAAATGATTAGCCACAGTTGACTTGTTTTTTGTGCGAATATTTGATTTATGTTCATTGATTCTTGTTTTTATTTTTCTCTCTGTTTTGCCCACGTAGACCATGCCACGTGGGCATTTTAGTAGATACACCACATTCATAGTGTCACATGTGGCTGTGACATTGAGTTTAATGTTATGACCTTTTCTGGGGTGTGTTCTATTGGCTCCAGGAATGATGATGTGACAATTGTTAGTTTAAACACGCAATGGTTCCTTTGAATGTTTTTGTATCTTTGATGGTCTTGTGTTTTAGCATTTCCCCCAGGTTTTTATTCCTGGTGTAAGCAAAAATTGGCATGTTTTTTAAAAGGTTTTTAAAATCTGGTTCCATTGTTAGGATCAGCCAGTGGCGTTTGATGATTCAAGAAATGGTAACACATCGGGGGTAAATGGAATTAATATAGAGGGAATATTTGTGAGCCCCTGCAGGCATTAAGACATCCTGAACCGGACACACAACACTTTAAGGGAATATATAGTCATAGTAGGGTCAATACCAAGATAGGAATGTTAAGTAAGATTCAATGTAACCACATGGTCATAAGTATTGTTGGAATTGCATTTGAAATGTATTTAAGATGTCATCAATAAAAAGAATTATTAAAAAAAAATCTCAAACCCCTTGGTACTCTGTTATTCTCAAGATAGCTTTTCAATTATTTAAGGTGGAAAGTGGGATTGCCTATAAAGTGTGGTGTCAATTAGATCTAAGCCTGATGTTCTTTGTTTATATAGAACAGAATACTTCACTGTTTCATAAACTCTTTATTATATTGTAAAATAATTATGATTAGGAAAATGTTGTTTAAAATGAAATGCATAGCTTGACCATGTTTTTCAAAAAAAAATTGTGGCGAGCCTTCCCTCCTATTTCTTAATCCATTTGAAAGTGTTTGATAACTCTGTTTCCCTTTGTTTGGAAGCTGGATGTAATTTGGGTGAAAGGAGGCTAATAAGTATTTCATAAGATGGTTTGTAATTCTCCTATTACGTGCTGCAAGTTTAATTGTATACTTGCCATTTCCCAGGTTCATGTCTGGAAAAGAAATAAAGAAAAAAAAGCATTTGTTTGGCTTGCGAATTCGTGTGCCACCCGTGCCACCAAATACTACCTTGAAAGCTGAAGAAGAACCTGAAGGAACATCTCATGAGTTCAAAATCAAGGGCAGAAAAGCAGCAAATCCTCTACAGGATAAGCGGTAAAAGAATGCAATAGTATTTTAAAAATGGAGTCTGCTGTATGGTATATTATGACATTTCTAGATCTTGCCTCCCTCTTGACAAGGTCCCATAGTGCTTGCTCTGATAATTGGGTCAGTGACTAGTACATCTGTAGTGCTTGGATGGTAGACTAATATTTATAGTAGTCTGGTCTGTGATAATAAGATTGCAAGCAGCATATACAAACCACTAATTGATTGTGACATGGGTTCAGTTAGGTCCAGTACTTTCATGATCTGTAGTGCATGGATGGCCGAATGGGGTTGTTAGTCACCACATCTGTTAGTATTTATTTTTAGTGTGTGCGATGTAAGGGGGGTGGGCTCCAGACTTGGTGTGGTGACTTGTATCCATGACCAGCACTTCTAGTTGTAACGAAGGAGGAGAAGATGGGTTTGTAAGCAGCGAACCCATTAGTGTTGACTGATTTACTGACATAAAACCAGATGGAGATTAGTGTTGATTTTGTGCTTCTTCTGACAGTGGACTGTGAAAATTGACAAATGATGAGATCTGGGAGAAGGCTGATGTTTCACCAAGCTTACTTAAGAAGGGCCAGTTTACTATTGGTCTGTAGTTTGCTTCATAAGCATTTGACAATTCCTTGTTTCTTTAGTACAGGTTTAGTAAATTATGTTTTTAATTCAATTCAGAAGAAAATTCCCTGATTGATAAGATGGAACTGATGGTAGCTTGTGCTGGATTGATAACAGGCGATTCTAGGTGATGGTTTTGAAGATGCAAAGTTTATGCCATTTATTAGCTCAGTAATTTTTTCACGTCTGTAGGTAAAACGATAGTTAAGGTTGTATGTTTAGGGTATCTGGTTTGATTTCAAGCGTGCTGATAACAATTAGTTGTTTGCCTTTGATTGGAAGTAAAAGTCAAGTTGGGTGCCTTTTCAGTTAAGAATGTCTATATGGTGTTTGAGTTCCTGAGAGGGGTTTGCTCCTATTTCGGTGCTAGCAGGGCTACTTGACCCCTGCACCGGCTCCACCACCTAAAAAGAGAGATTTTGCTACCTCTCCATTAAGGATACCTTCTCTTCTTCCTCCTACTCCTCCTCCCCCTCCACCTCCTCCCCCACCACACCGCTCTCCTACACCATCCCCTACTCCAGTAGCTGATGATGATTCCACCTCTTATGATGCGGGGGGTGCGGACGATCAACCACTAGGGGACCCTACTCCTACTCGCTCCCCAGACCCCTGGGATGATTATAGCATTCCAGACGTCCCTAACATCCCACAAGAGGACATCTACCCCTCCAGGCCTCCCCCCCCATTGGACACTTTTGACACCACACATGTCCACCTCAAGTTTACCCATGCTAAGGGGGTCATTAAGCATGCACCAGAGGTCTTTAAAGACGCGGTCAGGGCTCGAGTCATCAACCATAAAATCGAGAAAAAGTGTAAGGCCGCCCCTACTGATTCAGCCTACATTAAAGGTCCCGCACCACTAGACTCCCTTGTAGTCTCCAATGCGCGAAAAAGAGCCAATTCCCAATCAGGTGAAGCACCACCACCAGATAAGGAGTCTAAACTCCTGGACGCCTCTGGCAAACGAACAGTGTCAGAGGCGGCAAACATATGGCGCATTGCCAATACTCAAGCGCTGTTAGCCAGGTATGACAGGGCGCATTATGATGAGCTTGAGTCCATATGGCAGCACCTCCCAGACAGGTATAAAAATAGGGCCAATGAACTTATACAAGAAGGTAAAACCATTACTAACACCTCCATCCGTTGTGCCTTAGATACAGCAGATACCGCCTCAAGGGCAATAAACACCAGTGTCCTCTTGCGTAGGCATGCCTGGCTACGCATTTCAGGCTTCAAATCTGAAGTCCAGAGTTCCATCCTCAATCAGCCATTCGATGAGCAACACCTATTTGGCTCTAATGTTGACGTAGCCCTTGAAAAATTGAAGAAGGACACAGATGCAGCCAAATCTATGGGAGCCTTGCAGTCGCAAGCTCCCAGACATTCCTTTCGTCGCTCATCCTTCAGAAGCACCACCAGAGGCTACTCCTAGGATAGCCCCTCCATTTCTTACAAAGCTCCCACCCAATCCACCTTTACTAGAGCTTTTCCAAAGAGGTGGTTACAGGGGGAACAACAACAAAGGCAGAGGCAAAGCCAACTACTCCCGCTCTGCCTCCACCCCCACCCAATGACTTACCTCCACTTCCCCCAGACCACTCCACTCCAGTCGGGGGGAGACTCCAACAATTCCTTCCTGTCTGGACCAACATCACTTCAGACAGGTGGGTGCAACAGATAATTCAATCCGGCTACGGTCTCGAATTAACATCTACCCCCCCAAACATACCACCCAGACCGCGTCCAATGTCACAACAACATTTGTTACTGCTAAAGCAGGAGGTAATCTCCCTCCTACAAAAAAGTGCACTAGAACCTGTTCCCCCTGCACCAACAAAACAAGGGAGTTTACTCCTTGTATTTTCTCATACCAAAAAAGGACGGCTCTCTAAGGCCTATTCTAGACCTCAGACCCCTAAACCTATACAAACACTCAGACCATTTCAACATGGTCACACTCCAGCAGGTCCTTCCTCTGCTTTCACAGGGCAACTTCCTTGCTACCCTAGACCTCAAGGATGACTATTCCCACATTCACATTCACGACGCTCACAGGAAGAATCTCAGATTTGTAGTAGACGGTCAGCACTATCAATTCAAAGTACTCCCATTCGGAGTCACACCAGCACCACGAGTGTTTACCAAGTGCCTAGCGGTGGTGGCAGCACACCTAAGACGACAGCACATCCGCGTCTTTCCATATCTGGACGACTGGCCAGCTCATACAACCAGTGTGTACAACACACTCGCGCCACTATTCAACAACTTCAGGACCTGGGGTTCACAGTAAACCACGCCAAGTCCCATCTGCAACCGTCCCACACACAATACCTCGGTGCCACAATAGACACCTCAAGGGCGCTAGCCTATCCCAGTCCCGCTAGGATAGCAAGCATGCAGGCTCTTCTCACCAAATTCCAACCGCAACACTCTCTTCCAGCTCGAGTGTTCATGCAAGTCATAGGGATGATGGCCTCTTGCATATTCATAGTGCCTCATACAAGACTCCAGATGCGTCCTCTCCAAGAGTGCCTAGCACGCCAATGGAACCAGGCTCAAGGTCAGTTAACAGATCTGGTGTTGGTAGACGGTCGTACTCATCGCTCTCTGCAGTGGTGGAACGCGAAAAACCTTTCCAAAGGGCAACCGTTCCTGGAGCTGGTTCCTCAAATAGTTATGACAGCGGACGCATCGCTCTCTGGCTGGGGAGCTCACCTACTACATCATACCATGCAGGGCAGGTGGACACCTCAACAAAAGTTACTCCACATCAACCACCTGGAGTTACTAGCCATATTCCTAGCCTTAAAAGCATTTCAAAAACACATCAGGCAAGGCTGTCTTAGTCCGCACGGACAACATGACAGCCATGTACTACATACAAAAACAAGGCGGGACACACTCTCTGCAGCTCTCAGCTAGCACAGAACATATAGAGGTGGGCTATACCTCAGAACATTTTCCTCCTAGCCCAACATGTCCCAGGAGTCCAAATCACCATAGCCGATCTGTTGAGCCGTCAAACACAACAGATCCACGAGTGGGAACTTCATCCAAAAGTTCTTCAACCGTTTTTTCAAATGTGGGGGCAACCACAGATAGACCTCTTCGCCACCCACAAAAACGCCAAATGCCCAAGCTTCGCCACCAGATATCCACGCCCATTGTCCAAAGGCAATGCGATATGGATGAACTGGTCAGGCAGATTTGCGTACGCTTTTCCGCCTCTCCCACTCAGTCCACTAGTGGTGCGCAAACTACAGCCACATTCCTTCACTCTCATCCTAGTTGCTCCAACTTGGGCCAGACAACCGTGGTACACCACATTGCTGGAACTCTCCGTAGTTCCGCACCAGAAGTTACACCTCTCTCCACGCCTCTTAACCCAGAACCATGGAGAGATCAGACACCCAGACCCAGCTCAGCTCAACCTGGCGATCTGGCTCCTGAGATCCTAGAATTTGGTTACCTTAACCTTCCCCCTGACTGTATGAACGTCATTAAAGAAGCTAAGACGGCCTACCACTAGAGCATGCTATGCAGCCAAGTGGAAACGTTTTGTAATATATTGTCATAACAACACCACCAGTCCCCTAGATGTGCCTATCCAACACATCATAGGCTACTTACTACACCTCCAAAGATGCAACTTAGCCTACACGTCTATTAGACTGCATCTTGCTGCCATAGCAGCATATCTACAAAATAGACAACATCTATCACTTTTCAGAGTACCTGCCATAAAAGCCTTTATGGAGGGCCTCAAAAGAATAATTCCCCCCAGAGTACCACCTTCACCTGTGTGGAAATTAAATATCGTTCTCACAAGACTAATGGGGCCTCCTTTTGAACCTCTACATAAATGTGAGCTACAATTCTTAACATTGTAAACTGCTTTCCTAGTAGCCATTACTTCTTTAAGAAGAGTTAGCGAACTACAAGCACTAACCATTCAGGAACCCTTTCTGCAAATGCATCATAAGGTTGTTCTCATAATTAATCCTAAATTCCTTCCTAAAGTAATTTCTCCCTTCCACCTCAATCAATCTGTGGAGCTACCCGTATTCTTCTCGCAGCCGCAAACTGTCGGAGAAAGAGCCCTTCACACCTTGGATGTCAAAAGAGCATTGCTTTACTACATCGAGAGAACACAACCCTTTCGTAAGACCAAACAACTATTTGTGTCTTTCTCACCACCACACAAAGGCAACCCCATATGCAAATCTGAGATAGCTAGGTGGAGTGTTAAATGCATACAAATTTGCTACCACAAAGCAAAACGTACATGATCTGGTCCTCCTAAAGCCCACTCTTCAAGAAAGATAGGAGCTTCAATGGCATTTTTAGGGAATATTCCCTTAGATGATATCTGCAGAGCAGCTACATGGTCTACACCACACACATTCACAAAACACTATTGTGTAGATGTGCAAACTAAACAACAAGCTAGTGTGGGCCAGGCTGTACTCAAAACACTATTTCAAACTACTGCAACACATACTGGTGGTCGCCACTAGGAGAGAGTACTGCTATACAATCTATGCATAGTGTGTAATATGCAGCTCATATGCCTCAACGGAAAATGCTACTCACCAGTATGCATCTGTTCTTGGCATGTAGAGCTGCAGATCTACACCTGCCCACCGCCTCCCCGGCTACCTTTTATCTGTTCCAGTATGATCTTATTTAGATACAGCATACATGGGCACCTTTCCTGTTACTTACAAAGCTCCATCAATTCCCTGCTGACGAAAAACAATCTGAGGATGGAGCCGATGCCCATACGCAATATGATCCAAAGGAGGAGTCTCATACCTCGTGACTTCCAAAGACTTTCCAGGACAAAAACAAGTGCAAACATCCGGGCTCAACATCAGATGGCGATATATGCATAGTGTGTAGATCTGCAGCTCTACATGCCAAGAACAGATGCATACTGGTATGTAGCATTTCCTTTTTCACTTGGGCATCGAAGGAAAACGATGAAGAGTTGGAAAAAAGCCAACAAGATTATTGAGGATCTAAAAGTCATTCAAATGCACTGAAGGAGACTGACAGTTTAGGGGGTTTTCATTGAAGACTTGATAACTGGATGGTCAGGGAATGCGAGAGAAGGGTATGGAGCATACACCCGTCATATTGTGCCCGAAGTGTCACTATAAGTTTTCTCGTTAGGTGAGCCATAATGTGTGCAGTCGTCTTTTGACAATGGATCCAGTACACAGGGCTGCAGCGCGTTTCGCAGAGTTTCAACCGAAGACCTTAAAGACTCCAAAACAAAGGTGGGAACATTACACAATGTCGCAATCCCAGCAAAGCTAATTTTCTTGCTGACATGTTTGGAGTTGAGTCTATTTAAGAGTACGATGCCAAAGTCATCAGGACTGAAGGGGAAGCAAAAGCATAAAAAACCCCAAAGGTTTGTAGTTCAAGGACCCTGCTGGTGCACAGCCCTCTAAACCGGCCTAGACTCTGAAAGGGCATCAAGAGCTCAGGAGGGATAAGAGTAGACAAGAAGAGGTCCTTAATATTGAAGAGGAAAGCTTTGACTTTGAAAAAAGGCATCCCCTCGAGGAAGACCTGAAGAGACTGATAAAAGAAAACACGAGTTTGACAACTCCTCGAATGATTACCAAATTCCAAATAAGTCTTGGCTGAAAAAGTTGCAAGAGGAGGAGCCCACAGAGTTGGAGCTCTCTACGACACCAGAGCCTTAAGGGGGAAGTCTTTTTCAACTACAAAGGGAAGCAGGAGGTGGGCCAGTTCATAGGTCAATACCTTGATGTCAAAACAATAAGTGAAGGATGGCAGGACATAGAATCCGATTTACCCCATCCCTCGAAGTCCTCACCTCCAGATGGTTTATCGGTGTACACCGCTCTGATCAAAAGAGCTGCTGACACTGTGGTGCAATTGAAGGAAGAGCAGACGGAATCATGCTTACTACTCAAGAAACAGTTTCTCTTTGAGCAAAAATCAGATCCTACCAATGCTTCCCAGTGTCGTAGACCAAGGGCGCAAAGTATTTAAGGCCACACAGAGGTTAGAGAAACAAATGCAAACATTCCTCTAAAGGCCTTGTTTACATCAATGAGAATGCTGTGGTGGGCTCTGTTATTGCCACCAGGGTCCACAAAAGAGCCAATGTATCACAACAATGGTACGTTAACTTGTCGGAAGAGAAGAGGGTAGACCTGTTTGGGAGACAGATGGAGAGATCAGTTGCCACACAATGGCACTTTAATTCAAATTGCCGCTCAACTAATATGGCCACCCCAACAACTCCCAGAGCAGCACAAGAAAAGGTCATGTAATATCTAAGAAGGCAAAACTATCGTCAATGCATTTTTTAAATATGCTGTAGACGCAGCTGAGAAAGCAAGAAGACAACTCTTCTCAAGCACAACACTAAGAAAACATTTCCTGGCAGAAGGTGTCTGGGTTCAAGCTGGAAGTACAGGTGGCAGTGGTCAGTTTGCCATATAGTGGTGAAAACCTCTTTAGAACTGTGTTGGAGGATTTGTTATACGGAATGAAAAATACAGCAGAGGTAATGGGTGTACTTCAGTCCAGTGGAGCATTCAGAGGGGCGTTCATTTTAAGAAGAAGAAGAATCCCAGACGAGAGTGATCATAACCAGTTTCCCCAAGTCTACTTCATGTAGCAAACCAGCTCTCGGAGTGCACCAGCGCAATGGCAATATCTAGGATTAACAAGGCAACAGCCTTTTTGAGGAAGTGCCCGAGGAAGAGTGTAAGGAAATGCCTCTTTTTGTATGGTCCCCTCCAAGTTTTATGACGGATGCTGCTGGTTTTTTGACTTGGAGTGCCCTGAGGCTGTTAACCAGACTTCCGTGCCAGTGTCCTGACCCTAATGTGTATGTTAAATTGGCTGTACCCAAGTGAAAGTGGCTAACTTACTTGTAAGTCCCTAGTAAGTGGTACCCTGGTTCTCAGGGCATGTAAGTTCAAGGTGGAACCCAGGGCTTGTACCACTGGCTGTGCCACCCTGGAGGTCCCTCGAAGTAAAACAAGTCCCCCAGTCCGCCACTGCAGACTGGGAAAGTAGTCCTGCACTGCTAGCCCAACTTTGTTATTAAAAGCAAATACAAAGCCTCTACTTCCACAGTACATGTGTGTAAGTCACCCCTCTAGCAGGCCTGCCGAGTCATAAAGGCAGGGCCGACATATGACACAGGCAGGACATGTACTGTCAGCAAAACCCACAAAATTACAGTTTTTCACTGTGGAAAGACGTAGTTGCCTGATTGGCAAGTACAGGTTTACACGCTGACCCCTTAGCTGTGCTAACTCCTGATGGGTGCAATCAAAGTAGGCATCCCAAGTATCAAACCACTAATTACATTATGCCCGACTTGTATCTCAAGTTGAAATTAATGTAACTTGTTGCCCTGGCCGCAGCTTTAGCAAAGCTGCCACTGTATTGCCTTTAAAACTCCTGTGCCTTCCCAGGCACACATGGAGCCTACTCCACGAGACAGCCTTCTGCCTTCCTGGAGAGACGTGCCAACAACTCTCAGGAAGGAGGACCATGAAGGATTGATTGCAGACCAAGGAGGAGTAACCTCCCTCCTGCAGGAACCCACTAGGATGTTAGCCCCAAAAGACAGGCTTCAAAGGTGAAGCCGCCTTTGAAGGGCAGATGTGTAACTGTAAGAAAGTGGCTCTGTATACACTGTTCCCAAATAGGTACAGTGTGCACAGAGTCCACAGTCCTCAGAGGTTTGGCAGAGGCTAAAGTTAGATATAACCTTACTCTCTCAAGTGGTAGCTTGGTCGAGCAGTAAGGCAGTATCAGAGGACAGTGTAAAGCATTTGTTGCACACACTCAGTCAGCAAATGGTCTCACACTCAAGAACTGAACTCCTAGGCCAATGGTTTTGTATAAAAATATATGGGTGTTTTATTTTAGAACCAACCATAGATATCAAAATATACTTTTTCTGAATGAGAAGCTTTTATATAAATACCTTCAATATGCAGTAGGCTTTTGAATGCAATAGACACAGTTGTTGCAATAGGCAACACAATTTCAAACACAATAATACATTGAGCTCAATGGGAATTTCTAGTTAAATGCACTTAGTTACTTTGAGGGTTACTTTTCCAACCACAAGACTGGATCCTGGATTCAGTCCTGGGACATTTCCTGTAAACAGTTGAGTAAAAGCGTTTTGGTTCCAGTAGTGATTGTTAAGCAATATTTTGGTATTTTAAAAGTTGACAAACTTTTTCTCATAGAATCACCAATGTTATCCTATGGGAGGAATTTCCCTTAGCAGGTAAGTGGGGTTATTGTTACTTTTCGAACTCAGTGTTGGATCCTGGATCCAGCACTGGGGCATCACCTGTAAACAGTTGAAAAAATGTGTCTTGGTTATACAGGCGAATTTGTAAGTTTGCAAAATCGACACTTAGAAACTTTTCCAGCAAAAACCAGGCAATGTTATCCTATTAAAGGAAATTCAAGTTGCAGGTAAAGTATGTTCTCGTTACTTTTGAAATCCAGTGCTGGACTCCTAGGTTCAGCACTGGGACATCCATCTAAAACAGGTAAGTAATTACGTTTTCACAGTTGGTGTGATTTTTAAAGAATATTTGTAGTTTGCAAAGATTGACACTTAGAAGAAATTTCACAGAAAAAGTCAATGGTTTCCTATGGAAGAAAATTGGGTTAGCGGTAAGTATGGTTGTAATTACTTTTCAGGGTCAGTGCTGGGCACCAAGATACAGCACTGGGATCTCTCCTGATAGCAGGTGAGTATTTTCGGTTTTGTTACTTGGTTGATTTTAGGTGAATATTTTAAAGTTTAGAAACTCCACACACTCCAGAAAAGAGTTATCGGCTTTTGGGTAAGTACACGACTGGCAGAGTTAAGGTTCTGGGCATAGACTCGGGGGTCTCCCAGGGTCCGGTCAGTACAGTTGTTACACCCTCCGCGGCACAGGGGCGGCCGGGTGCAGAGTGAGTTAAGCCCAATGTTATCCTATGGGAGGCAGGGGGCCCTTGGTTGGTGGCTGCTGGCTAGCAGGCCACGCGGCTGTGGGAGCTGGGCTCCTGGTCACTTGCTCAGGGCAAATGGGGGAGTAGAGTAGAGTAGAGATTGCACTGCCAGGGGCACTCGGGCGGCTGGGTGCAGGGTGCTTTTGAGCCGTCGGCGCTCAATGGAGAAGCTCAAAAACTAACAAAGGCAGCTCGGGGACGAAGCTTCTTCAGGTGTGACCACCAATTCGAGAGGTAGGTTGGGTAGTTGGAGAATAGGTAGGCACCCAGGAGTTGGGCACAGGGGGCCGCAGGGTGCCGGGTGCAGTGGTGCCTTTTGGTGTCGGGAAATCTTACCCTCGGCTGGTCGCGGTTGGAGGGGTCCCTGGTTCTGAGGCTGCAGGCGTCGTCAGGAGCGTCAAGGTGGGTCCTTGGGTGCTCGATTCGGGGTCACAATCGCCGGGGGGACGTCCTCGGGGGTCTTTGTCCACTCCAGCACAGGCCAGGCCTGGCGGGTGCAGAGTGTGCAGGGTTTGCGGTTCCTGGCTGATGCCAGGGGTCAGTTGATTGCTTTGACCAGTACCACTGCTCATGGGAGTCCAAGTTGCTTAGAGTCACAAGGTAGCCAGGTCCTCCAGGGTTTGTGATGTTGCTGGCCACTGGAGATGCCGGGGTTTAGCAGGAGCAGGTTTGAGGGTACACCCCCTATCCTGCCACTCCTCTCTAGGGGGGCAGTGGCCTAGTCCTGATTGGGCAGGGCTTCCCATCTTCAAGATGGCAAGAGCCCGGAGATGTGCTTCACCTCGCCTCCCCCCACCTGAGGGGTGGGGTTGGCAGAGGCTGGCACACCCCCTGTCCTTCCTTGGGGTTTCCGGCCAGTCTTCCCACCAGAGTGGGGGTTAGAACCGGTAGGGGCTAGTTGCTGAGTACAGCAAGCGGCCTGGAGAAGCTCACAAAGGCGGCATGCCTTTGAAGCTTCCCCTGCCCATCCTGGGGGAGGAGACCTAGCACCTCGCCCAGGATGTGCATTGTTGCAGGCCCAGAAGAGCGGATGGCTCTCTACCCAGGGGTCCAGCAACATGTCTGCTGTGTGGCAGCCTAGGCAGCCCCTCAGACAAGACGTGGATTATAGGTTAGGTTCAGGGGGCATCTCTAAGATGCCCTCTGTCGTGCATTGTACATTAAATCCCACACTGGCATCAGTGCAGGTTTAATGTACTGAGAAGTTTGATACCAAACTTCTGAGTCTTCAGCGGAGCCATCATGGTGCTGTGGAGTTCGTGTTGACGATCTCCCAGCACCATATACTCTTAAATGGCAGCACTGCACTTACAGTACCCAGGAATGGACCTGGGTACTGTAGGGGGCACAGGGCTCATGCACCTGTACCCACACCACTGGCATAGGGCACCCAGCTAGAGGAGTGGCTGATGTATGCCCGGGCAGTGTGTGTTGTGGGCATGGCACACAGGGATGTGTGCATGTCGACTCTGTTTTGTTCTGTATCCAGACACTCAACCTGCAAGGGCAGTGTGTGTGTGTCAGGGTACAGGGTCTCTAAGGGTGGCACAATAAGTGCTGCAGCCCTTAGGGGCCTTCTCTGGCCACAAGGCCCTGGGTACCTAGTGTACCATTTACCAGGGGCTGACATGTGGCCAGAGTTTGCCAATTTGGGTTTAGGTTTCAGCACAGTTTTAGGGAAGGAACATAGGCCCTGGGTACCTGATTGGCAGGAGCCCAGGGCACACTCAGTCAAAGTACATTCAGCAATTCAGCAAAAAGTAAGGGCATACCATGCAAGAAAGATGGCACTTTCTCACAGTAACACTAAGAGGGTGGGCTGCCCCATTTTTAAGGTATTTGGCTACAAAAGCAACCCATAAACCAATGAGAACCTGGCTATACAATGAAAACTTGGCAACAGTGGTTTACATAGGTACTGTTTTTTCACAAGGATAAATATATCATATGCACCCAATGCAAAGATTTAAAAGAACTCAAGTAATGAACGCAGAACACCATTGCAAGTAAGACACTCAATGTTTATCTCTCTTAGTGTGTTAGAGTAATAGCTGGTCTCTAGGAGACTTGTACATAAATGACACATACATAGAACACAAGTGCAATGTGTCCCCAATGTCAAAGCCTTCAATTAAACAATCTGCAATTCACATAAAAATACACAAGGCTTTTGTGATGGTGGCAGACAACTGACAACATAGTATTCAACAGATCAATCTGAGAGCAAGCAGTTATATTTTTCTGCTATACAAAATGGTGGATGACGTTTCGACCCCTGTAAAAGATGAACAAATCTCATCTGATTTACGCAGCCGAAACGCGTTCTGTGTGGAGCGCTGTTTGAGATTAATTAAAACAGCGAAACTTTTGCATTCCAGAGTGCAGACTTTTCTTATATATATATATATATATATATATATATATATATATATATATATATATATATATATATATATATATATATATATATTTTTTTGCAGCGTGAATCTTTCTGGATTCACTATGCTGTGCATTATTCCGCGATCTTGTGGTTGGGTCCGGATTCGTAGTCTTTCCTTTGGTTTTTTTTTTTTTTTTTTTTGTAGCCCAGGTGGGCGTCGACGTCCACCATTTGGTGCACCTCCCGTGACGTCGTCGTGCTTCCTGCGGAAGTCCCACCTCTGGGGCGCCATCTTCAGATTCTTTTTTCCGCCGTTGGGTCTGGATCGTCATCGGGAAGCTCCAGAAGTTCACTCGGAGGAAGAAGGTAGAAAAGCGAGTTTCATCGATAGAATCAAGAGAAGACATCAGGAAAGAACAGATTTCGACAGGAACGCGAAGAAAGAAGACCAGCGAGCCTTTTTCTTCGACGACCTTGGAGAATGCACGCTCAGAGACCCTGAGCGAAATGGACAAGACGCCATTCAAGTTCTGCCCAAACTGCCACCACAAGTTCGCGCAGAAAGACCTGCATCCGGTCTGCAACCTCTGCCTACCGGTGGATCATCAGAGTATCGACTGCAACGCCTGCTCAGTCTTCGCGCCGAAGACACTCAGGGTGAGAGAGAGGCAGAGGAGAGCCAACGCCAACATGGAGGGCCAAGGAAAACCCCCGACACTCTACGCGCTGGGCCTCGACACGGACGACGAGGACAACGTCGCCGAGACAGCCGAAAACTTCACGGTCGTAGAGACCGACAAGAAAAAAGAAGACTAGGTAAGAGAATCGTCGAGCGCAAATCAAAAAACACCTCAAACACGAGGGTGACTCGAGAAAAACTGAGTCAAGGTCCACGAAGGGAGCCCCGGCGCCGAAAACTTCGACGTCCAAAGGGGGAACTTCGGACAAAAGGCCCAGCGGATCCTTACAAAAGGACTCCCTGGCGCAGAAAGACGCCGAAAGGCAAGGGTCGTCGAAATCATCCCATGAAACGGGCCGATCGACGCAGAAAGAACGTTCGACGTCGACGCAAGTTTCATCGAAAAGACCCGCGGTCGACGCCGAAAGCATCTCCGAAATGGAGAAAAAGAAGAGGCGGCTCGAGGCCGAAATGGAGAACATCCTTCAAAGGAAGAAGGAGTTCGACGCCAGGATGAAGGAATTC
The DNA here is from genome assembly GCF_964204655.1 of Triturus cristatus. Classification (NCBI taxonomy): domain Eukaryota; kingdom Metazoa; phylum Chordata; class Amphibia; order Caudata; family Salamandridae; genus Triturus; species Triturus cristatus. The sequence continues at coordinate 560,423,487 of NC_140586.1, forward strand.
AAGATTCCAACGGTTTCATCGGCGGACGTCGGCGAAGTCGAGGATGAGTTAGACGCCGAAGGGCTGACAAGGGACCTCGAAGAGGAAGAGGAGCCCTATTATGAGGAAGAAGCCGAGGAAGAAGACCAACAAATCGTTCTTCGAATCGGCGACATCTACCGGCAACGACGTCGAATGGCAAGATCTCGACACCGAAAACCCGGAGGAGGCCGTGGACACGTACCCCTCGAGGCCTTCGCCACCCGACGACATCGGGGTGTACAATATGGTGGTGAAGAGCGCAGCAATGGCCTTCGGCGTCAAGCTCGACGAGGAGAGGCCGAAAGCAGATTTTCTCGTCGAAACACTGCTCCCCATCCAGACTAGGAGCCAGTTCCTCCCCATGCTACAAAGCGTGATGAACCAGGGGAGAGAAGCCTTCAAGGAGCCTGCCACCTGTCGGTCGATCACGCCCAGGACAGAGAAAAAGTAGAAACACTCCTCCCTGGACCCACCTTACATCAAGGGTAGCGTGACCGCAGACTCCATCATAGCCTCCACGGCCAGGAGAAGGGCCAACGTGCCAGCAACCTCGGGCCCACCTCCAGATAAAGAGAGCAGGAGAATCGACCTCACAGGCAGAAAGGTCGAGAGGAACGCCGCAATGCACTGGCGCATGGCGAATTCAAATGCACTCCTAAATAGACACCAGTACCAACACTGGGATGAAATGGGGGAGCTAGTAAAGCACCTCCCCGAAGAATACCGCCAGAGAGCCTCTCACCTGGTAGATGAAGGCAAGAACATCGCCAACTCCTGTATAAAGACGGCGTTGGATGGGGCAGAGACTTCAGCAAGACTCATGGCCATAGGGGTCACAGAAAGGAGGCATGCATGGCTAAGAATCTCGGGATTCAAACCGGAAGTGCAGAACAACATCCATGGCACCCCCTTCAACGGAGAGACACTGTTCGGAGCAACGGTGGACGAGAAGCTCACCCAGCTCAAGAAGGAGAACGAGACAGCGAGGTCCATGGGGGCCCTGCAGCTGAGGGGAATGAGACGAGGAAATCCCTCGAGGAGACCCTACGGTAGGGGTGGAAGCCAACAGGGGACGTCGCACCAGGCGTTCCAACAAGGTCAGCAGGGCGAAGGTCACGGACAAAGTCAGCAGAAGCAAAGCTGGCAATATCAACCTCGGGGCCAGTCCTTTCGAGGGAGAGGGAACGGACGTGGCCAAAGGAGGAGAGGGGGCGATCAGCCCTCCTCGAAGTGACTCAGCACGCAAGAAGACGCCCACCCTCGTCAGGCCCCCAAGGGTGAGGCGCAAAAAGGTGTCATCAGGGGGAAGAGAAGATTCAAGAGCCTACGAGCATACGTCACCGGTAGGCGGAAGGCTGAGGTTCTACCTTCAGGAGTGGCGGCGCATAACCACAGACAAGTGGATACGGAACATCGTGCAGTACGGATACTGCGTAGACTTGGAGAAAAGACCTCCAAACAGAAAGCCGAAGGGAAGACAGAGATCGGCCCAAGAACTGGCAATACTCAGAGAAGAAACACGGAAACTCCTGCAAAAGGGAGCCATAGAGACAGTGCCGTTCAGGGAACGCAACAAAGGGGTCTACTCAAACTACTTTGTGGTTCCGAAGGTAGACGGAGACCTCAGACCCATACTGGACCTCCGGTACCTAAACAAGTTCGTCAAAACACAAAGGTTCAAAATGACTTCACTGCAGGAGGTACTGCCACAGATAAGAGAAGGGGACTTCATGGTCACCGTGGACCTCAAAGATGCCTACCTTCACATCCCAATAAACAGAAGGCACAAGGGCCTTCTAAGATTCAACATCGAACAGGAACACTACCAGTTCACAACCCTGGCCTTCGGATTAAAATCAGCACCAAGGGTCTTTACAAAATGCCTGTCGGCGGTAGCGGCACACCTACGAAAGCAGGGAATACACGTATACCCCTACTTGGACGACTGGCTGGTCAAGGCAAACTCACGCGAGAAGTGCGAGAGGCACGCAAAACGCGTAACAGACACCCTCACAAATCTGGGGTTTTCCATCCACTGGGGAAAATCGTCGCTGGAACCGGAGCAGGTAAAGATTTTCCTGGGGGCAAAGATCAACTCCCTACACAATACGGTAGTGCCCAGCGACAGGAGGACAGATGCTCTACTGAAGGAGACGCAGCTCTACCAGAAGGGGCGAGCTCTGACAGTGAGGGCGGTGAGCAAGATGATGGGAATGATGGCGTCCTGTATCCAGCTGGTGCCGAATGTACGCCTGCACATGAGACCATTCCAGGAATGGCTGCAACAGCAATGGTCACAAGCAAACGGAAGTTGGGAGGATCTAGTGGTTGTTACGCACGCAGTGCAGGAGGAGATAACTTGGTGGAACAGAGACAACATAACAACGGGGAGAAGCCTGACACCACCAAGCCCAACAGTGACCATTACCACGGACGCATCACAGAAGGGATGGGGAGCGCACATGGACAACCTCAGGGTGAGGGGTCTATGGGCTCCAGCGGACGCGGTCCGCCACATCAACTACCTCGAGTTGAAAACGATACTGCTAGCCCTGAAGGCATTCCAGAAACACCTGTTCGGCCAGAGAGTGTTGATACAGACAGACAACACCACGGCGATGTTCTACATCAACAAACAAGGGGGGACACAGTCGTTCCCCCTCTCATCCCTAGCTCAGGAGATTTGGAGATGGGCCATACCTCTCAAGATAGATCTACTGGCAATTCACCTGCCAGGAAAGGACAATGTGGAGGCAGACTGGCTGAGCAGGCAGACCTCAGCATCGCACGAGTGGGAGCTCAATGGCCAGGAAACGGAGAAAATCTTCCAGAAATGGGGGACTCCCACAATAGACCTGTTTGCAACACGCCACAATGCAAAATGCCGAAGCTTCGCGTCCAGGCAACCAGATCAGCAATCCAGGGGAAATGCCCTATGGATAAGCTGGTGGAAGACATTTGCCTACGCCTTTCCACCGATACCCCTGTTGCACAGAGTGCTAGAGAAGTGCAGAACCAGCAACATGACTCTGATCCTGGTGGCCCCACAGTGGGCGAGGCAGACATGGTTCTCACAGATTCAAGAAATGGCGCAAGGCAATCCGTACAGGTTCGAGAGGAAAAAGGACCTGCTCTCAATGCAAAACGGAGAGGTACTGCACCCAGAGCCAGAGAGCCTCAACCTGGCAGCATGGCTCCTGAAGACCTAGAGTTCGCACACCTAAAGTTGCCTCAGAGCACCATGCGAGTGCTACGGGAGGCAAGGAAACCTACTACAAGAAAGTGCTACAGCGCAAAGTGGAAGAGATTCACGGTGTGGTGCAGGAAAAAGGGACTGCAAAACAGGATGACAAGAGACTCAACTGTGCTGAGGTACCTCACACACCTTCTAAAGAGTAACCTCTGCTCGAGCTCCCTAAGGGTACACCTAGCAGCGATCGTTGCCTACACCAGAGGTGAGAAAGGTGGAAGTTTCTTCACCTCGCAGGTGGTGAAGAGATTCATGGAGGGAGCCAAAAGAATGGCACCCCCGAAAAGGTTGCCGCCGCCGGCATGGAATTTAAACGTGGTTCTGACGGAGCTCATGAAGGCGCCGTTTGAACCCATTCACAAAGCCACTCTACAAATGTTGACGATGAAAACTGCCTTTCTAGTGGCCATTACCTCACTACGCAGGGTGAGCGAGCTTCAAGCACTAACGCTACAGGAGCCCTACATTCAAATTCACAAAGACAGGGTGGTCCTCAGGACGGACCCCCACTTCATGCCCAAGGTAGTGTCGGCGTTCCACATGAACCAGACTATCCAGATACCGAGTTTCTTCCAGAACCCGACTACAAACGCAGAGAAGGCCCTGCACACCCTCGACGCCAGAAGAGCGGTGATGCACTACATTGAAAGAACCAAGGAACTCAGGAAGTCGAAGCAGCTGTTTGTGTCCTTTGCTACCAGCTTCATGGGTAGACCAGTGACCAAGGGCACCATCGCTAGGTGGATTGCCCTCACTATTCAATTCTGTCACAAACAGGCTGGACAGGAGCTAACGGAGGGGGCCCAAGCCCACTCCACAAGGAAGAAGGGGGCCACAGTTGCCTTCCTGGCAAACACGCCCATCCAAGACATTTGTCTCGCAGCAACTTGGGCATCCGTGCACACGTTCACGAAGCACTACTGCGTGGACATTCAAATGAATAAGGAAGCACAGGTCGGACAGAAGGTGCTACAACACATTTTCAACGACCAGCGATCATCTTCCACCCAGCCACCACAGAAATAGGAAAACCGCTACAAAATCTATGCACAGCATAGTGAATCCAGAAAGATTCACGCTGCAAAACGAAAAGTTTCTTACCTGTCGGTGTAGTTTTGCAGCTTGAAGATCTTTCTGGATTCACTAGCGAACCCACCCACCTCCGCCAGGAAGATGAGGCTGGAGGAAGAGGGGGTGAAATGGATAGGATCAAAGAAGTGGAAACGTACAGAAATATGGACAAAAGGATTAATCAATCACCTAGGGTAAAAAAAAAAAAAAGGAAAAAACAGGGAAAAAAGAACCCGAAGATGGCGCCCCAGAGGTGGGACTTCCGCAGGAAGCACGACGACGTCACGGGAGGTGCACCAAATGGTGGACGTCGACGCCCACCTGGGCTACAAAAAAAAAAAAAAAAAACAAAGGAAAGACTACGAATCCGGACCCAACCACAAGATCGCGGAATAATGCACAGCATAGTGAATCCAGAAAGATCTTCAAGCTGCAAAACTACACCGACAGGTAAGAAACTTTTCGATATATTCTACTGGCAGTCGCCAGTAGATAGTTATAGTTACAACCTAGTTTCCATAGGAAATCTCAAAATTCTATTTTAAATAACTTTGGCGCCGGTTGACGAATCCTCGCGAAATTTTCATAACAAATGGGGCGCTCCGTTCAGCTCCTATCCTGAGTCTCGGGGTGATTCGTCAAGCGGGGGCCGAGAAAAAGGGGGGGTCCCAAAACGCGTTTTCCCCATGCATTTTTCCATAGGACCTTTAGTCGCAGCTACAGCCCGAACGGCTGAACAGAATTATGTGAAATTTGGCAGAGTGGTAGCCATAAGGTCAAGGAAGTGCCTTTTGCAGGTCTGGTGTAAATCTGTTCAGTATTTCCTGAGAAAATAGCATTTAAAAGCATATCAATATCTATAAGCGCGCAACGTGCGCGCACCCTGCCGTGCGTGAGCGCAATTCTGATTGGTTGTTAGATGTCGGTAAACATTCGAATCGGTCGAAACCAGGAAGTGTCGGCCGCCATTTTGTGTCTCGCAGTCTGAGGGGGTGAAAAAAAAAGGTGGAGAACGTGAAAAGGGGGCAGAGTGGACAGTTCCTGACCCCCTAGCCTTGGTCAGGGGGTCACAGAAGGACCCCCAAGGGAGAAAAAAACAATTTTTTTTTTTTTTTAAATCACGAGGTGCGCGCACCGCGAGCGCACAGCACGCACTGCGAACCATGGGTGCACGAAGCGCACCGAGCGCCCACAACGAGCGCACGGTGGGCGAAGCGCACAGTGCGCGCACGGTGCGCGCATGGTGAAAAATCTGGGGGAAAAAATAATTAATAAATACATAACTTAGCATTTTAAAAAACGTACAAATTCACTGAAAAAACCATAGGTTTCACACACGTTATAGTTACGAATTACCATTTAAAAAACCTTGCAAATTCACTTAAAAAACCATCGGTTTCACACATGTTATAGTTAGCTGGACATTTCACTCGTAAAAAACCAATGAAATTCCCCCGTTATAGTTAGTGCAGGCAACTATAACTCACGCGACCGCAATACTCTGCTGATGACGTCTGATATTACATCACTGATGACATATGTGTATTTATGAAAAAAAAATATTTGTAATATATGTATAGCTAAAGATTAATGGAAGAAGACATGGGTAAATAAGTGTCTAAATACAGTGATGTAATATCTGACGTCATCAGCAGAGGATTGCGGTCGCGTGAGTTATAGTTGCCTGCACTAACTATAACGGGGGAATTTCATTGGTTTTTTACAAGTGAAATGTCCAGCTAACTATAACATGTGTGAAACCTATGGTTTTTTAAGTGAATTTGCAAGGTTTTTTAAATGCTAATTCGTAACTATAACGTGTGTGAAACCTATGTTTTTTTCAGTGAATATATATAGATATAGATATAGATATATCTTCAGATTGAGAAAGGCTGCTGCGCAGCCAAACTCGTCTCTACTTTGTGCTATCGGGACGCCCCATGCAATAAAGATTTAATTACCTGCATCTTCGTGAGCAAGCTCTCTTTGGATGGATCGGGTGGCCGGTTGATAGATATATAAAACTCCCTTGATTCAACGAACAACCAAAATGATGCGGTGCAAATTTTTATTTATTTATTACATTTCAAGTGCTGTTCCTGACGTGTTTCGGTCACGCCCAGTGGCCTTCATCACATGATCGCCCTACAATCCATCATCAATCAAGCATTTGTAAAGCGCTACTCACCCGTGAGGGTCTCAAGGCGCTGAGAGGGGGGTGTTTGGGGGGGGGGGCTGCTACCGATCGAACAGCCAGGTCTTGAGGAGTCTCCTGAAGGTCAGCAGGTCCTGGGTCTGTAATTAGTGGATGGGGAGGGTGTCCATGTCTTGGCGACGCCGCCGGTGGTCGTTCGGTGGATGCGTGGGCCAGGTCAGCGGAGCTGCCGGATGGGGGTGTAGAAGGTGAGTCGCTTGTTGAGGTATGCTGGTCCGGCGTCGTGAGTGCTTTGTGAGCGTGGGTGAGGAGCTTGAAGGTGATCCTCTTGTTGACGGGAAGCCAGTGCAGGTCCCTCAGGTGGACGGTGATGTGGCTGTGGTGGGGGATGTCGAAGATGAGGCGTGCTGAGGCATTCTGTATGCGTTGGAGTCTCTTCTGGAGTTTAGCCGTGGTTCCCGCGTAGAGGGCATTGCCGTAGTCCAGCCAGCTGGTGACGAGGGCCTGGGTCACCATCCTTCTGGTTCCGGTGGGGATCCATCTGTAGATCTTGCGAAGCATGCGGAGGGTGTTGAAGCAGGAGGAGGAGACGGCGTTGACTTGCTGGGTCATTGACAGAGATGAGACCAGGATGAGCCCAGGTTTCATGTGTGGTCGGTGGGTGTCGGTGCGGTTCCCAGCGAGGCCGCTACAACACTTCCTAATTATAGATACAAAAACCACGTGATGGCTACCTCACCACCTAGTGATAATCACTGAAAAAAAGAGTGCATGTAACTTCATAAACGAGGTGAGATACTCTGTACATTGCAAGATAAACCAATATTAACATCTGTAAATTGTTAGTGATGCCATAATATCTCATGGAAATATTGCTAAGATCAGTTGATTACAACAATTGCTAAAACAAGCATTGAAAATGCAATAGATCTCGCCTTTGATTAAGTTAAAACCGTTTGCTTTGCTAATGGTATTGTAAAGCAAAGCAAATGGCTATAACTTCATAAAAGGCGAGACCTATTGCATTTTCAATGCTTGTTTCAGAATGTAAGGAGTGAACTGAAAGGTTGTATTTTTCTCAAGCAAAGTGAAGATGTGAAGGAAGAGAGCGGAGGGTGGGGGGAAGACGGAAACAAGGCAGAGGAGGAGAGTGACACACGGGGTGTCTGGCGTCGAGGCAGAGAGCGCGGGGAGACGGAAACAAGGCAGAGGAATAGTGACACACGGGGTGAGGTGTTGAGGGAGGGGAGACGGAACCTAGAGGAGAGAGACGTACACACACATAGAAGTGGAGTGGAATAGAGGGTGAAATGGAAACCAGGGCAGCAGGAGGGAGATCTACACAAGGAGTCAAAAGTGGAACGAGATAGAGAGGGGGAGAAGGAAACCAGGGCAGAGGAAGAGAGACACTGCTGAAGGTCAGAAGGGGGCGAGAGAGAGAGGGAGATGGATACAAGGGCAGAGAGAGACACAAATAAGGATTAGAAGTGGAGCGAGAGAGAAAAGGAAACCAGGGCAGAGAGAGAGAAACGCATGGAGGTCGGAAGAGGAGAGAGAGACAGGGAGGTGGAAACAAGGGCAGAGAGACACACGGGAAGTGGAGCGATATAGTGAGTGGGAGGGGAACAAGGACAGAGGGGGAGACACGCATGGAGGTCATGAGGGGAGAGAGAGACAGGGCTGAGAGAGATACACAGGTGTTCAGAAGTGTCCTCTTACAGACAGGTCAATTCTCATGTGAATCATCTGTGCCAGTGTGAGGAGACTGAAGGAATACAAACCCTCGCTCAACAAAAATGTACGCTTTGATTCGGAGCTTTAACCTGGCAAATAGAGTCCGAAGCTAAACTAGGACTGTTAAGGATGCGAGCTTCTCCCTGGTCTTAGGACAGTATAAACTTTTAAGAATGAAGAAAAATACGCCCTAAATGGGAAGTAAATCAAACAACTGCTATAAGCATATGTAGTTGCTGGTGACTAGTCCTAGAAATCAAGCCAATCGGAAAGGAAAGCTGCCCGTCAACGGTCACGTGACGCACTCATGGGAAGCGCCGGATGGCTCATGGTGGGCTGCACAACAGCTATTTCACGACCCTTCGGTGCACTCAGTGCCGTCAACTATGCCACCAGAAGGCGGGGTTTAAATAAATACACAACGTGCACTGTCCATTTAGGAGCAGGTCACAGATGTAAAATAACAAAAAACAGCATTAGTTTCCATATGCAGTAACACAAAGTAGATAATACCCTCCAATTCCACGTGTCCGAATCATGGCCTTAGCTCCTAATACCATGAACTCCCCCCACCCCCCAAAAGAGCAGTGTTTTGTGTTTTTAACATGCATAACTTAAGTGCATTTAAACTGTGTGTCGATAGGTCAACCTATTTCTAGTCTTGGGCTGTTCTGTCAAGGATCTATTGTTATCAGCTGTGTTATGCTAAATTTTTCCTTCATTGCCCATCAGGACTACAACTCCCAGAATACATTTGGTTGTGCAATGACAGCCAAGCTATCAAACAGTATCCTTATACTAGCATCCGCGTAAGGTCGGTAAAACACGGAATACGCAATATTTGCAAATAATATTCCACAATGCTATGAGGTCAATGTCGTGGTGGAGTGTACTTTATAAAAAAAACAAAAAACATAACTCGCTGCAGTATGTCACCCTTCAAAGCGCCAAAACAAGTAAATATTTGAACTGCCTATTTTACACTTTCAATGTGTGGTGACCGAAGAGGCGTACAACACCGCATTTCCAATCATGGGCCTTCTTTTTACAAATGACCTGGTGTGGACTCACGCCAAACGGTTTAGTTATGGCAAACCTAGAGCATTACTCCAATAATGCACTGATCTGTTCATTAAAATCACATGCGTGGAAAGACACTGTCCGGATGAGAAATCAATCTGCACGCTTTACGAGGGACCAGTGTTTTGTTGGGAATGATGCTAAGATGTAAATTAAAAACAAGCAGCTGTGTCTCTGAGAGAGACAGAGGGAAGGGTCTGCTGGGGGAGACAGAGGGAAGGGGAAACAAATAGTGCTTCCCCAGTAATTAAAGGCTGTAGTGTAACGCCGCCGGTAAAAGATCCAATCCCGGTGGGCGTGGATAAAAGGAGACAGGGTGGCAGACAGGGTGGCAACAATCAGCGAGTGACATGCCTTCGGTGCAATCATTGCACTGCCTTTGGCATAAATCGTGACGCAAAACGGCGCGCACGAATCAAAACTTAAAGTGGAGCTGGGACGAGGCTTCTGGAATCGTATCGATTCCAAGAAGTCTCGTAAGACGAGTGCAGTGCTTGCGCTGCTTGCATCAGGCCGAGACCTAAACAGATAAACCCAAGCTATGATTGCTGAGAGAGCACCTGATTCGAACAAGGTATACTATTGTTTAAACACAGGCGAGGTGAAGCACATCCCGGGCTCTCGCCATCTTGAAGATGGGGAGCCCTGCCCAATCAGGATTAGGCTACTGCCCCCCCCCCCCCCCCCCCCCCCCCCACACACAGGAGAGTGGCAGGATAGGGTGTGTACCCACCACAGGGAAGGGACCCATTGGTCCCTGCCCTTTACCTACCTGTAACGCCCCTACATTTAGTATTTAAGGGCACCCTGAACCTTCCTTCCTCGGATCCAGATTCCGAAACGAGCAAGAAGATCAAGAAACAAGAAGACCTGCCGTGCAGCTGCTAACAAGAGGGCTGCCTTGTGACTCTAACTAACGGGGACTCCCACGAGCAGTGGTACTGCTCAAAGCAAGTAACAAGCCCCTGGCATCAGCCAGGAACCGCAACTTCTGCACACTCTGCACCCGCCATGGCCTGTGCCGGAGTGGACAAAGACCACAAGGACGTCCCCCTGGCGACTGTGACTCCGAATCCAGCACCCAAGGACCCACCTCGAAGCTCCTGACGACGCCGGCAGCCTCAGAACCAGGGACCCCTCCAACTGCGACCAGCCAAAGACACCCCTGCACCCGGCGCCCTGCGACCCCCCCCCTGTGCCAAACTCCTGGGTGCCTACCTATCCTCCAACTACCCAACTTACCTCTCGAAGTGGTGGTCGCACCTGAAGAATCTTCGTCCCTGAGCTTTCAGCCTTTGTTCGGCACTGAGCTTCTCCATTGAAATCTATTGAGTGCCCTCTGGCTCAAAAGCGCCCGACGGCTCAAAAGCGCCCTGCACCCAGCCGCCCAATTGCTTCTGGCAGTGCAACCTCTACTCTAATCTACTTCCCCACTTGCCCTGAGTAAGTGACCAGGAGCCCAGCTCCCACAGCCGTGTGGCCTGCTAGCCAGCAGCCACCAACCAAAGGCCCCCTGCCTCCCATAGGATAACATTGGGCCTAACTCTCTCTGCACCAGACTGCCCCTGTGCCGCTGAGGGTGTAACAACTGTACCTACCTGACCCTGGGAGACCCCCAAGTCTATGCCCAGAACCTTAACTCTGCCAGTAGAGTACTTACCCAAAAGTCGATAACTCACTTTTCTTCCATAGGGTAACATTGACTGGTTTCACTTGGAAATTCTTCTAAGTGTCGAGTTTTAAAACTTTAAAATATTAATCTAAAATCAGCCGAATAACGAAAACGAAATTACTCACCTGCTATCAGGAGAGATCCCAGTGCTGGATCTTGGTGCCCAGCACTGACCCTGCAAAGTATTTACAACCGTACTTACCGCTAACGTGCCGATTTTGCAAACTTACAAATATTCGTTACAAATCGCGTGTATAACAAAAACGCATTCTTTCATTTGTTTTCAGGAGATGCACCAGTGCTGGATCCAGGATCCAACACTGAGTAAGAAAAAGTAACGATAACCCTACTTGCCTGCTAAGTGAATTTCCTCCCATAGGATAACAGTGGTGATTCTATGTGAAAAATACAATAATAATAATAATAAAATACAATAATATTCCTTAAAAATCACAACTGTAACCAAAACGTTTTTACTCCGCTGTTTACAGGAGATGTCCCAGGACTGAATCTAGGATCCAGTCCTGTGGTAAGAAAAGTAATCCAAAAAGTAATCAATTGCATTTAACTAGAAATTCCCATTGAGCTCAATGTATAATTGTGTTTGAAATTGTGTTGCTCATTGCAACAACTGTATCTATTGCATTCAAAAGTCTATTGCCTATTGAAAGTAGTTATCTAAATCATCTCATTCTTAGAAAGTATATTTTGATATCTATTGTTGGTTCTAAAATAAAACAACTATATATTTTTATACAAAACCATTGGCCTAGAGTTCAGTTCTTGAGTGTGTGTGAGGCCATTTGCTGACTGAGTGTGTACAACAAATGCTTTACACTGTCCTCTGATACTGCCTTACTGCTCGACCAAGCTACCACTTGAGAGAGTAAGGTTATATCTGACTTTAGCCTCTGCCAAACCTCTGGGGTCTGTGGATTCTGTGCACACTGTGCCTTTTTGGGAACAGTATGTACAGAGCCACTTTCTTACATAGTTGGAAAAATATTGCAACTGACGCAAAATAAAGTGCATGGTGCACTATTCTGATGTCATCACCATATATGCATGAAACCAATGTGATACCAAAATTGATCGTACATAATAGTTTATAGTGCAGCATGCATGGATCAACTGACGTCACGCGTGAAGCATGTACAAGAATATAATACTTCATTTAGACAATACATGCTAGTTTTGATGTCAACATATCAATATGTTACATAAAGTGCTGTGGTGCTAAAGTACCTAACCAAATAAAGTGCTGAGTGATAGGTATACATAAAATGAATTTCAAACGAAGAGACATAGCTTTGGAAGTGTTAATTTAACTGCAATGGCTAAATGTATCAAAACAGGTTAATGATCGACAAAGGTCAGGGCATAATTGCTGAATAATACATTAATTCATTGGGTACCCTGATGTGTGTTATGCTTGTGTGTGTAGCAAAAAATTAATGTGCTGTAACGGTTACTCAGCTGTATATACTGAGCCATGAGCGATTAAATAATGATATCAAAGTAGTCGGTAAGTTATAAAAAAATTTTTTTTATGTAAATCATTATTAATATTGAGATCATTAGGGGACTTGGTATCCAGTTCCAAAATGAATTTAGACGCCAACTGGCAATATGCTTTTTCTCGATTTCCACATCTTTTGTTTGCATTAACTGCCCCCATTACAAAGTATTTAATGCAGTTGAGATATATATACATACACACACACCACTTCCGACTTTTTCATCAAAATCGGACACCGACACAGGGGTTGCTTTGCCATTAAGTCTTTTAGTTTATTTAAACTTCACTCTGACGCGTTTCGGCACACCTGACTTGTTCATATATATACATATATATATATATATATATATATATATATATATCAGCTCGGTGGGGAATGTCCATGAAGCAATCCGCACTCAGACAACGAGAAGCTTCCCCAAAGCTTTATTAATAGGTATGAGCAGTCTATCACCAGAAAAATGTCAGCATCAGGCCGCAGTCGACGCGTTTCGAGTTGCCTCTTCTTCCAAGGAAATGCAGCCTACGAGCGCTTGGATGGCTCCACCTCTTATGTAGATGCGTCTATCGCCTGCCAAAATCAGCACTCTGTATGAATGGCGTTGCATTGTGGGAGACAGTCATAAATTATAATCCAAAAATGGAAGTGCTTGTAAATAATTGCCAATACAAGCTCCGCATGATCCCCTGTGAACTCGACTGTTCTAATCCTTGCTCGTTACACCACAAGACAGAGCCCTGTATTCAGAAGGCCCGTGCATGGGGTGGTGCAGGTTCAGAGGTAGGATAGCCACTAAATACATCAGCTCGGTGGGGAGTCAACCGGGGCTCATGTGGAGCTTGTAACCTTTTAGCCTGGCTCAACAGGAGGGAGGTAGAACGTTCCTGTGTACTTGAAGTACTCGACGGTTCAGGTGCCCAGCTGACAGCTAATGCTGTTACAGGAGAGGACCTCTATTCTCCCACAGCTTCCATGATGGCTGCTCACTGTTCCTACCTCCTGAGGTATATCACTCTTCAGGAGCTTACTGGGGGGCGCAGGAAACGTTAAAGGCGGATCTGACAGAGGAAGAACTGGTGTGGGCAGTGCAAGAGCTTCAATCCACAAAGGCACCAGGCCCCAACGGTTTGCCGGTTGATTTGTATCGAGGGCTGGCAGACATTGTGGCCAAACCTATGCTAGCAATGTAAAGATGGCTGTCTGCCTGAGGACCAAAGAATTGCAACTATTGTAGTCATACACAGAGGGCAAGCCTCCGATGGACTGCAGATCCTACAGACTGATATCCCTGTTGAACGTAGAGGCCAAGGTTCTGGCAAAAGTCCTGTCAGCCAGACTGCTGGGCGTCATTACCTTGATCATGCATCTGGACCAGTCGAGCTTTATGCCCAATAGAAGCACCCGACATTACCTTTGACGCCTCTTTGGTGTACTCCATCTGACTGAGTCTTTGACAGCGGACCAGATGGTCTTATTGGCCTTGAACACGAGAATGGTGTTAGATTTAATTGAGTAAAATTATATAGCTGCTGTATTGATCAGATTTCTGTACCAGTCCCCCATGGTCAGGGTGCGATGAATGGTGTGACATCTCGTAGCTTTACAGCGAAGGGGTGCTCGCCAGTGATTCCCTTTCTCCCCCATGATATGTGCTTTGGCGTTTGAGCCATTGGTGGCCTGGCTCCGCCAAGACCCTTTGATACAAGGGATTCAGGTTCCCGGGGATTGGGAGGTGCGGAATTCCCTTTATGCTGATGACGTCCCTCTTTATGAAACCCTTCCCTACCATAGCCAGGATTATGCAGATGTTTTGTATTTTTGGGGATCACTCAGGCTGCACAAATTAATTGGTCCACGTGGGTGATCTATCCATTCTCCGGAGCAAGTCCTCGACTGCCCTGGAATTGCCAGGCACTGGTCGGTTCGGAGGGGTTTCAGTATTTATGTATTTTTGTTTTGCAGCGTGAATCTTTCTGGATTCACTATGCTGTGCATTATTCCGCGATCTTGTGGTTGGGTCCGGATTCGTAGTCTTTTCTTTGTTTGTTTTTTTTTTTTTTTTCGTAGCCCAGGTGGGCGTCGACGTCCACCATTTGGTGCACCTCCCGTGACGTCGTCGTGCTTCCTGCGGAAGTCCCACCTTTGGGGCGCCATCTTCAGATTCTTTTTTCCGCCGTTGGGTCTGGATCGTCATCGGGAAGCTCCAGAATTACACTCGAAGGAAGAAAAGCGAGTTTCGTCGATAGAATCACTAGAAGATATCAGGAAAGGAAGAGATTTCATCAGGAGCGCGAAGAAAGGAGGACCAGCGCCCCTTTTCTTCGACGGCCTTGGAGAATGCACGCTCAGAGACCCTGAGCGCAATGGACCAGACGCCATTCAAGTTCTGCCCAAACTGCCACCACAAGTTCGCGCAGAAAGACCAGCATCCGGTCTGCAACCTCTGCCTACCGGTCGATCACCAGAGTATCGACTGCAACGCCTGCTCTGCCTTCGCGCCGAAGACACTCAGGGTGAGAGAGCGGCAGAGAAGAGCCAACGCCAACATGCATGGCAAGGGGAAGCCCCCGACGCTCTACGATCTGGGCCTCTCCACGGACGACGAGGACAACGTCGCCGAGACAGCCGAAAACTTCACGGTCGTAGAGACCGACAAGAAAAAAGAAGACGAGGTAAGAGAATCGTCGAGCGCAAAACAGAAAGTACCTCGACAACACGAGGGTGACTCGAGAAAATCTGAGTCAAAGTCCACGAAGGGAGCTCCGGCGCCGAAAACTTCGACGTCCAAAGGGGGAACCACGGACAAGAGGCCGAGCGGATCCTTAGAAAAGGACTCCCTGGTGCCGAAAGACGCCGAAAGGCAAGGGTCGTCTAAAGCATCCCATGAAACGGGCCGATCGACGCAGAAAGAACGTTCGACGTCGACGCAAGTTTCATCGAAAAGACCCGCGGTCGACGCCGAAAGCATCTCCGAGATGGAGAAAAAGAAGAGGCGGCTCGAGGCCGAAATGGAGAACATCCTTCAAAGGAAGAAGGAGTTCGACGCCAGGATGAAGGAATTCAAGATTCCAACGGTTTCATCGGCGGACGTCGGTGAGGTCGAAGACGAGTTCGACGCCGAAGGGCTGACAAGGGATCTCGAAGAGGAAGAAGAGCCCTATTATGAGGGAGAAGCCGAGGAAGAAGACCAACGGTCGTTCTACGAATCGGCGGCATCTACCAGCAACGACGTCGAATGGCACGATCTCGACACCGAAAACCCGGAGGAGCCCGTGGACACGTACCCTTCGAGGCCTTCGCCACCCGACGACATCGGGGTCTACAATATGGTGGTCAGGAGCGCAGCAATGGCCTTCGGCGTCAAACTCGACGAGGAGAAACCGAAAGCCGATTTTCTCGTCGAGACACTGCTCCCCATCCAGACAAGGAGCCAGTTCCTCCCCATGCTACAAAGCGTGATGAATCAGGGGAGAGAAACCTTCAAGGAACCTGCGACCTGCCGGTCGATCACGCCCAGGACAGAGAAGAAATATAAGCACTCCTCCCTGGACCCCCCTTACATCAAGGGTAGCGTGACCGCAGACTCCATCATAGCCTCCACGGCCAGGAGAAGGGCCAACGTACCAGCAACTTCGGGCCCACCTCCGGATAAGGAGAGCAGGAGGATTGACCTCACAGGAAGAAAGGTCGAGAGGAACGCCGCAATGCACTGGCGCATGGCGAATTCAAATGCACTCCTCAATAGACGCCAATACCAGCACTGGGAAGAGATGGGGGAGCTAGTAAAGCACCTCCCCGAAGAATACCGCCAGAGAGCCTCTCACCTGATAGACGAAGGCAAGAACATCGCCAACTCCTGTATAAAGACGGCGTTGGATGGGGCAGAGACTTCAGCAAGACTCATGGCCATAGGGGTCACAGAGAGGAGGCATGCATGGCTAAGAATCTCGGGATTCAAACCGGAAGTGCAGAACAACATCCTTGGCACCCCCTTCAACGGAGAGACACTGTTCGGAGCAACAGTGGACGACAAGCTCACCCAGCTGAAAAAAGAAAACGAGACGGCGAGGTCCATGGGGGCCCTACAGCTGAGGGGAATGAGGCGAGGAAATCCCTCGAGGAGACCCTACGGTAGGGGAGGAAGCCAGCAGGGGACGTCGCACCAGGCGTTCCAACAAAGTCAGCAGGGTGAAGGTCACGGACAAGGTCAGCAGAAGCAAAACTGGCAATATCAACCTCGGGGCCAGTCCTTTCGCGGGAGAGGGAACGGACGTGGCCAAAGGAGGAGAGGGGGCGAACAGCCCTCGACGAAGTGACTCAGCACGCAAGAGGACGCCTACCCTCGTCAGGACCCCAAGGGTGAGGCGCAAAAAAGTGTCATCAGGGGGAAGAGAAGATTCAAGAGCCTACGAGCATACGACACCAGTAGGCGGAAGACTGAGGTTCTACCTTCAGGAGTGGCGGCGTATAACCACAGACAAGTGGATACGTAACGTTGTGCAGTACGGATACTGCGTAGATTTGGAGAAAAGACCTCCAAACAGGAACCCAAAGGGAAGACTGAGATCGGCCCAAGAACTGGCAATACTCAGAGAAGAAACGCAGAAACTCCTGCAAAAGGGAGCCATAGAGACAGTGCCGTTCAGAGAACGCAACAAAGGGGTCTACTCAAACTACTTCGTGGTTCCGAAGGTAGACGGAGACCTCAGACCCATACTAGACCTCCGTTACCTAAACAAGTTCATCAGAACGCAAAGGTTCAAAATGACTTCACTGCAGGAGGTTCTGCCACAGATAAGAGAAGGGGACTTCATGGTCACCGTGGACCTCAAGGATGCCTACCTTCACATCCCAATAAACAGAAGGCACAAGGGCCTTCTAAGATTCAACATCGAACAAGAACACTACCAGTTCACGACCCTGGACGCATCGCAGAAGGGATGGGGAGCGCACATGGACAACCTCAGAGTGAGGGGTCTATGGGCCCCAGCAGATGCGGTCCGCCATATCAACTACCTCGAGTTGAAAACAATCCTGCTAGCCCTGAAGGCATTCCAGAGACACCTGTTCAACAAGAGGGTGTTGGTCCAAACAGACAACACCACGGCGATGTTCTACATCAACAAACAAGGGGGGACACAGTCGTTCCCGCTCTCATCCCTAGCTCAGGAGATTTGGAGATGGGCCATACCTCTCAGGATAGATCTACTGGCAATTCACCTACCGGGGAAGGACAATGTGGAGGCAGACTGGCTAAGCAGGCAGACCTCAGCATCACACGAGTGGGAGCTCAATGGCCAGGAAACGGAGAAACTCTTCCGGAGATGGGGGACTCCCACAATAGACCTATTTGCAACACGCCACAATGCAAAATGCCAAAGCTTCGCGTCCAGGCAACCAGATCAGCAATCCAAGGGAAATGCCCTATGGATAAGCTGGTGGAGGACATTTGCCTACGCCTTTCCACCGATACCCCTGTTGCACAGAGTGCTCGACAAGTGCAGAACCAGCAACATGACTCTGATCCTGGTGGCTCCGCAGTGGGCGAGGCAGACATGGTTCTCACAAATTCAAGAAATGGCACAAGGCGACCCATACAGGTTCGAGAGGAGGAAGGACCTGCTCTCAATGCAAAACGGAGAGGTCCTGCACCCAGAGCCAGAGACCCTCAACCTGGCGGCATGGCTCCTGAAGACCTAGAGTTCGCACACCTAAGATTGCCGCCGAGCACGATGCGAGTGCTACGGGAGGCGAGGAAACCAACTACACGAAAATGCTACAGCGCAAAATGGAAGAGGTTCACTGTGTGGTGCCGGAAAAAGGGCCTGCAAAACAGAATGACAAGAGACTCAACAGTACTGAGGTACCTCACACACCTTCTAAAGAGTAACCTCTGCTCGAGCTCTCTAAGGGTACACCTAGCGGCCATCGTGGCCTACACCAGAGGTGAAAAAGGTGGAAGTTTCTTCAGCTCGCAGGTGGTGAGGAGATTCATGGAAGGAGCCAAAAGGATGGCCCCCCGAAAAGGTTGCCGCCGCCGGCATGGAATCTGAATGTGGTCCTGACGGAGCTCATGAAGGCACCGTTTGAACCCATTCACAAGGCCACACTGCAGATGTTGACTATGAAAACAGCCTTTCTGGTGGCCATAACCTCACTACGCAGGGTGAGCGAGCTTCAAGCACTAACGCTGCAGGAACCCTACATTCAGATTCACAAAGATAGAATAGTCCTGAGAACGGACCCACACTTCATGCCCAAGGTAGTGTCGGCGTTCCACATGAATCAGAGTATCCAGATACCAAGTTTCTTCCAAAACCCGACTACAAACGCAGAAAAGGCACTGCACACCCTCGATGCCAGAAGAGCGGTGATGCACTACATTGAGAGAACCAAGGAACTCAGGAAGTCGAAACAGCTGTTTGTGTCCTTTGCTACTAGCTTCATGGGTAGGCCAGTGACTAAGGGCACCATCGCAAGGTGGATTGCCCTCACTATTCAATTCTGCCACAAACAGGCTGGACAGGAGCTAGCGGAGGGGCCGCAGGCTCACTCCACAAGGAAGAAAGGGGCCACCGTGGCCTTCCTGGCGAACACGCCCATCCAGGACATATGCCTCGCGGCAACTTGGGCATCTGTGCACACGTTCACGAAACACTACTGCGTGGACATTCAGATGAACAAGGAAGCACAGGTTGGACAGAAGGTGCTTCAGCACATTTTCAACGACCAACGCTCATCTACCACCCAGCCGCCACAGAATTAGGAAAACCGCTACAAAGTCTATGCACAGCATAGTGAATCCAGAAAGATTCACGCTGCAAAACGAATAGTTTCTTACCTGTCTGTGTAGTTTTGCAGCTTGAAGATCTTTCTGGATTCACTAGCGAACCCACCCACCTCCGCCAGGAAGATGAGGCTGGAGGAAGAGGGGGTAAAATGGAAAAGATCAAAGAAATGAAAACATACAGATAAAGGGACAAGAAGGATTAATCAATCGCCTAGGGTTAAAAAAAAAAAAAAAGAAGGAAAGGAAAGGAAAAAAGAACCCGAAGATGGCGCCCCAAAGGTGGGACTTCCGCAGGAAGCACGACGACGTCACGGGAGGTGCACCAAATGGTGGACGTCGACGCCCACCTGGGCTACGAAAAAAAAAAAAAGAAAAGACTACGAATCCGGACCCAACCACAAGATCGCGGAATAATGCACAGCATAGTGAATCCAGAAAGATCTTCAAGCTGCAAAACTACACCGACAGGTAAGAAACTATTCGTTACTCGAGATCTGTAGGAGTTCCTCCTTAGAAGCATGTTTCCCCAGCTGGAAAGGCTTCGGGGAGATGTGGCACACTGGCGCGGTCTACCGTTGACACTGAGTGGGCCTTTACAAAATGATGAGCCTACCACGATTTCTATGTGCCATGCAAAACATGCCATATAGAATCCCTCTAAACTTAAAAAAAAAAAAAAGAAAAAAAAGAAAAAGATTGAGAGGTCCACCAGTTAATGTGGCAGGGCGGTGCCCCAAGATTAGCGTTGAGCAAACTACAGAGAGGGGTATATGATCGGGTGTTTGCTGTTCCGGACATCCTGAAATTTTATTGGGCCTCCCAGCTCCTTGTAGTTAATGATTGGGTCTTTGTGGACCACCAGGGCCCGGCATATATGGTGGATGGAGGCGCTATGGGCCGTGGGGGGCATGAGAGTCTCTTGTCTGAAGCAAGGAGAGACCAAGATATACTGCAGCACACACGGACAGTGGTCCGAGTCTGGATGGAATCCACTGGCTTCTTAGGCTGGACAGGGAGATTCACTGGTTTAAAGCTGCTTTGGCACAGTGGACTTGTCGGTTGGGGGCGACTAAAGGGGTTTTCGAAGTGGAAACTAATAGGCATAGATCATTCTGGTGTTAGTTGGAGAGGCCATGCTATAAACTGCTTTGAAGACCTGACCAGGAGTATGCTGTAGCAGAATCTGAATGTTTGCAATATTTACATCTGGGGCATGCCCTCAGATGCCACATACAAGACAGGGAACAGATACCATAGTCCTCCCCTCTGGAGGACTGGGTACTCACTGAAGCCAGGCCTGAAACAGGGGGTGATCAATGGAAAACTAGTTATCAAGTCTCCACACGCACACACGCACGCACACACGCACACACACTTTTCTGGTGCCTAAACTGGATCCAATACTCTGGCCAATGCTAAACCTACACAACGTAAACAATTTCATTAAGATGCAAAATTACCGCACAGCAGGAGGTCATCCCGTAGCTACAAAAAGGGGAATGTATGGCCGTTATAGCCCTTAAAGAAGACTCTGTGCATGCCCATGAATCATGAATACAGTACACAAGAACTTCCTCGAGTTTGTCGTAGACAAGGTACATTATCAATTCAAAGTGTTCCCCTTTTGTCATAAACTCGGCACCAAGGGGTTTCACAAAGTCTTCATCGGTAGTAGCAGTGTGCTTCGAGACTAGGCATTCATGTGTACCCTTGCCCAGACGATTGGCTAGTAAAATTGGGATCATTTAGACTGGGCTAAGAGTATAAACAGTCATCGAGACACTTCACACACTAGTTTTCCATGCCAGGTTACACATGAGACCACTCAAGAAGTGGCTACCCATCAATGG